>NC_050488.2:1164906-1900876 GCF_012460135.2 Molothrus ater
TTCTGTAATCACTCTGTCCTATACTTGAGCTCAAATTTGTCTATAGTTGTATACTATCAATAAATAATGGTTGTACTTCATTATACTCTTTATATTTTTCCTTGTTTTCTCCCTTCATACTAAAATTAGTTCGAGTCTAAATTATTACATTTTCTTTTTTAAATTGTCATTTCCATTTTTATTGGTTTTCCATACACTTTGAGTAACATTTGCTAGGAAAACTTGCCTTGGCAGGTCTGGCACAGGCCCCTGGGATGAATCTACAGGTCCTGTTTCAACAGCTATGGTGAAGGGTTCATGACAGAGCAGCTTCAGTATTTCTCCATGCTGTTGTGCCCACCATAGATAACTTCAGTTCTGAGTTATTTCAAACCTCATCCAAATTAAACAAATAGGCTCTCAAAGTTTTGAGTAGGGTAATGTGTGGTATCCAATTTCATGGTATTTCTAGGGAATTTTAAGTCACGTTATTTCCGTCTGTTTGACCGAATTCTGAGGCCTCGTTGAGGGCTCCACTGCAAACTGTGCTGTGCACCTGTATCAGGGACAAGCCCTCAGATTTCCACTGAATCCTTACTCAGCGAAACTCCCATCCACCTCTGCTGGGATCTGTGGCTCACAAAAGTCCATGGAAAAGTTTTCCTGATTGCTAAAGCTGCTCGCGCTCATCAATGATCATTCACTTGTGTACAAGGGACATTTGGAATGCTCTTTTGTGGTTCAATCTGACTTGCTGGTTTATTAATGGCATTTTAAAATGCATAAAGTATATCTATTCAATGTTTTCCTGCTTTCTAAGGATAGTCTCTGATTCTACAGGCTTAAAAAAATACAGGCAATAAATACCTTCAAATAGTTACAGACATAATTCATGCCTTGTAATGCATGTTTTAAAAATCAGGCCTTTTTCTGGCTCATTACCCAGCCTGTAGACTTGATTTTTTTTAATTAATGTGAGAACACCTTCTTTATGGCATGTTCATGTTTACCCAAAAGTCACATCATTTTTCAAATTACACAAGGTGTCAGTGCTGAGGGTAACAATCATTATTGCTCACATTCCAAAGTATTTTTAATTTTTTCCTAAATCTGTCTAGAAAAGGAGAATCAAAAAAGTTTTTCCCCAGTAGGATTTGTGCTAGACACAAAAGCCACAAAGGAGCCATCAGGTCTGCTTTGACAGGAGGCGCTGGTGAGGCAACAGCAGCAACAGCAGCACCAATGCTGATGGACACATCTGGGCTTCTGTGTGTGTGAGTTGCCTGATCTAAAACTGGGGTTCCTCAGTGCTCTGTTAGCAGAAACACAACAGGACTGCAAGAAAAAAATGTCAGCACTGGCAGCAAGACATTTGAAAAATTGACTTCCATTTTTTCCTGAAATCATCTGATGATTTCCATTGTGTGAAGCCTTTCAGATTACAGAACCTGTTAAGAATTAGCATTCTGAACACCCAATAGCTCTCATAAAATTATAATTTTGATTCAACTTATACAGCACTTGCTGTTATTACCAAGTCTAAAGGTATGAGAGCTCCTCCTCACACAGTTTTCCTGAGATGTTCAGTTCCCAAAATCAGCAAGGCTGTCACTCAGAACAGGAGGGCAGGAGAGCTGAGTGTTGCTTTGGCAATCTTTGATCAGCGCTCATTTCAGCCTGCCTTTGATGCTGTCAGTGTTTGCATGGAATATGATCAGCCATCCGTGTCAGGAACACACATGAGTTTCTGGGGAAAAGTCAGCCCATGGTTGTGTTTTGTCTTGGTAGAAATCCTCCATGCTTTAGAAATCCTCAACACTGTAAAAATCCTCCAAGTTGTGTGTTCCTCCAGGGATGTCAGAGCTGCAAGAAGACTGAAGCATTTGGCTTTTGTCCCCTGTAATGGGATCTTTTGCTGACATGCAGCTGATGTGGATCCTCCTGAGCACATTTCACACCCCCAGCTGTCCCACCTCCCCTCCCAGCCCCACTCTGTGCTGGCAGAAGGGTCCGTGGCAGAGGCTGCCCAGGGGTCTCAGCAATGCCCAGATGTCATTTATTCAATTATCATCAGAAGTCAACAGCCCCAAGAATGGAGAAGTACAAGTGATTCTTGGCTCCCAAGCAATAGTTTGGCAGAGCAGGATCATTGCCCCTGTGTTTGATGCTGGGGAACATCTTTGCAGACTTGCTGTACTTCTGACAGCTCAGGGAATTTCTAAGTTGAAAGCTATTAATGTTTCTTGATGACTTATTCAGTTTCCTCCTTCAGTAAAGAACATCTCTTTTAGTGGTTTAAAAATATGGGTTAAGGCTAAAGTTCAGTTGTTCATAGTGTTGAAACAATATATAAGAATCTTTCTAAAGTGCAGGGGATGATGCAGATTTTTTTCAGTGCTGTAGCTGAACATAGATCTACATTCTTTCTGAGTCATAATGAATAAAGTGTTCAGTTTCATTCACTGGTTCAAAACCTCACTTTCCTAAAACACCATGCACAGTGCCATAGTTTGGGTTTAGGACCTTTGTTAGCATGGAGTTCCCTGGAAATCATGTCAGGAAAAGCATGACCTCCCTTCCTCTCTGAATGTTATTCAGCTGAGTAGGAGATGAGTTGGTTCATCCTCTTCCCAGGACAAATTTTAGGCCATGGTTTAGTTTGAAGTTGCTTCTGCTGTGTCTCCCCCACAGGAGCTTGTGACAGTGGCAGCAGCAGAGTCCTTGGCAGGGGGACAAGGGTGTGACAAGCCTTGGAGGGCTGGGGTGCGGAGGGGACTCTGTCTGTAGGGAAAGGGTGTTATCCCACTGCTTCTACAAATTCCTGGGACAGCTTGAGAATCCTTGAATATTGATAGAATTGTCATTATGGCCTTGGTAATGGTGCAACTTTTGACCAAGGGAATGAAATTAGTCAAGAACCTAACCCTGTTTTGGCATTTTTCTCTCCCAAAAATGCTGTGCAGAGTAATTACAGTGCCTACAGTTAAGGCATGGACCTTAGAGCTGCTTTTTGTACATTGCAGATGCCAGCTAAATATCCCAATAATAGCTTTCCTTAAATTGTACAAAGAATTGTAGCCAAATGTTAGTGTGAACTTGAACTGTTCAGAGCTTAAATCCAATATTCTTTTTTACAGCAGTTTTTAGAGTGGCTGACCTCGAGAGCATCCTGGTGTTCCAGGGGATAGCATTCCATTTTTCTCTTCACACATAATGAGCAGTGAACTCCTTGATTGTTGCTGTCTGTTCCCTCTACTGAGAGACCACTGCAGCCAACAAATCCAGCGTTTCATGCTGCAATCTAAACAGAGTGATGCATTGCAGGTGCTTTCCTCATCTCCTCACACCTCTCAGAAACATTAGGGGGGATTTTCAACTTCCTATTCAACTTTTAAATGGAGAGTCAGGTCAGTCTGTGGATTAGAAGACCAATAAATCTTCTGCCTTCCCTTATTGTACAAGTAAGTATCCAGCTAATAATATCTGCTGTTACCCTGGCTGGCGGCGCTGGCCACGCTGACCTCATTGCAGGCTGGCTGAATGATAGCTTAATGAATATATCTAAAGACCAACCATGAATTGCAAGCAAAGAAAACATCACTTCTCTGATGGTTGTGTATAAAATCGGCCCCTAAATCGCTTTCTCCCTTCATCATTCTTTGTTTGAGTTCCCTGTAGGTGGCCGTTCCCGAGGATGGAGCCCCGGTGCTGTAAATAAAGTCCAGCAGGATGCAAGGTGCTGAAAAGAGTGACTTCACTGGCTCTGCCACCCCGCCGCAGCCAAATGAACGATTGTTGATTTGTATTTAATGCTCAATTTCCTCTCCATTACTACAAACCATGCAAGGCAGGCCTCGTTTCAGGCTATTCATAGGAGAGCTCAATCTATCCGGTTTCACATCTGCTAAAAGCCCCCATGTCATGCTAATTGCGGTCTTCCCCTGGAAAGAATTTGAGTTTTAAGACCAAAGAAAGATATGCTTATTTGTAACTAATGCTCTAATCTATACAGTTGCTTGTTTGCAAGCTGGAACCATACTTGTGCAGCTTTATTTGTGTTACAGATGCAAGAGGGATGCAAAAGGGCAGCAAACGTGTCAGGGATGTACCTTCTCTAAGTATTTTACAAGTTTGCTCAAAATGGAAAGCCACAGTGTCCCTGCCCTAATTTCTGTGGCACAGCAATTACTTCTCCTTGGCCCTTGGCCTGTGCCCTACCACAGAGCACAAGGTAATATTTGTGCTCCTTCTAAATCAAGGGAGATGACAGATTAGCTCCAGACAAATAAGCCAAATTAGCAGTGGAAGTCTTCAAAGGCTATTTTACCTTGTTGTGTGCAATCTGCTGCTTTTACAGGGAACTGTGCACGTGACCTTTTTATGATCAACCCCAATCTTCAAAATAGGGTTTTGTTCACTGTTTCTACTAAAAGCTTATTCCAGCTATTGCTTGAGGGTTTTATAAATATTTTTCTAAACTTTAAAATGCATTATCACCAATTTTATCCATGTACTCTTCCACATCACTGCCACAGCTTACACTTCATCTCCTGGCTTTTGCCTTGGATGTGAATACTCTGGGAGGGAATTGGAGGAGCTGTTAATTCTCTAGGCAAAGGAACTGACAATGACTCCTCAGGTCCTCCAGGCTCCTTCCCTCAGGAGGAGCAAGGGAAGCTGTTCTGGAGTGGAGGTTCCCCAGCCCATCCCTTGTAGGGTCCCATATTCAGCCCCGGGGGCTGTTTCTGAAGTGCTCAATAGCAGACCCTTAAGGAAGGCACAGGAACTTGTCAGCTATGGAATTTTGCTCCTCCTGCAAAGTTTGAAGACCTTCTGAGCCAAAGGTGGTTTCTTGTTGCTTAATAGCCCTTGATGAGTATTCTGCTCCAAGAATTTGGACTGTCGCTTTGGAATCCAGGCAAGCTTCTGGCACTCAGCAGCACAGGGACAGCTCTTCTGCAGCTTGATACAGAAAGACCTGCTGCTTTCTGTTTGTCTTAAACCTGCTTCTCACTAATATCATTGGATGTTCCAAATTTTTTCCTATTATAGGAGGTAGGGAACAGTGGTTTACTACTCTGTGTCACAATTTGCCAAATCTTTCCCCACTTCTTGCAGTTTTCTAACAGTTACTATAAAACACAGGGATCTGCTATATTATGTAACAAATTCCATAAAACAAATTGCATAAAACAGAACTGAGATTCTCTTATTGCAAATAAAGTGTAACCTGTTGGAATCTGGGGGCTTTCACAGGCACTTATTTGCAGGTGTTCTAGGCCACCATTTAAGAATATAATTTCTTATACCCAAAAGAATATAATTTCAAAGTTGATATGATATCCTGTACCACAAGGATGCTTCAAATACAGCAAATTATTCAATACATAAAAGCCTTTTAAAAAAAAGTTTTGTACTCCCACATTACCGTTTTCTTGTGAAATGCACATTACATTTAGTGCTTGTTTATGTTACAGTGAAGTGAAGCCCATATGCCTTAGGTTGCAAATGCAAGGTGTGGCCAGGGGTGTGTATTCTATTGCCGTCTGTTAGAGGTGGGGCAGTTATTTGCTGTTCACAGACCACCTGTTAAAACCAGCTGGGGCAGTTTTCTTTATCTCTTCCACAACCCATCCTCCCTCTGGGGAGATACTTTCTGTTAATGGGCCATTGAGTGTCAGTGCATGGCTGATAAAATTACCTCATCCCATTGTGAGAAGCTCTGGCCAGAGGGAGGAGCCAAGCATTACTACCTGGGTATAATGTGAGATTTTGGGACACCACAGCAGCCTTTTTCCCCACTGGATTCCCAGAGGAACAGCTTTCTTCTCCTCTGGATTTCCACAGGAAGACCAGGCCCATCTACACCACCACTGGATCTTCAGAGGACGACGACACCCTTCTACAGGATCACTGCTCCAACAGAACCACACCTGTCACTGCATAAGGGCTGCAGCCACCACTTAATGGGACTGCTGCCACCACCCTGGCCCATGGGGTGTCAGTTCCTAGTCTGCCTCTGTCAGTGTTTTGTATTACTGCATTGTTTGTTTTTAAAAATGTTATTATTATTATTTTCTTCCCTAATAAAGAACTGTTATTCCTGCTCCCATGTCTTTGCCTGAGTGCCCTTTAATTTCAAAATTTTAATAATTCGGAGGGAGGGGGTTTGCATTTTTCATTTTAAGAGAAGCGCCTGCCTTCCTTAGCAGACACCTGTCTTTTCAAACCTGGACACTGTAGATGCCCCAAACCAACAGCTGTGATGACAGGGAACAGTAATCTGAAGTTATCCAAGGAACTTTTGCTAGGAAAATTAATCCAAAACCACCAGAGGTTTATGCCCAAAAAGGAGACAGAAGAGTCTTTGATTTTATTTGAATAAAGGGAGAGGCCATGGGGCATTCCCCTGGGATCTCAAATATTTGGAGGATGCAGCCTCCTTTTTATCCCAATTTTCTGGCCGCATTTCCCTTCTCTCTTTCCCCATTGGCTGACGTACTTGAGAGGTTGAGACTCCCCAGTATGGCTGATACCAAAGACTTCCCTCTAATGTATAACCCTCCCTTTCAATTTTTAATTCTTATGGAATTTAGGGGGCTTTCTTCCCCATTGTTTCTTTCATCTTTCTATGTCTGATTTCATTTATCAGCAAACCTAAAGTTTATTTGTAAAAGCAAATCTCTTTTTCCATTCATCAATCAGTGTAATCCTTCCCACTGTTTCTTTTATCTCTCAGTGCTAGTTTTATCTACCAGCAGACCCACAGCTTGTTTGTAAAGACAAATCTGCTATTCCTCTCACTTTGATGCAGGTTGTTAAGACTGCTTTTGCTCTGTTTTTTACTTTCTTGGGGAAATGTGGAATAGTGTCAACAGCCAACATATGTGCTTCAGTTTGAAAATATTCCATTAAGAAAATAGTTGTGGAATGTAATATGAACAGACACATAGTGCAAACCTGGAATATTGTGTCTCAGTATCACAAAAAAAAGTGTAAGCTGTTTACATCAGCGCCTTTGTCCTCAAGGTGATGCAGGCGGTTCAGTATCATTCAAATTCCATATTAAATAATTAATTAGGGGACTGAAGAGGTCCTGCCAGTTCAGCTGGAGTTTGTGGCCAGGTGTTTTAGTTGCATCACCGATTTCCTTTCACATAAGGCTGGTGTTTGCTGTGTCCAACACACTGAGGTTATATCTAAAGGAAGAATGTTTTTATACAGAGAGATACAATTGCATCGTAAATCAAATGTCATTGAGAATTTCTTGGTACTGTTTATGGTTTATGAGTCACAGCTGCTGAAAGCTTATGATGAAAAAGTGATACCTTAGAAATGGCTGGAGAAATATGAGTTGCAGTTTATTATTGTTATTTTTTTATAAATATGGTAGTGTTTTGATCCTCAAGTACATTTAATTCCATTACAGCAATTGTATAAACCCAGCAGGAAAATACACGCACAAAGGGATGTAGGCCCGTGTATTTCCTCTGAATTCAATTTCTTTCTTTTTTGCATGTGTACTCTACCCTGATGGGCATCACTAACACCATTTCAAAGGTGTTCACTCTTAAATGGTGTGAATTTTTCCCCCTTTCTTGTATTTTCTCTTTGCAGAAATCCAGTTTTGCTATCAGGATGAGGGGATTGTGACTTTATGGGTTGTTGGTGACAACAGAAAATCTTGAGCCGCTGAGTTGAGGCCTTTTCAGATCCCATACCCAGCATCTGTTTGTGATGACTGCAGCTTTTATCTGCATACAGAATTTTGTGACCTGAGCTTTGCTATAGAGGCAGAGCTGCAGAGAATAAAATTGGAAATATTGCCCTCACGGAAAGTCAAATGTATTTTGTTTTGAGCAGAAGTAGTGATAATTTTTTTAGTCTTTTATTTCCCTTGGCATGTCCAAAGATGTGACTGTTCAGGGCTTGTCTTGTATCAGGTCATCTGTTGATGTTTTCATTTGTAGTTTGGACTGTCCCCTTTTTTAATATAAGAACAGTCCCTACACCCTGCAGTTCAGACATATTTCCACCATGAGACTTACTGGGTTTATGATGGAAGCAGCCCAGGAAACGACTTATAGAAAGCTCCTTAACTTAAAATATTCCACAAATTAATTGGATTGTATGTCTGTTTTGACTAATACCCAATAGCCAATTCACTTGAAAGGTTTTATGAGGACTCATTGATACAAACCTGCTGAAGTAAATGTTTTGGGTAACAATTCTATTTTTTTCTTATAGACTGGTAGTTTTAAGGATTTTTTTCAGGATCCTTTGATATTTCTCCTTCAGTTTTGTTTTTAGGAACAGTTCTAACCTTGTTTGGACTGAGATCTGAAAAAGGAGTTAAAATAAAAGGAATATTTAAGTTTTGCTTCATGACACAAATAAATATTGGAGTTGCACGGGATGTTTGAACTTTATGCAGGGCCAAAAGGAAACAAGAGCTTTGTGACCATGGTGGTGGCTTGACAAATATCTTGGTTAGATGTTTTCATAAAAGGAAATAATTTGTCTGATTTCTTTATTTACTGTCCCACATGACGCTGAGTTTCAAGGAACTGTCAGCTTGCTGTGGTTTATTCCTTTCCATGGCAGACAAGAGACAAAGCAATGTTGAAATTGAAAACAGTCCTGCTGCTTGCATCTCCTTTTTTTCCTGCTGGAGCCAGTGAATGCCCAGCGGGCATTGTAATCGATGGGTGTCACTTTACAAAAAGACCTCGGGTTGGCTTGTGCTTTTCAGTGTTTCAGCTCTTCGCAGCACTTTGAATCTCACAGTAAAGAACAAAATACAGTTTATTTCCCTCAGTAAAAGTGAAAAGGAACAACACTACTAAGGTGTTTTGAATGGGAAAAAGGTTCAGGCAGCTCTGGAAACTGATGCAGGACTTGGCTTGCCTGAGCTGCAGACATTTGCTACCTTCTTGTCTTCTTGTCTTCCAAATAATTAATAATGAAAATACAAGTTTTGTGCAGTCACCATTACCAGCATTCATTTGTACTGTACATAGAAAACAGGCTGGTTTGGGGTATTTCTCCTCTTTGTATCTTGTCTAGGCAGGGAATGGGTCTAGCTGGAGTCCCCAGTATTCCTTCAGAGAAGTTCTCTCAGCCTGCTCTGGCCAGACTCAGCCCCTCCATTCATCTCTGGGTGACAGGGCAAGGGTCCAGGAGCTCTCCCTGGGCTCACTGGGGGTGACTCTGGAGAAACTTCCCTGGCCCTGCTGGCACCTCTGCTGCTGCAGCTCTGGGCACTTTCCTTCCCTCTGCCTGGATCCCTGTGCAGCCCTGTGATCCCTGTGATCCCTGTGATCCCTGTGATCCCTGTGATCCCTGTGCAGCCCTGGCACCCCTGTGATCCCTGTGATCCCTGTGCACCCCTGTGATCCCTGTGCAGCCCTGGCACCCCTGTGATCCCTGTGCACCTCTGTGATTCCTGTGCAGCCCTGTGATCCCTGCGCACCCCTGTGATCCCTGTGCACCCCTGTGATCCCTGTGCAGCTCTGGCACCCCTGCACAGCCCTGGCAGCCCTGTGCTCTGCCCACAGTCAGCTCGGGCTGGGGCAGGTGAGGCAGTTCCCCCAGCTTTGGGATGGGGCTGAGCAGCCCTGGCTGTGGGAGGGCAAGGGAGCAACCCAACAATGCTAAAAGAGGTGATTATCCAGTTCCTGTGTCTGCTCCAGTGGAAAAAACCCTCCTGTAGCCTGCTCGTGGCCCCAGACACTACAAAACAGATATTGTTGGTAGGGATTATGAATTCCAGTGCTCTTTACGGTGCATATCTCCTTTTCTATCTGTATATGTTGCAATAAAACAACATGCACAAGGTTATAAAAATAGCCTGAAAGTGATTGACATGCTAATAATGCTCAATCAAGTCAATAACGCTCATGTAACAAGCTCCTGAGAAAATAATATTTTTGGTCAATAACACACTTTTTAAAAATGAACTGTTTGTTTTTAATTAACCTCATATTTAGCCATTTAGTCATGCCATGTCCATCAAGCACAGTGGAGAAAAACACGTGCTGTCTTGAAACACTGCGTTGTTGCCTTAAACTTTCATCTCTTCCTTCTTGGCTTTCTCTTCTGCATTCCACCTCAGCATATTTGGGAGGATTGAGGCAAATCATGGCTTGTCATGTTACTTCGAATTCAGTGCTTCCCTTTTGTAAGAAGGGCGTTAGGTGATTCATCTGTGACAGAACATCCCATTATGTTGTGACAGACTGTCAGAGTGAACCTGCTGTAAGTACTTAGCAACAATATAGTGCTTCTAATGTGTCACTTGACTCCTTTTCTTTTCTCCTTTCTTCCTCTTTTTTTTTTTTTTTTTTTTTTTTTTTGGCTAAAGGCTGACAGATTTTAATCCATTAAGTGATCCAAAAAACCAGTGTTTGGGATTGTGTAATGCTCAGTAAAATTGAGCAGGATAGACAGTGCCCAGAAATTCCCGACAGGGAGGAGGATATAGGTCCTGTGGTCTTCAGACTCTTCTTGTCACATGATGTTAAGTGGTACATTGGGGGGTCTTGTTTGCTTTGGGTCTTGTTTGGATCTTTTAAAGGTAAAATTATATGCTATCAGGGGAAGGATTTTTAAAATAAAATGGATTCATGTCCTAGTTATGAGGGAGATCTGAAATAAATTCGAACATTTGTGAGATGACTTTAAGATACATAATTTTTTGTCCTGCTCTGTTTCTGTGCTTATTTGCATTTAATGTTTGGGTTAGGCCAGCTCTGGAGGTCAGGGTTCCCTGGCTGCTGCTCTGCTTCAGGGACTTCACAGTAGCCTCTTCTCCCCTGCACAGGGCTCGTCATTAATTACAGCATCCTTCCAGCCCTCTCATTAGAAACAATCTGTTGTACTTATCAGCACGATCAGACTGGATGCCTGAATTCAGATTAAAAATAGGGGCGTGAAGTTGAACTTGAGAGACTCAGAGACTTCGGGCTGCTGAGCACTTTTGTAAACGAGGAGCCTTAATTAGGTGCCTGAATGTCATGTCAGGAGCCTGTCATAAGTGATCATTGCTCGGGAGTTTTGTGTGCCCGTGTGCTCACCTGAGCTCACAGAGCCCATGGGAAACCCCACCCTGGGCTGGTGCCAAACCCACTTATCTTCCCCAAGTCAGGGGGAAATTGATGATTTACAGAAAAATCTGGCTCATGGTTTTGACAAACTTACAGTAGATGACATCCATCATGGTGTGATTACTGAGCAACGTGCTTAAAATAAGGCAAATACTGAAGGTTAAAGGGAAGATAGAAAAGGGAATCAGATGTGTTTTTCATGTGAAAATGAGACCTACTAACCCTTCAGTATTTTCATAGAGTCACAGAATCACAGAATATCCTGAGCTGCAGGGACCCACAGGATCACCCAATCCAAGCCCTGGCTCTGCACCAACAATCCCACCCTGGGCATCCCTAAGAGCTCCTGGAGCTCTGGCAGCCTCAGGGCCATGCCCATTCCCTGGGCAGCCTGGGCAGTGTGTAATATAAAACAAGCAGGAGATGAAAAAAGCCTGGAGAGGTAGAGGCCATGGAAATTTTTCCAAAACATGTCTGCACAGTTGTGCTGCCTTGTTCTGGTGTCTCAACTGGGGTTGAGGCTCAGGGAACTTTTTATTGTGCTGCTGCATTTATGAAGTTTGGAGTTGTGGAACTGCTCAAACCATGGTTATTTTTATTAATTTCAAATACTAGACTGAGCAACAATTTTGGATGTTCCTTACATTGAGATGCTAATTAGATTTTGTGCCCTGGATTAACCGACCCTGGAGCTCCCCAGCTCCCAGGAGAAGGGGCACTGACACAAGGGAGTGTTAAATGCAGTGTTCCAGTTCCACCCTGTTTTGTAGCTACGTTTTGGGGAGTGCAGAGCTCTTCATGCCCTACCTGTGTGAGCAAAGATCAGGGAGGTCTCTCACACCTGACACAGAGGGTGACCACAGCACAGGGACAGCCCTGAGGATGTCCCTGTCCAAGGATAACAGAAATCCTCCATTCTCTGAGGCAGTGCTCACAGACCTTGGCTTGATGAGGTGCCCATGGTGGCTCCAGCAGTAACAGGCACCTGTCTCTTGTAGGATTCAGTCCCTCTGCCTGCTGTGAGGTCTCCACTCCTGCTGGAGATGAAATGAGCAACACCTCAAACCACAGAGGCCAAGTCTCTATTCTAGGACCTCCTTGGGTGTTACATGACTCTTAGCTCTGCCCTGGGAATTGGGAATTCCTCAGGAACCCTCTGGTTCTGCAGTGCTGACTCCTGGTAGTACTTATGGGCTGAGTTCCACGACCACCACCCCAAACCTTCCTGCTTATTCGACCTGCCCTCTTCAAGAGTGTCTTAGATTATTCTGCTCCAAATTCTTTATTTGGAGAATAAAGAACATTTAGCCCTATTCTCACCTCTTTTCCATGTCAGGAGAGCTCTGCTTTTTCCCTGTTAGCATTTTCCACTGGCAGTAGCACCTTGCCCCATGGATAAGTGTGAGGAAAGGGTTGGACTTCCCTCTGTGTGGTCCCTCTGAATAAACACAGAAGTTGGTCTCTGGTCAGCATTTTGTGAAACTTTCTTTGTGTCCTGTTTTCCATCATATACAAAGCACACCAGTAATTCAGCATTGTGGGGATTTGCATTCCACTACTATTCATTCATATGCCATGGAGGACTATAAAAGGAAGAAAGACTTGAAATGCAAGCCATAGAGGACTATAAAAGGAAGAAATACTTAGATTTCTATTCCTAATAAAATATTATTGAAGTACTTATGTTCACTTTAATACAGGAGTAAATTTAATGGAGACTTTGGAGATGCGCTGGGATTTCTTACAGCGCCTAAACGAAGCTGGATGACTTTTGAGGCCAAATCTGAGGGCCAAATTAATTTTTTTCCTCACTAATTTTTCTTTCACAACAGTTTCTGATTGCCAAGAGCTGGATGACAAAAGATATGATTTGCCAGCCACAAAGTGTAGCATCTTATTTGTCCTAACGAACTCAAAAGCAGTGTATTTCAACAAACATAGAATAAAGCAATATGTAATGTTTGGAACACTGCAAGATGTTTCTGCTTCTTCCAAAAGTGGATGTTTTGAGGGAGTTTTTCTCTAAAATGCTACTAAATTTCTGGAAGTTCTAAAATAAAATGTTACATAAGAGAAAACATTTTCAATTTTTACCTCTGTGTATGCACAAGAAATTTTCATTTAGCAGCTTCTGCAAGATGAGAATTTAATCTCCAGACTTAAAATTTGCATGTCCTCTATTGGAGGTTTTTACTAGGCTGCTTAAATTGTTGCTAGACTGCCAAACAGATAAGTGGATGAACTGGAAATAAAAACTGCTTTGGCTATTTTGAGAAGGAAATCCTGAAAAATGTGGGTTTTCTATTTCCTATTGTAGTACATGGTAGAGATAATTCATGCTATATATGTGTATAAAATATTGTAGAATCTAAGATATGTCTGTGACCACCCTGGCTGGGAGCAGAGTCTTATGTTTATTCAATTAGTTCCCGGACAATGTTGAGATAATATCAAGTCTGTTAACGTATGAAAGAAACCTTCCTGGGCCATGATTGCTAGTTTCCTTGGAATGTCTAAATCACTCACAGGGACCTGCACCTGGGGAGATTGCGTACTCAAGAACCGGTGTCACTCTGCTACATACGAATACAGGCTCTGCCGAGGTGCTCAGACATCCATCTGGACACCTGGACCTACCTTTGTCTATTCCTGCACATGTATGGCCCCAGTTCTACACGTGAAGAGACACAAATAAATGTTCGGTCATCCCTGCCTCAGGCAGAATAAACTGTATATAAGCTAGCAGCGTGAAGCAGTCGGGGTGAACCACTGGGGAGATGCTGACACTTTGTCGCTCGGATCTCGGTTCACCCAGCGCCTGCACCACCCAGGGCTGACACTGTCTTGGCTGTGGTGGTTTTTCGAAATTCTATTTTTTGTTATCGATCTAATAAATCTTTGTTAAATTTTTATTACAAATTTGGCTGCCGATTTGATCATTTATAACAATTTGGTGACTGGCCTGATGTGATCTGAAACTGGGGTTCGGGAACCCCTTTTCCACTCGGGTGGCACCCCGCTGATTTCAGTGGCCCCAGCAGAATTGGATCCCAAAAACCAATCAGATCCACAAAAGAGCCGCAACTGGAGTCACGGACCGTAATCGGATCCGTGTGTTGCAGCCGGAACCAAAGCCATGGGAGACAGAGGGCCCAATTCTCAGCAAAGCTTGGAAAAGCTCTAGAGATATTTTTTTTCCGAGGTTTCTTTCACCCATAAAATTCAACGTGCACGAAGAGACCTACGCAAGAAACAGAACCGTGAGTATTGTGCGGTTTGGTGGAGCGTGATCGGACGTGTGTGTGAGACATGACTTTGTCACGGAGTGAGTGTGGACCCCAAGACTGCAGTTCCACTTTCCCGTGAGGGACGTGGTCAGTCGAGGGGGAAGTGCAAGGTTTTTGTTCGAAATACACGAGACCCAGGGCTCGGGGGGAGTCTAGAGGGAAAAACCGATCACGGTTGAGATCAGGAGGGGAGAGACGAGCCTGGAAACTTCCAGGAATCTGTCTGCCTTCTGCAGCCGGAGGAAACAGGTAAGAAAACAGCCCTAAAGTCGGCAGAGTGGTTCATTGCTCGGCTTGGTCAAGCTGGCGGCTTTTCGCGAGCCAGAAAACTCGACATTGGAGAGAGAGACGGGACTCACGATGGACGTCCCAGCAAAACGAGAAAAGGTAAGAAAAATTGCAACATTCCTCGAGAAATGCGTTTGGGAAAGAGCAGACACCAGAAGAAAGCTCAGGAGAAACCCTCCCAAGTCCCAGGAAGAATTCGACCAGAGATCCCCAGAGATAGTTCCCTGGGGTGGATGCTGGAACACTGGGATGAAAACCTGCAGAGGGTGGGGAAGTCCAAGGAGAAAATGATCTATTTTTGTATGGAAAAATGGGGAGGGAGGGAGATTGGAAGATATGTGGTCTGGCCGATATTCAGCACGTTTGAAACATGGACTTGTGAATCTTTGTTTGACCATGTGGCCAGTCGCAGCCCACGGGATCCTGAGGAAATTGAGTACACTGACATGTGGAGGCATGCTTGTTCGGGTCTGTACCTGGTACGAGCTCTCCGGCGCACGGCAAAAGCGGGAAAGGAATGGGAACCATTGGAAAATCTTCCACTCCCTTACCTTGTGGCCCCACAGCAGCCAGATCCAGCGCAGGCACAAGTGGCGCCAGGGATGCTTCCCGAGGTGGGAGCTTGACAGGCACAGGTGACTGCACCACCACCACCACCAGAGCAGGCGGCGGCATCCGCTCTCCCACATGGCCATGCAGCAGCAGCACAGCCGCGTCCGCAGGCATCTCCGAAAATCGAGGAGAGAAAGGTAGACGTCTCTAGAGACGTCTCTCCCCCAACACGTCGAACAAGTGGGGGACAGTGGGGATGAGGAGGAAGAACCCCGCATCTATCCCTTACGGGAGGTGCCGACAGCTCCAGGGATGATTGAATACGTGCACACCCCGACTGACACCAGTGATGTGAGGACGTTCAAAAAGGAAATGGGAAAATTAATGGATGATCCTTTGGGGGTGGCGGAGAGGTTGGATGAGTTTTTGGGAACCAGCATATACACCTATGAGGATCTCCAAGCAATATTGAGGTCGCTGTTCGACAATAAGGAGAGAGACATGATCTGGCAAGCCGTGATCAAGGATTGGGAAAAGTGGAACCCGAATGGGGAAGCTGGGGAAGAATGTTGGCCAAATCAGAAGCCATCTTGGGAAGCCCAGACAGAAGAAGGGAGGCAAAAGATGATAAATTTAAGGAATATGGTTATTTCAGGTATCAGGGAGGCAGTAGCATAAGGGCAGAACATGAGTAAGGTGCTCTGGGAATGTCAGGGGAAAGACAAGACCCCCATGGAGTGGTTAGAAAGACTCTGAAAGGGTCTGAGATGTACTCAGGAACGGACTCTGACTCCCCGGTGGGGATGGTATTGCTAAAAACACAGTTCATGGCAAAGTCCTGGGAGGGTATCTGGAAAAAAATAGAGAAAATAGATGGGTGGCAGGACCTGGGATTGCAAGAACTGTTGTGGGAAGCCCAGAAAGTATACATGCGTCGGGAAGAGGAAAAGCAAAATATTCAAGCCAATGTTCTTGTGGCAGCGGTAAGGGAAGCTCAAAAGCAGGAACAGGGGAATGACACGGCGAAAAAGGTGCCAGAAAAAAAAACTGAGCCCGACTCAGGGGAGGGGCTCAGGCGAACAGAAGCGGGATTTCAAGTGCTTTTACTGCAAACAGAAGGGGCACATCAAACGGAATTGTCCTAACAGAGCCAAGGACCAGGCAATTTTCCAGGAAGATTAGGGATGTCAGGGGCTTTTCAGCTTGGGGTCCAGAACATCTAGGAAGCCCTTGATAAAACTAAGAGTGGGACCCCACAAGGAAGAAATGTGGTTTATGGTGGATTCGGGAGTGGAATGGACAACAGTGTTACAGTTACCAAAGGGGTGCGCTCTGAGCGATGACTCCATGATGGTAACTGGGGCAAAGGGGGACCCTTTTGAGGTTCCAATCATAAAAAATGTAGAAATAAATACTGGAAACAGAAAACACAGTGGTAATATATTATTGACAAAAGGCGCAGACTTCGACTTGCTGGGGTGAGACATGATGGTCGCTCTGGGAGTGGGGTTGGCAGTGGAAAAAGCACAACTCAAAGTGAGGCTCTATAGCCTTACTGCTCCAGACAAAGAAAGGATAGACCCAAGGGTATAGTATGTTCCTGGGGAAGCTGGGAGGCTGGACATAGAACCAATTTGGGTTGAAATTGAAAGGCCAGAAGACCCCATACGAGTCAAAAAATATCCCCTCTCCATGGAAAGGAGAAGGGGTTTGAAACCAGTGCTTGATGAATTAATAAAGAAAGGCACCCTGGAGCCTTGCATGTCAAGGCACAACACCCCAGTTCTGGTAGTGAGAAAAGCAGATGGCAGCTTTAGGCTGGTGCAGGATTTACGGGCTGTGAATCAGAGGACTAAGACCCTGTTCCCCACAGTTTCAAACCCTTACACATTGTTGAATAATCTCTCTCCTGAGGACATTTGGTACAGTGTAATTGACTTAAAGGACACTTTCTGGACCTGCCCTCTCGCTGAGGACAGTCATGATTATTTTGCGTTTCAGTGGGAAGACCCGGAGACAAACACAAAGCAGCAGCTCAGGTGGACTTTGTTGCCTCAGGGCTTCGTAGACTCTTCAATTTTATTTGGACGGGCACTTGAACAGGTTTTAAGCCATTTTGTACCAATCGAAGGGACAAAGCTTCTACAGTATGTAGATGATTTGTTGGTTGCAGGTCAAAGGGAGGAGGCGGTAAGGACAAGCACAATTGAGCTTTTGAACTTTCTGGGGGAAAGGGGGTTGAAGGTTTCAAAGTTGCAGTTCACAGAGCCTGAGGTCAGGTACTTGGGACATTGGGTAACCAAGGGCAAAAAGAAACTGGACCTGGAAGGGGTGACAGGGATTATTGCCTTGCCACCCCCACAGACAAAAAGAGAGGTCCAGCAACTTTTGGGTTGTTGCGATATTGCCAGCAGTGGATTGAAGGTTACAGTGAAAAGGTGAAATTTCTATATGAGAAACTCACCTCAGATCGGATCAAATGGACACAGAAGGATGAGGAAGAATTCAGGGGAGTCAAGGAGGCACTCACAGCAGCACCAGTGCTGAGTCTCCCTGACGTGAGAAAACCCTTTCAGTTGTTTGTAGATGCTAGCAATCACACAGCACACGGGGTGTTGACGCAGGACTGGGCGGGGGTCAGGAAACCTGTGGGTTACTTGTCCCGGCTTTTGGACCCGGTCAGCAGGGGTTGGCCGACGTGCTTGCAGGCGATTGTGGCTGTGGCTTTGCTAGTGGAGGAGGCAAAGAAGGTAACCTTCAGGGCACCTCTGGTAGTATTTGCACCGCACAATGTGCAGGGCATACTACAGCAGAAAGCAGACAAATGGCTCACTGCTGCAAGGTTGTTAAAATATTAAGCCATTTTGATTCACTCGCAGGACTTGGAATTGAGAACTACAACTGCGCAGAATCCTGCATTTGGGGAAGCTGCAGAGGAGTTGGTTCATGACTGCATGGAGGTGGCTGAGTTGCAGACCAAGATCAGGGAGGATTTGGAAGAAGAAGAATTGGATGAGGGGGAGAAGTGGTTTGTGGATGGGTGAAGCAGAGTGATTGAAGGGAAAAGAAAATCGGGATACGCAGTTGTGGACAGGAAAACGGGAAAGGTGATTGAGGCAGGTCCCCTGAATGTGAGCTGGTCTGCACAAGCATGCAAACTTTACGCAGTTTTGAGGGCATTGAAGGGACTGAAAGGGAAAAAGGGGATGATTTTTACAGACTCTAGGTGTGCCTTTCGGGTGGTTCACACATTTGGGAAAATTTGGGAGGAAAGGGCACTGATCAACATGAGAGGAAAGGGACTGATGCACCGGGAGTTAATCCAGCAAATTTTAGAAGCCTTAAGGGGGCCGGAGGAAATTGCAGTGGTCCATGTGAAGGGACATCAGACAGGGATTCAGTTCTGGACCAGGGGGAACAACTCGGCAGACCAGGAGGCCAAAACTGCGGCATTGATGATGGTGAGTACCCCAGAGATTGAAAGGGAAGAAACCCCTGATGATCCCCCTCAACTTTCCCAAAAGGAGATAGAATGCTATGAAAAGATCAGAGGAAAATTGAAGGAAGATAAGTGGAAGTTACCTGATGGGAGGGAATTATTTTCCAGAGGTTTTACCAGAAGGATTTTGCAGAAATTGCACCAGAAAACGCACTGGGGGGCACAAGCCCTGGCAGAGCAATTTCTGAAATTTTTCAGGTGCAAGGGAATTTATGAATTGGCAAGACAAGAGGTACAAGGGTGTTTGATTTGTCAAAAACTAAACAAATCAAGGGCCAAAAAGGCTGCCCTGGGGAGTCGCCCCATTGCATACCAACCATTTGAAAGAATTCAGGTTGATTTCACAGAATTGCCAAAGGTGGGAAGGTTCACATTTGTATTGGTAATAGTAGATAAATTGACCCATTGGGTAGAAGCCTTCCCCAGCTCACGGGCAATGGCCCAGACTGTGGCCAGAAAATTGTTAGAGAAAATTATAACCTGATATGGGGTAGTGAATTGCATTGTTTCATATCAAGGAACACATTTCACATCGAAGGTTATTAAGCAGATGGCTGATGCACTGGGCATCCAATGGGAGTACCACACTCCGTGGCACCCCCAGAGTTCAGGACAAGTGGAAAGAATGAATCAGACTTTAAAGGCACAGTTATCTAAATTAATTTTGGAAACAAAAATGTCCTGGTGGAAGTGCCTGTCTTTGGCACTGCTTAATATCCGAACCCTGCCTCACTCAGAGATGGGGCTCTCACCATTTGAAATGTTATATGGAATGCCATATAAACATGGAATGCCGGTGAGACACCCCAGATTTGAGGACAGTCAGATTCAACCATACCTGGTTGCAATCAACCGGAATTTACAGGAACTCCAAAAGCAGGGAATAGTGGCAGAGAGCGCTCCTCTGGGGTTTGCTATTCACAAAATCCAACCAGGGGACAAGGTGTTTGTGAAAGTGTGGAAAGAGATGCCACTCTCTCCTCACTGGGAAGGTCCTTTTCTTGTGCTCCTGACAACAGACACGGCCATTTGGACAGCGGAGAAAGGCTGGACGCACTCGTCTACAGTGAAAAAGGTCAAACAGCAGGAAAAGCACCCGAGTGGAGGGGGTCACTTCTTCCCCCGGCCACTTGAAGATCCAACTCCAGCACCCTCGTAAATGACCAACAGCAAGCGGATAAGTTGTATACTGTCAGATTGTGTATGCTATCCGTTTGTACACTTTAAGTGTGAATATTGTCAAGGGGTTTTTATCATTCATTGAGGAAGGAGACAGAGGCCGAAAGGACTGTGTACTCAGTGTTTAGAGGACGAGCTTGAATTGACTGACTGTATCCTGACCTTAGCCACCAATTTGGGGATCATTGAATTGGACTCACAGGAGTGGTTCCGCATTTTTAAAAACGGGGTGCGTGGGAAGCTTAGATCTCAGGCAGAAATCTTGGATGTGGAGTGCCAGAAATCCATCAGGGTCCCGTGCAGTTCTGATGCAATCAGAGTGTCATGGTGGGGTGCTTTTAAGAGGAGGTATGCGGCTAGGTCTGAGGGCGTCTTCCCTGAAGAATACTCCTGCTGCCATGAAGATGGTCCTCCTTGCCGCTGGTGGCACCCCAGGGGGCAGAGGCAAAGGCAGAGGAGCACGCCTGGTGGGAATCCTGATTGGCCTGAGCCTAGCCGTGTGTGGGACGCAGACTCTGCACACTGAGGTCCCAAGGAGAGGCAAAAGTGAAAGCTCCACAGATGAGTGCAGAAAATGCACTCCTGTGGTCCCAGTCACAAGGGACGGGGGACACTCAGCATACCAAGCCCCAAGAGAATGTCTCAGGAGAACTGGCAGGTACTGTTGGAAGAATGACACTCGGGTAAAATTGTGTGAATTGAAAATTGGGACTTGGTGTATCAATCCCGAGGTGGGGCTAGGGCACGGGCAGTCAAGTGATCACAAGCATCAAATGAGAAAACAAAGTGTGGAACCGATGGCAATCCCCATTTGTAACCAATGTAACCGAACCACGTGGGTCAGGGGGAAGAAAGAATCTATCTTTATCGCATATCACCCAGGTGAATCCATTGTGCTACGACAATGCAAGGCTGGGAATATGCACGATGAATGGGAAAATGTACTGGATGGCGAGAAATACAAAATTTGACAACAAATTTACCCAGAAAAAGGACCCACTCATATTCGACCTGGCACTGGCAAAAGGGTGTGCCTGCAATATGATCGAGTTGTTTGCTTTGCAAAAAATAAAAATAATGAGGATCCTGAGGGGAGAATGAAGGAGATAACTCAGGAACTGAAATGGAGGGAGTCAGAATTGAGGAAACAAAGAACGATTAAACAAGAACGATTGAAAACATTGGGCAAGCAGTATGAAATACTGGAGAGACAATACTTTGACAGGGAATTACCTTCCCCAAACAGGAACCTGTTCATTGATTTGATGCAAGAAATCGCAACAGAATTGGGTCTGTCGAATTGTTGGATTTGTGGGGGGCTGAAGTCTGCAGAAAAATGGCCTTGGAAAGAGGAAGGTTTGGCTCCAGAACAGCTCTTGAGGTGGGACAATCCGAGGGTCTCAAAATTGGCACAGAGACCTGAGGGATGGATTTTGGATCAAAGGGTAATTGGCACAATCTGTGTAAGTGGGGAGGGAAGAGAGTACACTGAGATGGTGGGGTACACTCTGTGTGCATATACCCTGACGGTGAACTCAGACACAAAAAGCAAGGTCTGGCACCCAGCCCCTCTTTTGGGGTACTGGAGCCAGAGGAACGAGACAAATTGTGAGTGGGACAAAAGAATAGGATTGTGCTGGGTTAAAAATCCAGGAGCCAACCCTTTCCAAGCCATGGAAGGCATGGGGGAATACTGGGGAGACCCAGGGAGAATAAATTTCAAATGGAAAGCCCGGGATGGAATTTACTGGATCTGTGGGAAGAAGGCATACAGTGAGTTACCCCCAAGGTGGAAGGGATCATGCACTTTAGGCATGATCCGGCCAGTTTTGTTTACTCTCCCAAGGACAAAAAGTAATCTGCTAGGGGCTCCATTATACGAGATCCTGAGAAGGGAGAGGAGAAGCCTGAAAAAGATAATACCGGTGATAAGCGGTAAACAAAGCTGGGGGGAGGAAGAGTGGCCAGCGGCATGAATAATTGATTATTATGGGCCGGCCACGTGGGCTCAGGATGGAAGCTACGGGTATAGGTCTCTGATGTATCTACTGAACAAATTGATTAGGCTACAAGCCGTCATGGAAATTGTTTCAAATGACACCTCTGAAGCCCTGGATTTACTGAGTCTGCAGCACACCCAGGTACGGGCCTTTGTGTACCAGAACCAAATAGCTCTAGACTATTTGCTGGCCGAGGAAGGGGGAGTGTGTGGAAAATTCAATGAGTCAGAATGTTGTATCGAGATCGATGATTATGGGGAAACCTCAAGAGGTTTGGTGCCTGAAGTCAAAAAGGTGGACCATGTCCCTGTCCAAAAATGGAATTCAATCTTACAATCTTCATGATTGTTGGGACAAACTATTTGATGGGGCATGGTGGAACAAAGCAATGTTTCTTATACTCTGTTCAGTAGCTGGAATCCTGTTCCTCCCTTGTCTGATCCCATGCTTTATCAGACTGATCCACTCCGTGGCCCAGGGAATGCAGATTGCAATAGTTCCCATGGATTCAGATGGAGCTTCCGGAGGCAACGCATCCAAGATCCAAGATTGGGAAAAAGGAAGTATGCCAGCAATGCTGCAGAGGCATTGGCAAAGTCCGAAAATCAGACAACTGTAAAAATGAATAATGTGGAGTATCAGGGCATCCCACAAGGAGAGTATCGAATAGTGTAAAGGAGTACTCTGTTTGTGAGGAACCCTTAACAGTGGTGGGAAGATGTAGGTAATTAAAAATTTTTTTGTGAGTGTGAAATAAATTGGTGAAATAAATGGGGAGGGATTGTAGTATATGGTAGAGATAATTCATGCTATATATGTGTATAAAATATTGTAGAATCTAAGATATGTCTGTGACCACCCTGGCTGGGAGCAGAGTCTTATGTTTATTCAATTAGTTCCCGGACAATATTGAGATAATATCAAGTCTGTTAACGTATGAAAGAAACCTTCCTGGGCCATGATTGCTAGTTTCCTTGGAATGTCTAAATCACTCACAGGGACCTGCACCTGGGGAGATTGCGTACTCAAGAACCGGTGTCACTCTGCTACATACGAATACAGGCTCTGCCGAGGTGCTCAGACATCCATCTGGACACCTGGACCTACCTTTGTCTATTCCTGCACATGTATGGCCCCAGTTCTACACGTGAAGAGACACAAATAAATGTTCGGTCATCCCTGCCTCAGGCAGAATAAACTGTATATAAGCTAGCAGCGTGAAGCAGTCGGGGTGAACCACTGGGGAGATGCTGACACTTTGTCGCTCGGATCTCGGTTCACCCAGCGCCTGCACCACCCAGGGCTGACACTGTCTTGGCTGTGGTGGTTTTTCGAAATTCTATTTTTTGTTATCGATCTAATAAATCTTTGTTAAATTTTTATTACAAATTTGGCTGCCGATTTGATCATTTATAACACTATTGATTGAGTTTTGTTGAGGTTAGTCCTGAAAGATTTTAGAAAATAGAATATGTGTAAAAATCCACTGAGTGTGCTTGGTCTCTCTAATTATTCTGGAAACACACCATCTATCAGTGAATTGATTCACTGCCCATGGTGTTAAAGGCCCCTTTCAACCCAAACCATTCTGTGATTCTGCGTTTAAAATCTTCCTCCTAATTCACTCCGACTGTTTCTGGAATGCTCCAGTAACATCTGGCCAGGAGTTTGGCACCATGGTTGCTGGATGTGTGTGTGTGAGCCGGTGAGATTTAGAGTGAGGTAGAAAAGCTTCCCCTGCTCAGGCTGCAGCTCCTTGGGGTGGATGCTCTCAGACACGTTAAACTCCTGGGAGCAGAGCTCCTTGTGGGGCAGCCACCAGGGATTTCTCCTTCTGACATTCCATCACTGCCAGGGATAAGGAAACATTGATGGCTTTTCCTAAGGGGGGCTGGGGCTGGCTGGGGTTGAAGGACACCTCCAGGTGTGACAATGGGGAGCCTGTCTTGCCCTGGGAGGGCAGGGGAGGAGCCCCTTGGGTGTCCAAAACTTCAGTGTTCATTGAATATCTGAATGCATTTTGGATGTCACCGGCAGCTCCTCTGGGGACAGCAAAGGACATGCAGGAGATGAAGCACAACTTAAATGCTTCATCAGGAAAGCTTCTGCTTGCTCAGGGTCTGAGGTACCCTCTCTCTGCAGTGGGTTGGTGTTGCAGTGGGGAGGGAATAGTCTGACCTGTGCTGATTACCTGAATTGTTCTGTATCTGATCCCACTTTTAGTAATGGATTGCAAACCCCAGGAGCACATCTGTGGCTCTGCAATTCAATAGTTTATGCATTTGCATCTCTGATCTCTCAGGATTGCAATATTTATTTTGCTTCAATTATAAATCTACTTCTACTTACATATTGACATAAACTGGGAATTGGAAATGGTAAGACCTACAGTTAAAATGTCTGTGTTTTGAGCACATAAGGAGTGGGAGTATTAGGCATCCATTTGCATACCCAGATGTTACCTCAGGTGCACACAAGGAAGGTTTTCATCTTTACTTTTGATACTTGATACGTTAAATATCAACCTCAGCCATACTTTCAAAATCCTCTAGAAATATATTTGGGTTATACTTGTCCAGGTGGGACAACATTTTAGCAGCATGGCTATTCTCGTGCTGGCCCAGAATCCCTCCAGCAGCCTTGGCCCCAGGAGTGGAGGTGAAAGGCTTTGTTTGCCTCGTTAATCTGCTTCTGGATGGGCTGAGCAGTGAGCAGAGTCTCCAGAGCAACAGAGGGAAGTCTGTAAACAACACTTGCTCAATAGGTTTTTGTTGTGGGAGCTCCTGCCAGCTCTGTTTGCTTTGTGAGAATAGGCAGTGAGGAGTGAATATTCAAAAAACTAATTCTAATAAAAGAATTCAACTTCTTTGTTTCTGGGAAAATTTTGAGCTTGTTGTTTTTAACATGTTAAATGTGTATTAACAAAAAATAATTCCAAGGACTATGCACACCTGACTAATGTGTTTCGTATGCAAAAGCTTTCAAGAAATAGCTCTAGAATAATTTGACAGTAAATAATATGGTCATAGACAGTTTTTAAATGGAAAGAAGTACTAAATGCATGGATTAGATTATTCATTAGCCACTATGTACTTCTATTGGGTGACTGCTGGTAATTCCCAATACACTTCTGGATTTCTCAGGCAGGCCTGGCAAGCTTCCTCATCCTACTCAGTCAATGGAGTTAATTGCATTGCCTGTTCTCTGGTTTGTTTTCCAGAGTGCATAAATACCTTTGGTTTTAAAGGCAATATTGTGGCAAACATTTGTGCTGCTATTAAATACCATTGTGGCACAAGAGAAATACTTCATACTTCAGCACTGGCCATCTGAGGACCTGAGGTTTTCTCTTTTTTGGGTTGATTATGCTTCAGAGCACAGGCTTGCTGAGTGATAACTCTTGAATCAAGTCCATCTGCATTGTTGGGCTCACCTTGCTCTCCTACACACGTGCAGCCCTGGTGGGCTTTTGAGTTTTTTGGTCCAAACAACTCCTCAGCTTCTGGACAGGTGTCCATGATGGACCTAAGCTAGCTGTCTAACTGTCCCCTAGCTCTCTCTGTTCCCAGCAGCTCCCAGAAGCTCACAAGGCTGGTACTGGCAGGTTCTCCTTCAGGTTTTTGTTGCAGAGGTGGAATCACAGATTCACATGGTGAACAATCCCTCTGAGAGCAGCAGGTCCAGCCACAGCTGGGTGCTTTAATGGTGCATCTCTAGAAAGTTTAACAGGTAGATCATAGACCATAAGAAACCTTTTGTGATTCTTTTGTGAAACTTTTTGCAATGTCTTCTCATCAAGCTCTAAGCCTGGTTGATCATTGCAGGTTATTATTGACTTGGAAGAGCCTTAAGAACTGGCTGGATGGTAGGGCCCAGAGAGTGGTGGTGAATGGTGCTGCATCCAGCTGGCAGCCAGGCACCAGGGGGGTCCCTTAGGGCTCTGTGCTGGGGCCAGCTCTGTTCAATAGTTTTATTGACAACATGGATGAGGGGATTGAGTCTTTCATTATAAATCTGCAGATGACACTGAGCTGGGAGCTGTGTCCATCTGTTGGAAGGTAGGAGGGTTCTGCAGGGAGACCTGGAATGGTTGGAGGCATGGGCAGAGTCCGATAGGATGAAGTTTAGTAAGTCCAAGTGCCCAGTCCTGCAATTTGGCCACAATAACCCCCTGCAGCGTTCTAGGCTGGGGACGGTGTGGCTGGACAGTGCCCAGGCAGAAAGGGACCTGGGGGTGCTGCTCGACAGCCAGCTGAACGTGAGCCAGCAGTGTGCCCTGCTGGCCAAGAAGGCCAAGGGCATTCTGGCCTGGATCAGGAATAGTGTGGCCAGCAGGAGCAGGGAGGTCACTCTTCCCCTGTATTTGGCACTGGTGAGGCCTCACCTCGAGTGCTGTGTCCACTTCTGGCCCCTCAGTTTGGGAAGGACGTTGAGACGCTGAGCACATCCAGAGGAGGCAACGAGGCTGGTGAGGGGCTTGGAAGACACACCCTGTGAGGAACCACTGAGGGAGCTGGGGGTATTTAGCCTGGAGAAAAGGAGGCTCAGAGGTGAGCTTCTTCTACAACTCCCTGAAAGATGGAGCCCCCCAGGTCCACTCCACCTATAGTCAGGCGGGTGTCTTTCTCCAGGCAGCGGCTGGCAGAATGAGAGGACAAAGTCTCAAGCCATGCCAAGGGAAATACAGGTTGGTATTAGGAAAAAGTTTTTCATGGAAAGAGTGATAAGGTTCTGGAATGGCCTGTCCGGGGAGGTGGTGGAGTCACCATCCCTGGGTGTGTTTAACAAAGCCTGGATGTGGCACTGGGTGCCAGGGTTTAGTTAAGGTGTTGGGGCTGGGTTGGACTCGATGATCTTGAAGGTCTCTTCCAACCCAGTGATTCTGTGAATTCTGAGACTTAAGGGACTTAACAGAGCATCTGCTTCAGGGACTGGACCCAGGGCTTTCACCACTCCTTGTGTCAGAAAAGTGATTTTTTTAGGTGATCCTTTTGCACCATCATCTTTTCTGCCTAGCTGAGCTTTGCACTGGACTCCTGGATTTGTAAGATGGACTTATTGAACTGGACGAAACAGCACAGGTAGCTGTGCATGTCAAAAGCTTTAAAGAGTGGAAACATTTCTCAGGGAGAAGCTGGGAAATGCAGGGCAATCTTGCTCCAGCAAGGAAAAGGTCCCTTATCCTGAGTGATGGAAAGGAGATGGAAGCTAAGACATAATAGTAGCCAGAGAGAACAACTCTGCAGACCGTATCAAATTGGGCATCAGGAAAGCATCAGGAAAATGTAGGTTGTTCTTTGTGGTTACAAGCTACAGTGCTAAAAAGTGATTTTTGTTATTCATTACAACCATGTTTAGATTTCCTGTGGTGACTTTTTGAAAGGATATTTTGTTGTATTTATGAGACAGATGTATTACAATAAAACTGTTTTTCTTGTGTCAAAACTGCCAGTGAACATCTCTGAGTGGAAGGCAAGTGCTTTCATCATTACAAGTGTTTGTGGACAAACATCTGGGGGGGGGGCTTTCCTTTACCTCTTCTTTTGAAATACATAAAGGTGAGGTAAAAAAAAGATATTAATTGGAATTGTAAGATGAGTTGTGGAGGCCTCAAAAGATGTAAGATGAGTGGACAGTGTGAGTTCTGGGCCCCTCTGTTCCTCGACTTCCACCTCTGACTTTAGCAGAAGCTCATCCTGTGTTCATTGGAGCACTGGGGGTGATAATGTCAAATCCACTGCCTGTGTACTGCTGTTTACTTTTTAAAAATGAGGCATGGGGAAGACTTCTGGGGGGCAATGCTGGCATGACCTAAGTAGAGCAGCACAGAGGTCTCAAACACAAATCAGGGCTCCATGGTTGTTCCCATTACCCTTGGGATAACCTTCAGAGAGAGAAAAATAGGCGTGAGGAGGTGACACCACTGTGTGAAGCTGTCTCTGCTAATGCAGGGACCTTAATCCACCTTGAAAGAAGTTATCTGATAAATCCTACATTTCTTCTTTTTCTGGAAGGTTCTGTTACCCAATTATTTCAGCTAAGCTGAATGAACACAAAGGGAGCTGCAGAATTGAGGCAAGAGCTCAGCATGAGAGGATGCTGAGAGTCTCTAAGTCCCACTGACGTTGCTCTGTGACTCCATCTCTCTGTACAGGCACATTTGCTCATTAGGACCAAAAGCGAAAAATCTCTCTGCAGTTCTGCTTAACAAGATTGGGTGTTTTTGTCCCCAATGCCATGCACACAGACACCCCGTTAGGGATGCAGAAAGAGCTGTGATGGCTGTGCCTTGATTAAAACTCCTGGCACCCAACATGGCACAAGGCTGTGAGATTTATTACTGTCTGTGTGGATCCTGTTTGTTTTTCCCTATGGAAATCCAAGTTTATACAAAGGCCATCGGATGGAACCTGCACGCCTTTATTATTACTAATAGTGGCTGGGAGTGCAGATCCAAATGATGCATAACATTTTTTTTAAAGTAAACCATAAGCCAAGTTAAATGAACTTTAAAAGTGAACATGATTCATAACAGATACCATTTTAAAACTGACCAGACACAGCAAATGTAAATTCTGTCCTTTTAACTGTAAAATGTTTAAGCTTATTTGCAAAGGAGTTTGAAAAATTAAAACCATACCTTCTCTGTGTTTCTCCAGCAATGGAGAAACATCAGAGTTTGCATTTGAAAGGATGGCAATGCAAACTGTAAAGACAGGCTGGATGTCTACTTGAATTATCCTGCTTGTTGAGGGGAAGTCTTAAACTGATGATCACATATAATCTGTAATGTATTAAAAGCATATTCTTTATTGGAGTCCCCATATTACATTTCAAATACATTTCCATGGAATGTTTCAAAATGTCATTTAAAATTATTTCTATTTTCATTGAAATGGCATGTGTCCCCTCAACACTCATCTAGAACTTTATTATTATGATTCTTTGGACAGTTTAAAGACATGAGATCACTTTTTGTGGTTTTGCGTGCCTCCCACTACCTCTGTTCCTGCTTCAGTGCTAATGCCAGCTCCACATCCCCCCAACAGTTTAGCTCCAGCTTCTTGGCCTCTATAGCCTCTGTTTCAATTGATCAGAGGTTTGGCTAACTTAAATATTTAGGCAATATATAATAACTGTATCTCAAACAAACACTTATTGTAACCATCACTCCAGTGCTTGCTATTGTTAAGAAACAGAGTTCTGGCTTCCATTCTAGCACCTCTTTTTCAAATGTATTTTGTTCAGTGGGTTTTTTTCATACTCCCAGAGTGATTTTTGTCACCTGGAAGGTGATTTTTCAGGAACAGGGACTTTGAAGAATTTGTGTCTGGAAAAGCTGGAAGTTAACAAAGCATTCACAAGTACAAATAAACTAGAACCTTAAATGAGTTCCAGAATGATCCTGAGTGTTTATACTTACTCTAGCAGCAAAACTGAGTTTTATATCTTACCAAAAAGAACCCATGAGAAACATGAATTTTCAGCACTGAAGATAGGCCAGGAGTGGGAGCTGGGCTGGTGCTTCTGGAAGTCAGAGAGGTCGCAAGGTGTCATCAAAGCACTTAAAATACAGGGGCTGCTGTGCTGAAAGGGAAGACTTTGAGAAAACCTCACCTCCACTGATTTAAATCAGTTTATACTCTTCAGTAGCTGGGCTGGCTTGAGCCTGTGTTTGTTAACTTCACTTATTCATCTGACATAGAAGAGTTGACACACCTAAAAAAGAGGGTGGCAAGGCCCTGGGCAATAGCTTATACTTATTTTTCTCCACTCCTCTTTCACTTAGGACAGTGGAATTTGGTGGAAACATCCCCCATATTTAACTGACAAAGAAAAGAAGCTGCTAACATATTCAACGGACTCTAACAATTAATGGATTTAAACCACTGCTCTTTTGAGTGATTTTTCTGGGATTGCCTCAAGATTGTCTTGAGGTGTTCACTTACACCCCTCTCCAGCAGCTCTTGTTAAATTATATGAGTCAAGCAGTAGCTTGTGGAGATGTGTGTGCTTAAACCTTGTATTTATTTACAACTGATGGCTTTGGGAGAGCTCCTAAAGCTGTTTTCTTGTAACTGATGGGTGCTCAGATACTTCTACTTTTGAAGGAGGGAACCTCCTCTTGAACAAAAATGAACTTTCTGATCATAAAAATGCTAAAAGAGAACAACAGGTATACAGAACTCTCTGTCTATTGGCTCCAAAAAAACTTGGGCAATTTGGGAGCTCCGTCCTGTGTGTGCTGCCATCCCAGCAAGTAAACTGAGCCCTTGAAGATAAGTTGGGAAATTAGTTCCTTGTCCTCCTGTGTCTTGATTGAGCATTGTCAGAGCCAAAGCCAGTGGTGTGGCTTTCCCCAGCCAGTTAAAACACCATTCCTGTTAATGAATAAATCAAGATTACTTTTATGAGTAATATCAAAGTGACCTGGTCTGGCTGAAGATATCCCTGCTCATTGCAAGGGGAGTCAGACTAGATGGTCTTTAAAATGTCCCTTCCAACCCAAACGATTCTATGATTCTGCAATTCTGTGTTTCTATTCTTTAATTTCTGTGCACATTCATTTATGGAGAAAGATTACAGAGTTTTTTATCCCAGGGGTGTAACATCCACCCAGGCAGCAAGGCTGGGAACAGTTCAGACTTGCTGAGATTTCTGCACATGTAAAATGGTCAATGCATCTCAGGCTTCTGAGACCTTCTACTTTTCATTATTTTAGCTCATATTTCTTATATTTCAGCATGCCATCTCAGGTGTTTTCTCCCAAGGAACCTTTGTTCCAGATCATCTGACTCTTTCAGGAGCACTTGGACAAGAAGAAAAACATGACAGTCAATTAAAAACCAATTTTTTTGCTCTGGTGTCATTAATCAAATGCACAAGCAGTCCCAGCACTGACACCTGGCAGGGTTAACGTTTAAGACCTGTGGCAATTATAGTTCCCCTGAAAATCGCTTGGCCAGCAAGTCACATAAAAGCCTGTGATTATGAAGGAAATGGGAATTAGCAGAAAAAAATTAGGGAAAGCAGTTGAAATACATTGGTAGCAAGGAAGGCAGAGAAGAATCTGACTGATTGGAGCTCCCCTGGGGAGAAGAAACAGGGTCTAAGGGTCATGCCTTCACTGAATTAGTAGTGTCTGTCATGTGAAACCAAAATAAAGCAGCATCAGAAGTAAAAGATTTTCTGTAGAGAAATTGGACCCCGTACTCTTGCACCTACAACCCAGGGAAGCCAAGTGCAGAATAGTGGGCTGATTTTTACTATCCTAATTCAGCCACAATTCTTTTCTCTCAGACATCTATTTCTTGCTAAAGAATATGATGCCCAGAGATCTGACGCACAGATACTTTCAGCCATGAACAATTCCAAGATTACACACAGTCGTCATTTCCATCAGCTCCTTGCCCAGCACATCCTCTGGTTTGCATCTTTGCACTCCCCAAAAGTTACACAGCTGGAGTAAACACAGCTCAAATGAGAACTCCTGTGGTTAGAGCAGATGCAGGACATGTGTTTTCCCTCTCTGAAGAACATGAGCTGGGTGCTTTCTGTGCCAGATGCAATCATACCTGCAGAAAAGCTCTGGTAAGTAAAGAGTAGTTTAGACAAAGAACTTTGACTATTTGGAGACAATTTATTTGATATCAATTGCTAGAAAAGCCTTAGGACAACTGAAACAGCTCCTTGTTGCAAGTGTGGGGCCATAGTCTTAGCTCTATGAGCTTAATTTAGTGTTAGGATGATATTGAGAGACAAAGAGTGGCCTTGCTTCCTGCTTGGCCAAAATTTCAGTGTTTCAACTGAAAGTGTTTCCCTGCTGGGTCCACAAGATGGGTCATTCTTTGTGAGCTCTGTCACAAACATTTCAGCTCCCTCACAGGGCTGCAAAGAATAACTAACCTCTGATTTAATGCTGAATTACTTGCAATTGTGGCATGCTCTAAAGAGCAAGTGACTAATTTCAAATTGTAGGACCAATTCAGTAGTGATGGAGAAAACAACTGATGAAAATGCCAAGCTGTGGTAAAGGAAACACTGAAAAGCTCTGAGACAGTGCCAAATTTTGGGAAAATTTTGGGGTTTAGGTCCAAACCACGGTCATGCAGCTTCCGTGCTGCAGGAGGGAAAGTTGCTTTAAGGAGCACAAACATCAGTGGAGTAGGAATTACCAGAAACAGGATGGTCTTTAAGGTCTCTCCAACCCAAATCATTCTATGATTCTGTAAAATGGTTCATTTTGACTACACAACAATAATGAGGATGGAAAGAAGAGATGGTTATGCAGTCTAAATGAAAATACAGCAGAGATTTTCTGTTTCCCAAAGGAAAAAATTGTTCCTATTGTTTTTTATAATAAAAATAGATCCTTTGTTTCATTGCAGAGTTAGTTTTTGTAAAGCTCAGAGTCACTGAGATGACAGAGTGGGGAGATTCCTGGAAGGTGCTCCCAGGTGGAATATCCACTCTGGCAAGAGGAGGTGGCTGTGCTGAGCAGTCCTGGCCTCGTGGCCTCCCCCTGCTCTGCAGGTGGGGATTCCTCATGGCATTGCTGTGAGTTCCCAATCCTCCTGAGCTCTCAGCTCCTGCTCAGCATGCAGTGCTCTGAGCTGGGGGGATTGCTGCCTTCTCAAGAGAAGCACCTTCTGTAGATCCATGAGAAGTTCCATTTTGAGACCACAGAGAAAAGTGGGGACATTTCAAGGGGGGGGCAGTAAGAAGCAACTTCTCAGTGTGCTCAAACATAGCTTTGAGATAAATCCTGCCTCCAAAACTAAAGAAAAGAGCAAGGGAAATGAGAGTGGAGGTCTGATCTGTACGATGGCTTTGTCAGGTCCTGAATGAGGAACACTTGACATCCTTGAGACTCTGAGTCCATCCCCTGAGGTGGGGAACTGGGCAAGGAAAGGGAGGAAAAGGTAAAGAACTTGCTGAGAAATGTGTCTGGGAAGTGATGTTGATGAAAGGGGATTTTCTGCCTTTTCAAAATGTTTAATAGATTTAAAATAGTGCCTTGGTAATGCAATTGGTGCTAAAATCCTCATGTCCCAACTGCAGAAATATATGAATGTTTATATACTATGACAATATGTGGTATTATGCATTATGAAAAATATGGATCGATGTAAGAAGACATTTAAATTAACCCCAAACTGGCTATTTTCTTGTATATTTAAAACATCTGGCTGAGAACAATGCCATACTCTGCATTTTGTGTATCTCAACATGTAGCCTGTTTTTCACATTTCAACTGAATGTCTTTCCAGCAAGCAGAGTTCATTCTGGAAAGAAAGTTGTTTGGGGTTTTTTCCCCCTATTTATTATTCCCTATTATTAATAGGAGGAAAATGAACTTTGGACCAGGCCCTGTAAGAACTGTACTTGGTTTTTCCCCCTATTTATTATTCCCTATTATTAATAGGAGGAAAATGAACTTTGGACCAGGCCCTGTAAGAACTGTACTTATTTAGTGATGTATTATTTAGGAATTTATTATTGCTAAAATGACAGCAATGCTTATTATTGCTACAAGGACACATGCAGACTTAGTAGATTAAATATTTTAAAATAGTAAATTATTTTAATCAAGATCTTTCTTTTTCTCATTCTTTCATGCTTCAGTACAAATGTGTCCACTGATTTCATGTATCATTTTATTAGACAAAATATAGGTAGCAAACTGATACTGACAATGGAATAAAAATAACAAATCCTAGATATTAACTGAATTGATGCCTTCATGATTCAATACTAGAGTGTTGCTTCCAGTCTTTAATTTCCATGATATTTCTGCTGGAATATTGTTTGGTTTTTTGAATGCATTGTTGAGCTTTATGTTGATATCTATTCCAGCTGTTTTCAAGTTCTGCTAATTTGTTTCCCAGATGATACCTACTTACAGAACCATTTCACTTGTAGCTATTGCAATTGTGTCTTCTAGCTGCATTGGCTTCTGGATGTCACATTTTTCTTCCCTCAGGACAGGTTTTCCCACTGCTTCTGCTATTTATTTCTGTATTTCCATAGCAGTGGCCAGGTGCATTGAAAGTCCGGTGAGATCTGGAATTGCAAAGAGGTTGGTGAATTAGTCCATAGCAGTAGTTTGTCAATTTTGGAATATGAAATTAAAATTAAACTTCAGTTTTTAAAATAGAGTAACATAGGGTTTTGTTGTAGCAATTGTGTCTAATCTCAACTCATGGATCCAACCCAGTATTGTGAATTCTGCGAGCAGTTGAGGGGATTTGAACCTGCACTCACACACTTCGCTGTATTCACAACACCTTTTGTGGTTGTACAAAATACCTGACCTTTTTCTGATACATTTTTGTTGCATTGTGTTCTTATATGTTTTAGTTGCATTAACTTGTACTTTGGTTTATCCCAGTTCCCCCCGTTATAACAGTTCTGCCCCTGCTGCCTCCTCCCTCCTTGTTAATGTCCATCTCCCTGCCTCCTCCCCCTGTTCCCCAAAACGGAATCCTTCCCTGAACCCCTCCCCACTGTCCTGTCCTTCACTCGACGGCCCATCCCCTCCCTCTAGAAACTTCTACCAAGGGTGTCGAGTGATAGGTTCAGGCATGGGGCCCCTCCCTCGGGTGGCCCTTATTGGTGCCCCTACCTGCCTGTTTCCCTGGTCCCCACACCCTCCTGTATCTCCATTGGCAGGTGGGAAAAACCCCTCCCTGGTTTACCCTCCTCTTTTTAACGCCCTGCACACCCCAAATTGGGGTCTGGATTCCCTGGGTTTGGGACCTCGCCTGAGCTCCCAAACAAACCTAGACTTGGCCCCCAGCTGGAGTCCACTCTCCTTCTTCTACCCACGCCGTGCTGCTGTCCCGTCCCAAAGGTGAAGGCCTTAGCTGCAGAGTGCCCCTCGCTGCTCGCTGTGCCAGAGCAAGCCAGGGTGGCTCCGAGGGCACACTCAGACAGGCACTGCGACACATTTTATAGGGGAAAATAAGAAAACAGGATCACAGGACCTGCCCAAATCCAAGCATTTCTGTATTCTGGGGCTTTTTAACATCCAAGCCTCCACCTGAGTTCTAGTTTAACACTACTGGAACATTCTCAGTGTCTGCTAGTACATTTTTCTTTATTTCCAGGTCTATCTTTATTTGCAGCTTCTTCAGTTTCTTCTTTCAGGCATCTTGCTGCTCTAAACCTTGGAATTATTAACACCACAATAGAGTGGGAATAATTCAGCCAATGTCAACAGAGGGATTGAAGCTACAGCTGGGGATATCCCCTCAGCATTCACTGAGAAATGTAAAATACACCTGAAAATTCTTGGCGTTTGTGTCCAAGCCAACACCAGCCCCCCCTGGCAGCATCAAAGCTGCAGTGCCCTGCTCCGCCTGCACTCCTGGTGCCCAGCTGGGCTCACTGGGCTCTGCTGGGCTTTGTGGGGAAGGACCTGCACAGTCAGGAAAGTGCTTCAGGACAGCCAGAAATGACAGAACTCCTGCTCTCACCTCCCTTGTGGTGACCCTGTCTTTCAGCAGCGGGGCCTGTCCTGGGCCGATAACGCGCGCGATGTATCGGGATAAGACCAAGTTGCTAATTTGAAAATTGGCCTTAAAGATAAAATTGCACTGGAGAAACACGTTTAGTAATTAACTGGAACAGGCAGCAGTTTTCTTGGCACGGCTCAGTGTGGTTTCCGCTTACTGTGGTCTCTGCTAAAGAAAACTTTTCTGTAATTGCAGGTTAATGCAGTGTGCAATGTAAATAACACAAATAAAGTGACCTCTTTTTGTACAGTTTTGAACTCTGTGGGGTCCTGTTATCTGGTATGCAGACAAATCCTAAATCTACTGACATTCTTCTTCAGGAAATTAGTATAGTTACGTAATATAAAACCATACTTTAATAGGATATTTGGGGTTTTAATTTAGCTGTATATTCATTTTTAAATGACATTTAGGGTTTCTTTGTAAAACAGAAATAATTACAAATAAAAATAACAGATGACAAACAGAAGTGAAGTCCCTAACAGAGATTGAAAATTTAGTTAAATTTGTCTCCGTGGCAAATCTTTAGGAAGATTTCCAGAAAGAAAATACTTCATTTCCTAATTTTTACACACCGCCCCTTATATCTACTGCAATATGTTTCAAGGAGAAAAATTTTGCATCAAGAATGACAAACCCATATTTTACTTTGAAAAGAACCTGGATACTTAACTTTTTTCAGTTATGTAATAACATTTTTCTTCTATGTAAATAATTGTACAGTATTTATACAAACTCCAAGACACTGGGTAGTGATCAATTTTTGTAACTACTAAAGAAAGCATTTCACTTCAAGGTTTGCAAAACATTCATAAATTGGCTGGACAGAGTCACAAATTGCTTTTCAGTTGTGATCAGCCTTCCCTAATGAATTTGGACTTCCTAAAACTCCTCAAATTGAATTTGTATGCATAATGTTTCTATGAACTTCTCAAATGCTCGCAAATAATTGCACTTGGCAAGGCATCCTTTGAAAAAGGATTGTATTACCTTTTGGAAAAGCTCAGCTTGAACTATGCAAACTTATTGGTGAAATACATAACGGTCCTACAGAAGATTCTGTTTCTGGAGGATTTTAGCCTTTTTGTACTCAAAGCAGTGCTGCAGTTTTTCACTTTGGCACCTCTCTGCAGCCAGTCCTTGTGAAATTAACGGTGCATTTTTGATTTAGGGGAGTTTATAAATCACAAGGAAAGTTCCATCACCACCTTTCAGATTCTTTATTATATAGTGCTCTTCAGTGAGTTGGACTACATGGAAATACAAAATATTACTCATTATTAGCCTTTTCTCTCTTTTAAAGTCTCAGTGACTTGCTTCACATTTACCTGACTGCTCTCAAAGTAACGTCCTTGTGCACTGCAACATTTCAGACTATTTGGTTCCTGTTCTCTCTGTGTTTGTAAATCATTATGTGAATAAAACCAAAGGCAGTGAAACAACAGAATGGAATAAATTCCCCCTCTATTCCTGTGCCATCTTTTAGGAGAGGATAATGTGGTGGTAGAGGGTTTGAGAAAACTCCTTCTCACTGACTACCAGACAGGCTGAAAACTGTCTGCAAGGCATATTCCTCTAACAGACTGGCTTAAAATATATCAGATTAAGTGTTATTTAAATTGGTATTAAATCCTTGCAGTGTGTTTGCCATATGAAGACTGTATCTTCATCTCTGGGGATTAACAAATTCAGTGGCTTAAGGCAGAGACATTTTGTAAATACACCCCATAAATTACATGTGGGCTTTTGGGAATAACCCAGACTGCTGTGGGACACCCAGCCAGCCAGAAGGGCCAACATGTGGCTTTTCCATTGCCTGTGCACCTCGGGAATGCTCCCAGGTATGTCTGAGGCTGGGACTCCCCAGCCCCTGGGCATGTGCTGCTCTGGGAGCCATCCTGAGTTTCACTCTGAGTTTTCAGTTCTTACAGCTTTCTTTTTGCCACCATACCCAAAAGCTAAAATCTCTTTTCCTCCCCACAGATCCTGAGAGTGCATTTCTTCCCATGGACCACCTTGCCACCTTGATCCTCTGTGTCCACAGCTTTGTGTGCTTTTCCTGCACTGAGCTGCATCATCAGCGTAGTGCCATGAGCAGCTACACTCATGGAGCAAGAAATGGGTTTTAATATTAAATTGGGAAAGCCTGCACTAATAAAGCAGCATGTCATTTCCCCCCTCTCTTTTCTAATGTAGGTAAATTCAAATTAATGCTCTCAACTTACTATATGTTGGCATAACTTACATCATGGATAAATCTCATATTTCCTTCAGTGTTGTGATCTGATATACATTGCCACATGCATGTGCTACACATTATGAATAAAGCTTTAAAAAGCCTCATTTTATAGCTGTTTATGTTATGTGATTGAGTTCTGGTAGAGAGAAAATTTGCCAGGACTAAAGGTTATTACTGGCTGTTCTGCAACTAATATTGCCTAGAACTAAAGCAATTAGGCTTGACAAAATATGAGCTGCTTAAAAAAATGCACTCTTGAAAGTTGGGCTTGTAATGGAACTTGATTTAATACATGCTACTGACGTGGAGATTTTAATTAAAGAAGGAGAGAAAAATAGCTGCTCTACTAAGATGGAAGTCCAAGGGAGGTTGTCCTGCAGGTGAGCAGAGTGGAGGTGGTTTTGCAGCAAAATGCATCCCCTGAGGGGATGGGGTGGATGATGGAGGAAGGATGGATTCTTCATGGAGCAGTAATGATGAACATAAAACTGTGAAAAATAACCAGCTTTGTCACTGTATCAATTCCTCCTAGGACACAGGAATTGTTTTTGCAGTGGATTACCTTCACTACGTGCGGCAAACCCCAGAGGTTTGGGCCAGGAACGGCTGCCATGCATCAAGAAGCACCAATTTCCATGCTTTATTTCATGGCTGTCAAAAAGAAGGGGAAAAACACTTGTAGGATTGTCCAGAAGATTCTCACTCATTGTTCTGCAAGTGAGCCTTGATTCAGACTTTCAGTTTACACCAGCGGTATTTAAAATACAAATGTGTGAATACTTCATTCTTTTCATTTCTCTGGACAGCCCCAAAAATTTTGGGCTGAGCTGAATAATTTTGAGTCACTATGTAATGAGATCTATTTCTTTTTCCCAGCAAAATGAAAAACTGAGCCAAAAAACTGGAAACAAACTAATCCAGAATGCTTAGTTCAAAAAATAACACATTTAGTGTGATTATTTTTAGTTTGCATTTAATTTATAATTAAATAAGCCTAGTCTTAAGACATTATGTTGAAACACAAATGGTATTTTAATAATTTTTTTTCATCTCCTCAGAATTGTGGAGGCTTTTAGTTTTATTTTTAGCACAAACTCTTGCTAGAGTTTGGTAATCCTTGTATCTGGCTTAAATTTTGGAAGGGTTTTACCAGCTTCATTCACACAACCAAGAGGATATCCCCCCATTCAGACATTCCATATTGGTTTTGATATCATTTAAATTGTATTTTACCAACACTCTTGCTTCTCTCAGTCCTCTGGGATTTAATTTTCAGTTGTCAGTCACTGACAAACTGAGGAAGATGCAGTATTTCTGATTCTCTGCCTTTTTCTATACTGAGAATGAACCAAATGTCTTAAAGACATGGCTAAATGCTTTGGGTTCTACATTCTCTGTCAGGTGGTAGTTTAGTACAACTGGGTTAAACACAACTGCAATATAGTTGTACTTTTCTCTGTAGAAGTCTATTTATTGATCTACCAATCAAAAAAGTTTCTAAGGAAAAGGAATTTTTATGTATACAATGAGAAGCAAAACTACAACTGAGCATTCACATCAGAAAAAAAATCTGATATTGAATATTTGAGATTAAGCCAGAACAAAAAATACCAACAGGATGACATTTTTCTATGCATCTTTGAGTTTTTATTGGAAAATGCCATTCTGTTTAATGATACAAGAACGACCTGATAGTTAAGAAATGCAAATAAAGCTATATTTGCATACAGCAACACACATTATTAAATACTGACCTAGGGAGGACAACAATGGACCAAAAGCAAAGAAAATTGCTGGTAATGCTGACAAAGGTGTATGAGTGGCAGTAGTCTAAAGAGTAACAGAGCCAAGAGAAACCGGGAGGTATCAAAGTGGATCTTGTAGAAGCTTCTCAGAATTTTCTGCTGAGATGCATTTTGGGACTTCTGATGTCAAGGTTTTCAATCAAATCTGCTGTTTAACAACAACAACAAAAAAGAAACATTTATATGCTCTGAAATAATCTTGCTGTGAGATGTTTCCAGGAAAATCTTTATTTACGTTACCTGTCACAATGGCCTATGGAGATTGCCCGTGTAATGACAGACAAATCTGGTTTACTGAAAGTGCTTTAAAATGTTTGACAAACACTTCCAAGAAGTTGGAAGACTGAAAATAATATGAATGGTTTTGCAAGAGGAAGGCCATAGAGAGCCTCAAGGTTTTTTTTAATTTCGAATTCCAGCGAAGCATAAAGAGTATAATTATTTGTATTTGCTGTGTTTTCTAAACTGCATAATACAGTCATTCTTTCACTCCTTAAAGTTGTCATTTTACAGTACAGTTCAGGACTGCAGTGGTAACATATTTTCCAAAGGTCAGTTTTCCAATTATAATCCAAAATTTGATGTTAATATTTTTTCTTATAGCCATGTTGTAACCGCATTCTGTTAATTTCATAAAGATACCATTTAGCTGAGGTAGGTGGTATTCTGGGCATACGAACAGTCACCTAACGTCAACAGCAAGCAGTAACTGTAACTACTGACTTCCCATCATTTGCAAAAAAATATTTTCCCAAAAATTATAGCATGTAAAACTAGACAGCATCCAAGTCTCTTACTGGGAAATGACAGAGATTTTCTTATTGCTTTATATATTCCTGAACACTTTAAAGTCTCATTAGATTTTGCAGGCAATCTTACACACTCTTCAGTTAATATCTGAGATAAACTTGTTTGCCAAGTCCTAAAAACAGAAGCGACTAGCAATGGTTTGGTATTTTGATCTATTTCTTTTCTACCTCCCTCAACTCAAACATCCCTTCAGAGACAGTCATCACAGAAAAATCACAGAATTAATTTAGCTCATACAAGCATTAGAATTGGGATAAAATATAGTATTTTACTGCTTTACTTAGTGCTGCTTTTCAGGTTCTTGCCGTTTCTTTACATTGTTTGCAGTAAACTTGCAATTTACATACTTTGGCATATTTCAACATAAGCTAAATGCTCCAAACCACCAAGACGCAACCTCAGTCGCCGTAAAAAATTCCTTAATTGGCTTTGGGATGAGGAAAGATCCCAAAAGCTTTCTTGTTCCCTTTGGTCTGCAGCGGGTTTTGAAGCACGAGCTCCAGGGTCCTGCTGTTTCCCCTCCCTGGGCAGGATGGGCACAGCTTTTGGGTGATGGAGCAGCCAAGGGCAGCTCCTTTGCTGTGCTCCAGACAAGGGAGAGTTGGGTCTGCATTGATCGAACACTCCTGATGTTCCCCTCACTGGAAATAAACAGCAGCTCCTGGTGCAGCTCCTCAGATTCCAGCTGAAACCCTCACTTTCTTGCAAGCTTTTGGGGAGTTAATGTCCAAATATTTGGAGAAGAAAATATTTAAGAGGGAAGGAAGCAGGTGAGAGTTGCCAGCCATCTCATGAAGAAGTGGAAAGCATCCATGTGAATAAGCACTCACCATGTCAGTAGTGCTGGTCACCCAAAATAATCACTCAGGAACCTCTGATTGCTTGACTTACTTTTCCAGTTTTGAACCATGCTGATTTGAGGAAGAAAGAATGAGGAAATGTGAAGGGTGGAGAAAGCATTAGGAATTTTGTCTCTGGTCACTTGCTTATGCACATTGCAAAGGTACCACAGGAGGCAGCAGCAGGATTTATCTTTATTTGTTCTTCAGGACAGAGAACGGCCTTTGGTACCTCTATGCTCTGTTCTGAGAGCAGAATTTTTAAGGGTGAAATATATTGAATGAATTCAGTGCTACCCTTTTGTTTTACCTTTCTGTAATTTATTTCAAAAATTTTAATATATTTCTAAATTTCAGGGAAGGGAATTACTTTCTGGAATTCATCAGATATCATTTGATATTTCAGACATAACTAGTGTGTGACAAAAAAAGAAAGCTTCTTCATCCTGTGCAGTTACTGAGTATCTAAGTTGGGGGTCGGGATTTTTGAAGAAATATATTTTAAATAGATACACTAATTAGTATTTTTACAATTATTTTTAATACATAGTTACAGCAGTTTCTTGAGACAGTTTTTAGTGAAGAATTACAACTTTCCTCTTTCCTTGTCATATCTTGTATCGATTTGGAGCAATAACGACTCTGCATGGAAAATGTGAGAAAATAAAACCAAAAACGAAATAAAAATTAATTCCTGAGCTCATTAAAATTAATGAAAAACCTCAAGTGAAAACACCACAGTTGGAATTTGACCTTTGGATTATTTGTCTTCAACATTTTTAAAATTCCTGTGCAAAGACATTCTGAAAAACCCGAGCATTTCAGGCTTTTCAGGAGGAAGCAGAGACTTTCAGAGAGCCCGAGCTGTAGTGTGTTTCACCTGTGGAAGGGGGTTTATTTCCCTGCTGATGGATGGGGCAGCGATTCTCAGTGAGATGGGTGACCCTGGTCCTGTCCTGAGGTGCCTCTGGAGACGGCGCTGACCATGGAGTGGCCAAACCTCGCTGTGGCTTTGGGTCTGGACAAATGTGCTCTGCCTCGAGACCACCTCAGCCTTTCACTGGTGACTTGAACTGCGTTTGAACCCTAGGAAAGCAGGAATGCATTAACCCCTTCAGCCCCGCTGGAGTCAGTGTCAGGGTTCCTCAGACCCACGAGCGTCACACATCCGCCCCAGCAGCCTGGAGCTCCAGGTCACACCTGTCCTGAACACCTCGGCAAAATCCTCATCAATGCCCAAATAATGGCACCTTACCATCAATGCCCAAATAATGGCACATCAGTTAATATTTGTTTGGCTTCTCAAACTGCTTCACTGCTCATTTTAAACCCACAGGTAGGCAAAGCCTCTTCTGAAGTAATATTAAATTCTCGCTCTTGATATGCACTAACAAAGCTTCTTCTAATGGAGTAACACCTTCTGAATTGTGTTCAGTAAACAAATGTTTGGCTCAGCTGGCCAAATTCCATTTCCACCATTCCCTGTGTTTTCATTTATCCTACAGCAAAATGAAGGCAAAAAAGTAACTAGCTTGAAATAGAAATTACTGGAACTGAGTCCATCTGGTACAGGAAAGGGGTGTGGAATTCTTTCATCTGTGCAGTGCATGATAAATCATGCCCATAAATGCAGAAATTGTAGATAAAAACATGACTTATTTTAAGAAAGAACCATTGCATTTCATGGTGAAATATTGAATATTTTGCTTAAAAGCATTTCAGAAAAATAAGTATGAATCAACAATGTGGCAGCTGGAGAAATTTTTAAAGGTACCATAACCTGTTTCCAGTCCTTCCTAACTTTATACAGTCATGTCATAAAGTACAAATTTCTTTTCATTTCTGCTGGATATCCAGCTGTGGCTTCCAAAATCTGTTAAAAAGATTTTTGCAAAATAAATTACCATGTGCTTTCTGCATAGTTGGTTTTCAGTCTTCCAGTACTGTTAAATGCAATCCTGAGTAAATAAGATTGAGTAAAGAGGAGATTTCTTAAGGATCAAATTTTACACTTCCACTCTCATGATCCTAGAAGTTGCTCTGAAAATTTGGCACCTGTACTTTAATTTTAATTACTTTGCCTACACAACGTTATCTCAGCAGCTGTTACCAGCTGTTATCAGCTGTTATCAGCCAGAGCTGCCTGAGATAATGTAACTGTAGTGACATTCTAGGGGTAGAATTTCTAAAATGCTTTCTATTGCAAGAATTCGTGTTTAACATGAGGATTATGGAATTCAGTATTTATTACTGGCAGGATTTACCTTTTCATCCACCAGGACCTGCCCATGGTTTGAAAGAGCATGTGAAGTGACGGTGGCTCCTTTACAAGAGGAGTGTAATGGCTCAGTGCTGAAATGAGATCCACATCTTCCCTGGTGTGGCAATAAAATTATCCTGGAAGAAGCTGTTCCTCAATGTTTGCAACGTGACAGTGTTACTAGCTTGGGGTTTTTTTGTCTTTTAAGGTACAGTCACATCTGTGCATCTGAGAGCAGGGCAGGCTGCCTCTGGCGTGCTTTCAGCCTGGCTCGGATCAAGCCTGAAAGAGAAGATGGTAAATGAAGGTGGGGATGTTGCTGAAAGCAGAGAGCCCTCCTTGGCTATCAGCCCAAACCTGGCAGAAAATAGCAGCTCCTGGCAGTAAAGCAGCCTCTCCAGTCCTCACTAATAATGGCCCTGAGCTCTCCTGCCCCTGGGTCAAGCCTTTGTTTGATCTCTGCCCTTCCACTGTGTCTCTCCAGCCTTCTCTTGTCCCCTGGTCCTGCACCCAGCCAAGTGTCTCTGCCGAGTCAGTTGTCCACGCAGCAACAGCTTCATAGTCTGGAAAATTCCTCCTCTGTGTTCTCGGGGAAATCTTGGATATTGTGAGGGATTGGAGGAGTCCCTTTGTTTGTGTCCATCAACTTGGAGCTGTCAAGCTAATTTGAAGCAAACTCAGCAAACCCTGCAGAACTGCAAACAATAAAATTGTTTCATGTTGGACTGTTTATAAAAGCACCCTATGAGAATGATTTTGTAGTAGTACTAGTAGTAGTAGGCTACTGATGGATTTGACCTTGTGACTTACAGATGAAAAATTTATTAGTAACTTATTCCTAATCTTACTAGGAACTGTTGAACTCATTGTAACTCTCAGGCTTTGTTTGTTTGTTTGCTTTAATTGGGACAGTTACAAATATTTTTATTTAATTTGAAGAGTCATAGAATCTTTTAGGTTGGAAAAGAGCTCTGAGATCATTGAATCCAATCACCAACCCAACACTGCCAAAGAAAGCTTAGCACATTAAACACAGAACAATTTCTCAGTTGGTTTAATGGTAGAGATTCCGTTTATCCCTAAGATTAAGATCCATGTAAGGATACCAATGGAAGTCCCATACCACAACATTGGCTGGCTGCTCTGTGTACATCACAGTGTTTAATAAACATTTTGCATCATTTGCTTCCAATAAAAATGTTTTTTTAAGTAAAACACAAGCATGAAATTCTTTGTTGAAGTTACAAACTGGTAATTGCCTCTTTGATGGCCTCTTGCCCTTGGGGAGGTTATGGTGGTCCCTGAGCTGTTTGGCCACAGGGCCATGGACACTGGAGCCTGATGTGGAGGACCTTCTTCCTCCCCTCCCTGTCCCACTCATCCCACCAAGTGTTTTAAAGGAGCTGGTGGCTGGTCCTGAGGGTGTCAATAACGGGACCGTGGGATATGCTGTCCCCATGTCCCACAGATCAGCTCCAAATCAGGGCCTTGGGTCTTGTTTGTTAACTTGGAACAATGTTGTGAGGATTAGAAGGGATTTTGTGGACTTCTCCAAATTAAATTGTTTGGTTCAGCTGCCTTTGCTTAAATGTGTGCTTTAATTCAGGCATATAATATATCCCAAGTTAGCACGAGGTTTGTATTTGGAGTTAATATTATCTATGTCTATATTACCATCAAAGCTGCTTTAGTTGAGTTAGTGAGAATGCTCACATTTAATTAAAAAAAAAAAGTGATACGAGCTAATTTTTTTTGGTTGTTTCTTCTAAAAATAAGTAAAAAGTATTATCCTTGCAGCCCTGACAACAAATCAAGGGTTGCTTGATTGGCTTTTAGTCACCACCATATGCTTTTTTCCTTAGCAAAGGGCAGTAGGAAATTATTGCATTACACAAGTGGAATTTAAAATGTTGCTGATGCACTTAAGGATGCTCTTTCCTGAGAAGAATCATTATGTATGACCACGCTCTTTAAAAATGTGATTACAACAGTTGAGCAGATGGTAGACACTTGGGGTCAGCTCTAAGGAGATCTGTATTTACAGTGTATTAATAATGGTTTAAACTTTCTCATAAATAGATGTTGATTAATTTTAAATCCATTTGTAGAAACCTAGCATTGCCAGACTATTTCCTGAAACCACAATACAAAGTATGATAAACACCATCCCTTAATCCAGACTAATGCACTCCACACATTAAAAAAATTCACTAAAAGGATTAAAGTAATTTTTCAAACATGAAAAAAACCAGATTGTATATTTCATATATACTTGGCATGTTGAATTTTTGACAGTCCACTCTTTTCATGGATAGAATTATGTATTTTTATCCTTTGCTGTAACATGCTTTCAAGTAATTTATATTTAATTTTATATTCTGTTTGGGATTTCTTTGCCACTTTGTCACACATCTAGTTCATTCCATTGAGTGGAAAATAGATTAATTCAATCAGGTGGAACAGCAGGAGGAAAATTTAGAAAAAGCTTATTTTAAAGGCAAACGGACCCAATTTTCCTGGAAATAAATAGCATTAAATGGCAAGTCTCAACCTTAGGCATTTTTAACCCTGTATTTTGGATTTTGGGTCATAAAAGAGCACAGGGCATTTCTGCAATCCTGAGACCTGCTTGGAAGTCCCAAGCTAAAAGCTGTTGGGCCAAAGTATGGATCAGCTGGTGTCAGGAGGGTTTTGTGTTTCCAAGGCAGTGAAGAGGTTCAGTGTGCAGGTACCTGAGAGATCCATGTCCCTGCCCACAGAGAGCCCCGTGTGCCCTTGCAGACACTCGGACACCAGGGATAGGGCACACAAAGGCACACAGAGGCCTGGCTGTGTTTTGTGCTTGTTCATGCAAACACTGGTGCTCAGCGACTTTAATGTCTGAAACTTGAGGGCAATTAGATTAAAAATTCAACCAACAGCTGACACTTCACAATCCACACAAATACAAAACCAAATTAGGGATTACAGCGGGGTCATTTTATTTCCTTCATAAAAGTTTATGTAAGAGAGAGATGCTCCTCATCCTAGCAATTGTTAAACACTAGAGAATTTATAGGCCAGAAAGAAAAAATAAACTGATCTTAAATGGGTCTGTGAGCTATCACAGTCTTGAAATGGTATGAAGTGACAGACTTTAATATGGGAGCTAGGGGGTGAAGAAATTATGTTGAACTTTCAGCTTGACTTCCACCAACAAAATTTTGTGCATAATTTTTTGCATAAAGGTGTAGAACTGAGTAACTTTTTCTTCATAGCATTCCCTTCCTTTTCATTGTTCCTTTGTTTCTGGAAGATAAAGCCTAGAAATTGCTCTCTGAGCAGGAAATGTAGAAGCTACACATTCTGGCACTGCTTTACGAGGGCTATGGAATTGAAGTATCCTTAGCAAGGGCTTCTAAACAGTGAGAAATGTATTGGTTTTCCTGTTTGGTTGAAATCTTGTGACTTGTGGATTGGACTTAATGTTCCAAACTCATATCTAAATTTATTCCTTAGATGTGTACTCCTACTGAAACAGATAAAACCCAAGAATGAGGGAAAGTTCCCAATGTGTGTAAATATCATGACACTGTCCAAGGAGCACAGTCCCAAGTGTCTTAAAAGATCTAAGAGAGAGAACAGGACTGAACTTCTGCCATTGTGAAGCTGTTGCTTTTGTAAAACATATTAATCCAAATCAACAAAGCAACTAATATAGATTTTTAAATCCCACTGAATTCAACATGGTTAAGTCAAACAGAGTGGGCTTCAGGCTGTGCCTATGTCCAGTCTGATTTTCAGCTCAGTTTTCTTTGATCCTTCTCTGCAGTTTCTGCATGCTTGCACATCCTGTTTCAGATGACTAACACAACTTACCAGAATTTGAGTGTAGAAATTGCCATTCTCGTGTCCATAATTCCTCCTGCTTTCAAATTTTTTGTAAGTTGTACAAAATCCTGGTAATCTTTGCATCCTGTGCTGCACAAATCAATGTCTGTACACCATACTTCACTTTCTAAAGCACAGTTGTACAAGCCCTAGGGGAGATGTGCAATACCCCAGCACTGACCCGGTCCCTCAGCAGGATTTCTTTCCCAATGTTGTCCAGTGTCACCAAGGACACTCCCGTGCCATAATGGTTCTTTCCCTGTCTGTCTGTTCACTATCCAGTTGTCCTTTCTCAAAATGTTTTCCTACAATGTTGCCAAAATTCTCCTCCTGGTTTCTGGCCATTGCTGCTTGTCTGCTTCATCTTCTGTGTGCTTGACAGGGAACCTTCCAGCTGAGCGGCTCCACCGCGGCCGAGGGACAGCTCCGGCAGCACTGAGCTCTGGGAAGGGACCTTCAACTCCTTCAAGGTGCATTTCAGCTCTCCAGAACTATTTTTAAACTGGGAAATTTGGGAAATTCAAACCCCTTCTGTCTCACTATCACAAAACTTGTTCCTTGTGTTCGGTCTTTCAAAAGTTTCTCCAGCTTGGGAGACAAAGCTGTAAATTGCCTCGCCCATCCAATAAATGCCCTTTGCAATATTTGCTTTATCTATCACACAGACGAGTTCTGTGTGATACATGCAAGAGAGGGACTGCTTTGGTTTAATTCCCAGTCAGGTCATGTGCAAATATGGAGAGCTCCTATTTACTCAAATACACTATTTCCTAGTACTCCCAGCTTCAATTTTTCCCCCCAACTTTGTGCTTACTTAGCAGTCAAATTCTTTTTTTTTTCTTTTTAAAAACTGTACTTGACTTCTATATGGAACTCACTGGCTAATCCTTCTAGGTTAAATTTGACTAGATAAGTCAGAAGTCAATTTTTCAGTCCTTAACAAACCTAAATTATTTCTATGCTTTGTAAGAATATTCATGTACTCTCAAACATTTTCTGAAATATTTAGATGTCATTTTAGAATTGCCTTATTTTGAATGCTTTCGGAATACTTAGTGTCAAACAATTCTATTCTTTTCTTTCACCAATTACTAATAACAATGCTGGCCTTTCTGTTGGATTTATCAGCTGACACACTGAAGCACATTCCAATTCTTTAATTTCCCCAGCATGTTTTGCTGTTCTGTACAGCATCTTCATTACTGCTTGATATTTCTAAGTTCATTACTACATAAACCAGCTATGTTAAAACAGTTCAGTTGTATTTTTGGAAGCACAGAAAAACAGCATCAAATACATCAGTGAAATACTTCATAGTGACCTCTGCTATTACACTTCTTTTGGATCCATTAAAACTGTTTTAAATAGCAAGAGCCGTAATAATAGAATAATAGGCAGCTCATGGTAGCTCAGAGTATCCCTGATGCTAAAGAAATTAATTTGCAGGTGTCCTCAATTCCTGAGTGCTTATGCTGATGGCACTAAGTAGTGCTTGACTGGAGCATCCATCTGCTGTTCCTGTCTCCAATGTAGATATTTTTGCAGTACTTACGAGCACTTACTCTTGCTCTCTTAATGTGAGATGGTAGCAAGAGCGTGAGAAGTTTCAGCAGCTCGCATCTGCTGAAGCAAAAAGGAAATGTTTGACTTTCTGCCCAGCATTGCTAAATACAGACACTTGGAAAATAGGGATGTAAAAATATTCTTTCCCTTGAAAATGTTCAGTGATGCCATTTCCCAGGATATATGGGTTGATTTTTGTTTTTAACAACATGGAGATGGCGGGGGTTTGGTGCTGAAATACATGTGCTAGAATCAATTGTTTAATGTGGTCAGATGTAAATTGTAACTGGGAAGTGCAAAGCCTCGAGGAGCCTTCCCAGAGATCCAGCAGTTAGGGGGTGACCTAATGGCACTTTGGTCCTAGCTTTGTTCTCTATATTCTTACCTCACAAAAATTTGGTGAACATGTCCTTTTAGAACTTTGAAAAGCTGAATAGTATAGGTGTGCTAAATAATACATTATGCCGCTTAATACAGTGAGCAAAAATTACTCTTCCGTTCCAAAAATTACTCCTTCCATGGGCTTGGGCCTCAGTTCAGCAAAACACTTCAGTTTCTATTTAAGCTGATTTACATGATAAAATCTTCTCTCTATCAAGAAAAGAGTAAGTGTAGCACTTATCAGGGGGTGCACAGTGACTCAATTACATCTGGCTCAGCCCTGAATCTCAGCTGAAGTTATTAAACTTTACTGAAATATTTCAGTCAGGTTATTGAAACAGTTTAATTAATTTTAAACATTTATGAGTCCCACTGTAACCGTGTGCCATGACTCTGGGTAAGTATGGTGGTGTGGTGTTACCCACGAGAAGGACCAGTAAATTTCCCATAAACAAGGTGGAAATGCCATAATCTGGATAAAGGGCAATTAAGAATAACTTGAACAGTCTGCACGTGCTCAGTTTCTGCCTTTTTTCCATGCATTTTTTCTCTGCTTTCTGGGGTTTTAACCCTGTTCTCAAACTGTGTAGGTATCTACAGTTTTTTAGAGCAGCAGTGACAGTTTGCCCATGGCATTTAACATGGCAGAGGTTAACATGGTGTGGCTGTGTGCCATGTTTGGCTTCAGACCATGGCCCAAAGCTGGTGCTGAGGTATACAGAATTCTTTTCCTGAATTTGGATTCTTTCTTGAGCTGAGTTTGCAAGAAGGCTGGAAAGGGACTTTTTAGAAGGATACATAGTGATAGGACAAGGGTGAATGACTTTGCACTGAAGCCATTGAAGGAGGAAGCCACTGAAGGAGGAAGGGTTTGGATTAGGTATTAGGAGGAAATTCTTCCCTGTGAGGGTGGGCAGGCCCTGGCACAGGGTGCCCAGAGCAGCTGTGGCTGCCCCTGGATCGCTGGCAGTGCCCAAGGCCAGGCTGGACACTGGGGCTTGGAGCAGCCTGGGACAGTGGAAGGTGTTCCTGACCATGGTGGAGGGTGGAACAAGATGAGCTTGGTCCCTTCCAACCCATTCTGTGCTTCCATGCTTCTGCAATTTCTTTGAGCCCCAAAACTAAGTCAGGAAATTCAACATCCTTTAAGCTTTTCTCCTTTCTGAAGACCTGAGTTCATATTTGTCACAGATTTTTTTTTGGCTTGTTCATTGTGGGTTCATTAGGAAACCCCTGATTTGGAAGAAAGGAGAGTTTTTCCAGGAGGGTGTGTGGCCATGGGCAGTAACCCTGCAGCTCTGCACAGCCCGCGTGAGGAGCAGGTCCCCGTGCACAGTGCCTGCCTGCTTGGCTCTACCTTTGTTTTTCATAGCAAACAACCCTTGGCAGAGAAGGCTGGTGGCTCTGTGGTGGTGCACACACCTGCTATATATAGCACAGGCCTTTTTAGCTGCTCATTAGTAATTTCCTGCACAGTGGACGCAGCGTTCAGATGAAACTGAGGCACATAAATCTGACTGGCTTTATTAGGATAGGAAAAATCCCCGGGTATGCTGCAGCAGAAATTCAGTCTAATGCAAGTAACAGCTGAAAGTGTTCTTTAAATTCCACAGAGATTTAACTTTCAGAACAATTTTGGGGGATCAGAGCACTGTGCAGTCCGAAAGCAAAGGAGAAGTATATGAGTGCCTTCATTGTTGGCCCAGATGGCATGACTTAATTAAATAAAATATCTGTGCTGCCTGTGTGTTGATGTCTGACACTAGCCCTGGGCCAGGCTTGCAAATAACTGTGGTTTGCCAACATGTGGCTTTTCAAACAAAATCTGTATTAGCGCTCATGAGCCGTGAGTAGCGATGTGGCCTGGGCTGAGGCACAGGCTGGGTACTGAGTGATGAACAGAGCAAGGCTTGAAGGAGGAATTCAGCAGCCTTTTGGAGACGCTACATTTGGGATGGAATGCACTCACCCTGACATCCTAGAAACCAGGCAGAGGAAAAATCATTGAGCATCATTAGTAACAGTTTTTAACTTCTCTCAGCTACACCAAAACCTTGGCTGGCAGCTGCTGTGTCTCAGTGGGGAGCCAGCACAGCGAGGAGAAGGGCAGCAATGAGGTGGCCTTGTCTGCAGTACCCCAGGACCAAGGTGGGTGTGTAGGCAGGGCGTGGAGGTGGCACCAAGACACCGAGTTTGCCTCAGAGTCCTGATTTCAGCTCCCAGCAGCACACAGCCGTCCCTCAGGAGCACACTGCAGCTTCCTGGGTGCTGGTCAGGGAGGGATGGCCAGGGGCAGCCCTGTGCCTCCTGTTCCTGCAGTGGCATTCCTCAGTGGCGCCATCCACTCCAGCATTCGGCATGGACACCCAGGGAAGCAGAGGCTTGGGACCGCCACGGTGGAGCTGTTCTTCCCTCCATTTCCCCAATGGTAAATATCAAGGTTCTCCTTTGAGCCATAAAGAGAGGAGTTACTGTGAAAAGATGCTGTCTGAGGAGCAAAAACAGACAGCGTATTCATGTCTAGACTAAAGCATGTGCAAGTTTCCAGGTTGGAAAAAAGGTCCAAAGAGAAGTGCTGAAAGAAGACTAAGTGAAAGTTCCCCCTGGCACCTGCAGCACACAGAGAACGTGGGTGACGTAGCTCAAGCAGGGGAGGTGGGCACAGGCCCTTGGGAGCAGGTAGAAGAATGGGTAGGAGAAGAAAGTTGCCACAGACAGCAACAGAGATCCAGTGGTGATTGCTCCAGATGTTTGTTTTAATATGGAATTGCCATACCTGTATTTTTCCTAAGTTATTTCAGTTAATAAATGGTGGTGTAATCTTGAATCAGTAGAAGTACAATGGCTTTTGCATGGCCAGCTTTTGGCTTTGCAAATGAGCCTTACACCAGGCACGCATCTTTGCACTCCAAAGTGGTGGAATCCAGTCCTTTATATTGTTTGGGTTTTCCTCATTTTTGTTTTCCCTCAAATGAACTTCAGGAAGGGTTTGCCTTCTAATTCTTAAATTTCACCTCTCAGGGCTTGCACATCTGTCATTGCAAACAGAAGCACAGGTGTTGCTGTGGTTCAGAATGGATCTTCAGTTAATGGACCTGACCAAATGCTTCCAAAATGTCATAGAATCAGAGAATCACAAGGTGGCTTGGGTTGGAAGGGATCTTAAAGATCATCCAGTTTCAACCCCCTGCCATGAGTGGGGTCACCTTCCACCAAACCAAGACTATCTTTTGGGGAATATGTGTAGGCAGAGCCCAGACCTATCCAAAAAGAGTCATTAGTCTAAAACCACCTTTTTAATTACAGTAATCTGATGGAAGGTGCTTAGGCAGGTTGTTTCAATGGTATCCTAAAGAGATGCCTCTGAATTTTATTTCCTACTAAAAAGCTGCTGATCTCCTGCATTAAGCAGAGCCAGTTGCCACCACTATCTGGAAATTGAGCCATTATTTTTGGTGTTCTAACACTAACATTGCATGGAAGGAATATTGAAAAATCCAAGATGTTTTATTTTGCAGTATATTTCCTTTTTAACTATTAATATCCTTTTACTCAAATAAACTAGTAACTGGTCACACTTTGTAGCTGATAAAAAAATTTAAGAAGCAAGTCTTGAGCTGGGAGAGAAAACAGCATTTTTAGTGGTTTTTCCATCTTTATTCATTTTCACTGGGCTGATTTGGTCTCCCATTCATTAAAACCTGGAACACATGCTTTGCTTAACACATTGCCTAAATAAAATAATGTTTATTGGCTTAAACATCATTTAACCCTAGATTTAAAGGACCCTTAAAGGTATTGGTTTGGGGGTTTTTTTAACAATATACCTTAGAATCAATTAAGGAAGAAACAGGTTATGCTTCAGTGCTCCAACTATGTGGATTTAAAAGAAATTCTGACTCGGAGGGAAGAATGCAAGAGAAGTCTGCCCTGAGGCAGCCCTACTGGAAGAGCTGACAGGTCCTGCATACCTCAGTGCTTGCTAATTGACTTTTTCAACAGAAAGCTGAACCCATCATGGCACCTCCCTCACCACACAGCACACATGGATGATCCAACAAGACATGCCCTACCCTCCTGCACTTTTCCTCAACTCTGGTTCCTGGAAAATTGGGTAATGAAGTATTTTACAGCAGGGCAGACTGGCTCATTGTTTAATGGCAGTAAAATGAGATACAGTTTAACAATATTGAAGAGGGGTAGTGCAAATATCCTGGTGTGATGTGTTATATATATGAACGTCCTATACAGAAGTTACAATATTATATATAATTATTAATATATGAAATTATTTTATCATGTTTCTGCAGCCTGCTGTCCATGCCACCAAGCTACGGAGTAGTGAAACAATTCTGCAGGGTTTGAGATGTGATAGTGGTTTGGCTTTGGGTCTTTTTTCCTGGTCAGTTTTGATACCTGGTAAGTACTGCAATGAGGCCAAGCACTAACAAGATTATTGTAGAAGAGTAGTGATGAGCAAGCAGAAGCTTGCAGCATGAAAGGAGTATGGCAAAGCAAAAGTATAAGCATTGAATTAGAATTAGTTTTCTAATTTTCTTTAGAACACTAACTAATGAAAATATTCGCAATTTGTTCAACAGGACAATAACTCAGATTTGGACATGCTCCACAGGTGCAGCCAGAGAATGTAGAGTTGGATTATTATTCATATATATATATATATATAATGTATATAAAGATATAAAGTAATTACAGTCCTCTGCCCCACCCTGGGTACTTGGGTGCAGTAGTGTCACTGCAGGAACACAAGGTCTGGAGGGGAAGGTCCCGACCAGGAGGGGCCCTGGGTGAGTTCTGCTGCACTGACACCACAATGGACACCAGGGAAATTAGAGCTGGTCTGGACTGGATTAAAGCCAACAAAAGTTGGTTTGTGGGGGCCTGAAAATCTTTGCTGCTAAGGTTGGGTTGTTCAGCCAGTTTTGAGATGGCTCATGGATTTGGGAGCAGCCTGTGATAGTCTTACATCTCATTCAACTTTCAGATTCCCAGAATATCCTGAGCTGGAAGGGACCCACAAGGATCACTGAGTCCAAGCCTCAGTGAATGGCCTACACAGGGTTTGAGCTTCAGAGCAGCATTATTGACTCTGATGGATTTTTTTTCCATTTAAGGGTAAATAAGTCTATGTCAGTCAACCCCATATGGACAGAGGTTGTTAAAGCCCTTCCAAAGCTTTCCTAGGCCTGGTGGGGACTCTTCCTGTTTCCTTTCTAGCTGCCAGCTTGGCCCTGGCAATGACATTTTAATCACATGTACCCACCAACGCCACCACCTTGTTTAGCCAGACCAGGAGGCTACAGCTCTGGTCATTACATTCACTGCTTTTCACAATAAAACATTTGTACTCAAGCTGTCAGTAAATGTTTCTGTTTCACTGGTGATTTAGTGTCCTGGATTATGCTGAAAATACTTTGAACTGATGGTTTTCTTAAAAGGCCAAACCACTTCTTACACTGCATCTAGTATGGTTTGAATACACTGGAAAGGCTTATCCAGCTCTGAATGTTTCTGCAGACTTCTAATAATATGGTGGGAACAAATTCAGAGAATGAGAAATTGCTGTGAAAGTTCTCAAAGTTCTCACACTTGATGGAAGATGAAGCAGATTTTATTATCCTTCCTCAGGATTAACAGTGCTCTTAATACCAGTGGATTTCCCCACGTGGATGCAAAGAGATCCTGTCCCTCAGCAGGTATTCACTTGCTTCTCAGGATACATTTTCCAGGTGATTTGTAGAGTTTTCACCATGTGCTTTCCATTAATCTTGGGATGAATGTTTTGCAAATCCCAAGTCAGCACTTGGAATATCTACCAATTAATTTTTGAAAGCAAAAATTCTTAGTAACTAGAGCTGGAACTACCTGGTACAAAAATCAGTCCTTTAGGCTAATTGTGAAGAAAAGTGTTAATTCATGGAAAATGGATCCCAAAGTAGTCACCTAAAGTAATATTTTCTTACCATTTATGACGCACCCCCTGGAAAACAGGAAAAAAAAAAAAGAAAATAAAAAAGAAGCAACAAAGAAATATTTCCTTATCTTTTAAGGTAGAATGGGTAATGAGAGCATCATGGAAAATGAGAGTCCCTTTTGCTCCAAAAATTGTAGTGGATTTTAAGTCCTGAGAGGTTTATTCTGCCACTCTCTGCAGCCCACTCATGGCCATTTGCTCTTCATTAAAATAAATAGATTTGTCTCAATTTTGCAGGAGTAGCTTCTGCTGCAGAGCAACATAGAAATGGGAAGTATTTCTTATAAGGATTGACACTCGAAGAATGTAGATTGTTGTTACCAATATTTTTAGCGATAGAGAAATATTCTGCAACTTCTTAGATGTATTGAAGAAATCCCCCAGAAAGAGGTTCCTGCCACTACCTGAAAAAATATTATAAATAAGAAAAGGTATTTCAAATACTGCAGATTCTAAAAACATCCCCTGTAGAGAAATGTGAATGTGACATGCTGTTTTATTCCCCTGAATGGTTTTTGAATTGTTGGTGTAGTTTAAAACATGTTTTTTTTGATATATCTGAATGTGTAGCTGTAAGGCCAAGGAAATGTTCAGCAGAAATAAAAACAAAATTAGATAAAACCTGACTGTAACTGTAAAATAGAAAACTTCTAAGGGCTAATTGTATAACACAGTATGAGCATTTTATTAGTCTTTTCTCTCAAAAATGAATTTAAAATATTTGCTTCTTCAGTGCAGACTGAAATTATAAAAAAAAAATTTAAATTCGGAATTTTGATAAATGTGAAACATGTGCTTCACTACTTAAGCCCTATTCTTGTGGTTTGGAGATGATACCAGGGCGTCCAATAATAATAACAGAATTGCACAGAAATCAAAGAATGATTTATTTTAAACTACTTCATGAAGACAAAAGCTGCCAAATCACTAGCAGATTCTGCTGTGTTTTACTGCACCTTCTCCCTAGATACTTGCACTTAAGTAATTTATTCAGTTCCCAAATTACAATAAATCCTTCCCATGTTGCGGAGCAGTTTTCATAATTCCTTCTCTGGAGGTGCCTGCGGCACTGCAGAGGGAAAACTCATCCTGTTCCTGCTCGGTGTGTATAATCCGAATTATTCCTTTCGCACAATGCATTGCCATCTAGCGGCCTGCAGTGCCCGTGGGCTGTGGCAGCGGGAATGACCATGGCCATGGGCTGGGAATGACCACTGACATGGGCTGGGAATGACCATGGCCATGGGCTGGGAATGACCACTGACATGGTCTGGGAATGACCATGGCCATGGGCTGGGAATGACCACTGACATGGTCTGGGAATGACCACGGGCATGGGAATGACCATGGCTATGGGCTGGGAATGACCACTGACATGGGCTGGGAATGACCACGGGCATGGGCTGTGAATGACCATGGCCATGGGCTGCGAATGACCACTGACATGGTCTGGGAATGACCACGGGCATGGGCTGGGAATGACCATGGCCATGGGCTGGGAATGACCACTGACATGGTCTGGGAATGACCATGGCTATGGGCTGTGAATGACCATAGCTATGGGCTGTGAATGACCATGGCTATGGGCTGGGAATGACCACGGCCATGGGCTGGGAATGACCATGGCTATGGGCTGGGAATGACCACTGACATGGTCTGGGAATGACCATAGCTATGGGCTGTGAATGACCATGGCTATGGGCTGGGAATGACCACGGGCATGGGCTGGGAATGACCATGGCTGTGGGCTGGGAATGATCATGGACCAACCTATTTCCCACAAAACTGCATTGGGGTATAGTTAATTTTTACACAGTTGTACATGGGAAGAATAAGCCACCAAACCCCAATTTTTCTTAAGATCAATAAAAATAATTGCTACAGTGGTTGTTCAAAAATATTTCTGAAACAGTAATAAATGAGCTACACACAATTGTCTTACCTTTCAACTGTTACCAGAGATTGTCTAAAACACCCAAGAAAATATTCAAATATTGCTTTTCTCATAACAAAATTAGAGTGCTGAAGTTCTCTTTGTGCTGTGCTTTCCATCAGGATCCTGTGTGTCTCACTTTCCTGTGGGCTTTTGAGGAAACACAGCCTTGCCAGTACATCAAGTAGCAAATACAGGGCAATTTTAGAGTAGGACTTTGCAGTGATTTTTCATAGTGAGGTGTGCATACTTAGAAGCATCTCAAGGAAAATAAATGTGAGAAAATTTTTTAAAATAAATTAAAATGTAATAATAACAATAATGGGATATAAATGTATAAGAGGCAAATAAAAATTAAGTTATCATTTTTGTTATTCAATACTAATTTTTAAGTTACTTTTTCTTCTTGAGTTATGTTTTATTTCATCGCTAATTAGGAGAAAATCAAAGGAAAAATATATACAAAAGGATTTGAAGAAGTCACTAATAACTGTATCTGTCTGTACAGAGTAACATCCTGGCAGTGAAAATACAGAAGTTGTTTCAAAGAGAAATCATTAGAAACCACAGAAATTGACATCACAACAAAACTCTGATCTGTTTCTTAGCTGTAAATTAGCATCTTTTTTATCATTTATATTAGCTGAGATTTTACTTTCCGGTTAACCAAACAAAACCTTTGTAATTACTGAATAAAGCCTTTATAATTAATGTCTGGCGGGTTTTATATTGATAGAGTGAGTAAATATTGAGCATTCAATACTAAGAGAAGAAAAATCCCACAGTTGGAGATCAGCCACAGAGAATTCATTATCAAGTAAGGGATTCTCTAAATTCAGTAAGTGCAGGTATTTTACATTAGATGCTGAACTGCTGGTGCTGAGGATTTAGTATTTAATTTTTTTTTTTTTTTTTGGAAGTGCTATAAAGAACTAAGAAAGTTTTCTGCTCACTTCAAGTTCTATAGTGTTCTATAGCAGCAAAGGCAGAGATCTGAGCAGTTAAGGGTTGAGCTTTGGATATGTTGGAACCTGTAATTTAAAAAAGGCTTCACTTTTTTTCCTGCAGCTTTCTTATATATTTGAATCAGAATTTAGTGCAAAGCATCAGTGTGGTCCAGTGAAATTACTACCTGAGAGTAATGGCAGGTAGCAAACTCCCAGCTTTAAGTGGAACCAGTTGGTAGATGGGCTCTGATTTCTTTTGGAATAGATATTCAGAATATAAAGACTTGCTCAGGTGATAAGTGGTGCAGGGTAAAGCACAGAACTTTGAATATCTCTGTTCCATCCTCCTGGCTGCTGTACTCAGGGCATTCCTGGCTGTTTGTGCTGACAGGGGCTCGTGGAACAGTGGGCACTGTTCAAAGGGAGGCTGCTATGGATCTGCTTGTACAATGAGTTGTAAACTGGGTTAGTTCTGTTTGCGGTTCCTGAAGTTTCCTCTCTGTTGTCTCAGTCTCTTTCAGCACCACTGACACTCTGCAGCTCTCAGAGAGTAACTTCGATTGTGCTTTACACCTGCTTGCACTTAGGGAAAGAAACATTTATCACTCTTATTTATGTAATTGCTTAAATTGCATTTTAATTTTAACAGCTTAAGTATGTTGGTGGAGAAAAATGTTTTCTGAATGAAAGTTTGATCAAATGCCCAGGGAGCCGGTGCAAGTCTTTCCATTGACTCAAGAGATTTTGTTTCAGGCATTTTATTTAAACACTACTCCTCTCAACCATAACTGATCTAAGTTACACGCTTTTCATAAAAGAATATTTCAACCAGGAATATCTACTTTAACCTTTTAAGGAAAATTACTGTAAATTAAATCTTTCTATTTTATAATTTTGATGCAGTTTAAAATATAAAGAAACCTGGATATAGTTCTTTTTAAAAGCAATATATCTGCTTCAGTGTTACAAAACTGAATTTCTTCTTGCTAAAATGGAAATTGGATTAGATTCTGCTGGAGTAAACTCAACAATTGCTTAAGTTCTTTTGTATTATTCCTCATTCCCATTAGGAATAATACGATACCTATACTCAGCAATTCCCATCACTGTAGGCTCTGAAATAAACATTAGGAAATATTAGTCTCAAAGCTGAAGACTCCATTTACACTGCTCAGCCCTGCAGCTCAGGTCTGCCAGCCAGCGCGGGTTTCTCTGAGCGCTCATTGCAGCCTTTCCTGGCAGGGCTCCTCGGGAGCTGAGCAGGTTCAGAATGGATCAGGAGGTTTTATCACCAGAGTAAACACTGGGGCACATTTCCCCTTTGCTCAAAGATTCACATTAGTGTCCTGTTAGCAGTGTATCAATTGCATTCCTACAGGCCTGGGTGTGAGCTGCCCCCTTCCCTTACCCCAGCCCAGGCTGAAGATGATACTAAAGGAGGACCCCGCTGCCTTCATTTAACTGAACTATTTTAAACTCTTGAGGTGAAATCTCGAAGGTGTTAAACCACAGCAGTGTCAGCATCCTGAGGTGCAGACTTTGATGCCCTGGGTTGTGGCAAACAGCACAAAACTCTGCAAACTTTCCAAGGGCTTCCTGGGGCCTACTGTGTAAACAGCACTCAGCTGATCTGATAAAATCTGCCTGAGATAGCGATCCAGAGCTTATCTCAGCAGTAATCCGGGCCATTTGTTTACTGATAAGCAATCGCAGGGAGGAGTTGGGGTTTAGAGAGTGAGTTTGGGCAGGATTCCCTGGCTGTGCCAGCAGAACTGAGCACTCCAGGACACTGGGGATGGGACCTGGAGCTGCATCCTCACCCCAGGCACTGCACAGGGACCTGCAGGGAACTTCACCTCTGGCAAGGGCATGATGCGATATTAGGTCACCAGTTGTGATTGATGGGACACTTTTTGATTAGTTTTGTAGGTGGAGGAAAAAAAAAAAGAAAAATACAGCAATTATGAATTTAACTAAGGCAAAACCTGTTACCATTGGCACCAAGTTGCCATCATCATTCTGTTATAGTACTCCATGCTTCCCAGGAAAGTTTTCCCTTTTGCCACAACCATTGCACGATGTTTTTTGTTCAGAGAAGTTGCAAAGGACAGCTATCTGAGCCCCTTGAGCCTTTTATAAAATTGAGGTTCATGGGGAAAAGCATAGTAAAACATAAGCAATTCCTTCCTGTGGCAGAATTACATTTGCCACAAATAAATAAGTGTTGTGGGCAGGATGAGGATGACAGAGCCTGGACCCAGAACAAGGCTGTGGAGGAGAAAAGATCCCAATCTCTCCTGGAGTACAAAAAGTAGCTCCTGTCTGGCCATGACAGTCTTGTCCCAAGTTCAGTTCCACAAGAAATGGCATTTTTTTGACTTTAAATATATTCCAGTTGTGAACAGAGCCCTTTAATTGTACAGCAAGTTGAGAGTTTCTGTACTGCATGTTTTTGGAAGTTCCTGCTTTTATGGCTTTTAAAATTCTCATTCTCTGTACTAAGCAAAACTCTGACATATTTTACACAGCTGCTGTTTCAAATTCCAGACATTTGACATAATTTTTTTGCTATGAAATTCCAGAATATCACTACTAACTGTACTTTATCAAGGAAAAGCTCACTGAGCACTTCAAACCTAATAATTTTGATCTACCTTAATAAAAATTTCTGCCTAATCTGTCCAGCTCTTTGGCAAATGCTGCAGCCAGCTATACTGAGATTTATGTGTGTGTGTGTGTGTGTGTGTGTGTGTGTGTGTGTGTGTATAAAAATACATTAATATTATATATATACATACACATACACTGCCTGAGCGTAGAGTTTTCCACCATTTTCTGCTTCTTAAATGAGAACACGTGATTCTCTTTGAAATTCTGGATAAAATGTGAATCTTAATCCAGTGTATTCTAGTTTGCCAAATGATGACGTGACAGTGAAGAGCCTTCAGCAGTTTCAGGTCCAATGTCAACTGAACATTCACGGAATGAAGGCAAGTTTGAGCTGAATTAATTTGCCATGTCAATAGCTATCCAATACCTATCTGCTACCTGAAAATATTTGTTTTGTAATAATTTGAAATTTTGTACTTAGCAAAGTGACAGTTAAGAAAAGCACATCACAATGGTTTTGGTTCCAAGAATGGTTGTGAAAATATTTATTTTCTGTTTACTTTTTATTTAGCTCTTTGGAGTTCAGAACCCTGGGCTTAGCACTGACTTATCTAATTACTTTGAAAAGAAGCAGGATTTTACCTTTGCAAATATATTTAGCCTTTCAAGACATACATTTTGAAGATAACCTCTTCATGTTGCCTTGATTTATAATATTCCTGATGTTTCTGTGGTTGCTGAGAACAACATTTGGCTTGGACACACAGTTATTGGAAGTTCTTTCTTCCAGTGGAGGTAGTTTCTACCAAAATATTGTTTAATTCATGACAGGCTAATTTATGGAAGGATGTATTTTTTTCATTCTGGATTTTGGTAAAATTAAGTGCTGAGCCATTGTTTCTCATATCTGTGCTATTTTTACTGGGACTAATGCCTGCCATTGTTTTCTGTAATGCTCTGTACTTGCCTTTTGCTTTGCTGTTTCTTTTCTTCCACAGCAACAGTGACCTTTAACTGGCAGCTGACAGGGCAGATTTTTTTACTAGAATAACATAATTAGTGTTTGAACCTTATATGAGTACTTCTGTCAGGTGTCCCACGGTCAAAATTCCATTTGCAAAAGCCACATTATACAGTATCAGTAATTCCTGTATTGTAAACAGGGTTCATGGAGGCAATTGGAGAGCTCTGAGCTCTGACAGCAATGCTTAGAAAGATATTTCAGCACATGAAGGGAATATCTGAATTTTCAGTTTCCTGGGTGTACAGCAAAAATGTCCATTCTGAAAGTGCATTTCATTCCACATAAAACAATCAAAACGTTTATAACTTGCTTATATCTTCTATAGCATAAATGTCAAATATATCTGTGCTTTAATGCCTTTGAATGTGGCTCCTTAGAACCAGTGATATATTCGAGTCAGCGACCACATAAATGAAAAATCACGGCTATGCAAGTTTTTACTTTAATTCCACACACAAAGTTTTCCTCAATTTCTTTATAGTAGATGTCAGCCAATAAAACAGTAATGTAATACATTCAAGTAAAAGAACCTAGTCAGTTCTTTGGGCTGGAACTAGCCTGTCTTAGATCTCACAGAATTTGGAGAAGCATGTGTTGCTATTACTGATTTTGCATGTAATAAGCCAAATTTTCCTCGTCTAAATCAGGTAATCATCCTGCAGATTTCAGTTAGGCAGCTTCCCTGATGGAGTGCAGCCAGTTTTTGGCACATGAAGGACTTTTCTAGTTATCAAAAGCAACAGCCTAAATGTGACACAGCATTGAATCCCAGTTCAGAGAGGAGAGGAAGAGTTGGATGCAATAATATTTGTGTGTCTCAGCAGTGCTATTAATAAGTGTTTGAAGATGTGAAAGTGGGAACTTGGAAAGCAGGCCACCACATACTCAAATATAGATGTAGATTTAATACAGCTCATTTATTACTGGTGATTGCTTGGAGGCATCATGGACAAAATCCTTGATGTAAGAGGAAAAAGTGTTGGCTGTCACGTTCCGTTCCAGCTTTAATTTCAATCGCCTGAGCAGGAGCAGCTGCAAGTTGCTATCAGGCATATGAAGTTTTCAGTGCTAAAAAGGCAGCTGGGCTGGAAATAGCCCAGAAGTACATATCCATTTGTCTGGTTAACTTCAGCACTTAGACTATCAATCAGGTCAGCCTAAAGAGAAATGAATGACATCAGTCAAAACAATCGGATATCTCTGTGCAGTGATTAGCTCCGTGTAGTACAAAAACTTAAATAATTTGTTCTTTGAAAATGTGATGATTGATTGGCTTCCATTAGGCTTGGATTTTAAAACATTCCATGAACTCTCAGATAAAATGGCACTAAAATGTTATTGCAATAACCAAATAAATCATATTAGACTATAGTGTACATAAGTACTTTAAAACATTACAGATACTAGAATTCTGTGTATAATAAAAAGGTGAAGAATGTAATCCATGAACTTTTTTTTTCTCATCTCACACCAGCATTATCCATGGCTGCTTTCAAGGATAATGTTCCTAGGGAGATGAATTTTAAGTTTTGCTTTAATACATCATATATACGTATGTAAAAGTTTTGCAGTTTGGATGTGTTTGATCAAAGGGAGGTACTTTAATCTTAACTCAGTGCAGAATTTATCTGAGCTTTTGATACTGGTGCTGGCTGTTCAATTGGAGTTCAGCCTGGCAGTCATCTTGCAGCTGTGGGAAGTGGGCTGTCACCATTTAAAATTGGTGCCTTTTCCAGTACCAGTTTTGGGGTCCAGTTCATTGTCTTGTTATTCTGACCAGAGAATCCCTGACACAAAACAATATTTGGTCTTGAATCTCGTGTAGAGGCATAAAACAAAGCCTTGCTCTGATATGCAGGGTGGCAATGCGGTTAACACTTGAAATTTATGATCATTTTCCTAATATTTCACTTTTGCCTAACGATCCAGACTCTAGAGGCAAATAATTCTGTGAATCATCTCTGACTTCAAAACAAACTGTGGACCCCATGCATGCAAGATTGCCTAAATATTGGAAGCCTTATGGATCATAAATCAGAAGGCAAGGAAAATAATCCCATCAAAAATGTTTTGCTTCATTATTTTAGGATTTAGTCATGGATTTGAAGCACTGGTGTTGAGCTGAAGTAATTGGTGCCATTGTAAATCAAAGGCAGCAGCACACGTGGGGCTGCCTTTGAAGTCACTTGGCAGCACGTGGCTTTTCTACTGATGACTGATGCTGCTCTGTAATTTATTTTCTAATGAGAGCAAATGGAGCTTATTGACAAGATCCAGACACCTCCCAGAAAGTTTTGGAGGTTTTACATGTATGATTCCATCAACTGTTCTCCAAGTACCTGTGTTCTAGGGTATTGCTTCATGGTAGAAGTACTGGTGTGAAAGGGCAGTGAAGGGCAGACTTTCAGGGCAAGTGTCACCCTTGGGACTCAGCCTCTCACTCCAGAGTCAATGAAAATTTTAGGAAGCTTTGAGGTAGGCATGGGACCCCCACCCTGTCTATATTTATTAATAAATCTGTTATTATTAACCAAACAGGACAATTCAGCTTCTACGTTGTAGGTCTTTAGATGGGAAGGCTCAAGGGAAACTTAGCAGTGTGTGCAAAAACCTGCAGGGAAAATGAGAAAAGAAGAGGGAGCCAGAGCCTTCAGTTTCAGGATAAGAGGCAGAGGTGGAGATTTACAGAGAGGGTGGTCAGACACTAGAACAGGTTGCCCAGAGGGGCCATGGGGGCCCAGTCTTGGAGGTAATCAGAACCTGGACACATCCATGAGCAATCTGCCCGAGGATTTGGGCTGGATGATCTCCAGAGGTGACAGGCAGCCTCAGCAATTCTGTGATCCAAATGCAGAAATTCCATGGAAATGAGCTCTTCAGCAGGAGGTGCTCAGTGACTGTGATTAATGCTGTACACATTTCCTGGTTTAGACATGTGTGATGTGTGCACCATCAAAAGTGGAGATTTCACTCTGTATTCAATAGTTATCATTTACTGATGCTTACAAACTCTATTTCTAGTTTAAGCTGCCTGAGTTAGGCTTGGCTTGTCAGCTGGGCATCAGGATTAGAACTTGTCCTTAATACAGAGACTAAACATAAAGGCTGTGCTGTGGAATTATGCTGAAGTGAGGTGTTACTCCTGAGCAGCCCCCATGTTGTGCAGTAAAGTACTCTATTCTGAATTCATACTATTTGTGGAAAGGAGCAGATTAAATGTTAGGTCCTGTTTCAGAGCACCAGTTTGTGGTCCAGCACATGAGCCTGTAGTTCTGGCCAGAGAATCTCTGACCTATAGCAATGTTTAGCCTTGAATATCATGTAGAGGAATAAAACAAAACAAATCTCCATGTTCTGGAAGTTTGAGGTTTTTTGAGTCTTTGTGAAATTGTGTATGTAGAAAAATGTTTAAATTCCTAGAAGTTGGTGAGATCAAAGCTAGAGCTGTGCTGTGTTGAATTTCTTGATGATATTTGCAGATAATGTCTAGAGCTGCTGGCTTGGTTTTTGGATTTTTTTCATGGCAGATCATTTGGAGTTGGGTGCTTTGAAGGGAAACAAGGAATTTGCTCATGTATTTATGCAGTGCCCTTCTCAGTGAGGCTGCTGTGACAGCACCAGGGCTCCGGCACGCAGACCTCACTGCCTGCACCTCGGGCTCAAGGTGGGCTTTGGCTCCTGCCTGGAATGAGGAAGGGGAATATCTTCTCATGCTTTGGTAATTGAGCTCTCTCTGACCTTTCACAGCAAATTCTCAGCCCTTCTGTTTGTGGCAAACTTCTGCTCTGCGGATCTTTTCTCACAGTCAGGAACACAGCTAAAAGGAGTCCTCATTCTTAAAAGCACCAATAAAAAACACTAAAAAAGTGGAGAATTTGTGAAACATATATATGTGAAACAAATATGTGAAACCTGGTTGTGATTACACCCTGTTGGTATGGAATACATGTACCAGAAAAGCACCAAATCTAAAATAGTGTTTTACAGTATAGATTATTAGTTGCAAGTCTTTCTTGTGACACCTTTGTATTTCAGTGCATTTCCAGTGGGTGAGACATCCTCATGGGTTGATCACAAAAACATCATTGCTGTTCAGAAGAGACACTGGTTATGAATCTGTTGGGCAAGAAATAAAAATCATCTGAAGTATGTCACCAGATTACAAAGTCAGGAGTTGCTTTTTTTCCTGCATGGAAAGTATTTTTAGCTAAAAAAACTGCTTCTTTGCTGCTGAGAACCTGATGTTCAGATTCCAGTAGCAGCTCTCCTGCTGTCTCCAGAATCACTCTGAATCACTGTCATTTCCCAAAAGGCTGAAGTTCAGCTAAGGGTATATTTGGATTTTCACTATTATCTTTCATTTTCTCATGCCTCATCTTTCTTCAAGCATGCAACACTTTTGGGAGTTTTGAAAACTCTCATGTTTGTTCATGGTGCAGAAAGCTTGAAGGAGTAGGGCTACTTGTTTTGTTCTTTATCATTGCCTTTTACTTTTCCTAAAAGTTATTTCTCTGTTAAATGCATTTATATAATGTATGCCTGTCTTTACTGGCCTTTAAAACATCTTTAAATGTCCTTCTCTTGTGATTAGGTAGGTATTCAGTCTATTAAAAACTCCAAACAAACAAATTTTATTTTATTTAATTGTGTTGGGCCTTTTTTTACTTTTATTTCTTTTATACTCACATTTTATTGCACCATTCATTCCTATCCTAAATTTGGAACTGAAAATCCATATTTTCCTCTGGCTCCCTTCTGGGCATGCTTTTAATGTTCATTTTCCCCTATATGTTAGGGAAAGTTAGTTGTACTGAGTGATGTATAGTAGACAGGACAGAAATATGATTATAAATATTTATTGTTAATCATTTTATTTCTAAATCTAGATCAGCACAGGAAAATCAGAGCTCTTTTAGAGACTAGATGAGGAAAAGTGATACCAGCAATTACACATTTCCTCAAAGCTATCACATTCTGCTGTGGCTTTGTTTAGGTCACAAATAGGCTCAGTGCAGGACCCAGCTAATATTTTGGTTGGGATGGACCACAACTATCTATACAAATCAAATAATATATAAGATAGTTGTAAATTCTGTTGAAATCCTTTTAAAGAGTAAAAATGAGAAGTACTGGCCAAGCTGTTAGGGCGACAGAAAGCAAAGAAAAAGCAAAGAAACAAGACAAGCAAACCCTCCTGCACACAAGAAAGTTCACCTGGAATACCCACTGATACTTAGCTGTTCAATATCAGCCCTACAATCACCACTTTGAAAGCTTTTCTTCCACTGAAGGCAGGTTCCTTCCTGCGGGGGAAGAGACATCCAGTTTAACAGGAGCAGGTTCTCAGCATGCTTCACCAGAGCTTCGGGAAGGGTTCTTTGGGGCTGTGGCACCAGCAGGACAGGAGCACCATGACCTAGCACAGGCTAGGGCAAGGCAATGATCCAGGGCAGGTGATAATGTGCAGGGCATTAACTCTTGAAAGTAAGCACCCTCTATTAAAAGCATCAGTGATGGAACAACATTGGCTTGTGGTACTTGATGGTTGTCCTTGGAGGATTTGTGTTTGTTTGCAGTGAAATGTGAATACTCCCCATTCCTGACTGCGGCTGGGAGCTGTGTCCTAAAGCTGCCCAACCCTTCTGCTTGGAATTAGCCAAATCTGTTTCCTAACAGATTACCAGCAATAGGCTTTAGAGAGGTCATTATCAGTCCCAATGTCTGCCAAGTGGCATTAGGGCTGGCCTTTCCAGCGCCTGGTCATTAAGCACATGTCAGACCCCGAGTAGCTGGTAATTTCTGCAGTTAAGACTACCATTATTGTTTCCTTTACTTCAACAGGGAGCCCAAATTACACGGTTAAATACAAACACTGTTTGTTCCCCACACACTCGGGTGCTGCGCTGCAGAACTGTGTTAATCCTACTAGAACACACAATTGCTCAAACCTTGAACGATCACATCCTCTTTAGAGCAGTTTGGGAAAATCTAAGAGAGCAATCAAAGGAGTGGTGTGGAATATTCAGGACAGATAAATATAAGTTTAAACCTGTTGCTTCAAATTATGGAGATGCCCAGGGATATAGAAATATTAAATAATTACTTACAGTTAGATTAAACCTTTTTACCTTCTGCCTGTTAATACTAAGAGCTCAACTTCTTATTTGGAAAAATGAAGAAGGATTCACTAATATGCTCTGTAGGGAATAATAAAAGCTGAGGAAAAGCAGTACAGGATGCTGCAGAACAGGGAAAAGATGAAAACTGAGAATTTCTTGGGCAGTTCTTAAGATCTTTGGTCCAAAGTCCATTTGCTTCTTAGAGAAGGAATTCCTACTGACTCTTTCAGTAGCCTGGATTTTATTTCAAGTTCTTAAATCTTACATTTCTGATAGTAAAAGCAGCCTACAAGTCCAGAGGCATTCTGAGTCGGCCCAGTTCCTCTGTGCGGTTGCACAGGAAGTGAGGATGGATGGGAAAGGAGTAACTGATATTCCACGTCCACTCCCTGCCATTAATTAGAGTGAATATTAGCATTTGCAGATGATCATTCACCTCAGAGACTGATAACTGTTAAACAACTTCCACAACAACTTTCCATCTTGTTTCACATCTGCTTGCATGACAGTTGAGTACAATAAACAATTGCATGGATCTTGGAGCCAAGTGTTTGAGATGCAAAGGTACAGAGGCTCCCAGAGTAAAACTTGGAAATTGCTTCTCCTTTAGAGTTTTATAAACTGGGACTAGGGAGGAAGGAGGTATCACTGCCTCACTGCACCCTTTTCTGCTTGTTGGTTTAAGCCCAGCTGTAACATTGTTTAAATCTTAGTTTCTGAATTTGATTGAATATACCTTTATTGACTGAAGCAATGTACATATACGAATGTCACACAGTTGTTCTATTTATCTCCAAGGGAAAACAAACCTATTTGAGTCATTAAAGAAATGCATAAAAGCTACAGTGAATTTAATTTAATCTGGGTGTGGGTTTAATCACCTTTAAAGCTCTCAAGGGATTTTGTTGATTTATGTATTTATTAACCAGGGTGCCTTTAGATCCTGATTCATTAATATACAGCCCCTTCAAATTAAGAGTAGTGTTTTGGATCTATTCTATTTGCCAAATCTAGTAATTTCTGGAATGGGCTATATAGCCCATATGAGGTGCTGGAGACCCCATACCCAGCAGAGGCAAAAAAATCACCCACTAGGGAAAAATGTGGTAAAATCAAAAGGGAAAGTAAAGGGGAATATTTCATGATGTGATGTTTGCCTAGGGAAGTTATGCTTCATTCTCTGGAAGGTCTTCTCCAACCTAAGTTATTCTATGACTTTACTCTGCAGCTTCCTCTTTATAAGGAAAAAAATCTTAATTTTTCACAAGGAAAAAAACCTTATTACCTTCGACATTTTGGAATCACATCTTGGTCCTGTTCAAACCAGCTGTGTAGTTCAAAGAGGTATTCCAGCCTTATCACGTACAGGAGCTCTGAAGCAGAGGAAGGAGGGCTGAGTGCTCCTGGAGACACCAACACCCTCACCTGCACCCTGCAGACAGCTCAGTTATTGGGCCTGGGATGGTCCTGCCAATATCCACCTCTTCCAATCCTGTGCAGGTTTAACAAAATTTAGTTATTTTATCTATTAGCTTGATTTTATCGCAGAATCATGAATGGTTTGGGTTGGAACAACCTTAAACGTCCCCTTGTTCTACTCCCTGCCATGGCAGCGACACCTTCCACTGTCCCAGGCTGCTCCAAGCCCTGTCCAGCCTGGCCTTGGGCACTGACAGGGATCCAGGGGCAGCCACAGCTGCTCTGGGCACCCTGTGCCCTTCCTGGCAACTTCCTCTGGTGCTCTGCAACCACCAGCAGTGCCAGGACATGAAAGAGGATGCTGGGCTCCAGCTTTACAGAGTTTCTTCTTTGCCCAAGGTGGATGGAGTGAAGCTCCATTGGAATGGAGAATTTCTTCCAGTGAATTCTGCAGGAATTGAGGAAACTGTGGTTGTGTAGAGGAGGGATGAATTGCAGTCCCCTTGGTTTATTCTAACTCCCCCTTAAGAGCCAATACTTTGTCTCAAGTGGCCAGATGAGATATAATTCCTGGTGATAGGAGACTCTGGCCCAGGAGTGCCTCCATGGGAGTGAACCAGGCTCTATCCAGGGATGGACTGGGAAACACGCCCTTCCCTCCCACCACAGGCCCACCTTCTCCCTGAAAGCTCTGTCCCCTCTCTTTATCTGGGGGATAAATGCTGATAAAGCTGCTGTGTCAGGGGGAGCCCTGGCTCTGACGAAGGCCAGGCACGGCTGGTGCACATAAACACTTGCTGTGTCAAGATATGGGAGAGGGGCAGCAGCTGAACACAGCCTAAACCAGAGGGGCAGTGTGACTCTGCTATCTATCATCTCCTAATTAACTGTTAATTTGCTGGTCTTTAGGTTCAAGCACAGCCCAATTCGTTACAGGCTGGCATGGAGGTGTGAGGCTGGGGAAGGTGCTCTGCACAGCCCTTCAACTCTCTTCTCATTAATACAAGACATGAAAAGAGCCTCCCTGGCTGCTGTGGCAGAGGGGACAGGGCAGTGGTAGCCTATGGGACTTGCCAGCAGAACCCCAATGGTGGCCCCTGTGTGCTGGCACCTGCCCTGGCCACATGTAGAATGCAAAACAGCCTGGGAGGTCTGTCCCTGCCTGGGACAGGGGTTTAGAACTCAATCATTTCCTATTCAAACCATTCTGTTAACCTAAGATTTCTGATTGTACCAGGAATTAGGCATTGAAGCAGTCCCTAAAAACGACTGTGGAATATTTGGCCCTAGGAGAGGAATGGTGACTTTTTCAATTCTTTGCACATGCATTGAGAATGGTAGAATCAACTTCTACATGCCTATTTTCCATCACATCACCCTTAATACACCGTCCCAAATCCCTGCTTCTTCCCCCAGAGGGTGCTGGGCACTGCCCAGGCTCCCCAGGGGATGCCAAGAGCTCCAGGAGCATCCATTCCCTGGGATGCTCAGGGTGGGATTGTTGGGGTGTCTGGGCAGGGCCAGGGCTTGGTTGCCCTTGTTGGTTCCTTCCAGCTCAGGTGATTGGTGTGGTTCTCATGTGGTTCTCTAATATCACAGTGTTATCTCTCCAACACATTATCTGTCAAGAAACCCCAACCTAACCCCTCAAAGCCGCCCTTCTCTGCAGAGATGTTCCTCCTGTGATCTCACACAGCCTCACAGGGCTCTCTGTGCCCACAGCTGCCTGAGGAAGTGTAGGTGCAGCGATCAGCTCTGCTGGGGTGAGGGCTCAGCACTTGCAGGACTGAGTTTACAGCCCCCAGCCCTACAGGCATTAACCATGGAAACTTCCCACAGATTCACCAAGAGCATCAGGTCACAAACATCCTAACTGTGAGGGTGTAAATGCTGGTGGCAGGAAGCAGGGTTTATGTTGTATCTGAAATGCTTGCAGCCCTCTGTAAACAGCTTTTAATGGCAATACATGTTTGGGTTTTGTTATCGGGCTGTGTACTCTCTGTTCCACCTCAGTGCTGTGATCTGTGCTGCCATCCCCAACAAATCTGCCAGCACACGGGCCACTGAAATTATCATTTTCATTCTTGTTATCAAAATATTTTACAAACAGCAGCAGCAGAAGGGAAATATTTTACCCGGAGGAGCTGAGATGAGGCAGGTTTTTAACAGAGAGGCCTCATAGAGAGCTCTGACATTTACACACTTTGTGACACTTCATGTCCCCTTGTTATAACACCTAGTTAAGGTTTTCCCTTTATGGTCTTTCAGGCATAGAGCACCTTATTAATGTCAGGCCTGGGGCTCTCCCGGCCAGGCTTGGCTGCTGCTGCTCCCAGCCCTGCCTGCCAGGATAATGATTTTGGGGGTGCCTGGAACAGAAGTTAAGGGGCAACTCACAGTAGCTGAGAGTGGGGTTTGTGCTCTGACAACAGAAAGTGCTTTATTGTTCACACTGAAATTTGGCAGGATGCTCAAGTATTTATGACAACCTGGGGAGCCAGAGTGCTGCTTGGCAAAAGTGGCTCCTTGATTAGCACTTGGAAATGGCCTGCTGCACAACAGGAGCTTTTCACTGGGGTTGCAATAAACTCATCTGCATTGAGAGGTGACCTGCAAACCCCACAGCTCCCTCTTCTTGCTGCTGAGTCTTTAGTTTGGGGGAAACCACTCTGAGTCCAAAGAGTGCAGGTCATGCCTGTACTTGCAGCTGGGCTGATTGAGCCCAAATACAAATGGCTGGATCTAAAGGGTGGTTTCTTCTGGATCAAGAGAGACAGAGGCAAAATTTCTTCAGAGCATCCCAGAATTGTTTGGGTTAGAAGGGACCTTACAGATCATCCCATTCCACCCTCTGCCATGGGCAGGGACACTTTCCACTGTCCTAGGGTGCTCCGTGTCCCATCCATCCCTTGGATAATGCCAGTGATCCGGGGGCAGCCACAGCTTCTCTGGGCACCCTGTGCCAGAGGCTCAGTGGAACAGTGACAGAACACAATCTGGGGCTAATTCAGAAGGAAGGAGAGTCAGGGTATTATTTCACAAATGCAAATGAACAAATTTAGGATGATTCTGTGATTTACAGAATTGAGAAATTATCTACCTCATCTCTTAGTCAGAGTTCTTGCCTTGGAAGGATGGATGGATTGCATGGAAGGAGCTCAGAGGTGCTGAAGGTTCACAGCCTTGTGTATATAACTTGTTGTTGATTGTGTTGGGCTGGTTAGCATGAGAAAAATACAATCATTACATTTATCCATTTCCTTAGACTGCGAATTTGACACATTTTGTTGGATTATTGTTTTTTACGTCATGTTGTCTTTCACAGTGACTAGTGGGGTGCATCCACATTGCAACCCAAAGTTTAAAATTAACTTCATATTACAACTGCATGCAAGAACCCCAGGCAGGCTTGGAGACTTTAAAACAGAGTTGTGATGTTGTATTTTCTGCAACCCTCCAGAGCTCCCAGACTGTGCTGCAGAGCAGTCCCCAGCCCTCTGAAAAATGAGGTGGCACCACCAGAGCACGGAGCCCTTGTCACCACATTGTGCACACAGGCTCAGGGGTAACAGATGGACCAGGACTGACAGGGAAAACTTCCATGCTCTGGGTGTTTGTTCCCTGAGGTGGTGTCAGTGAGCTCAGCCACAAGCTGCTGAACAAGCAATGGTGCCAAGAGAGGGACTGAGTAGGCTGAGAAGAATTGGGAGGGCAGCGTTGGCTTATTTTTGTGACAGCATGTGAGACACTTCCACTCAAGTCCTGTCAGAGTTTTGTCTTCAGTTCTCTGCAGGAGAGGCCATAATGGTCCAACTGCCCCACTTCCCACACAGGGAATTCACATTTTCAACACACAGCTCATTGTATTAAGGAAAGTCTGTGGGTGTTTTGTGCTCTCACGAAAGTGATGAATGGCTTTGCACCTTCCCAGGAAGGAAACTCTGCCTTTGTGGGATCCCAGTCCTGCAGCACACTGCCAATGAGTTGTGAAGGTGTATACCTGTCTCCTGAGCCTGCACACTCCACACAGGCTGCTCCCCTCCTGTGCTGGGTGCTGTGATGTTCTACCCATATACTCAGTGCTGCTCAGCATTTTGGAACCAAAATAGAGAGATACATGCTCATTCAATAGGCATTTCCCCCTCTTACCTCCCACCCTTCTTCCTTGCTGGTAAAATGTACCTCCACTACAGTTTTTCCATCCCCCAAGACTAGGTAACTGCAGAAAATAAATGCCCACATGTAAAGACTACATCTTCTATGCTGCATTCTAAAATACTTGTTATTCAAGGTTTAAAAAATATTAAAATATGCATTCATTTCTTCTAAACAAGCACCTTCCCTGTGATCTTTCTATGTATTTGGGCATTTAGAGGCTGGATTCAAGACAGTACAAGGCAGCAGAGAATTTTTTGGTAAACATAAGAGAAAGTTTTGGACAGTTACCTTGGTCAGTCACTCAGGAGGCAGGTAAGAGAAGCAGCAAAAGCTGTAAGAGCTGTGGGGAGGGGATGGAGCTCTGGAGCCCTGGCAATCCTTACCCTGCTTTGCTGGCTCCTGTGTGAGCCACACTTGCCATCTCTGCTGCACAGCTCTCCTGGGAAGAGCAGCACGGTTTCCTTGTGCTGGTAAGTGCCTAAAGGGCCCTTGGCAGAGTTTCTCCAAAGAACCCCACCTGGGTCATGGGTATTTCTCCAGACTGTACAAGTTTTGCTCCAGCAAAACTACCAGCAGCACTGGAGATGTAGGGGCAGACTAAAATCAAATTTATTTGTCTCTTTTTCCTTCCTCCAGAACTGGTGTGTGAGGGGCCAGATCCATTCCTATCTGAGCTTTGCTGTGCCCATTTATTGGATTCACCTAATCCAGATGAATTAGGATTTGTGTCTGGTCTTCACTTTAAGTGGACACACATTTGTTGGCAGTCACAAGTACATCAGTTATTACTCATTAATTACCCAGCTTTGTGGATGGGATGTTATCTCACAGCCATTAATTATGCTTTCTAAATAATCTTTAGTTAAGATTTAGGATGACAACTGCTCTTTAGTGGTGGGATATATGGAAAGGGAAAAAAAAGGGTGTGTTTAAATTGCTGTAAAAGCCCAGCTTATTCCATTATGAAAACGAAAAACAATCTGCATACTTTGTGTTTTTATGCACTAGGGCCCTCTTTTCCCAGTCTACTTTTCATAAGCATGTGAGACAGAATTGCCAGGAAGGTGTGAAATGCAGCTATGGCCCAAGAAGCCTCTCATTCATTTTGCTGACAGCTCCCATCCCTGTAATGGATGCAGCCACTTACTGCAGCTGCTGACAGCACCATCATGGGAAGCGTGGAGCCATGAGGCTTCTGTATCTTCTCAAGTCCCAGGAGATAAGTTCTTCATTTCCCCTCTCCCCTTCCAGATGATGTATATGCATCATATTTCCTTGAAATAAGTATTTCTATGAAGGCCAAAGATGTTAATGAATTGCTAGTTAATTACCAGTTAGTTGTAAGTGAAATGCTATATTTAATTTCCATACAGCAGTGCCTCAGTGTGTATCCTAGGGTAAGTCACTCCTGAAAAAGTAGATGCAAGAAGAAGTTTATCTTACCCTGTGCTCCCCTGAGCCTTGTTTCTGCTTTATGCCAGAGGATGTGAAATTCAAACCTCCAACAGAGGAGCACAATGCTGCCTCTTTGTTGCCTTTATTTCAATGACCAGAGCTGGAGCCTGGCCCAAGGCGGTTCTGCTGTCAGGGTTCAGCCCTGGAGTGGTTCTGTTCTGCTCCCTGCACATCCCAGGTGATGCTCTTGTCCCTGCATTAACACCAGTGACCTCAGAGGGGCTTCATGCTCTTTTCCTGCCCCTTGGCAGTTCAGAAGCTGGATCATCCCTAAAGCATCTGAGACGCTCACCACACTCCCCTTCTCAGGGTATCAGGGTGTTCAATTCTCACCACACCTCAGCTGGGAGCTTTCGATGCCACCACAACGCTGACTCTAGTGCTGCTGCTGCAACTGCAGCACATTCTGCTGCTGGAGCCCACATGTCAGACTGTCCAATGGCAGAGACCAGGGAAGGACTTTGTCCCCTTGGCAGGGCCACCAGAGTCCCCACAGCCGTTTGTAGTCTCCTGGCCAAGCAGCACTCCCCCCTTCCTGCCCCTGGGACACCTTCTGTGCATGGAAAATAAAGGACTTCATATGAGATTTCACTGTGAGAGATATGAGGTAATAACATTGGATTAATAACTTGACTGAATGAAAGTTCTGTCGCTTCAATGAACAATATATATGACAGACCCTTTAAAAGAGAAAGGAATTTCATACTAGGAAGAATATGTATGCAACTGACCCGTGGTGTCCTCAAATTTGCCTGATGATTTTGACCGATACTTTGTTTTCTCCCTACATCTCTAAATCTTTTTAGAGTGACATTTAAATACATCACAGTGATTGAAGACCTACTTCATCACCACATTATCCCTTCCCTTTGACCAGAGCTGGAGCCTTCTCTGCTAATTCATTTGTCTGCTGCAGGAGAGGAAGAGTCCCCTTAAGGTTCCTTATCTTTCCTTTCAAGTTGTGCTGGGACTACCCCGGATGTCCCAAGGGCCCTCTCTGTAAATATGTGATCTATTTGCCCCTGTGATGTCCATGGTTTGGGAATGGCTGAGCACTGTAATTAGCAGACTCAATTAACAGTGGCCTGAAGATGATCAACATCCCTGCAGGACTGGGAACAGAAAGGTGGCTTGTCCTCAATCACCAGCTGCCTGTTTCCTTTGAGTGAAGATTAATCCAAACATTTTCAGCTGTTTTGAACAGCAAGTACTTCAGTCTTTGAGACGCTGTTAGTTAAGGCATGAGGTATGTCCATGACCTAAGCTAGATTGATCTGCTTCCCCAATCCTTTTCATACCTGATTTCTTTCTGTGTCAAGATTAGAAGACTTTGATTTCTCTATCAAATTATGTTCTGTATTGCTGACTGGCAAGAAAATCAGTACGATATGATCACAGCTGATTACCCTGGAATCTGAACCAACCTGTGAGAGCACAGGAACCAGAGTATCCTAACCCAGGTCTGTGCCCCTCTCAGGAGCAAGGACTGGTCCATTTGGAACAGGGGAACACACCACGGGTGTTTGCCAGTTCTTGTCAGCAAGCACAGAAAACAAAATAAGTGGTAACAGAGTTTTATTCAGTAACAGAGTTTTATTCAGTTTAATTCACCTCCCTGAGTGGAAACCTGCTTTTCAGGCTGCCTGGTACAACTGCTGCTGCTGCCCATTTCATGCACCTTTCAAAGCACTTGGATACCCTGGGCCGAATTTGCACTTCAGTTTTGCTTTGTGGAGGAGCTCCAAGGGCCAGTGATTAAGGGGAGGAGAAGCAAGAGTTCAGGAGCTTTGGTTAGTGCTTGTGAACCTTTCTGTGGGGGATTTATGTGAAAGAAGGGCTGAGGAACCTGCAGAATGGTGATTCAGGGTCCAGAATCAGGGTTTAGTGCCATTCACTCTCACTGGGTCTCCAGATGTTGTCCCAGGGGGACACAGGGCTCCTGGTCTGAGTGTCCCTGTGCCAGCTCTGCAGCCGTATCAGGACTCCACAGGGTCACAGAAAACTGAGAAAGTGGGTGACTGATGCGTGTCCTGAGGTCCAACCATCTGCCACTGTGACAGTTTTTCTCCTGTTTCTGATAAAAAAGAAGAAGACAAGGAAATGTTATATAAAGGACTGGTGGCCCCTGAACCAAGGTGCTAGAGACAAATCTTGGTTCGGGGGTGCTTGGTTTAACTGGTACTTGATTCTCATCCTGCCTCTGTGGACTACATAAAATGCACATTAGAGAAGGAGGGAGAGGCTTTTTATTTTAATTGACTCTCCAGGCCAAAAAAGTCCTTTTAAATCAGCATTTCATGGGAAAACTGGAGGAGAAAACAGAATTTACCTCAAAAACCACCAAACTTTCCATGTAAAGGTCCCCAGCACCACTCAAGTCATCTCCCAAGCTTTTCTGCCTCCTGGAGCACTATGACAATGGTGAGCTTGGGGCTCTGCTGCACAGCTCCAAATTGGAGCAAGGACATAGTGTCTGCATTTGTGAAGTGTATTTGAAAACCATTGTTAGTAGGATTAGACTAGCTGTAATTGAATTTTAATGGGGATGTTTATGCTGAAACATCTACAAGTACAAAGGGACACAAATCATATCTGCCTTGAATTAATTCTCTTGATAAATCAGTTTCTCAAACTGCACCAAATTACCTTAATGAGGAAAAATCCTTGTTTATATCAACAACATTTAGCCAAATGTGGAATGTTTATAGCAATAATTCAACAATGTCCTTCAAGGTGCACAAACAACAATGATGAATGTTCAGGTTGTGCTGCTCTTTCTGTTCTCTTCCCTCCCATCAAGTAAATAATGTGTTTGGTTTCAAACTAAATGGAGATGTTTTGGGTAAGCAGTAGTACTGCTGACAGGGAAATGGGATAATTATAGCACTAAATTATTTGCTTAGGAGGTGAAGGTCCCACCTAACTTGAGACACTCTGTGAACAGACCCTTTTTAAATAATCCACCCTGAGGCTTGGCTTTACTTTAGGGATGATTAGGTTAATTTGTTAATTTAAAAACAAATTAAACTTTAGGTAGAGCTTGATGAGTCTGAGAACTGTTCCTTCTCTGTTCCAGCACCATTTAAATGACCTGTTCCTCCTGGATACACCTGCTGGCACCAGGCTGGTTTGTGACATGATGGGATCCCATGACTTGCCACAGGGCCCTGTAGGTGTTCAGAAATGTCTGAGAGGTTCCACTGGAGTTTCGGTGTGTGCAGGTGCCTTTGCCTCCATGTGCTCAGCTGCCTTTCCTAGCCAGGTGTCCAGGTGGGCTGTGAGCATCCCTCAAAGCAGCACCTGGGTGGGCATCACTGCCAGGAGAGATCCTAGAACATCATGGAATTGTTATGGGTGGAAAAGTCTTCTAAGGCATTCAAATCCAACAATTAAGTTAGCCCTGGCATGTTCACCACTGAACTGTGTTCCCAAATGCCACATCCTGAAGCTTTCTGGACACTGAAAGGATGCTGACTCCACCCCTGCCCTGGGGACCCTGTTGCAATGCCTGACCACACTTTCAGTGAAGAATTTTTCCCTAATATCCAACCTGAACATCCTTTGGCACAACTTGAGGCCATTTCCTCTTGTCACTTTGTTATCTGGGAGAAGAGCCCACCCCCCTGGTTCCCCACTCCTCTCAGCAGGTTGTGGAGAGCAGTGGTGTCTCCAGATGGGCTCGTGAAGGTGGCCAGCGTGTGCCAAAGGTGACATCCTTGCTGCCCCCCTGCTGCTGGGGGTGCTGCTGCTCCTGCCTGTCAGGCTCAGCTCAGGGGTACCCAGGTGTGGCAGAGACACCATGATCCTGGTGCTGAGCACAGCGTTTCACCCCCCTGCGGGCACAGAGCTGGCCACGTTCAATGCCAGTTTGGGTCGGGGACAGAGGAGGAGAAGGTTATAAAGAAGATATGGAAAAAAAACAGGGTGGCAAAGAGACTTGTCCAGCTTCTGTTTTTCCTGCAAGGAGAGCCCAGCCTTTCCTGAGTGTGCAGGGCTGAGGCCACAGGGTCAGCCCTGATGGAGATCTTGCTGCTTTGCTTCATCTCTCATTTCTTGGTTTTAATTAGAGCAAGGGAGCTGCACACAGGTCTGTTTGTGATTAGGGCAAAGCAAGATGTTCTCAGGAAACAGTTTTTTCTAATGGATTTTTTGGTTTTCTCTGGATATTTTAAACTGCTCTTTGCAAGACAATTGTCAGGAATTTAATTTCTTAATTTATTAGTAAATTTCTAAAGACTTCACAGCATTTTTCTCTAATTGGAAGTCTGACATATGGGGTTTATACATGTTATGGACTTTTTGGATGATGATTTTATGTGTTTGAGCTAGCATCCTGCTGAAAAGTCCTTATGAATATTTACCTATATTTATGAATCAATATTTTCTTTCTGAAGATCTCCCAAAATTCACTTTCAGGAAAATTCTTGCCTATCATAGGGTTTATCCTGAGAGTTTCTTGAGAAGGCAAATATAAAAAGGATGCAAATATGTATTAGATGAATTGGTTTTAAAAACCTGAATGCATGCACCAAATAAATGTCTTTATTTCAGCCTTGTTTCTCATGTTGAACAATGCTGGTTATTGTACTCAGAATGTAAATGGGACTCTTCCAGGTTTCCTTCTGGTCTTCCAGTTGTACAGCACAGTTGATTTGTCATATTTTTGCACAAATTTCTGCATAGATGTGAAAATTATATTAGTCCTAGTGAGCCATAGATATTTCACAGCAAAAAGCCCAGGCTTGAAGTAAACACCAGAACCTTTTATGCTCTTGTTGCAAAACTATATATTGTAGGAGAAAAAATCCCATTGTAAGAGCAATGTTCACCACCAACAAGATGTCTTTTTCCTTTCATTTCTATTTTCTATCCCTTTCACTTTCCAAAGCAACTCAAACCATTCCTGGGCAGGAAAAAAAAAAGAAAAAGAAGAAGAAGTGAGGGGACTTTTTTTCTTTAATAAATCAAAATTGAATATAAATAACACTTTGCAATTATGAGTGTTTAAATTCCAAATTTTTTAGGCTAATCACTTTCAGAAACAAACAAGAGATTGAATTTATATCGCCTGCAGTTGTTATTGGAAAGGTATGCCCAGAGATGGCTAAATGAAGTCAGTCCCAGTGCAATTATGATCACTCAAGCATGCTTTCAACGTATCGTGCCAAATTAGGTAGATTTGAGCAATTTGACTTCCTGTAGCAAATCTCCAGGGCACTTTTGAGAAAGCACAGACTGTTTACAAACACTCTCAGGTTTCCCGAGGTTCCGAGGCAGCGGCGCAGCGGCAGCGCCCGAGCACACACCTGTCAAAGCTGACAGCCACATGTGCTGCAGAGCCCCCTCTCCGTCCTGCTACCCTTTACTTGCAATTTAAAAACCAAAAGGCCACCGAAGTTTTAATTGCCTTGGACTCAGTCTTTTGAAAACCAAAATGCTGCAATCTGTTAAATATAAATATTGTCGGCTTTCTGTATTCTTCTTTTCTTTTTTTTTTTTTTTGGCAGGACTTGAACTCCCTCTAGCATAAAAAAGTGGAGATTGTGTGCCTGGACTATATACCATTGATGTAATAGTTTAGTTAATATTGTTGCCCTGTTGTTGATCCAATATAGATGGGCTGCACTTCTGAAAACACAGGATTCAGCAGATCCTTAGCTGGCAGCAGTTGCAAAACCAGAGCAGCCCTTTCAAGCCACACATTTCCCACTGAAAACATGCAAAACTTCCTAGAAAGACAAAAGTTATTCTTGCAGAATCCCTGAAATCACCAGCTTTGTAGAATTCTGGGCTTCTAGAAGTTGCTGTAATGCAGTTAGTGCACAGTGCATTTTTGTCCTGGTCCACAACAATAACTGGAATTAATTAACAAAAATGACAATTTGTTACTGTCTCAGGGCCTTGGGCCCAATTCTGTACCTGTGCCCACCTAATGGTTGTTTTAGTGCTTGCTTAGGTTGTGGGCAGTATGCCCAGCACCTTGCAGGACAGAGCTCTGGAGAGGTGTTTTCTTGTTACATTTTTTTCCATTATTTTTTAAATATTTGAGGTTTTCGTAAGGGCCACCACTTGAAAAGCAGCCTGACTGTCCTTAATAATGATCACAACATCCCTGCAATGCTAATTCCTACTGGTAGGAACTTGCCCCTTCATCTTGAACCTCTCTGGGGCTCCTAAGCTCCAGCTCACTGTGAGCTCCTAAGTTGAGCTCACTGTGCATGGTAAATAAGCACTAACAGATAACATCTAGAGTTATTTCCAACTTTGAACACTTTTCCAAGAAATACAAAGGTCAAGTGGAGTGAAATTGTTTTAAAAACAAACGGGCCAGCAAAGAAAAGAATTAATTGCAGGTTTGAAATAACATGAGGATGCCGGAAAATAGCAAAGGGGATTTGTAGCTTGAAATCTTATTCAAATGATTTATGTTCCTCATATTTCTGCTTGTAAACAGAGATTAGAGAATAAACTCAATAAATCTCCCACTAAGGCATAGAAAAGCACATGTGCATTGCTAATGTTTTAAAGATTCTAGTTAAAGCTCTAGGTTTTGCTAACAAGCAGACACGTTTTTTGTAATGAAAGACGAGTAGAAAATACTTTCCTGTGAATTAATGAGCTAATTTTGGATTACACTCACAGCTGTTACTACATGGGCTGGCTTTGGTCATTTTAATATCTTCTGATAGTCCCCCTAGTACCAAGGAAAGTGGTCTCACAGGTTAGGAACAGTTCAAAGCCTTTGATTAGACACGGTCCTTGAAGCTCTCAGCCAGCCTCTCCCCTCACTCTGTGCTCTCCACTGCCAGAGCATCCACATGGCAGAGGCTCGCAGGAGCTGCCCCAGCAATGCATTCAAGATGTCAGGAACCAGCTCACAGCAGACATTAACAGCCTCTATTACAGCCCTGCCATCCAGGCTGGGGGATTTCTGTCTTCCTTCAGCGATGATCAAACTTAATCTCAGTAATGTAGAGCACGGCCTCTCCAAAAGAGATCCAGGCTTGTCATGTGTCACACTGTTTTCTCAACCCAAAAATAAATGTATTTCCTCCTTTTCCTTCAACTTCTACGCTTTGCCTGCTGTTGTACTTGAAAGATAACATGTGCACTGTGCCAGCAAGCGAAGCCTCGCTGCCTCTGCTCCAGCAAGGCTTTAAATGGGAATTGCTTCTTAGAAAGGCCTGGAACACTGACCTGGCTTTACATTAACTTTGGGAATAGCCAGAATTCGTTTTTCTGTTTCAAACTTTACTTCTCAGAGCCCTCAGGTCTGGTCACACCTTGTGCATTATACACTTTCCATTAACAGATGCCACATGTTAACAGCTCTAATAGAACTTATTAGGTTTAATGGGAGGGTGGTGGGGAAGTAGCTGCAGGATGATGGATAGCTGCAATTCATCCATTAGGAAAGCTTACTTTTAACGTCTTTGTCGGTGTTTTACCTGTGTTTAAAGCATCCCTAAAGTGATCAATTAGCCAAGAACTTTTAAACAAAATTTAAACCTCAGAGCTGACTCTCAGCCTAACAGAAAGCACGAAAGATAAATGGGGTTTGTAACACCCTAGCATTTAAAGTAATGTGTGTGGGGAGGGTAATTGCATCAGTTTATAGGTTTTCATTTATATAAAAAGGAAATCAGTGCTTGGCATGTAACAAAGTTTTGTGAGAAATCACCACAATTTTCTGTATTTCACACTTCTAAACCCCTGTTTGTTTAAATGGGTTTGTCCACCAGATCCTTGTTTTCACAAACTGATAATATAAGCAAAGGAAAATACTTTATGATTTGAGGTTTTTTTGCTTGTTCATTCCAAATGCTGCAGTGAATTTTAGAGTAGAATACTCTGGGCTTATACATATCACAAATAAAAAAAGTTAAGTGGCTAATTAATCTACCTTAGGACCAATTTTCTCTGCTCTGGAATTAAAAGGATCTCTGCTGTGGTAAAAGGATCTTGTTACCGGATTTGAATGTATCGCACCCTAGATTTTTTTGGAACCATACAACCAGTTATTAAACTGAAATCTTAGTGTTTCAGATTTTTAAAATTATGTTTTTAAAGCATTTGCCTCAGTCCTTTCTGGTGTTATTTGGAGGTATAGTTAGAGATATGTAAATGTGCAATAATTCAGCTGCCTCCTGTCCAGTGAACTTGAATATTCAGGAGTAGCTGTCACTACAGGCTGTGACTTCAGATGCAAAGCAACACTTTCTCACCAGTGCCCGAACACCATCACTGGGAAAATTGTCTCAGTGAGGGTTCATGATCCCTGATCCATGTTCTTTTGTTTGTTTGTTTTCTTACCTTAGTTGTTGGTTTGGGCAAATATTTGTGTCTGTGTTTCCATGCACTGCAGACTCCTTGCATGCTGCAAGAGGAAACCTCCAAAAGATACAATGCTGGCACAAATTTAGGCAACATGTGATTTGGCCATGTGGTGGAAACAGCACCTTCAGGTAGAGCATCAAAAGTAGAAATGGCCTTAACTTGAATTCCACTCATCCAATTCAGTCTTTTCCTGATGTGCTGGTTTTGGCTGTAATAGAATGAATTGTCTGGTTTGGGGCTGGTTTGGGATTGTGCTGAATACGGGGTTGATAACACAGAGATGTTTTTGCTGTGCATGGGCAGGGCCAAAGCCTTTCAAGCTTTTGTGTGGTCACACTGGGCAGGAAGCTGGGAGGAGCCACAGCCAACAGGTGACACAAACTGACCAAAGGCCATATTGCAGCCCATGTGACATCACACTCAGGATATAAAGCTGGGGGGACAGGGAGGGAGGCAGGGACGTTCCAGGGGATGGCATTAGTCTTTCCAAGTCATCGCTGCACGGGACGGAGCCTTGCTCTCCTGGAAGTGCTGAACACCTGCACAGCCATGGGGAGCAGTGAATTAATGCCTTGCTTGCAGTGTTATTAATACCTTGCTTTGCAGTGTTTGTGTGCCCAGCTTCTGCTTGCACTGTTAAGCTGTCTTTATCTAAACCTACAAGTTTTCTAGCTTTGACTCTTCTGATTCTCTCCCTGATCCCAGTGGTGCAGGAGTGAGAGAGGGGCTGAGAGGGGCTGGTGGCTGGCTGGGGTTAAACAATGACATTTTTGGGGCATTAGCAGATAGTGTTGAACCATGTCTGACATCAAGAGCATCAAAGTTTAAGAATCTTCTCAAACTAATTTTTACCTCTTATTTTTGTGAAAGGTACAATCATTACTCATGGTAAGAATGATTCTGTTATTTAAATCATAGAATATGAGTAAGGATTTATTTATATCCAGGCAGTTCCTTAAATGGGAAACAATGCACTGGTGTTCATTCTAATGTATTATTAATTTCAGCCTGCTGAATTTCTGTTCTTCTAGAGCATGAACCTATTGTCAAGAAACAGCAGAATTTTGTATACATTTAGATATATACAGATTCCCAAAGTTTGAAGTGGGATGATTTGTGCTCTTTGCAATGTATTTACCAGAAAGGTTTGGCTCAGCTGGAACATCTGGTTCACAGTGTGCTCTTAGATTTTAACTCAGTTTGATTTTGACATGAGAAGACCAAGTGACAGAAGGTCACATGTTGAGCCTGTGACTCAGCTGGAACAGAGAACCAAGATCTTTTTGGCTGTGTTGATCAATGTCCTGCAGGGAGAAGATGCTTGTGCAGGTCACCCTGTGGAGATCAGCACAGGAGAATGCCAAGAGAGGGATGGAGACATGGTGGCATTTGTGACCTTCCCATGCAGGAAAGGCCATGTAGTAATGGTTTGAAAAAGAGGTAGGAACCTCTGTGAGTTCTGTACAGTAAATTTCTGCATGCGTCTTCATGGGTATGGAGAGGGAAGACTTCACAGGTCAAGTCTGGTCTGTAGACCAGATCTGAAGAGCTGCCCATGTGGTGATTACAAAATCTAGGCCCAGGTGATTAAATCTAATACGGTGACTGCTTCTTATTCCAGTTTTAAAGGGGAGCCCAGCATGTTGGGACACTCTCCAGTGCTCTTAAGTGCAATCTCCCTTCAGATGACTGCAAATGTACAGATTTAAGCAAGTTTGGCCTTTGAGCATTATTTTTCAGATAGAATTTTGTAAAGTAAAATGACATTACTTTCCCAAAAGAAGCCATCTTGCTTCTATGCCATATCTGCAAACAATTAGTCAGAAATGGTACTTATTTGAAGTTCAATCATCTTAATCTTCCTACGTTAGAAAATTCCCAAAGCTTGAGCCAATATTGTGACAGATAGTTTATTATTTGATAGCACATGCGTTCTGTACAACAACACTGCTCTGGATGTGGAGCGTCCTTTAATCAAGTGCAAGGCTGGCAAAAGAAACACTGGATTTATCAGTCTCAGGAGTGAGGGGAAGCCATCTGCACAGATGTGCTCTGCTGAGAGCACTTAGTCCATGTAAAATGTCACTTTTGCTCTTCCAGGAACCACCTCGAGTTCTCAGCCAGTGCTCCAGGACCTTGCCCTTGCACTGCTGCTTCCTTTCTCCCATTCTTTCCCTGAGTGGGAGCAGATTTCCATCATGCCTGATTAAGGCAAGGTTTACAATTGCATCTGGAATTACTAGAAACAGAGATGGTCCTTTAGGAAATCCACATGAGGACAGCTGTGTGTTACACGTCACAGCTGGGTGTTCACTTTTTAGTGCAGATCATGAAGGAAATTTGGCACGACTCTAAAATAAAACACCATCATTAGGTCAATTACCTTCTCCATTTTTCTGTCTTTTCTAACATTTGCCCTGACCTGCTGGCCACTGCAGAGTTTGGGGAAGATTCTGTTTCCTAACTATGATACTGATGAGGTTCATTTCTCAGCTAACAGCCTTGTTCTGCCCAAAGCTGTTAAATCTTGCAGTTCTCCTGCAGGAAATTGTATCCTCTTGTACCTCAGAGTGACCAAAAGGCTGCAGTGTGCGGGATTTTCAGGTTTTGCAGTAATCAACAGGTTTGTAAGCTGGTTGAAATTGTTATAGGTTTGCTTTTCTCCTTTCTCAATTCAAATTAATTCAGTATTGTTGATGTAAATTCAATCAAGGGCATGTCAAGGCCTACAGCACTGCCCTCTGATACCTCGTGGTGAGTGAGGTGCTTGAGATTTTTTGGGAACGGCTTCTCTGAATTTATCAACAACACATTTCCAGGCTTTGCAGGAAGGGCTCTCTGGTGATCGTTCTCGGGGAAGAAGAGGAATGTACAAGCACTGGCAGCCCAAACAATCCTCAGGTCTTTGGGATGTGAATCACATTCCCTGGAAGTGCCCAAGGCCACGTTGGATGGGGCTTGGAGCACCCTGGGACAGTGGAAGTTGTCCCTTCCCATGCCGGGGTGGGATGAGATGATCTTTAAGGTTCCTTCCAACCCAACTTGTCCTGGGTTCTGTGATTTCTGCACATCCTGAGCTTGGTAGGCCTGGAGAAAATGGGACCTACACACAATTCCAGGTGGAGCAGTACTGTGCTGACATGAAAATAGTTCATTTGTTTTTTACAGACCTGGAAATTCCTGCCAATTAATTACATTTCAGACTGCATGGGGGTTTTAGGACATACCTCCACAGACACAGTCTCCAATAATGGACAAGTAACACACAGTATTTTGTACTAATTTCAGAAACTGATATTCTGTAGCTTTCACAGCAATGTCTAAAAAAATTATTCACTGCTAAGATCCCTCATAAATTTCTATAGCACATTTATGTTCCAAATCTGCATTTAATTTAGGTTTAATAACACATTTATAGTCCAGCATATTCACTAAATGCTAAATGATTATTAAAACCTGTGGAGGATTAACAACTCCATAACTTATACTGGAGATACTTACATCAGCTCTGAGCTTGCTTGCAGATATACCACCAGTGCTGAGACCCCAAAGCCAGCAGCTTCCCTTCCAGGAGAGGGGCCCCAGGCCAGTCCCATTATTTGCCTTTGTGCCCAGCCCAAAAGAGACGTGTGAGGCCAAGCTCTGCTGGAACAATCTGAGATTTCCCACTCACCTGCAGAGGGCCAAGGTTTCCTCCCCCGTGAGATGTTCTCATTTTTCAAGGCACAGTTGGGTTTCAGTTTTGAAGACGACAGCCCCAGCTGCTGCTCTTACACTGGTGTGACTGCGATTGGAGGTGTTTAAGAAATATGTTCTGTGTTTTGTACCCTCGTAGGGGTACAAAGGGGTGGAGGACTGACAGGGTGGGGCAGAAATACCAGGGGGTGTGTGCACTGCAGAATGGTCTCTGCAGTGAGAACTTCAGCCACCCCTCCCAAGGTGACATGTGACAGAATATACATTTATATGTGATAATAATACTGAAAATCTGCAAGTGAGGTAGGAGACAATTGTAGATGTTTCCAATTAATGACAGTTCTGTTCTTTGTTTCTCCTATGCTTGGTAACTTCTGCTAAAGGATTCCCAAGGGTCTGGAATGGTCCTTGATGTAGCAGGACAACCAAAATTATTACACATAAATTATATGATGGTCAGGGATAGAGGGTCTTGTGTCCTTGGGACAGTCTTGAATCTTGTGGAAAGAGAGGCCCTGAGCACTCTGGTCTGGTGGGAGGTGTTGGGGTTGGGACTAAGTGATCTTTACCCCTTAACATTTTGTGATTCTGTGAAACCTTTCAGACACAACCAGGCTGAGCTGGGTCGGTGGGCACAACTGGGTCAGTGTCAAGTGGCATATACACTTCCAGTGTTAAACCTCATTTTTAAGAGTTTGCATTGAAACATGAGAACATTTGCATTGAAACATGCAAATATTTTCCTAATTTGAAGTAGACTTTTAAGCCCTGAGTATTGCCTGATAGGAAAATGGAGTGGACATTACCTTTGCATTCTATGGATCTTGCCCTTGCCTGCACTCCCGTTTTAAACAATCTGCAATACTAGAGACAAAACATGAGAAGTATTAGACAAAATAACAGAGGGAAAACCTAAATTTCCTTGTCAAAATATCTGTTTATGCTAGCCTAACAACGTTTCCTGGCGTGTGCCATGAGCAATGGGATTTCTGTGGGTGCTGAAGAGGGGACACACTGATCAGACGGGCAGCTCGATAACATCAGGTCATTCAATCCTGCAAAATATCTGCAACCGAGGCAGCCCCAGGAAGCTGCAGAAGTGTGGAAGAAAGAGATAGCGTCATCTCACTCATAAAATAACAGCGCCTTTTCCTCAGGTGACCGAGGCACCAAGCAGCATTTCCCTGGCCAAGCTGGAAGAGGAGCCACTGGGGAAAAGTGCTTAAAAACCTCACAAAATATTTTTGTACTTTAAGGTATTACCCAGTTTTGACAGGTTTATCTAGCAATACCATTGATATCCTCAGCAGTGGTGTTCTTGCAGTGAAAAAAGAGCATTTGCTCTGAGGGTGAATATTTAATTTTTCAAAGAACTAAAAGAAGTCCTCTCGTGCTGCCTGCCCTGAACTCTTACCCACATTTCCTGAGTTCTGGAATCTGCCTTGCTGGGGGGCTCAGGTCGTGCCATGAGCTTAGCTGGGCACTCCCTGTCCTGTCCTTTACTGACACACCTGTAAAATCTTCATTTTTATGGTTTTAGAAGATATTGTGGTGTAAAGGATCATGTTTGAAGCTAAAAACAACCAGAAGTCAAAAGCCAGGCAGTGCCATATGGGGTCAGCACATCTGTGCGCAGGAATCCTGTGGTGTTTGGTCCTTCTGTGACTGAATGCTTAATTAAATGCTAAATTGACAATTAAAATAGTAAATATGCAACTACTGGTAACAAGTGAGTACTGAAGAACAGAACTGGGATGTGATGAGCCAGTGCTGCTGCTGACAAGCTGAAATTCAGCAGGAAGCAAGTTTTTGGTCCTCCTGCCTGCTATATAGGTTGACACCCAAAATACAGAATTTTGTTGCCAGTGAATTATTGTTCAAAGCTGCACCCACAAAGCCATTGTAGAAGTGTTTCCATTTCAATCCATCAGAAACACCCTGCTCAGCCATAACTAAGGACTTCAGTCCCCTCCCAGGACAGTGAATGTCAGTAACTCAATAGATTTATCACCATGAGCTTGGGTGAAGGACTAATATTAAAGAAATGCTTTTTGTCATCAACCCTTCCTAGTCCATTAGGACTTATTCAGGCATTCCACTTTCATTACAGTCCATGGTTTCTGAAATTTCATCCTTGGGTTTTCTGTCAATTGTTTTTGAAGCACTGGACTGGGGAAGGAAGGCTGTGAGGAGGCATCTTTTAGCATGTTGAGGTGTTTTATTCCTCCTTTAAAGAGAAAATTGCCATTGTGTAACATGCCTGAACGGGGAAGTCTGGGGTCTCTGGACAAGCCTGTTCAGCCAGTTAACAACAGATTGCTTTCATTGCTTGTGCATGTCATGATTACTGCTGCTGAGCTCTGGAGGAGCTGGAGGAGGCTGGGAATCTGCCCCTATCCATTCATTATTTTGGGTGAGCACAGGGGTCAAGGCCCCCGCCCCCTGACTGGGCACCTTGCACACTGTGCACATCCTGGGAGCAGTTCTGACAGCTTTGATTTTTCCCACACACAAACTGTTGGTACAAGATGTAATCTGGGAATGAAAGGGATGTGGACAGGATGACAGGGGACAGCTGCTCCCAGAGGCCTCCCCACTAAATACCCTGTGCTTTCCATGGCCTTGGGACAGGAGAGGTGTCAGGCTGCAAAGAGGCACAGATGGAAGTGGACAGGATTAAGCAGCACTCATTAACTATAAGTATTTTTTCAGTAATGTAATGGCACTTAAACAGAAAAGGGAGGTGGGGATAAAGAAGGGAGGATATGTCCTCAGCAGCTTCCATCCATCCTGAGGACAAGTCAGCTGTGACTGAAATGGGTCACCTCTGTCTGTGGGCTCATCCCTGGTGAACATCACTTGGCTTCAAACAGAATGAGTGCCTGTTCCTGCTCTGACTCATCTGATTTGGTGATTAAGTGAAGAAGACATGTCCTGTTGTAGAGATAGACCTCGAGCCCTCTTCAGTGAGGAGCAATGACTCTGGTAGGTTTTGGCTCAAGTGCAAGAGATTTCCATGCAGTGCAAGAGATTTCCATCTTTTAACTAGAGTGCACCAGCATTTTTTCATTTCTTCTGCAGGCAGAGGTGATTCCAGCAGCTGTTCATTTATTCCCTGCTGGATCTCCTCTGGTGGTACAGTGTTGTGTGCAGTCGTGGGGTGGAGACAGACACATGACAAACCTCAGCAAACAGCCAGCAGTTTGATATGCTGCCCCTCTTACTGGGGCTTTGGATTTCCCAGGCTCAGAGAGTTGTTTGGATGAGACCTCTCTGCCCAGCTCTCTGGCCAGTGGTGTAACTGCAGCTCAGCTAGAAAAGGCTTGGCTGAGGTCTTTGCTTGGGCTTGAACCCAACCTATCCCTGTCTTATCTGGAGACTTGTTTTCTTCTAGGCTGGTTGGGTTTAAGGGGCAGCTTCAGATCAGCTGCAATGGGACAGTAAAGCACATGGGTGGGGAAATTCTGCTGACCTCTAAGTGGAAAGAGTCTTTGCTGACCACACAGAGTTCTCACTTTTTTAAAATCAAATCTGAGATATAGTAAAGATGGATGAAGTGTAAACACAATTTAGCTGTGATTTTCTTCTGATATAAATGGATGACATTCAGTTTTTTAAAAACTGGTTACTTTGACACAATAACAAGAGCTCTAGGAGGCCTAAAGGTATATTGGAAAGGATGAGTTGAAGAATCCATGATTTTGTGATCAGAGATTCATGGAAGAACCTGATATGCAGGATAACTGAGCTGGTTTCTGATGCTGTGATTAATCTGTGTCACCTAATGGGTTTGGCTCAATGGCTCAAACCAACAGTTAGTTTTATTTAACCTAGAATGAGCATTTTCTGCTGTCTGTTGTTTCTCTGTCCTCTCAACTGCTTTCTCCATGCTCAGCACTCTGACTGTCAGCAAAACCTAATATGAAAGTAATGATGCTGAATCTTGTTAAAGTTGTATTGCTTATTCCAATTCCCCTCACCTCCTTAAATAACCGGCGACAGCAGAATCAGCTGACAAGTGCTTTAATTTTCCTCTCAGTTCCAAAGGCACCAGCACAGGGAGGTCCTGAGCTTTCCCACCTGGACTAATGGGAGCAGTGAGGATATCCAGGAATTCTGGATCAGGCCCCCTCACCATGGGTTTTATGCTCTCAGCTGCATCTGCTGCGACCAAACCTTCCTTACACTTCACCATGTACTTAAGGGCTGCACAAAGAAGGATGAGCTAATCCAAAAGAGAAGGAATTTCCAACTCCATTAACTTTTACTGTAATCTGAGAAAACTCTTTCCAGATTGTTTGTGGGCAAATTGCTCTTGTTAATGACCAGAGTGGAGCTGGAGATATTGCTTTTCCTGCTGCCGCCAGCCCCCCGCCTGCTCACAGCCAGCCCTCACTCTGCAGCCCTGATTCCCAGCACGTGAAAAAGGGGAGCCAGAGTTCCAAGTGAGATATTTAAAATTCTGCAAGAAATGGGTTGGCTTTAACCAGGGTTTTCTGCTTTATTTCTCCTATGAAAGCAGTGGTTCTGTGCCTGGAACAGGAGAGATCTACTCAGCAATAGGACTTATTAAACTTCCAGTTTGATAAAATATAATTTAGTTTAAAAAGTAATGGAAAGCCACTATAAACACGTGGATGCCAGCAGTGCCCCTAAAATACCAGCGAGCTGCAGTCTGTCATTTTTCCAACACTCCCAGCTCGTGTGGGTGATTTTGGGGCTGCCATATTCAGCTAAAGAGAATTAGACTGCCAGTACATTTATCCTGCCTTCCCTGGCAGATAAATACCAGCCACTAAAGACAGTTCATCTGTCCTCCTGTGCGCAGGAGCAGAGCACCCAGAGCAGCTGGGGCTACCCCTGGATCCCTGGCAGTGCCCAAGGCCAGGCTGGACACTTGGAGCACCCTGGGACAATGGAAGGTGTCCCTGCCATGGCAGGGGGGCAGAGATGAGCTTTCAGGTCCCTTCCAGCCCAAATCATTCTGTGATTTTATGACCCACTGAGGCATATTTCTCAGTCTCCCTGTCAGGGTACAGGTTCCCTCTGTAGCTCCTTTCTGATAATGGCCTCATTTTTCTGCCTCATGGACAGAGCAGGTGGTACTAATTTTTCAATATTTTTTTTATTATTTAATTTTGTATTGACATATTGACATGGAAAGTACAATTTTGTAGTCAGTTAATTAACCTCTTTTTTTTGTGCCCATGGAAAAAAGTCAGCTAATCAAGTAAAACTGCAGAATTTTAACTGAGCAGATACAATTTCATTCATATCCTGCTGGCTCTGCTGGCTCTCTGTGAAGGATGACAGTGGTGTGGATCTCTGGCCTCCATTTCCCAGTGTGATATCCCAGCATGGATGGCATTTCCTTACACTCATTACACAGAAACATCATGGTTCTCAAATAAAACGTTAACACAGAGAATGAGTTGGTCCCTCAAAGATGGGAATGTACCGTAAGAGAAACTTCCAAGAGGAGAAGAGTGCTGTTTTCATGAACTCAAGTGCTGCACTTAGAAATGGATAATAATGGCTGGTTTGATTCCGTGTTTTTACATGAAGCCAAAACTTCACCCTGAAGCTGTTCAGCCATCGCAGGAAATCAGTTTCTTACAACAACTTAATTCAGCTGCATGCTTACTTGGGTTGAAATTTTTAGATAAAGCTGATTTAAAATAGTCTCAATGATCTTTTTTGTGTAATTACACCTGCAAAAAAGTCTGAATCCCTCAGTCTGCCATGGCTGAGAATATTTCCTAATTCTTTATACTTTTATAGGCTATAGTGGGAAAATGTTGCCCTCACAACATAAAGTCCTGACCTTGCTTCTTCATGCAGTGTACAAGATGTGTAAAGGCATTCAGAAATGGTGCAACACAGAGTATTTCCATGTCTTGTCCTCTTGGACTAAGTCAGTGGGGAGCAAGGAGGTTTGGTGTAGTTCTCTCAGCATCTTTAACTTTTACCTGCAAATGAGCAGAATGACTTGCTTGGAAACCACTTGCATACTGTGGCAATGAAGTGCAAGTTGCCAAAGTCTCCTAAAGGTGAATGTGCACACAGCAGCCAGCAGGAATCTGGCATTATGCCTCAAGAAGGGGCTTTTACTTTGCAGGTGGGTCCTGCCCATTTCTCCATAGGTCATGGTGGAGATTATGTTTTAGGTCAGCAGCCTGATGAGGAGTGGCCCTGCCAGGTGAAGGAATGCCAGATGGCTTTTTTCCCCTCCTTAGCACATGATGAAAGCTGAAAGAAAACCGTTTGGAGCTGTCTTGGATTGCTGAGAGCTCGTGGGGTAAGCAGGACTAAAAGTGCCATGCAGTCTGTGAACAAACCCCAGCATAATTAGGTCTGTACCAAGCAATACCAATTTTCCATCTTCTAACAGGTTCTGACAGTTATTGTGTAACGTGGCTTGGCAGGGCATGAAAAGCTCTGTTCTTGAAACAAGACCCCACCTAGTTGTTTACCAGCATCTCCTTTTCTGGTTCCTCTAAGTAGAGGCAGCTTCCCCATTGTTTCTGCCAAACGAAGAAGGCATTGAAGTAACTCCTACGGATAGATCAGCCAATCTATCCTGGACAGTCCTTGCCCTGGACATTTTTTGTAATCACAGGACTCCAAATGTGGCGTGCAGGTGGTGGGCACTGCCATTGGAAGAGCTACTGAGAGTTGGAAAGTGACAAAAAACCACTCTGGTGAGAATCATGGGATTTTTAGACTGAACTCAAGTTCATCTGGCAATACTTGGCAAAAAAATTAATGTCCAAAAGACTTAAAAATTTAGACATTATTCTTTTTCTTCTTTTCCCTCTTTTTCTTGCAAAATTTTTGTCAGATTTTTTGGTACTTATTCTATGTGTTTGTGAGCCTGTCCATCTGTTTCCCTCACTTTCTCTTTTTGAGTGGAGGGCTGAGAGGCTGGCAAAGAGATAGACTCCAGATGTCAAGGAAAAAAAAAAAATAGACAGGAAAAAATTCCCAGAACTGATCCCACCAGTGAATGTTCTGAATCAATGGACTCCATAGTTAAGAGCCCGAAGAGCCCTGCTCTAACAAAGGCATTATCTGTGCCAGGAGCAATCCTGCCCCACTGTATTTGTACTCCAAGCTTATTCATATTCAGAGGAAGTGCCCTGGGTCGGTGAGTGCTCAGCTCCCTAACCCCAAGGTCAGGTTTAATTGCTCTAAAAGGTGGCACATGGCAATGAATGAGCTCTAATGATTTAGATAGTATCTATTTCACATCAAGAAGTTTCCACTCTGAGCAGACCCTAATTGAAAGTAATCTGAAAATTAGGGAAAATAAAAACCATGCCCACAATGACCTAAATACCTATTTCCTTGAATTTTATGCCCTAAATAACCTCATTCCTGGGAAGTTTAATTTTTCCCTTCTGCTAAATATACAATTGCTGGGAGAAATGATTGGTCATAATCATGGTTTTTAAAGCTGCAACTGTTAAAATATTATCATTCTACTAAGAACTTTGGAGGGAAAAGCAGCCAGCGTAGAGGAAGGGAGTGAATATCCCCAGGCTGTCAGAGTGAATGTTGATGGTAACTCTGCTCGTACAGTTCTGCTTCCACTTCTTTGTGTATGTGCAAGTTTAGATTCTCCATATGATTTCCATATTTATATATTTATGTAGTTACTTACATGCACTAACAAGATCCCCAGTGGAGATATTAATATCTTTATGGTTCCCCGATATGGGAAATGCTTGCTGAAGAGATGCTGAAGACTTCCCAGATGTGTTCAGGTAACTGTGGCACATCAGGCATCTCCCACCCAGCCACTGCCAGCAGGATCAGGGCAGCCACATGTTCTTCCCAGTGCTTTGTCACAGGTCAGACCCAAGTCCAGCCTGACCCGACCCTTCTGGACATGCTGTGCCCCGGGTAACTGGGTGCAGTGCCTGAATTTGGTCAGGGAAATCCCAGGCAGTTCACCCTCTAGTCAGGCCCACAGTCCTACACCCACCTCTGCAGGGGCTGTGGGATCTGGTTTGCAAGCAATTAAAATACTGAAGTATTTGTTTGGAAAAGCGAATGATTTCTTTATGACCTTGAGCCATCAAAGACTAAGTATGCAATTAGTTTTAGCTGCAGTGAGGTATTTAAAGTCAAGCATGTGTTTTAGGGCTTTGATAAATCAGGGCATAGCAGAAACAAATTTGAAAATAAAAAATATACAGAGAGTGAAGGGGAGAGTCATTTCATACTGCAGCCCTGCCATTTTTGCAGGTTACTCACGTTACACAGATCTTTTGCCTGACAACACCGTTGGGGGTGAGTGCCTGTGCATGGACAGAGCCACTCCTGCTCTGCCCTGGGGCAAGGCTGGCAGAGCCCAGAGCCCTGCTGTGCCCAGCCCAGAGCCATGCACTTCAGGGTGGGGGAAGCTGCAGAAGCAGAAACCCAATTTATGTTGCCTTCAGGTACAGGTGGAGAAATGTCTGGTTTAAATTTGAATATCAGTTTTAGCAGAGGAAAATGATAACCATATGATCATTATGGATCTGACACAGGGTGCCCAGTGCAGCTGTGGCTCCCCATTCCTGGAAGTGTCCAAGGCCAGGCTGGATGGGGCTTGGAGCATTTTGAGATAGTGGAAGGTCTCCCTACCCATCATGGGATATTTAAGATGATATTTAAGGTCCTTCCAGCCCAAACCAATCTGTGATGATTCTATAATTGTAACCATAAACAGCCTTAGGGGCACAAATCGTGATTTAAAACTTACCAAAGAGAATTTCATGTTTATTCATTTACAAATTAGTAGGATTTAAACTTTCAACAATTTTTCCAGAAGGCTCAGCTGTGGGGAGGGAGGTGGCAGTGGCTTATGTGCTAAACTAAAAAGACCTCGCAAGTCTCCACAGGGACGCTGAAGATTGGGAACTGGGAGACGTGTGCACATCCTGGCTGACTTCTAGGGGAAGCTGAAGGGACCCCAGTCCTGCAGTGATCACCTCTGTGCTCAGCAGTGTGCTATGTGCACAGTGGGAAACAAGACCATCCACTTATTTCAGAGGTATTTAATAGTTTTCTCACACTCTTTTGTCATGCTGAATCTTACACTTGTTGCTATTTCTTCTCACCTGTGTAATATCTTGGTATTTTTGCTTATTTCTTTATGGCTTTTCTAATATAAAGCCTTAAGGAAACATAAATGCAAGAAAAAGGAGCACAACCCCTATGTATGAAAGGCTTTTCTTTACAAAAAAGATAGAAACAGTGGACAGTTAAAGGCCTGGAGAGGACCATGCCCTTGTTTGTGTGAAATGATGATCCTGGGTCTGGGTGTCTTTCCTACAGACAATGGACCAGCAGTCCCTGGGTGCAGAGGATGCTGCTGGTGTGTTCAGGGTGAGCCTATGACTCCAAGGAGTGAAAAATGGGGCTGTCCAACCACCCTGCTGTATTAAAATGTCCCCCTCTTCCTTCCTCTGCTACTATCCAGGCATCTTGTTGCAAAATGTGGACATTTTAAACTGTAACTTGCCTTTGCTGAGCTATTGAGCTTGATCATGTCGGAGGTTTTGGAATTTCCCAAACACAATAAGTATGTTTACATGCAGTAGTCAGAGAGGAAATCACATGTGAAAGCACTCAGTAAGGAGATGGTATTTTGTTGCAATGCTCCATAAACCTTGTGTTTATGTGGGGTTTTTAAGGAGAATTCAAAGCATATCTCCTTTTTGTGATGCATCAACAAGCATATCAAATGATTGTTCAAAAAGCTTGTGCTTTTTGTGCACGAATAGAAACCAAATGGCTGAGTAATTTCCAAGAGGAAAAAAACCCAACCTGCTACAGCAATTCCATGGTCTGTTTAAAATTTCTTTATAAAACCTTTTAAATAATAAAACTCTATGCTCCCAATTAAAAAAAACCTACTGGCTTTTTTGGGTTCATGTTTCTAAATATTCAACATCATAGGGCCATTACAGGGACAGTATTTTTCCCTGCTCCAAAGGTTGTTCCTGTCTCTTCTGCAGTGGCTCTCAGCCCTTTCCTTGACATGTGTATGGTGCCATGGGACATCCCAAATCCCATGTCCTTGGAACAGCTTGGAAAAGACAGGAGAGGGAGGGAGGGAGGGGAAAGAATTCAGTGCAGGAGAAGCTGAAGTAGGAAAAACTCAATTTATGTTACCTTCAGGTACAGGTGGAACAATCACTTAATGCAATCAGTTTATATCTTCACCAGACCTTGCACTGACCACTGCTGCAAGCAGATGAGGAGGTCTCACTCTCACAGAGGTCATGTGCCACTTGAATGTCCACAGATCTTACCTGTCAGTCCCCAAAATTCCAGCCACCTCTCGTTTTTGACTTCACTCCTTTGCTGGGACACTCCAGGGCTGCCCACCACCAAGCCAAGCTAGGTACCGCTCCACAGGCCCAGTACTGGTTGTAGTAATCAGAGGAAACTTCAGTGATTTCAATCTGGCATATGGTTCGGTGTTTAATGCTGTTTAATGAAAGCTGCTTTACTCATGTGCATGTGTACACACACAATTTATGCCATATTTTTCCAATTACTTCCCTACAGCTGATCACTCTCAAATGGAGCTCTGAGGCGGGATGTTGGTAGGTCAAGGCACACAGGCTCCCTGCACCCACTTGTGATATGCTAAAATCTGTTATTGGCAGAGCTGCCTTGTTGATAATTTTCTTTTGCAAGAGGCTGGCTGCTTAGATAAAGAGGAAGTGCCATGTCATGCCAGAGTCAAACCCCTGGTACTTCCCATGCTGAGCACTGTGTGCAGTGCAGGGATCTGCCCCAGGGTTCATGGGCACTCTCCAATGCTGGCACAGCTGGCAGTGCAAGCCAAGCCCCAAGTGCACCTTACAAAGTCATCTTTCCCAAGCCCCATCCTCACAAAAAGCGTGGATATCACATGTTTCGGCCTTTTACAGCCCCCAATTCCCCAGTGCCACGTGCCAGGCTCAGGTTAGGTTAACACCCCAATTTTCCACACTGCTGGAGCTCCCGGAACATCATTCCGATGGTCAAAGCAAGCTGCTCAGCCCATGCCATGTTTGTCTGCAAGGAAATGGGCTGTTTATGTTTATCCCAATTGATCCTGATGGATGACACTTTTGTTCCATTTAGCAGCTGCTTGGCCCATTTAATACCACAAAAGGAGATTAAGATCCAAAGTATGTACGGCTGTGTTATGAGTAACGGCCGCTTAATAGCAATAACACTGAATAACAATTGCAAGTTTGGCTTTTAGCTATTATTATTGCCTGAGGTTGGTTTGTTTTTTCATATAAATAAATACATATCTGTATAGTAAATGAATATACCTAAGGGCAAAGTGATGCATTTCCAGATAAACCCTCCAACTGTTCTAGATTTCTCAACCAAATCATTCTGGAAAATAATGCCTAGGAAGAAGTGTAATATGTCTTGTGAATCCATAGGTAGAGCCAAGCTCAAGAATTCCCCCATGGAGCTGTGCAGAAGGGCTGCAGCCAAACTGACTGTCCAGGGATCCATCAGTCACAAACTGGCTCACAGGAAAGCTAAGCACACTTTTCCAGAAGGAATTCCACTCTGTCCTGCCAGCCTGCCTTGGGTACATGGAATTAGCTCATGGGATGCTGGCAAGAACAATGCTCCAAGAAAGAGCAAGTCCTTCACCAGCAGCACCAACAACACTTCTCCCTCTTGGAATTACTGAATGGAAAACACATAATTCCTGCCCCTGCTCACCTCCTGAGCTCACCTCAGTGCCTGGGCCAGGGTCTGCCTTGGGAAAGGGACCTGGGCCAAGGTTTATCTCATCCAGCACAATGTGGCTGGGTTGGAGACCCGCAGCCCAGAATTGTCTGTTTATTTATGCCTGTGCAAATCCATTCTGTGCATGGGATTCCCGTGACTTCCCAGGACAGGTGTGTGGGAAGATCCTTGTCCAGCCAGGCAGTTACTGACCATTGGGGCCAGAGGGAAACAGTTTTCAGACAGAAATCTCCTCGATTTCTGCATAAAAATAAATTACTACTGACAAGACAGCTAACATAGTCAGGCCCCTTTTATTACTGACTACACAATGAAGAAGTCCAGCCTGGTCTTGGACACTTCCAGGGATGGGGCAGCTGCAGCTTCTCTGGGCAACCTGTGCCACGGCCTCACCACCCTCACAGGGAGACAATAAAAACTTTTCTATTGCAAGCAGGTCAGTGTGAGGTCTGTAGGAATCCAGGGAGTCCTACCTGGAACACAACCAGCAGGGCTCTGGAAAGAATAAGAGCGCAAAGCATTAGTGAGCATCAGCTCAATGGAAACAGGACTGCAACAAGGGCAGCAAGATGTGATGCTTTGAGAAGCATCAGGCATGAGAACTGAGTCACTGCATGAGATAAACATCCCCATCTGATGTTGTTTCCTCCTCATATGCTACTGCACACAGCACAAACATACTGAAAACAAACAGCAGTTTCTTCACTGCAGTTAATTGCTTTGCTTGGGTCTATTTAATTCCCTGTTCAGTTTTAAACATCAGACAAACAAACTCAAGACTTAATATTCTCCTTGTTTTAAACAGCAAATCTTATTTAAGAAGTGTTAGTACAACACTCTCAGACAGAGGGTGGGATTGTTGGGGTGTCTGTGCAGGGCCAGGAGTTGGATTCAATGGTCCTTGTGGGTCCCTTCCAGCTCGGGATATTCTATGATTCCACGGTTCTTGTGTTACTCAAATCCCATTTGTGTCACTGCTCAGAAGATGGAGAATCACAACATTCTTGGTGATTTAGTTCTCCCCCTCTGCACATGGCTCAGATGGAAAGACATGACTCTGAAGGTCACACACCACTTTCTCTTTCGACCTTTGTGGCTGGTGTTTGAAGCTGGTGGCCCTAAGAGCCATCAGCATCTACCTGAAGCAGTCCTGGACGAGTCCAACGAGGGTTGTTGCTGGAGATTTAGGAAAGCATTAGAGAGAATCATGGATTAAATGTGCAAATAGTCAGTTTAAGGTGGTTTCCAAATGTCTCCATGATAGAGAAGCTGCAATGGAAGTGTCTGGCAGGGAAACAGCCTCTTGGAGAAACTAAGGTGTGGGACTGGGGAAAAAGAAAGGTTCCCTTTGTCTCAAGAGCAGAAAAGTCATCGAATGTGATGAAGGTTTAATCCCTGCAGATGGTCTTTAGCCACAGCATCTTTATTCACTCCTCACCAGCATCTGTCAAAGAGCTGTCATCACCACTGATACCAAAAGCCAGGCAGGGAGTGATTTGCGCAAACCCCACTCAAGATAACAAGCTGGTTAATGGTGATACTCCCTGTCAGCAGCCAGCTACACTCAGCCTGACAGTTCCCTTTCAGGCCTGGGGAGCTCTTATCCACTGTGACAGGGCCCCACGGGTGGAATGTGGGGAACAAAAGCCCTACACAAAGGGAGCACTTTGGGGCTGGAGCATGTCTGGCTTCCCCAGGCTTCTGAGAGGCCACACAGTGATGGCGGATGACGAGGCCCTAATTAATATTTCATTCTCAGAGTGAGTTATCCCTTGGGGGAAGTTAAAGGTTTGCACATTTTGAGGCAAAGTACTGAGGCTGGTGATCTTGAATAAGGAAAGTACGTTGAAAAGAGCTGCTGCAGTCTTTAACCCTGGGTAAGGGACATGTAAACCCTACAGCATTAGTGCACAGTTTTAATTCTATAACTTGTTCTAGGTCCTATTTTAAGGTCTGCTCCCATAAATTCATACATAAGTGCTTCTAGAAAACCTTCACCCCCTCTTCCTTTTATGTATCCTCAGGATTCAGATATCTGACATGCCACATCGTGTGGAAGATTTGTTCTCCAAACCAAACACTAAATATGGCAGCAAATGAAGTGGCTGTGGGCTGGAACTGCTGAGCTCAGCAAAGAAAGGGAAAAGAATGGCCAGTGGAGGGGAATTTCTACCGCACAGCCACATGCTCCCCACAGACAGCAGGAGGGCAGGGTCGTTGTGAAGGGACAGTGGGTTTTGAGAGACCACGAAGCAAAAGAGCTGTGGCCATAGCAGGGGTCTGGCCCACGGTGCCCACTGCCCAGCTAGTGGTGAGAAATGAGTGTGAACTCTTCTTCAGCCCAAAGATGAACCTAGGGTGCCCTGGTGACTTCAAGAAGAAAGGGTTTCCCTTGGGCTGCTAAACAGAGCTCATAAATGAAGAAGTAGGGTAAACACAAAGACTTTCAAGATATGTCACCTAATTGACTCCTAAGTGACTGCTGATTATTTGATTGAGTTTAAGGTGAGAGGAAGACACGTGGTCACACACAGTCTGCAAACACCTGCAGTGTGTGATGGGAGGAGTGAGCCAGGAGCAAGCTCAGTGAACCAGGGAGTGAGCCAGGAGGTGGACAGCCCCAGGCTGGTCCGTGCCTCTCCCCGAGGAGGAGTGCACCCTGGAGCTCAATGTTTAGCAAGTGAGCTGGGGCACAGAAGTATGTGGAGTTTGACAGGAGAATGACCTGAAAATGAATCTCAAAGTGTGTCTTCCCTGCAGGCTGGAAACAGAAGAAATTCTAATTCGTTATAATTATTATGCTTTCAAGAGAAGAAGAGAAGCAGGCTTTCTCTTGTGATATGCAGAGAAAAACTTCCAAACAGTTTACACAAATGCCGTGAGTGCTGTGGGGCGGGCACTGAGGTCCGTGGCAGATGGAATGGAAAGAACGGCGCCTGCAGCGCGGGATGGCATCGGGCCCCTGCTGGAAGCAGCCCAGAGGCCGGGCAGAGCCTGTCCCGGCCGGGGGAAGGATGAATGTGAGGTCTGTGAGACTCGGGTATGCTTGTGCCAAATGTCAGGGTTGGAGTGACTCTTGTCAATATAAAGACAGAAACAACAGAAACATGAATGTTGCGAGCTGCGGTTTTTACCAGGAGCAGCCAACAGCCTCTCTGCACGTGTGCACAGAAAACACCCCCTGGCCGGGCCATCCTTTGTACATCGAGCAGCACGATTGTGAATTCACAGGTGCCTCTCACTGCAGGTGAGCCGATTGTCCCACGCCGGCACTCAGGACCTTGTGGCAGCCCCGGGCTCCTGCCCAGGGAGGCTGGCACAGCGGCACAGGACACAGGACATCCTTGTCCCTGGATGGGAGCTCTGCGCTCGTTTTCCAGGCGCGGCTCCTCCCGGCCGGGCTCTGCGGGGCTGGGGCAGAGCCGGCGATGCTCGCTGGGTGGGTGCCCTGGCTGGCTGCTCTCTTTCGTCCAGCGCATCCTCAGCTGGTGGTCCTTGCGGGTCCCTTCCAGCTCGGGATATTTTATGATGAGCCAGGGCTGCTCGCGTGTCCCCGAGCCGCGGGAGGTGCTCGCGAGGTTCCTTTCCGACGGGTCCCATTTTCCCGGCTGCGGCTGTTTCTGAACTGTGAACTCCCCCAGCTGGCGATAGCTCGATATCGCCACCAGCCACCGCAGGCCGCCCGAAATGTCCCTGCCAGGGCGGCCTGCGAGGATTGCCCCAAAGCCGCGGAGCCGGGGATGAGCGCTCGGCCGGTCCGGAGCAGGGGGCTGCGCCAGGAGCTGCCCCTGGGGGCTGCTGCGGCCATCAAAGGGAACAGGTAACTGTGCAGGCTGCATGTGGCTCGGGCCGCTGCCAGCACAAGGTGTCCAAGAGCATGGAGCAGAGTGAGAGGTGGGAATGGCCTTGCATCAGCAAAGAGAAAAACGCAGGCTGTACATGTCCCAAGGGGTCAGGAATAAATGGTGAGATGCTGCGTGTTTCAGTGAGCACAAAGAAAGCGAAAGGCTGGAGCACCTGGTGACCCCCAAGAGGGAGGAAGCAGAGGGAAACAGGCATGTGTTTGTCCATGGGAGGTGGATGATGAGCTGGGCAGTGGGTGGACACCTTTGAGTGGACCATGAGATAGCGTCATACCGGGACACTCAAGACTATGCCCAACTTGACTGGGGCTTCTCGTGGTAATGTAGCAAGAAAGTATGGGGTTGAGTGACAGATGGGGCAGTGGCAGCAGAGCCACCCCCTGTCTGTGCCAGCAGTGGGTCCTTGCTCACTCCTTCACCCACCCTCAGGGACTCCTGCCTGCCTCCCCACCCCTCCTTCACCAACCCCACAAAAAGTCCAGGCCCAGGCAATTGTGTACAAAACCTGAAATAGTTTTACTTTGCTTTCTTTTTTTTCCTTTTTTTTCTTCTTTTTTTAAACTTTGCTCTAGATTTACTTAAGATTTTGTGAAGTCGATACAAGAGCATTTGATATGAATCGGTAAATAAAACACCGTCATAGATAGATAGCCACGATAAACTTTGTTAGAAATGTACATGTCGCGAAAAAATAATAATACTAATAATAATAATCATAATCATAATAAAAAAAGCCGGCGCGACGCCCGGGCCGGCGCGGCCCTGTAGGCCCTGGTGGTGGCCCCGGTGGCCCTGGCACACAGCAGCAGGTGGCTCTGGTTCCCCGCAGGCGCCGCGCCCCAGTAATGTGTGTATATAAACAAAGCCCATAAGAAATGTACAAATATAAAAAGCTACAAACATTAATAAATTACGTCGTCACAAAACACGGAAACACTCCACAAGGTGCTAGTAAAATAACTGTCTCCCTCCTCATACAAGAAGTTACGCAAAGAGCTGGTACCGGCGGGCAGCGCCCGGAGAGACCCTCCCCGTATAAAAACCCGGCGGTGGTTATTCCAAAAGCTATGTACAAGCTACATTCTAGGAAAAGGGGCCTGGCATGCGGCTGCGGGGGCGGCGGCAGTGCCTGAGAAACGCACCCGCCACCTGGCCGCCCCACGCCTCGAGTCCCGCGGTCCCCTCCCGCCACGTGGCCTCGTGGCCCTTCCCGCTCCTGGCACTCAGCGGCTGCGGCCGCCCTGCCCTGCCCTGCCCTGCCCGCGCGCCGGGCGGGACGAGGGGCCCGAGGCCGGAGCCGGTGCCAGAGCGGGGCCCGGCGCGCTCCTCCGTGGCCGAGATTAGTATTAACTTTTTGCGGCTAGTCGCTCTCAGCACTCTGAGAAAGGACATCTATATTAAAAAATATTTATAGCAGGATTCTGTACAGTTCGACCGCTGAAAGTTAAAGGGATTATTGTGGTGGTGGCCCAGAACTGGGTGGCAGTGTCCCCGGGGCCACTAGAGCAGCAGCTTCCCGTTCCGGTGGATCTTCAGGATCTTGCCGAGCCGCTGCTTGGCCGTGGCCATCCCCTTCTTCGTACGCTTCCCTGGAAGGACAGCAGGGGTGGGGTGAGGACCCATACCCACCCCACACCACCCCACAGGCACAGACCCTCCAGCTGCCTCCTGCCTCCATGGCCCTGCCACCAGCCCTACCCAGCACCTTCAAGGACACCCACCAGCACCCCTCAGGAATGGCGCTGCTGGCCACAGGACAGGGCTTGGCTGGGAGCACAGCCCCTGGAGAGCCAGCCCTGCTCAGCCAGGGCACAGTGCACACCCATTCCCATGGACACATCCACACCTGCTCCAGGGAGGCACAGCTCTGCCGGGCACCCTCCTGTCCCTGCAGCTCTGCCGGGCACCCTCCTGCCCCCACAACTCTGCTGGGCACCCTCCTGCCCCTGCAGTGCCAGCCCTGTTGCCCTGCACCCTCACCTGCCCTGGCTCACTGCTCATGGTCACCTGTTTGCCCACAGGGTGACAGTCAAACCCAGCCCCGCAGATGCCATTCTGCTCCTCAGGGAGAGGCTGCACACACACACAGACACACAGACACACAGACACATGCCCTATAGCTCTTCGCAGCTCCAGGCTCCTGGGTATCTCTCTGCCTTGAACCTGTTTCCCACCATTTCACCACAAAAGCACAATTCCAGGCAAACATATTGTTTCCACTCCAGCCCTGCAGAGAGCCATAGGTACCACCAGCTCCTGGTAGGACCCCAGTCCCTACCACAGGTTACACACATCCTGCCCTATGGCCATCCAAGCTACCAGGGTACTGTGTACTACCTCTAATCTGCTCCACTTGAATACATGGAATTCAGGAAACATCTGCCACATTGCCTCACTTGTCATTGGGGCCTTTCCCAGTGGGATCACACACAGTTTTCATGCTAAGCAGTGCCTGTCCCACACACCTGCCTCAGTTATACTTCCTGAGCCAAGTTCAAATGGAGAGCAGGAGGTCCCAGCCTAGACTCTGTTAGAACCTCAGCTTTCTCACGCTTTCCCTATGACAGACAGCAGGCAACCTCTTCCTCTCTCCTGCCTTTGGTTGTAGTTGTGTTACTCCCAAGGTTTGATATTCCTCTGCTTCCTTGCGGCAACCCTCCACTGAGAGATCTGCAGTGTGTCCTGCTCTACGTGTCCTGCAAGCACTGTCCTCAGCTACAGTCAGCACAGAGCTGGTGTACAGCCACCACCAACACCACAGTGCCTGCCCCAGCCCTGGGCAGAACAGCCTTCATGGATGCATCCTCCCCTGGCAACGGCTCCCCTGGCCAGGCTGTCTGGGATGTGACCCTGCAGGTGCTCCTCCTGAGCTGGGGCCAGGTTGGGCAGCGCTCCTGCCAGGGACACCTCACACCCTGCAGCCAAGAGCTCAGCACAGAAACACCTGCCTGGCCCTGCAGTGCCAGGACAGGCAAGGCCACGAGTCCTATCCCTGACCAGATCTGACTTGGAGTCCTATCCCTGACCAGATCTGACTTGGATCCACACACCTGCACCTGTGCATGCCCACACCACACACTGCAGTGGAGGCCCTGTGGAAGGCTTGGGTTCCATGGCCCTTCACCCTTCCCCACTCCTGCACCACAACCCAGGCGTTTCCTGGTACCTTTGGCGGAGGCATTGTTCTGCGAGGATGATGAGGGTCTCCTCTGTGTGAGGAAAACACCGGGTGCCATCGGCTGCGATCCCCTGTTAGGCTGGGCGACCCCAAAGGTGCTGGCCCCTGCGGTGTACTCGTGATCTGTGAGGCTGCTGGCCTGTGACTCCAGCTTCGGCTCGGGGGAGCTGCCTTCCTGAGCTGCTTTGCTTGCGTTGGGGGCTGACAGCTTCTTTTTGGTATTTTTTTTCTTCTTGCCTTTTTGTTCCTCCTTTAAAATGACAAAGATGAAGCTCAGATTAATCCCCAGAAGACCTTTAGCTAGGGCAAGGGCCAGCGGCGTTGCTTAGGGTCCTGATACAACGACACGCCAGGAGTTGGCCATGGACAAGTGCTCAGGGGCTGCTCCACACGTCTGGCTCACAGCTGCACACACACGTTTGCCTCTCGTGCCTCTACATCCTCGCTCTGTGTGGGGCCTCCTCGTCCTTACACTGCGGCGAGCGGGAGCCAGCGGGGCCGCACCGACACCGCCCTGGCACAGCAGCGTGGTCAGCATGGGCAAAGCTTTCCATCTTCCACAAAAACTGGCACCTCCTATCTTCGGGGATCTTCACACCCTTGTACAACAGCATGAAGGATATTAAACATCCCACTGATTCAGCCTCTGCTTCCTGCTAGGACACACACATCATCTCCTGACCTGTAACTGCACCTGGACATGCACACTGGGATGGCAGAGGTCTGCTACTGTTCTGTGTCCCTTGTCTATTTTCAGTTCCTTCTTCTTGGAACCCTGCCACCATCCTTAAAGCTCTTCCACTCAATAGTCCACATCGCAGAAGCCCAAGGCCACCACAACCTGCATCTCCGCCAGCTTGCTGAGGTGCCTCACCCAACCTCGCTCCAGCAGACCTTGTCACCTTAGCATCGCACCACGTCACCTTTACAGGGCTTCTCTGACCCCTTCAGAGACCAGACACTTACCAAACATCCAAATTGCTCCAGTTCCTTTCCTAAACTCACCCTTTGCTCACAGTTCACCAATCCTTTGGAAACAAACCCTGACACTTCCCAGCAGCCAATCTGCACAGACAGGCAATCACACCAGTCAGGCTCTCAAGTACACATCAAACACACTCCTTTGAGGCAGCTTTCTCCTGTTTTACCCCAGTAGCCATTCTCACCCCTTCATCCTTCCCTGTGCTTTTCTCTGTCCCTTGCTACCCTGTGACATGCTCAGGTATGTTGTGACACCGCTGGGCTTGGATCCCGTTTATTTCCCTGAGACTGCAGAGCCTCGTGTCACTGGCAGGACCAAACAGTACGCAGGGCTGGCACAGCACTAGGCTTGGGCACAGCTCTGCTGCTGGGGACAGGGCTCTGCTTTCCTGACAGCTCCTACTCTCCAGGCAACCTCTCACCTGCTGTGACAGCTTGGCGGCGGCGGCGGCGAGTCCCGTTTCGATGGAGGCAACTCTCGTGCCTTCTCGCACCGGTCTGTCCTGCCGGGGCACCGAGGGGCCAACGCGTGCTGCAGGGAGAGCAGAGGCAGGTGAGGGGCAGGAATGTGCCCGAGGGAGCAGCACAGCCACCACAGGGCAGTGAGCTCTACCCTGCTCAGCCAGGAGAGATGGGGACAGCCTCTGCCCTTCCCTTCCCCAGGTACGAGTGAAGGCACGAGAGCCAACGGCCTCCTGGGCACGGTGGCATGGGAAGAAGCTGCTGATAGAGATGTCACACAGCTGAGCAGCTCCACAGCCACCTGAAGCCAAAGCCACGCAGGTTTGTGTCCACATCCTGGATTATGAGTGTTATCTCCAAAGCAACAATGCTCACCTGCAGCTGCAGGAGGACATGCAGGGCCACAAGCTGATGAGAGCACGCATGGGCTGCTTGTCACACACAGCACACACAGAGGATGCCCTGCTCATGGGCCACAGGGGTCAAAGGGCTCTAGGGGCCCTCTTGCCTGTCACTGCCCCTGGTGAGCTCCAACAAACCCAGGGCAGACCAAATCCTTCCAGAACATGAGCTTCGGCTGAACCTGGAGGAGACTATTCCTGCTCTCTCTCCTGGAGAATTCCTGACTATTGCCACAGTCAACACCTGAAATCCACAGCATCTCAGCTGTCCAGGGCTTGATTCATTGTTACACCACTGCTAAGGTGGCAACCAAATGATCTATCACTAAGAGTGTGAGGAAAAATTAAACCAACCAAGGAATTACTTTCTCCTGCCAGCTGATTGCAAGAGGAAGGCTAAAACTGCTTGGCAGGAATCCCAGTGCCTGGATCACCTCCCACTGCCCTGGAAGGGGTTAAACTTCACATGATAAAGAAATCACTAATTGTGTGTTACAGTTTCCACACTCTTTGAAAAATTTAGAGATTTGCATGACTTAGCCTGGGCAGCACAGACCACACCAACTTACCCGTGGGACTGTAAGGGGCATCATCTGAACTTTTCCTTTTCTTTGATCGGGACTTGAATACTGGATTATCTTCATCTGATTCGAGAGAAGGGTAAACTACAGTAGGAAACAAAGGCAAGAGTTTCAGTTTAGGAAACAGCTCTACCCTGCACAGAGGACCCTTGCTCTGTCCAGGTGCAGTGACCACAGGCATCACAGCTGGATGATCTCCACAAGTGTCATTGAGCACTTCTGTCACAGCTGGGACACTCTGGGGACTTTCCTGTGCTCTCATCCACACATTACTATTGGGAGCTGCTGTCATTAAACTGTGACTGGCTCTCTATATTCCTCTATAATCACAGAATATCCTGAGCTGCAAGGGAGCCACAAGAATCATCAAGTCCAACTTGGTTGCCCAGTGAAGCTATGGCTGCTCCATCACTGCAAGTGTCCAAGGCCAGGCTGGCCAGGGCTTGGAGCAACCTGATCTAGTGGAAAGTATCCCTGCCCACAGCAGAGGGTGGAACTAGACAGCCTTTGAAGGTCCCTTTGAACCTAAACCACTCTATGATTCCACAATAATTATGGCAGAACTGATGTAACTGCTGTAAACTGTCTTTGTGTCCATTTCTGCTGCAGATGCTTGCCTTCTCTGCCAAAACTCAAAACAGCATTAGATCCCTTTTCCATGTACAAATTCAACTTCTCACTCCTCATAGCTGGAGGTTTAATTGCTACTGTGCAGACAAGGACATTTCTGTCACAAGTTGCAGTACTTGACCCCCATTTCTGGGACAGTCCCCCGTTTCTGGGTTGACTGCTGCAGTTTTGGGGCTCTCCAGGTTTCTTGAGAGTTTCTCATTGTGCCATGCCTCAAATCCAGCCTTCCTGGATGGCTGTGTGACCCTGGGCTCTGCAGCCAGTCTGCTGTCTCATGTGTTTGCTCCCTTTGGTGTGCAGGTCCCTGTTCCACGTGCAGCTGATCCCAGGGTGGCAGAGCAGGAGGAAGCACCCAGGAGCAAAGGGACATTCACCAAGAGGCACAGGTGTGTCCCAGGCACAGCCTCACTCTGCTCCCCTCCTACTCACCATAATCTGAGTCCTTAAAACAGGCATCCAAGTGGTCCTGGTCCTCGTCGTAATCCTCAATGTCGATGCTGTTCTTTGTGCTTTTCTTCAGCAGCCGTTTCCCAGCAGTTTTGCTGCCACCACCACCAGTTTTCTTCAAGTTTTGTGTGGAGAAGGAGTTGTTCTTCGCCTGATTGGTGCCCCACGACGTCTGCAGGCAGGACTCTGAGGCCTGGAGGTTTGCCATAGAGAGCATGCCCTGGATGGCTTCCTGCGTGCTGGGGGAGGCAGGTGGCTGGCTGTGGGGCACAGGGAGAGATGCCAGAGCACTCAGTGATTCCAGAAACACCAACCCCTCACAGGCAGCTTGCTCCTGCCAGGCAGTTGTGCTAGGAGAGACCCCCTGATTCCTTTGAGTAGCTGCACGTACCACCAGGGCCAGTGGGAAATTGTATGGGACAGGAATAGCACAAAGAGCACCTCAGATGTGGGGGTGATGGCCAGGAGCCAGGAAGATGTGGGCAGGTCCGTGGGGCTGTCAGCACTCTGGGCAGAGCTCAGGAAACTTCCCAAAGCCCACAGCAGAATCCCTGACAGAGCAATGTCTCTATACCAACTATCATCATCATCCTCCTCCTTCTCCTCCCCCTCATCACAATCTTTAAATATCTATCTATCTATCTATCTATCTATCTATCTATCTATCTATCTATCTATCTATCTATCTCTATCTATCTATCTATCTATCTATCTATCTATCTATCTATCTATCTATCTATCTCACCTATCTATCTTTAATAATATTATTTTTCTGTACTACCAAATCATCCTCCTCATCATCATCATATTTTAATAGTATTATATATAATCTACATTATCAGCTTCTGTAAAAGGAGAGCTTATGCATCAGCACTGGTGGGGGATGCAATGGGGGGCTCTACTCAAAACTGCCTGGAAGATTTTGGTCCCAGTTCACATCATGGGCTGTCACCACTCCAGGAGCTGCTGGAAATTAATTCTGAGACTGGCAGAACACATCATCCAGTATTTACAGAAGTTTGGAGTTTGGCAAGTAGTGAAATGCAAAAAAAGCCTTGTTGTGGCAATCATATTTGTACAGTTATACATTTGTTGTGCAATAGAAGCCACAAACATACAGGAAAATTAACAGCACTTTCTCCTACTTGAGCTTAATCTGGGCTCTGAATAGAGTAATGTACAAAACCATAAGGGAAGTTTCTGGGCACTAATGGCATTTAGTCATAATCCTGAAAATGAGTTAAGACTAATTCACAACTCAACAAACAGAAGAAAATCAAAAAACTTATTTAGGAAAGAGCCATTTAAATCCCTCCAATATCATGCCTTCTCCTCTGCCTTCTCCCTGGCAAAGAAATATTTTGCACCATCTACAAGGATCATATTTTCTTCCAGCCTTTTTTCCTAAACTGTTTTTCCAAACACTGGACTCTCAAAACACTGCAAACAGACCATCAAATACTGACCACTAAATGGGCAAATCAGAGAGGAACTGCCTTAAGCAACACAAACTTGAAGAAATAAAGGGTGGGATATGATCAAAAACAGTGGTTCTGAGACTCAAACATCAACCTGAAGAGGGGGAAATGTCTCAGAGCTGCACATGGGGCAGAGTGTTTCTCATTAGGGCATGTGCTCTGGTGTGCTTCCATCAGGAGTATTTCAGCTTTCTAATCCAAAAAAATTCAAGAAGATGCAGGAAGCAATTTTGAAGGCTCTGGAAGAGCCATATCCCCTTTCTGTAGCTTCAGCAATGATTTTTTAAAAACCACATTTATGAAAGTAAACTATCAGTGAGTTACAATTATGGCTTAAAAAAACATTTTAAAAGAGCATTGGAGCAGGAACAGAGTGCTTCTGTCCCCGCTGTATGGCCACAGCCATCTCCAAACACACAGGAGATGGCACTGGGGGATAGCGCAGACCTGCCTCCAGCCCAGCAGCCTTGTCATCCTGTCCTGGGCCTGACAGCTGTTGTTGTGGGTGCTCAGGGAGGAGGACACTCTGACAGACACACTGGCAGCACTTTGTGCCTTCATCTTGCCTGTGGCAGCCCTGGTGTGGCAGCAGCCCCAGGGCAGTGCCTGTCCCCTGTGCTGGCACTGCTGCGGCCCCACCTGGAATCCTGGGGCCACTTTTGGGCTCCTCATGACAAGAAGGACATTGAGGGGCTGGAGCGTGTCCAGACAAGGGAGCAGACCTGGAGAAAGGGGCTGGAGCACCAGGAGTGGCTGAGGGAGATGGGAAAGGGGCTCAGTCTGAGAAAAGGAGGCTCAGGGAGACTGTGGTAGCCAGGTTTGCCATTCTGTCCCTGGCATGTCTCAGAGCAGGTGGAGCAGGCAAACAGCTGTGCTGGGGACAGGAACAAGCACTGATGGACTCAGGTTTTACCTCCTCAGTGAGCAGGGCACAGGAATGATACCAGCACCCTCCATCATGCAGGACATTGTGTAGGGAGCCAGTGCCTTGCTCTTCACCACCAGCTCTACCACTGCCATCTCTCTCACCCTCTCTAGGCAGATCATCTCCTTCCCTCCATCAGCAATTACTGAGTCTCCTACTTGTATCCTGATATTTAGAAACTGAATTTATAATATTTCAGAAAAGTATTACTGATTGAGCAGTGGCTGTGGGGAAGTCATTCCAACAATTTCAAGCACAAACCCAGTGTTTTCTTCCATTTTTGAGTCAGACCTGGACAGAAGTAATTTTTCTCCTTTCAAGATAAGGTGATGACCAACCCTCCAAGCTTTTTGCCTATTCCCTTTCAGTTCTTTCAGCCTGTTCCCATACTCACAGCAGCCTTTCTGTAGGAGCTCTGTCCTTCCCTCTCCCTGTCTTGCTGACACACACAGTTGAGCTGCAGCTCTCTAGAGCACTCCAGGTAATGCCATCAGGGCCTCTGGGGTAGCCAGCTGCTAGTGACAGCTCAGTATTTTACAGAATAAGGCTTGCCATGGTTCAGATAAGGCCACTATCACAAAAAGCCCTGACCTGCTTCCCAGTGCCTGGGAATCCAGCACTGGTCTGACAAGGATGCAGGCACTGGCTGCTTGTGTGGGAGGAGATCCCACAGTGACATAGGGTTGCTCCACAGCATCCACAATGCACACATACAGATCTATAAATACACACATTCCCTACCCTTCATCTGCCCTGCAAGCAGAGAAAGGTGGGAATTGTTCCTGAGAGTCAGACATGACCATGCTGGCCTCATGCTGTGACACAGTGTGTTTGCACATCACATTTCTTCCGCTTCATTTTCAAAAAGACCACGTTATGGCCATTGGAAAAGCCAAGCCTAATTATGAAATGAAACACAGCAATTACATTTACTAGGGGCTTTTTCCAATCAAGATGCAGCACACACTGCCAAAAGCCAGTATTTATCCCAGAGCCAGCATTGATATGACACATTCCTACTGAACCCCCCCACACAGAGCAGTAACTCAGCCGAGTCTGGGGTGGGACTTTGATTTCAGAAACCACAGAGCCTCCAAACACCCTGGCTACAGCACCCAGGCTGAGGGGGGAAAGCAAAGGCCTGAGTTTAACCTCTGTTCTGGTTTAACCCCTTGCAGACAGCAAAACACACCCTGAGCAAGGCAGACAATTGTCAAGAACCATTTTAAAGCATGCAGTGAGCTGTGTTATCCACAGAATGGCCAGCAGTGTACACAGGGCCAAGGAAGATTTCTTTGAGTTCTTATAATAGTTGATAATTTTCCTTTTTTTACAGCAAACTTCCAGTATGGGAGTTTTATTACCCCGCCAACTTTATGACAGTGCCAGACACACCTAATTACTTTTTGATGTGTCTAATCACCTGCTAAAATGTAACTGTAACATCAACATAAACACTCTCCCATTATGGACCATATTGCAGAATGGAAAAGGAATTCACAGGGATGGTCAGGCAGGCAAGTGTTAATGTGCTTATTTTTTTCCACAACTCATTGTTTGGATCACTGAAGGATCTGGTGCTGTACCTTACTGGCCATAGCCCAAAACATCCAGTGTCACTTTCCACATTCCACATAAGACACCACTAAGCCCAGGCAGACATTTCCATTTCAGGTACAGAAGTGCCCACAAAAGAGTGTGCTTTTTTTCCCCAAGCCTTATTTTTTGGTGGGAAGAAGAATGATAAGCGAGGGAGGGAGAGAGGGAGGTTAGGGAGAGCAGACAGTTTCCTATATCCTTCTTTCAAACACCTGGCATTTGTGGCACCTTAGAGTTCCTTATGGGAGAAATGCCAGCCATTTAGATAACTTTAGTACAATCTCACTACATTAAAAACCTTAATTCCCACCCTCAAGCTGCAGTCACTGAACTCTTTCCTTCTTTTGAATTATTCATCGAATACAGCATTATTGCTAAAACTGATCTACAGCATGTACAGATGTGAAATTCTCTGTTCAAATTATACCACCAAAATCTTTCCTCCCTCTCCCTCCAGATCACAGGATAAAGAAAAGTTTGCTTACTGGAGAAAAAGCAGTTACCAAGCTGCAAAATTCATTCTGACTCACACCACACAACCACAAAAGGGCAATTTTGTTCACAGGTAAGAGGGAAAAGCATCCCCTGGTGCATACCTGTTGGTGTTATACTCTAAACCCCCAACTTCCTTGCTTGCCTGCAAAAGATCAAGAATTCCTGCTGAACTTCCACTCTCTTTCTTTACTTTGGAATTGCGTCCTGGCTTTGCTTCTGTGTCAATGTGAAGCAAATCTTCATCTGATGAGTCCTCGCTCTGCAAAAACAAGGAAAGGGCTAAAAAAGGTGGAAACTCACTGAGCTGGTCCCCAAGAACAGCACAGTGATTTCTGCAGCCTGCTGCTCCTCCAAAGACACAGGCCTAGCCTTTGGAATTTGCTTTCTTTAAACAAAACAAAACAAAAAAAGAACAAAACCAAGTACATGGTAAAAATCCATTTCCTTGTAGCCTGAAGGCATGGTAGGTTTTTCTTTTCCCATTCAAAGCTCTGAGATCTGATCCTCTTCATGGGCTGTATTCCCTTTACCAGTGGTGTTTCCATCCCCACAGCAGCAGAGTGGGAGGATTCCCCAGGCAGAGGAATAGGACAGACATGTAGAACAGTGTCATGTTAGGCTCTGGAAAGGAGCTGCCTACATCTGGCCCTCTCTCTGCGGCTGAGATTTCTAGGCACTGTAGTTGAGTGCCTAAGAAAACAAGTTCTCCCCCTCTTCATGCCCTGCTTTCAGGCTGCTACAGCAGCAGCCCTTATTGCTGTGGGTGCCAGTCTTGTCTCCAGGTACTCCCTCCTTAGGCTCCTGCACAGGGACACAGCCCCAGCCCCAGACTTCAGGTACTGACTCAGACAGAGGTCTGTACTTCCTCCTAAATGTCCCAGACACAAACCAGGGTGAAAAGAACTCCTTAGTACTGAAGGCCAAACACTTTGGTCATCTTTGGTTCTGTCTTAACAAACTATTTTGCTTTTTCTGACTTATTCTGGTATTATAATATGAATTTGTATTAACCACAGTTGGGCAAAACGTTTAATTTCAATGTACTTTGATTTCCAGCACTGAGCTTCAGACACAGGGCACACTCACACCTGGGCTGTCCCATCCTGCAGGTGAGCTCCACCCAGGCTCACTGACCCTGCAGGGGCTGGGCCGGGCTCACCTGGGTTAGCAGTGCTCTAGAGTCAGCCCATAACGGGCACAGAGGCTCTGCCAAGTGGCACAAAACAAACACTTGAGTTGCTACATCACAGGAAGAAAATCACAGAATGGTCTGGGTTGGAAAGGACCTTAAAGAACCTCATGTTCTAGGAGTGTCTCCTTGTGAAGGTACAATAACCTCATACCTTGTATGGTACCGACTCCACCTTTGGCTTCTTAACAGGAGTGTGATGCAGGGCTTCCTTTTTATCTGATAAAACTGAATAAATAAAAAGAAACAAAAAGTCATGGGTTTTTTCCCTTCAAAAACCAGCCCTACTATTCCACTCACATTTGACTGATAGGTAAGACATGGCTTTCTTTATTCTAAATCACATAGATTTTAAAGATGGTATTGATTGTTTTGGACAATCACCACTTAAGACTTTGTTGAGCAGATAAACCAGGAAATATCCTTACAGGGCAGCTCTCTTTTTGCGGTGTTTTTCTTTCTTCTGATTGGAAACTCATCAATTTTTAGTTCACCATCATCTGACACATATTCATATTCATCCCGCACAGGTTTGGCTTTGTCCTCTTTAAAATTCTGCAGTGACCCAAACACGCTGGTATTCAGATGAGTTTTGACTCCCTTTGAACTGAAAAAAAATATTTACAAATCAGTAACACTCTGAGTAGAAAACAGCTTGTGACTTGACAGACAATGAGTATCTCTATGCAGAAATCTCAGTCAAACTGAATTCCTTCAGGGGTGCCAAATCAACTAGAATAATTTTACAAACACATCTCTGAACGTACTATTTATATCTCAAAAAAGGACTCTGACTAGAGCACTAGAAGTTTTAATGAGAGGGTATTTTCTGCATTGTCCAGAAAGGCAGGTTTTCATCATCTTGTATAAAAAATATAAACTATGAACTTTCAATTTCCTTTTTCAGTTGATGTGTGTTCTCATATTTTTACTTACCCAAGCAACTTCTTATTAGAGAAAGAAAATGTGAATTTGTTGTCTTTATTTCCTAACAAAGGCGTCTTTTCCGATTTGTGTTCTTCTTCCATTTTTAGAAGTGAATCAGGTTTACTGTTCTGAAAGGCAAAAGACCAAAACAAAATAAATAAATCAGTTAAATGAGTCCTTTATATTTCAGCATCCCAGGTACCCTCAGAATCCAAGCCTGTTAAATTTTCCTTTATTAAAAACCCTATGAAATTTTCCCTGCAGACAAAGTGTTCTATTCCATGAGTGAATTTCACTCACCCTGCGTTAGCCCTCAAAAAAGGCAAGCTTTTAATCCATAGGGCATAATTCAGATTTCATTAACTCTAATTTTATGCCATTAAAACTAGTTATTGATTATTAGCCATTAGTTAGTTATTGATTTCTCATTAGTTATTGATTTCAAACTTAAACTAGTAGGACTATGTCAGAACAAGGACCACACTGAACCATCTCACTCTTAACAGTCTGGTGTCATTATGGACAAATGGACAATTCAGCATGTGCTTTTGAAGAATCCATCTACCCTCTCTTCTTTAATTGGGATTAATTGATTATTTCTGCTTAATTTTCTTTTCTTTGGGAACTAAAAATTGGTGCCTCATTCTCTCCACTTAGGCAGAGGCACAAGCATTTCCCGACCCTTGTCTTATCATCATGTGGCAGAATTTAACAGGAGACATTACCTTGTATTTCCATTTGGCTTCTGTTTTGCTTTTATTTTGCTCTCGAACTTCAAATTTCTCCACCTCATTCTGCTTGCTCGCAGATTCCTTATTGGGAACACTTAAAACATTCTTTGCAGCCTGGGAAAAAAGTCAAGAAAAAGTTCTCTCAATGAGGATGGAGTGCTGGCATGTCAGAAACATGGGCTTTATCTGGGTAATAACATGACATATTTTTGAAAACTCCCATTTATTCTTTTTGAATCCCAAATTGTGGTTCAATTAAATATTGCTCCTTCAGAGTGTGCAGAATAGCAGCTGCACTTCTTGATACACCAATACTCTCCTCTCCTTGTCTGTCACACCATGACAGGTTTCACAAACTGCACACAAACTCTTAGAACTTCAGAAACATTTTAGGAAAGATTTTTCTTTATAAACATGGATATTTCTTCACAAACAGCATACAACAATTCCTCTGTCAGAGCCTTGAGATCTGGCCCCTACTGAAATCAGTAGCAAAATTCATGCTGAATTACAGGGCATGAGAATTAAAGGACATCAAAAAGAAACTTGTCCTACATGGGCAAAAGTGGAAGAAAACTACTGTTCTGTTTTCAGTCACCCATTCTAGAGTAACATTTCAAGCAAATGAGATACTTTAGAAACAAGTTCTTTCATCACTGACACCTTTTGATATCAGTGGGTTTCTGGGAGGCTCCACATCAATGAACAACCAGCAAAGAGTCAAATCAAACCCACCAGCTGAGGAAGAGAAGGGCAATGAGCCAGCAGTTACAAACCTTTCCTTTGCTTCTGCAGAGCCAGGGTTTCACAATGTGGGTGCATACTATCTTTTGCATGAGACTTACAGAGTGATTTTGTCTCTCTGAGTGTGGGAGAAGAGGGAGAGGTTAAAACACGACCCACCTTCCCCTTCTTTGGCGTCTCAATCTTGGTCAGAGCCTCCTTCGTGTGTGCCTCCAACAGGTCAAGGTTGGGGATGGCTGGTGGTGGGCTCTCCTTCGCCTTCTTTCCTTTCTTTTTGCCTTCTCCCTTCACTTTCGGTGTTTTGGGAGGTTTGGGGGGTTTGGGAGGCTTCGGGGGTTTGGATGGCTTCAGTTGTTTGGGGGTTTTCACAGTTTTGGGAGTCTTTTTCTTAGGAAGCTTTTCTAGAGGTGGGGGCGGAGGGGTGACTTGGACGGGCGACGGAGCCTCCTCCTTCTCCACAGGACAGATCTCCTCAGCTGGGGGGTTGGCACTCGTGTCTGCTTTGCTGGCCTTTGAAGCGTTCTGTGGTTTGGCACAAAGCATAAGGTGTTCAAGCACACCTGTCCTGCTTTTGATATTCACCTGCACCCTCTGTTAGATGGCGAAACAACCCCAAAGATGCCCAAAGATGTGGTGGAGGGGATCTGCAGCACAGGTCAGTCTAACTGAGGAATGAAGATCCCATCAAGGCCACAATAACGCTCTGCTCACCAATCCCCACCCCCAGTTCCCACCCCCACATCCTCAAGCCTGGCCTGCAGTAGCTCCAGAGGCTTGGCTTACCACCTCACTGGGTTGTACCCTCACATGGCCTGTCCACACAGGATGGATAAAATGAACAGCCTTCTGCTTAAAATGCTGATTGGCTCGAGCAAAAACCCTTTCCATTTAATTCTGATGTGATAAATATAGCAGAATCACATTTCATGCCCTCAGGAAAAATTAGCAGTAAAATAGCAGCCCAATTAAAATTAACACAGACTAATTAAAAATAAATTATTTTCTGCTTAACTTGCTGTTCTGACAATCGGAAAACTTAAATACTACATCAAAGAGGATCAAAGGACATGATAGATTTAAGTGTTGAGGTCTCTGGGTGTGGTTAGGAACAGGGTGGAATGCAGCACAATGTCTTCCTGAAGGAGCTGCGCCAGCTGTGGTCACCTTTTGCTGTCACACATCTCCACCCAGCAGGATTTGGTATCACACTCAATGGGTGATACCTCCATGCATTTTATAGCCTGGACCCCCAATACAGTAAATATTATAAAAACAGCACAAACCTCACTTAATCTTATTTCTTTGGCAAGGTCCTTGATGAGTTGTGCTGGTTTGAAGTTTTCTGGTAGTTCATCTTCATGCTCTGCTAAAGCCTGAAACACAACAAAGTCAAATTGCTGTTTCTGTGCATGTTTTCTTTAAAAATAAAAAAAAAAAAAAACCCTCTTGAAGTGACTTGTCCATATTTTTTCCTATGTATTTAAATCAGTTTTGACTGCATTAGACATTCAAATGAGAAAAAAATGGGTTTTTTCCTATTCTGGATGTTATTGTAACAAGTTGTCCTGAGAGAACAACAAAGTCAATCATCTTTTTTCAGATATTATTTCATTTTCACAACTGCAACATCACTTTGCTCACTCCCTGTTCTCCCAACTCCTTGTCTTTGGCATCTTAGAATTGGATGTTTTGCAATGGAGATGTTATTTTTTCCAGAATTTCCTCTCTGCTCCATCAACTGACAAACACATAATATTAATCCAGGCTTCCTCTCCTACCTGTTTTTTAGTCCACGACCTGAAAGCACCATTGAGAATCTTTGCTCCCTGAAGGAGATGAGCAGGAGGTTGTTGTCCAGCTTTATGCAAACCTAAGCAAAGAAAAAAACCAGTGTCATTCAACCACTGACAGCTACAGTTGTTTATAGAAAGCATTTAATTTGAAAATTGTAACTGGGAAAGCTGAAGTTAACTCTTTGAGAGTTGATCCCACAAATGAATCCCTACTACAACCTGATGGTAATAAGCAGTGCTTTTACTGTGTCCCAAATTCAGCTGAGCCTTCCCACCCTGTGCTCCTGTCAGTTATGGCTACTGAAATTCAGGGGAACTGTCCCCAGATCCCAAAGCTGAGCCATCAGGGCAAGCAAGGAAATGCAGTTTTACCTTTGAATTTCTCTAGCAGATGCTTCCCCATGTACCAACAGGCTGTTTCAAAGTTGGGGAACTGGGTCAGACTGACAATTTTCAATCGCCTTTCCACTTCATAGGCCCTGCAAGACAAAGGCACAGGAAACCGAGCATGGCAGAGCATGATGTGTCACAGAAGTGCCAGGGTCACTTTGCAGTGGGTTCCCTCTTTGTTCTGCTGCCACACAGGCTGGCCTCAGGCCAAAAGCAAAACATGACAGCACTGGTAAAATACTGAGATATAGATGTATGATGTTTTTATTGCATTATTTGCCCAGAATCAGTAAAGAACTCATTGCATTGTCTTACACTGGGCAAAGAGCCCAGCTGAGCAGGTGGGGGCTGATCCAGCAGCAAGTGGCAGGTGCCAGGGTAAAACTCCAGGCAGTGTGTAACCTGCCTTCAGGATGGGGCCACATCAATCAGGCCCCTCAGGCACCCTCCCATGCCTTGTCAACAGGTGCAAGGACAGCTCAGGATAAGTCAGCATGAGGGAACACGGTCAGAGAGGACAAAGGTGGGTACACCAGCATTACTGTCAGTGATTCATTATTGCTGATTTATTAAAAAATTAGCTCTACATAATATGAGATTTTAAAGACAGATTACCTCATCTGCATTTCCACGCTTAGACTGTGTAGAAAATGTCCTGCAAAGGCCAGGCAGTCTACTGGTGTTAGAGTTGCATAAATCCAGCCTAAAAGACAGAGAAGAGTCCTCAAGACAAGAACTCAAAGGCCATTAGCACAGACTTCAATCCCAAATGATGTCTACACTTCACTGACACCTTGCTCCACAGGTACCCACACAGCCCAGCCCCAGAACCACACACACTTTGAACAGAGCTGCCTCTGGTCCCTTCTTTGTTTTGCTACACAATGGCAACTGCTTTCCTGTCTCCACAAAGACCTGAAACAGCCCCTGACGTGCTTTATCACAGTGTCAGAATCAGGTGTTTTCCAAACATGTCTTTTCATACAAAAATCTACTCAAGTTTGTGAATCTCAGTAAATTGCTCTGTGTTTGTTCCACCATCTGCTCCACAGATGGTCATAAGAGAAACACCTACTTTCCACTTCTTACACCCAAGGTAAAATTCAAGTGCGTAAACATTTGGTGCAAGAATCTACTCACACACACTGACCTGCAGTTCCTTAGTGTCACAGGGGATTAATGTCTGTGACAAGGATTTGGGGGTGTCATGGTCAGAATGCATGGTCAAATTCACTCCATGTAAATAATCTGTTAGATGTCAGAAAGTACCAATGCCATGGTGGATACAGAAAGAGAACTCACGAGTTACTACAACCCAGCTAGACCACAAGTGGAACACTCTCCCTACAAGTTTAACTCTTAGAAGGCTGCTAAAATGTTAACAGAAAGCAGTAAAAGTTCTGATTTGTTTTGTTTGTAAGCACATGAAATAATATCTCTACTGAGAATTAGACTCTGTACTTTGTCAGAGAGAGTTGTCAAATCCCACCCCTCTGGCATTTTGGATGTGCTACTCTAAAGGATGAGGAAAGCCCTCCTCCCCCAGCTGCTCACCTGATGGGATGAAGAGTGTCTGGCCTTGTTTAACAGTGCATTTGTAACATTTATCTACTTGGTCTGCAAAAAACATCTCACTGTGATTTGCTGCTGACTGCCAGCGTTCATACAGAGAAATATTTGCAGAGGCTGGTTTGATGAGATAAAAGATCTTTTCTCCCTGAATTAGAAATATAAAATTAGCAATGAGCAGCCAAATCAAACAACACTGCACTGGCGTAAACACACACACACACACACACACACACACACACACACACACACACACACACAAATAGTTGTCTAAATATACATGTATGTGTATTTTGGCAGTAAATAAAACTAATTAGTCAGCTTTTTACAGAAGGGCTGAAATAATGAAATCACATCTGACTACATCTGCTCAGATTTGCAGGAGTGATGGTACAAAAGGTTTACAGTGCCAGGTTCCATCACACTGCAAAAATATGACGTGGTATCTTTAGGGCCTAGGGTGATATATGTGCAGAAGGCACTAAACAAATATTAAAATCCTAATAGAGAGAAAATACACAGAGGACTTCCATGCTCCAAGTGCTTTCTCACTCAGGAGACCCTGGCACCTCAGGGAGGGCACTCACTTAGAGCAGTTAAGGCTCAGATGCAACAGGACAATGAGGAAAAAACCTGAGAACTGAATTTTGGAGAGAATTCTATGATGGCCTTTGTGGATAAAATGGAGTTTGTTATTAGCTACACCTGAAAGCCAGGCTCCCTCACCTTCAGCACGTGGTACCAGGCAGAAGCCCCCCCAGAGTCTATGTGGAAGTCAGTGTAGCTGTCCTTCACGCAGATCAGGCAGTACTTGGTCACTTTGGGTTTAGCCAGCAGAGCATCGTCAGGCCAGTAATTTTCCACCCAGGACAGCTTCTTAACGATATCAGGAGGCTCTACAAAGCTGGACATCCTTACAGACAGAGTGGAGAACAGACAGGCAGCTTTTAAAACAGAGCACCAGGACCCTGGTACAGCAAGAAGCAAGTGTGACAAAACCTGCATGGTAAACTGGAGCAGCTCCTCTTGTGGCAGTGGAACTGCTCATCATTCAGAAAATTAGGGAAAACTGTTTACAGACAGAGATTTAAGGTTTTTTAAGTGTGATGACTTTACAACAATCCTTTGCCTTCTTTCAGCAGTATCATCTATGATCAAATATGTGATGGATGGTTGTAGTTTTCCAGCCCCTGCTACACAGGCTCAGGGACCAACACTGCTATGATCACAGTCACCTTCCCAGCCCCCTCCAGAACAGAAAGTGAAATGTGTGCACTTGGACAGAACTCCCCTGGTAAACCAGAAAAATTAGCAAGTCAAGCTTAATATTAATATTCCAAATAACAACAACATTAATGCTTGTTGATAAGTAACTCTTGATCTGATGCTGAAAATCAGCAATCTTATTTAGATGGAGTACATTATATCAAAAGCTCAGAAGAAGGAAAAAGTCTAACTTGGGTTGACAACGTGAATATATTTAAATATAAGATATATAATACATATTTCTATGATTTATATGAATGAATCTATTTATGTACATTAAGAACATACTCTTACTGGATATGTATCTAAATTTATACAAAATGTTATCTTCATTCATACTGAACATATGTTCCTATTTATTTATTTATTTTTGTCATTCATATATTATGTTTTTGTCAAATACATAACATATACTAGAATCACAGCTAAGACAATGCAGTGGCATGACAACCAGATATTAAATGTTTCATCCTAGAATGTGCTAAATTTTTGATTCAAATAGTCCAAAATTTGGGCTGATAGTGCAGGAGGTGAAGATTCACTGCTAGACACTCTAAAATACCACGTCAGTAAAAGTATCTGCACTTCAAGCCAATATTAAATGCTCCCACATGTCATTGTGCTCAGTGTCAAGCCCTAATGACAATAACTCCATTTCCATGGCAGGGAAGATGGAGCTGTGCATTCAATTAAACTGTCACTGTCTATGCTAAGAAATAAAATATTTGCTACTTATGTCTCGATTAGCGGAGTATGAACGACAGCTGCAGCAGTCCTTCAGGAAAAAAAGACATCCCATTATTTGGGGAAAATGGCAGAAAGCTGAACAAATCTCTGCTGAGAATGCTGGTGGTCTCAAACCTGCAGTGAGCAGAGCTGCTCTCTGCAGTGATGGGTGTGAGCCACTAAATCCCAGCCCGGGAAAAGTGAGCTTGTCATTATACACCAGCCTTCTTTTCCAGCCTTCGTGCTGAAGCAGGATGCTCCCAAAAACAACCATTCTTTGTTTTTCTGCTGACATTCATTATTATCTGTGTAGTGTGTTTGTGTGTAAAAGGATCTTTTCCTTTTCCTGGTGCTTCCCTTCTGGAAGCACCAGCTACCCCAAAGGATCCAGGGCCTGTGAAAATAACCTGCACAGCTTTTGGGGTTGAGTATCTCAGAGATGGCCCTGCCCACTGCTGGAAGGAAAGCACTGCTCAGCTATGGCAGCACAGCTACAGAGAGCACCAGGCAGTGCCCTCAGCATTGGCATCAGCTAATCATGGAATCACGGGTGCTTTGGGCTGGAAGGGACCTTAAAGACCAGCTTATTTCCACCTTGTCCTGGGCAGGGACACCTTCCACTGTCCCAGGCTGCTCCAAACCCCAGCGTCCAACCTGGCCTTGGACACTTCCAGGCATCCAGGGGCAGCCACAGCTGTTCTGGGCACCCTGTGCCAGGACCTGCCCACCCACACAGGGAGGAATTTCTTCCCAATATCTGATCCCTCTGATCTGCACAATCACCTCCAGCACCACCCTGACCCTGAGCTGCTGTCAGACAGATCACAGGCTAGCTGGCAAAAGCACTGAAAGCATAACTAGAACACATGCTGTAGGATTACAGAATTATAACAAAATTCCAAAGTTATTCTCCTCAAAGGACACCCAGTGACATGTTACCCTACACCTAAAGTCAGAACAACCAGAAGCTGTTAAACAACTTTCCCTAAGGAGGAAAAGCACTGGGGAAGGCAGAGGCTGAACCCAGCCACATATCCCAGACACAATGTGAGATTCAGTAATTTTAAATTATAATTTATATATATAATTCTATGTGAGCAATATTAATATAATTCATAAATAAACACATAGGGTAGTATAGTATTCAGCTATGTTATTATATAGAAATATGTTATATACAAAATAATAGATTAAATAAAAATTATAAAGCGAAATAAATCTGTAGTAATTACTGTGCAGCAGGCTGGACCCTTACCTGGTGTCAGAGAACTCCAGGTTTGTGACATTTAAGACCCTTTTCCTGTTTGTGCTGTAGTAATAATCCACAAATTCCTTGAGCTTCATCTTGCAATCTTTCTGCTTGGTGACATCAGTGACATCAACGCTCCGCTCTGGCCCTGCACATGAATTCAGTGGAGAGGACAGGTTGATGGACACCCTGTCTTGCCCCCTTTTCTATGCTTGGGGGTGAGTTAACCTGTCCAGAAACATCTCAATCTTCTGATTTTCTGACCTTTTCAGCCCTTGGATCCTCCCTGTTGCTTTTGTTTGCACCCACACAGACACACATGCACAAAAGACCTGCATATACATAAATACCTATCAAATGGTGCTTTTGTAGTCCTGAACCTGGGAAAACCATTCCTGGATGCTACTTTGGCTGTTACTGCTTATGCAGAGCTGTGGAGAGCAGTGCAGGCTGGCTCAGCCTGACTGCCAAGCTGCCACACAAAACAAGAATGACTTAATTGCTAACTACAACCTCCCACTACCTAAAAAGCTGCACTGAGACCAGCACAGCTCATAGCACAGACAATATTTTAGAATACATTTTACAATTTTCCATACAACTAATTATTTCTATAGAGCAGCTGAGCTCCAAGCACTGCAATGCCAGGTACCCACCAACATAGTTCTCGACGTCGCTGACGTAGAAGGTGGGGGCAGGCACAGCCAGGCCCAGCCCATCCTTCTTGGGGACCAGGATGGGCTCAGCAAAGCCCTTCTCTTCCAAATACTCTGCTGTCAGCTGGCTGCCTGGCACTTTCACCACTATGTCTTCAGCACTGCAAAAGCAAACACAGATTCAGTGGTGAGGAGCTCCACGCCGAGTTTGGAATGTTTTGCATTTCACTGCTGAAAGGAAGACACTGTGGAAAAGGAATTATGGGCAAATTAGGTACATAAGCCAAAACCCCATTTATTGCAAAGCAGAAAGGGCACAAAAAATCATGCAATCACTCAAGCCTCATGCTCCAGCTACTGGGAAGTCCTAAAATAACAGCTTATGGCAAAAGACCATTTTCCTCATCTGTAGCATCAGTCGAGCTACCAGTGATCAATGTTAAAGAATTAATGTTAAATGTTTCACTCTAAAGAAGATGAGGTTAAAAATGTTACCCAATCTCAAATAAATGGCCCTAGAAATGCTTTGCAAATAATTTTAAAGCAGTTGAATAATGTGCTCAGGAAGTATTCTGCAGATGATTTTGAAGTGGCAGGGATACTTTCCACTACCCCAGGCTGCTCCAAGCCCTGTCCAGCCTGGCCTTGGACACTTCCAGGCATCCAGGGGCAGCCACAGCTGCTCTGGGCACCCTGTGACAGGGCCTCTCCACCCTCACAGAGAATAATCAATTTAATTGTTTTCACTGCTACTCTTGCTACTCCAGCACTATTTTGGTATTAAATATTTTAGAACAGAATTACATGAATAATATTTTTTGCCTTTTTGCTCCCTTCAGTGTTCCTTTTGACCTGAGACCCTCCCAAGCACTCACTGGGGGTTGTCATTCCCTGCCTCATGCTTGGAGTCACCAGTGATGCTCCTGGTGTGACCCCGTGTCCCCTCCAGCAGCCTCCAGGTGCTGGGGCCTGGTCTGTCCCATCTGCACATCCCATTCATTTGCTTTGTGGGAGAAAGTTCCTCCACAAGACTTTGTGTCTCAGTCCTGGATCTTGCAGGCATTTCTTTGTTCTACAGACCTTCCTGTCTCAGGAGATTTCATTTGGCAGCAGGATTTTCTTATGCATACATTAATGAGTAACAAAGAGAAAAAATGGGGGGCTGTATTATTTATAACAATGTTGGAGTGACTCAGAGATACTGTTTGTGTGACTGCAGTCTCAGAGGCCACCCGAGGTTACTGAAATCAGTCTGCCTGGGCCATAAATCTTTCTTAAAATGAGCTATGCAACCTGTCAAATTACAAATTACAAAAAAAAAAAAAACAACAAAAAAACAAACAGCAAAGATAAAAAACCTTGCAGGCCCCAATGGAAATAGCCAGGCAAGTAAAAATACTGGATCCTGAGCTCAGCAAAACACAAAACACTCTGTATAAGCTGCAAAATACTTTACAGGACTGTTTTCAGTTTTTTCTTTAAGCAGCCTAAGAGTAGTATCTTAAATATAGTGTGAAATTAAATTCTCCATAAAAAGGAAGAAGTTCTGTGTTTACTTTGCCAGTCTCCAAGGATTCTTCTAAAATAATTAGTTATTAATAATTAAGGATTTATTTGGCTACAGCCTACATTAAAGAGCCAAAAGAAAATGATCACTCTTGCAAATGGCTGTGGAGCAGCCTAATAACATGTGGGACATGTCACCTAACAATTAGCACCATTCATTACCCCAGTGAGAGAGCCTTTGTCACCCCGTGACTGAGTATGTCATTGTTCTGTCCAAGATGGGCACAGGCTTCAGCAAAGTCGTTAGAATTTTAAGAACTGGAGAATTCTATGCAATAAGTGGGTTAGTTTCTTATGCAATGGATGTTCTAGGGGCCAAACACACTCTGGTTCAGCCTGGAGAAGAGAAGGTTCTGGGGAGATCCCAGATCCACTTTTAGTGCCTAAAGGGGGCTTATAAAGAACAGCAAGAGTGAGTTTCTTCAGAGGCAGACAGTGATAGGACAAGATAGAAGAGTTTTAAACTAGGAGAGATTTAGATTGGATGTTTGGAAGGAATTGTTCTCTGTGAGGGTGGGCAGGCCCTGGCACAGGGTGCCCAGAGCAGCCCCTGGATCCCTGGCAGTGCCCAAGGCCAGGCTGGACAGGGCTTGGAGCAGCCTGGGACAGTGGGAGGTGTCCCTGCCATGGCAGGGGTGGCACTGGGTGGGCTTTAAGGTCCCTTCCCACCCAAACTATTCTCTGATTCCATAATCCTTGCCTTCCCAAATCCCAGCATCTGTGGAAATCCACAGGCACTGGGCTCAGCCTGAGAGGAGATCTGAATACAGCTGCACAAATGTGAAAAAGGGAAGAGCCTGGGACATCTGCAATCAAACAGCACTGATTTAATCACCAATACTCTTCAATGCTTCCAGCACAGACCATCCCCAGCCTCCCAGGACCGCAGCACTGCCTCTGTACCCCGTCCACAGCGAAACCCACCTGGGAAATGTGCGACTCCGCAGCTCTTTGATAAACACTTGGCTCCCATTCTGCACAGGCTTCACCTCCGTTGTCTGGCCAGTATCATGCTTATGCCAATTTCTTTTCTTTTTCACTGAAAAAGAATGAATTGGACAGCTATGTTAAGTTGAAGGTAATTATTAAGACATTGGCAGGAAGGATGAATCTTCATTTAATTTCTCTCCTGAGCAGAGTGGAGGGAACCCCTGCCACGCTGCCCTGCAGATTTTAATATTGCTCTCAGTGCCCCATTAGACAATTGTGGTGCAGCTGAAGATCCATTACAGAGTGAGCAGTGAGCATTTTGGAGCAGAGGGCAGCAGCTGGGTAATTGCTGAGCTGCAGTGCCTGCAGCCTCACACAAGCACTGCTCTGGACACCCTGGGCTCTCACACTGCCCCCCATCCTCACCAGGAAACTCCCCGAAAGCCCCTCGGCACAACCTGCAGGATGGATCTGTGGGAATTACCATTCTGTGGGATTACTGCATTTGTCAGGAATCACCTCAGAGTAAAGCTCTGTCCAGTAGTGCTGCATTTGACACCAAGTTTGATGGGATTTTAGTGTGCCCTGCACTGGAGCATGGACAGGGAAGGAAAAGGAAAGGAAAGGAAAAGGAAAAGGAAAAGGAAAAGGAAAAGGAAAAGGAAAAGGAAAAGGAAAAGGAAAAGGAAAAGGAAAATTAAGTAGTTGCTAGAAGTGCAGGGAAGGGAATTTATTATGGCTCAGAGCTGCAGCTGATTGAGGCCCCTTGACGGTGCTCCCAGTGAGGGATGGACACACAGGACAGTCCTTAAGGGAGGGATAAAGGGCCAGCAGGAATGAGCACACGTGAGCCAGTGAGGTTTCAGTGTGGTTTTGCCCTGCCTCTGACAGCCAGATAACACAAAGCAAGAAAAACTGGTCCTGCTTTTTCCCTGATTCAGCACTATCTCCCTCAGCTGTTCCTGCTTCCACAGTGAGTGCAGAGAAACTCACTTTGGTAGGAAACCGGGTTTTTCCTCATTTGTATCATTTAAAGCCTCTGTTAATAAAATTTTCATATGTCACATACTTTCATTTCCCACCCTTGTTTTACATCAAGAAACTCAGTATTTCACCCCAAGTCCAGACCTCTTATTAAAACAGTGAGGGAAGGCAGCAGACACCTCGCAGATGGCACCCACTCCTCACTCTTTGCACAGACACAGATCCATACACTTTTCCATTAAGAAAGGAATCTGAAGGCTAGAGATATAATACATGAAATTTGGAAAGAGCAAATTTTGCTTTCCCAACCACAGCCCTGGAACAACTCAAGGAAAGACATCTCCCAGGGAGTCCATCCCAGGTTTTGCACAAAGCATGTTGGGTTTATTAGTTCCATGCAGGCTCCAGCCTAGCTGGAGATATTCATTAAAGCTGCTAGTTCTTTATCTTAATGACTCTCAGGCTTAGTGTATTAATTCAATGCTCCTGGTAACAAAGGAAACAAGCCTGGCTTGAATGACAAACCTTCCTCCTCTCCCTCCCTTCCCAACCTCTGCCCCCTCCCCCTCTCAGCACATCCGAATCCACACCATGAGTGTGCTGATTGCACTCTGAGTACAAGTCCCAGGGAAAGAGGTGTCACTTGCCACAGGAAAATTAAAGAGCTTAAGCACGTTCCTTTATTACACACCAGATAGCACAGAGCGTCGGGAAATGAAGGCGACAGATCAGTGCTGAATTAACAAATCCACTGCAACGCTCCCACAACCTCTGGGGAGCTCTTTGCCTCGGCACCAAGAGCTGGCAGGTGCCCAACTTTCCCATGAACCTCCCCATCCACCTCTCCCCATCCAGCTCTGCCATCCAGCTCTCCCATCCACCTCTTCCCATCCACCTCTCCCATCCAGCTCTGCCATCCACCTCTCCCATCCAGCTCTGCCATCCTCCTCTCCCCATCCAGCTCTGCCACCCAGCTCTCCCATCCACCTCTTCCCATCCACCTCTTCCCATCCACCTCTTCCCATCCACCTCTCCCATCCACCTCTCCCATCCACCTCTCCCCATCCCTCTCCCATCCACCTCTCCCCATCCTCCTCTCCCCATCCAGCTCTCCCATCCAGCTCTCCCATCCACCTCTTCCCATCCACCTCTCCCATCCACCTCTTCCCATCCACCTCTCTCCATCCCTCTCCCCATGCACCTCTCCCCATCCAGCTCTCCCATCCAGCCCTCCTGCAGAGGCAGCCTGGATTCTCTCCCCAGAGCATTCCCCAGGAGGGGCTGTCTCCTGGACAGCAGCTGGAGTCCATTACACTGCTTCAAACACTTGACCCTTGGCCATTTTCAGCCACACTTTCGATATTTTGTCTTTGCCATGAACACCACAGTAAGGACTAAAGGCTCATTCTCATGTGCAACAGGTCCCAGCTTGGGCCAGAAAAGCTACTTTTTGTAATGTATCACAGATTTCTTTTTCTGCAGATCTTTCTGGTCCAGATTTAACCTTGGAAGTCCAACACTGGAAACAAGGGAATAAATTTTTACAAAAATTCTATCTCAAAATGAGTAATTCACAGGTATACATACATTATTTCAAAGCTATTTGTGTAGAAGGGATCATCAACTTGAATTCTTGGAAAGAATGAAAGGGTGGTCAAGCATGGGATGGGGCTGCCCAGGGAGGGGTGGAGTCCCTGCAGTCATGGAACTGCAGGACATGGCACTCAGTGCTCTGGTCTTAACAAGCTGGTGATCAGTCACAGGTTGGACTAAGTGATCTTGGAGTTTCTTCCAGCCTAAATGACTGTTTGACTTTAAAGCCCATCTTGTTCTAGCCATGACCAGGGTGCTTCCCTAGAGCAGGGATACCCAGGAGCACCCTGTGAGCTCTCTACTGATCAACACCAAAGGTTGTAAGTACTTAAAGCCAGCCACAGCCTTTGGCTCACTTGCAGCTCTGTAACTCCACTGATTCCAAAGGATTTCTCCTGATTTTCACTGTGGCAAATGAGGCAGCAATCAAACCCAGCATTTCAAATAGTGCTATGAAAATGAGCCAAGCCTGCCCAAATGAAGCCCTTACATTTTCTTGAAATGATGTCAGAAAATGTTGGATGAATATGGATGATTTTTCCCAAAGAGAAGTCCCTACACATTTCATTCAGCAGGAATGGCTTAAAATGCCATGTGACAGGAAGCAATCTTCTGAGAGCAGCCACTGGCCACAGTGGTAATGTGGAAAAATGTAAGGAGAGGAAAATGATTTTTAAATTTGACATCTGGAAAACATATCTGGTAGAAGGCGAGCTCCAGAAATACATGTATATTTTTAAATCCAGACAAGTTGCATAACAGACAATTGGTGTCTGTGCTTCCCTTTGCTAATCTCACAATAATTAAATCCTACCATGAACTACTGCTGCTGGAACAACTCCTACTCCTTTACAGAGCTGATAGTGCTGGATAACGGGTCTGAACAGATTCTGGAGCAGTTAATAAGCAAAGGAAGAGATCTCCCAGCAGTGCCCAAGCCCTGCAGCAGGATATCCTCCATGCAAATTCCAGCAGATGGAATTCACCAGCCAAGCCGCTCCCTCCTTCACTTCTTCCAGCTTCTAACTCCCCTGGCCTGGTGTACCCTGCAAGGATGGGCTAGAGTAGAACAGCCTCCTTTTTCCACAGAATCCACGACTCTACACGTTAGCAGGGAAAATTACTATGCAGCTTGTGACCTTGTCACCAAAACTCAAGGTAAGGATAGCAATGATTTATATTTAAATAAAATTCTTGCACTTCACTTCTTTGATGATTGGTGTTGCATGTCATTAAACTGCCTATGCTGTATTCAAAGAGAGAAAAGGAAGTGTCCATGCTGTCCTACAGAATGGATGTGGCCTGTATTCCCCCCATGCTGCATCCCCAGAGGGAAGAGGGTCAAGGGACACCTTCTGAAACCCCAGCTGCAGAGCTGCCCCAGATCTGCAGGCTGAAACATCAGAAGGACATGGAGCTGCTGGAGAGATCCAGAGGAGGCTCTGGAGCTGCTCCAGGGCTGGAGCCCCTCTGCTCTGGGGAGTCCCTCTGCCAGGCTGGGAGAGCTGGGGGTGCTCATGTGGAGAGGAAAAGGATCCAGGGAGAGCTCAGAGCCCCTTGCAGGAACTGAACGGGCTCCAGGAGAGCTGGAGAGGGACTGGGGACAAGGGATGGAGGGACAGGACACAGAGAATGACTTCCACTGCCAGAGGGCAGGGATGGATGAGATATGGAGAAGAAATTGTTCCCTGTGAGGGTGGGCAGGCTCTGGCACAGGGTGCCCAGAGCAGCTGGGGCTGCCCCTGGATCCCTGGCAATGCCCAAGGCCAGGCTGGACAGGGCTTGGAGCAGCCTGGGGCAGTGGGAGGTGTCTGAGCCCATGGCAAGGGCTGGAACTCTGCTCCAGCAGCACTTTCTGCTGGGTTGAATGCTCTGGGACACATCAGTGGATTTTTATTTGGATAAAAATAACTGGATAGACAGAAACCTTTTAAAAAGCATCAGAATGTTGTTGTCAATTCAACTCTCCTCATCATAACTGGTATATTAAACTTGCAATCTTTTTATCAAAACTGCCATGTCTTAATTCCAGGATGATGCACCCTAGTTTTTATAGAACTGATATTCAATTCCTGATTATAGGCTTTTGCTGCTTCTAATGGGTTTTTCCCCTTGCCCTGAAAGCAGGTGCCTTTCATAATTTTTTTTTTTTTTAAGTGAAAGAAATCAAAGTATCAGACCCATCTCAGTGTTGTGCACTGACAGAGTCAGAGGGTGGAGGTCCTGTGCTGCCTCTTCCCTCCTGGGTTAGGAACAGTCTGGGAGTGCCTGCAATCACCCCCCCTCCAATCCCAAATCATTCACTTCAAAATGATTTGTGGTTATTTGTGTAACCAGGAAAACAAAACACTAGAAAGGCTGATCCTTTCAAACCACAACATTTTGTAGGGACATCCTGATTTTGTTAAGTCCTTCAGAACCAGCCCCCCAACGGGGATTTTGCCAGCTTCTCAGTTGGACCCTCTGGGAGACAGGAGCACCTTCAGGTCATTCAGGTTTCCAGTTCACATTTGATTTTTAAAAAATCCCAGTGGAAATACAATTCTATTTTTTGCCCACAAAGCAAACACTTCAGACTCCACCCCATTCCCACTAGAAATTTCTTAAACTTTAACAATTAAGGCAATACAGAAATAATTGCTTGGGTTAAAAAATCTGAATTTTAACACAACAGGAGTCACTTTCCAGTCATCCCTTATTTCACACTAAATAAAAGGTCATCAGGATTCCCTCAGCTCCAGCAGATGAGCACGGTGCTCTTCCTCTGCAGTATGCCCTCAGGTTGCAGAGCAGCAGGATCCTCCCTGGCACTGTTGCTTATTTATAATAACTGGTTTTCAAGCAAAGCATTTCATCTTTCACAGGGATTGGTTTCTTTTTTTTTTTCTCCATTGTATAATAGAAAGAATTTGTGAATTAATCTGACCAAAGCAAACACATCCCACGATTCCTTCCCAGACAAAACACCCACTGAGATCAACTGTCACTTTTGCTCAGGAGAATCCTTTTCCTATGAAAGAAATGCAAGAATTGGCACCCTCAGTGTATCCTACAATTTTGACTGACACTGAAATTGCTGCAATTCTATATCCAGGCCAAGCACAACAAACTGCTTCTTACTCTTCTCATCTGCAGACAGAAAACTCCATGTAGGTTCCAAAACTCCCTGTATTAGCACTTAGCTGCCTCCACAGGGTTTTTCTAGCCCACATTACTGAGTGTGGGCACAGTTCAACCAAGGAAGGACACTCAGGTTTTTTGTGGGGCTGGGGACTGCAGTTTTCCAGGTAAGTGCCTGCATGAGCTCACACACGTGCCTAAGGCTGCAGCAAAAGCTCCGTGATCCAACCTGCAGCTTCCTCCCACTAACATCTTTCTTCACCTTCTGGTTTGAATTCCAATATTTACAGCACATGATACCGAGGTGTGCCTTTTGTAATGACCAAAACAAAAAGCTCCTGTTGTTCAAACATCCCCACCCTGCTGCATGTCAGGGACTGGCTGCACAGGGGTACTTACAGGTCGACTTTCCGTGGGTTTTCTCACAATTTGGACAATGATAGATGTCAATGTCTGGTGCCTCTTCTTCTTCCACCCCAACACAGCTGGAACACAAGAAGGTAAATCTGACATTAGCCCGACTATGCTCAAGCATACCATTAATGAATATAGCCCCATGTGTTTGCCATGCAGCTGCACTGACAAGCTTGTATCAGCTTTGGGGCCCTGTACACTGGTACAGACTGGCTTTTTGTAGACTATATCCTGAGGGCTTCCAAAAGCGGCCAGCCAGAAGCCCACTCAGTAGCCCACTGTGGAACTCATGAAAATGTGACAGACAGACCCACAGATTTTTTTTTTTCCCAAGGAGACTATTTTGCACCTACACAGTTCTCCCAGTACCATCCCACATAAACCCAATTAACAAAACACACCTTCACAAAATATGTGTGGGCAGCTGTGAAGTACCAGAGGGATCTTGGGAAGGGATACCATGTGCACAACTTCCACAGGTCCCACCTCTGCTGCAATGTAGGAAGATGAGGAGGTGGAGCAGACACCCAGCTCAGCACTCCTGGCTGTGCCAGGATGCCCCCGAGGTGGGTTTGGATGGGACACACCAGCAGCAGCCCTGGGCACACCCATGGACAATCCTGTGGGAGCACAGGCTGGGGAGGAGCCAGGCACACAGCTAAGCATCGAAGCACCCAAGACAAGAAGCTGCTGCACAGTCCAAGTGCCAAACAGGCAGCCAAAGAATCCAAGTGCAGCATGGCACTGTCCTGGCCATGGAGGAAGGGCAAAGGGGACTCTGCTCCTGCTGCCTGTGTCAGGAGCAGCCCAGGCTGCAAGGCACCACACAGGGAAAAGGGTTCAGTGGGGTGCTGTGGGATCCATCCCTGGTGCCTTGGCTCCATGGGAGCTTAGCTAGCCTAAGATCACCCACCAGAGGCATCAGAGGGACCTTAAGCTCCAGCACAAGAAGGCTGGATCACACTGTGCCGAGAGCTCTCCTGGGCTTTCTCTACTTCATCTCCTGAAATGCCTCCCCAGTGCTCTGCAGAGAGCAGGGAACAGCTGCCAGTGCTCTGAATCAGCAGAGAGCACCTCTCAGTGCTCCTCAGCTCACAGAGAACAACAACAGTGCTTTTCTGCCAAGGAAAAGGCATGGGCAGGGGTCACACAGTGCCACCTCCATGCACAAGGCCACATTCTGTCTCCTGGCATTCCCCAGCAGGGCTGAGCACTGACGAGAGCAGGAATTCAGAGTTTATGGTTCTTGTGTTGGCACGGAGGAAGCAGAGCAGAGAATGGCTGCTCCATCCCAAAGGCCAGGCAGCAGAGTGAGCCAGTTCCACCAAGACCTCCCAGAACCTCTCAGATCATTCTCGCTCTGTTCAAGCTCTGCAGGACACCAGCGTGTCCAAAAATCATTCAGCAATGGGAGAAATTCACACAGGGTAGACACATCAGCAGCACCTGGTGCTGGTGCAGAAGCAGGAAAGCCATGATCTGGGTGCTGATAAAGGAGGATAACACACAGTCCTGTGCCCACCCCTCCCATGAGAGTCCCTGGACCCACTCCCTGAGGGTTCTGGGTGCCCTTGGCAGGGTGTACAGGTGTCCAAGAGCCAACACAAGCGCACCTGGGGCAGGGGAGCAGCTGCTCAAATGCACTGTGAGCCCCATTGCCAGAGGTGGTTTTGAACCCCCTGCTGACCCCGAGGCCCACGGTGGCACACGTCACCATCACAAACCACAGACACACCTGCTGCTGGAGAACAGCAGCAACAAAACCAAGGCTGCAACCATGCTGGGAAAGGCCAAACTAGCTAAGATACAGCAGCACATCCTTTTTATTACCATTGTAACTGTTGTGTCAAAATAAGATCCTGCCAGAAACCTTGGTAGGTATGGCGCCGCAGTTGCAACTGTCAATGTGGGAGCCAGCTCCCTTCAAAATAAAGAGCCCAGGGTGACAGAAGCTCTGCAACTAAAGCCAGAGACACTCTCATCTCTGTGAAGCCAGACTGGGAACAGAAAACATTATTTTGGAATTTTTTTCATTAAACAGTTACTTGAAAAAATACAAAATTATTGTGTGTCCCAGGGAAGCCAGCACAGAAAACTGAAGTTTGCCAACAGAAAAAATCACCATCACAACTATCCAGTCCTCAGAATCCTGTACATATATAGAGAAAAAAAATCAGATTGGTAGAAAATACCAGAAAAAATAGTAGAAAAATACCAGATTATCAGCAGAAAAATTAAACAAACCTTGGTAGATTAGGGCAAGTGTAAGAGAATGTAGAGGATTCCTCTACCTACAAAGCAGTGTCAGCCGCTTATGCCACTGGATTCAGCTGGCTAAGCTCAGTAAAGGTATGGATTAGGCTCTCTACAAGAGCTTGAAAATGCTATATTTAGCTAAAGTAAGGAGATGAGATCCTTGGCACGGCATGGGAGGAGGTTTGAGCAGCTATGGCACAGGGCAATGGCTGCAATGTGGTGGGAGTCATTGTTCTGAGAGAGTGAAACATCTGAGAGAACAACGCAGAGAAGTAAAAATAACTGACCTCAAACTCCAGCGGGCCCCTGCAAGACACAGTCAACTTTTCCGACTACAGCATGGCTTTGGAATAAGGTTTGGCCACTTACAGCTGCTCCCAGGGAGAAGCTGCTGCCCTCTCTGTGTGGGAAACTGGGAACTGTCCAAGGGATCTCCCAGCTGAACTGCCTCGGGACATCAGGAACCAAAATACCAACCCACTCCAGGCTGTGCTGCTCCTCTCACCCAGCAGAGCTGGGCTCTCCAGGCACTGCCACCAGCAGGACTGTTGGTGGCTTCCACATGGATAGAGGCGCAGGAAACCAAATTCCCACCAAAAGTTAAAGCCAGACAGCCCCAGGCAACCATTCCTGCCAGCAGAGCAACAAGGTTTTCCTTGTTGGTTTCCTTGTTTCCTTGCTGCCTGTGCTGGGTTTACAGAGCAAGATTTGGGTAGCAGGGGGCCGTGACTGACCCTTGGGTTGGTCTGTGCATTTCCACCTGGGAATAAAAGGCAGAAGGGGACTGCCAGCTGTGGTAGAAGCAGAGCCTGGTTCTGAAGCATCTCCTACCCAATTTACTGTTTTTTTCTCAGGGTGCTAATCACCAATAATCTAGAATCAAAGCATTTCTCCAGCTGAAGAAAACCAAGTCACCTACAGTGACTGAACAGTGTTCTCCCCCTTGGCCCCTGAAGAGCAGCACAAATGGCACTCTGTGGTTTGCAGCTATTGGTTTTTCCCATGAGAACACTCGCTTTGGTCCCTCCAGACTTTTTTCTCAGCCCCATTTGCTCAAGAGAAACATCAAAAAGACTCAAACCAAGCATTTGAAAATGATGAGTCTAAAGGCAGCTGGTATGGGATCACAGCCAGTGCTTGATTACAGGTGATGTCCCTGGGATCTGGGCAGTGTGTGTGGGATCTGGGCAGTGTGTGTGGGATCCGGGCAGTGAGCTCAGGAGCAGGATCCCACAGTGTCAGTGTAGGACCTGGGTGCATTACCATTGTCAGAGAAGAACTGAGAAAAGCTCTTAGTAGCACTGTTGAGTTAGAAGGAAAAAAATTTTGCTTGGTGAAGGACAGAATCACAGAGCCATAGAATTGTTTAGGTTGCAAAAGCCCTCAAAGACCTTTAAGTCCAACCATTTCCCAGCACTGCCAAGGCCAGCACTGACCCATGTCCCCAGCGGCCACATCCACAGGGCTGTTAAATCCCTCCAGGGATGGGGACTCCAGCACTGCCCTGGGCAGCTGTGCCAGGGCTGGATAATTCTTTTGTGAGAGAAAACCCTTCCCAGACACCCCACAAAGCCCCTCACTTCCTGTGCCATGGCCATTGATGCCTGAGGGGCTGCAGCCCTGCCAGCGGGAACTGGGGATGCACCTGCTGTGCAGGGCAGAGATGCAGGATGCTGGAGCAGCAGCCACCACCACCTCTCACAGCTCAAAAAGCCTTTCTGCCCAAACACAGCAAAGATGGCCTAAGAGATTAATTGCCCTGCATCCAGGAATTTTGTTGGAACAATTTCAACCAACCGAATGGTTGATTTTTAAATGGTCGTTAAGTGATTTAACTCATATTGAGGGAGTGTAAAACTAATTTGATAATGAGATAAAAGGGAAATAATATTAAAATGTATTTAAATTTCGCTGATACTGTTGTAGGGAAAAAATAATAATGACAAGTAAAGGCTTTGATATTGCAGCTGTTTAAGCTGATATCTCACCCACGTTACACAGACTTAAAGGAGAATTAGCACATTAGAAGCTTTTGCAGTCAGAGGCTACAAATTACATTTTTATTAGAAACTCTGCCCTTTGCCACTTTAAAATGAAATTGCTTCACTGCGAACTTCTGTGTTCACAGTGAAGAGATGTTCAAGTTTCAATATTCTGATAAAGTTAACAATGATTTTTTTATTATGCAAGCAACACTAATAAAAGGTGAGTAAACTAAACTGGTTTTATAGCATGAATGTTTCTGGCAACCTTGAGTTGTCATCTGCAGGGAGGTGACATTTTAAGTAGCTTCAGGAGAAAAATTACCCACATAGTGTCTGTTCTATCAAAACCATGTCACCTCCATTATCAACCAGAAGACAATATAGAAAAATATGAAAAATAAAATAAACAAGAAAAAGACTCTTAGATAGGGAAGAAAATCAAATCTAGGAAAACAGAAATAGAGCTGAAGAAAAAAAATCGGCTAACATCCCTTCCCTTCCCTTCCCTTCCCTTCCCTTCCCTTCCCTTCCCTTCCCTTCCCTTCCCTTCCCTTCCCTTCCCTTCCCTTCCCTTCCCTTCCCGGCCCTGCTCCACCCCAGCTCATGAGGACAAATCATCAAAGGTCTATGAAGCTCAGAAGAAGAACTCACAGCATTTTTACAGGTCACAATTAGTGATTACCCTGAGCTCATCCCTATCCCTTAACAACTGGTACTCCTGGGTGTGTCACCAGTCACAGTGTGCACAATAACACTCCTCCTTAACAAGGTGTAATTTCACTTACTTCTGTAATTTGTACAGAAGACACCTGTCCAGTTCCAGGAGCCTCTGCCACCTGGACAAAGCCATAGGTGCTGTAAAAAAGCAGCACTGTCCAGCAGTGGAGAGTTTTGATGCCAGGCCAATGTTAAGTGTCCATCCCAGCATCCAGAAATGCAACAGCCGACACTGTGAGCACAAGAGAAGTTAATAAAAGAAGAAAAGGGGAAAGAGTGAGGGTGTTTTGAGAGCAATGAAATGAGTTGTTCCATGAGTTCGTGTCTTCTGGGTGGTTGTCCTGGTGGCTTTACAGGGTAAACTCTGACCAGAGCTCTCTCCTGTGTGCTCTCCAGTGTCTCCAGAGCAAACAAACAAGCCTTTTCCTAAGCAGAAGGATTTGTCTCATCTAATCACATCTAGTCACATGTTTTCACGAAATAGAGATTTTGGAGAGCTGAGGACTGCTGTCAGCTAGGGTTAAAGCAAAGCAGTGAGCTCACAAGTCATTCAGGAGAACAGGGACACAAGTTGGTGTTACTCCAGCAGGAGACCCAAGACCAAGGACAGCAGGAGGAACCCAGGCACTGGTGTGGGCACAGGGCTGAGGGTGCCCTGCATGGACGTTTCTAATTAAGGCCTAAATGAGAGAGAACTCAAGCTGTACTGGACAGACAGGATTTCCCATCACCTCTCCTTCACTCACAGAAACACAAATGTGGAGAGAAAGGGATGGGAAAAGGGAAAAGGGAAAAGGGAAAAGGCTTCCTCTTGCAAACAGAACAACATCTGCGCAGTCCCTTGCAAGGAGCCCAGCAGCTTCAGCAACACCTGAATGCAGGCACAGGGACAATCCTCACTGCTTATCAGATTGCTTGGACTGCTTTTCATCCCAGGAAATGAGCTCAGCTTTTTGACTCAGTTTCCCCCCTGCAGGCAGCAGCACCACCAACACCTGTCCCACGGCCCCGAGGCTGCTGTTGTAGAATGGACAAACACTCATTCAGTGCTTTGAAAATGCCCAGCTCTGTGCAAGAGCTGAGCTGTGCTGCCCACACAGAGAGCTTTCAGAGGCTTCATAAAATCATGGAATATCCTCAGCTCAAAGGAGCCATAAGGATTATGGAGTCCAGCCCCTGGCCCTGCCCAGACCCCCCAACAATCCCACCCTGTCCATCCCTGGCAGCACTGTCCAAAGGCTCCTGGAGCTCTGGCAGCCTCGGGTCTGTGCCCATTCCCTGGGGAGCCTGGGCAGTGCCAGCACCCTCTGGGGGAAGAACCTTGCCCTGAGATCCACCCTAACCCTCCCTGACACAGCTCCAGCTGTTCCCTCGAGTCACAGAGACTCAGAGCCTCCAAATAAGTAAGGAGATATTTGTGAGGGTTGCAGGGGCCTCTGCAAGTCTGCACTGCTCTAAGGCCTCTTAGGCTGGTACATAACTCTCACTGCCATCACTTGAATTCCACCAGTGAAACACTGTTCAGGATGACCAAGGTTTTTAAGGAGCCAGTGGAACCATCCATCTCCTGTGTGTGTTGAAATCAACAGCTACGAAGACAATCTGACCATGCTCCTTCAAACCAAGCAGTTCTGATATCAGCATGAGATGAAACAACAGCAGCAGAGATGTGCATCCACCACAACATTCCAGATCCACCAAGACAACTGGGATGTCCTCCTTCCATCCTTATTTCTGGGCCTTGGTGAACCACTATGGTTATTTCTGGGGCTGATGAGAGGAGGTCTGTCTTGAATCAGAAACTGAGACCAAAACAAAACCAAAGTCCACTTGCAAGACAGGAGCCTTGGACTGAGGGCTCCTCAAGGGAAGCTGTGTCCCAGCTGGAGAGATGCCCATGGCAGCAGGGCACTGTCCTTTCCAAAGCACATCTGCTGCAGGCCCCTGAGCCACATACACAAAGGTACAGCTGGTGACTCTGTGCTTTGCCTTGCTATAAATAATAAGGTTTCATTTCCTTCACAGAGCTTTTGATTTGTTTCCTTCGGGAGACTCACGGGTTATAATGGCATTAATTCCTATTTGCCAACCTTGTCCTTATAAATGAGGATCTTCATTAAAGGAATGTTAAGCGATGAGCACTATAATTAGGACAGATTTAAAATGCAGTGTGCCTAAATCAGAGACTACCTAAGATGTTATCTTTTTTATTAAGATATAATTTGAAGGAGAATTACTGCTTAGTTTAGAATGAATTACATTTTCCAACAACCTCTTCTCACTGAGGGAATGTACAGAGCAAGGAAAAACACCCTGCTTCAGAAGTGAAGCCCACTCTCCTGATCCCTACTGCTGGCAGAAGACTCTCTCATGAAACACACGTGGCTGAAAAGTGCTAGATGAGACTCTTTTCCCCCTAATTATTTTATGTCAACTCAAAATTTTATTCAATCTTGCTGTCATATAATTTAAAATAATTAAAGACTTAGAGACTGACCCCAACAATCAATCACACAATTCCAGTTGACTGCAATGCTTGTCATCTCGATAACCTCAGAGGCAACACCTTGAAGAGGTGAACACCTTCACCACTGACTGGGGAGAATGTCTCATGCCCTTTTTTGCACAGTAACATATCTCTTGCCCTATAACCTGGCAGTGCCAGCCCCATCCTCTGCCACGTGAAAGACCTGAGCTGGGCACAGGACATCTGTGGACCCACTACTGTGCCAAGGTGCTGCTGCTGCTGAAAACTGGGCTCAGCCTGTTCAGCAGAGAAGCTGCTCAGCCCTGTGTGATTACAGCTGCCCTGATGTTTGTTCTCCTTCTCAGCACTGGGTTTCCCAAAAGCAGATGGGGAATAAGCCAAGAGGGAAGGAAACAGAGAAAGAGAGTGGTAAAAAGCAGGAATAAAACAAAACTGAAGGAAAAAATTGCCAAGCCCAAATTAAAGGTCCCAAGTTCTTGACCCAAAAGGTCAAGAAGTCCATTAAACAAACAGAACAAAAATATCTCTCCTCTCAAAATCATTCTGTTAGGTTTCATTTATTCCTTGTGTAACTTCACTGAAAGAAGTGGCACTGGTCCACAAAGGAAATCTGGCCACATCCAAAACTTTTACCAGGAAGGGTGGCCATACTGCTACTGCAGGGAGCAAAAAGGGCTCATCCCAGCCTGGGAGCAGGGGAGGTGACAAAGCAGACAATACCACTGTGCAGGCCCTTCACAGCACCCCAGAGCATCCCAGCCCGGCCCCTGAGGGTGCTGCAGGAGCTCCCGCCCCAAGGGCTGAGCCAACAGGCTGCAGGTGTGAAAAGTGAACTGGTCTGCACATGTCTTGTCTCTGCTGCTTTCTTCCTCTCTCCCACTCCTTTCACCAGTCACCTTCTGTTCTCTGTGTATGGTTTCTATTTCATCTTCAACTGACATGCAGGTGTCAGCCAGAACCACAGAGGCAGCAGAGCTGCAACACCCATCCCACTCGGCATGACACCATCCACACAGCTCTGCTCTGCTGCCACACAGCTTCAAACAGATGCACCTGAGCAGACACACTGCACTCGACAGAATTCAGAAACAAAGCCAGTGAGCAGGCAGCACACATCCCAGCTCCCCCTGCACAGCCATGGCCAGCTGCAGTGCAGGGGCCCTTCCCCACAGCTCATCTCCCCAGTCTGAGGCACTCAGCCCTGTGACCAATAGAGCAGCCCCTCCACCCATGACCCACACAGGACTCTCGGCCCAGCAGAATGACAGAATCACAGAATCATTTACATTGGAAAAGAATCTGAAGGACATGGAGTCCAACCATTCCCCAGCATTGCCAGTGCCACCACTAATCAACGTCCCCAAACTCTTTCTGCTTCATCCTAAGGAAAGCAGCAGCTCCACACCCTGATGGAGTCCATAGCACTGGGGGTTGTTGCCAGTTTGCTCCACGGACTAGCCTGACACTCACCTTACAAGCTCCATCTCCTCAGACCTGTCATCCCCACAGGACACTCCTAACCAGAGCCTCTGTCAGCAGGATAACCTCTCACATGGAGCTTCCCCATGGCTGAGATCTACACACATATGGGGTGGACACCAAAGTTATGCTGCTGAGGTCACCAAGAGCTTTACAGAGCAAAGAGCACTTGCAAGAGGAGTCCTGCCCTGGGGCTCTGCCTAGGTGCAAATGCTGTGTCAGGTTTGTGGCCATACACCGGAAAGTGGGCTCATGCAGAAAATTGCCCTTTACCCTTCCTCCCTCCGGCTCCCAGCTCATCCCAGTCTGCACAGACAACTCTCCAGATCCCTAAAAACCTCCTTTTCTATCTCCAAACATACTGCAAAACTTCTCTACAGAATTAGTGCTGGGTTGATCAAATAAATCCTCGTTTATCTGCTGCACATAATTGGGGGATGGAGTGATGGAGTGCATTCTCTCACACGCACTGAGGCAAGCACAGCAGGAAATAAAAGATCCCAGGAATGGACTGATTTTCATGAGCACTTTAGAAACCACAGGCTGTATTCTGCCCAGTGCAGAAGGGCGTAGGAAAGAGAATTGTCTCGGGGAAAATAATCCTTGGATTATTGTATGACCAACAAAATTCTGTGATCTTGGTGTCTCGGCACTTCTTCCTCACGCAATGTGTCACCTCAGCTGTTGACCACTGCTCCATGAGAGCTCCAGGAGGCAGCCCCTGGAACAGCCCACTGTCAGACCAGCCTTGTACAAACCCAGCACAAATCATCCTCCACAGAGAAGTGCTGGAATCCAGACTTCATGTGTTTTCACTCATAGGGCACCTTCTTCCCAAGCACCTTTATTTACTACAAAAATGTCTACTATTAGCATGTGCCTTTTGTTCCTCAGCAAAAACCAACCGATGACATTGTATAAAAGAAATATCACCTACCCTGGAAAAAAATAAATCAACCAAACAGAAATAAATGAAGTTTCTAGATTGCAGCAACCTGCACCTATTGCACAGCCCAAGTCTTTTCCAGCATCACACTGTTATGTGGCCTAACTAGAACCTGTGCATGCCAGCAACAAATCTGTTATTCAAAGGTGGAATTCAGAACCCCCCAAATCAGCCAGGGCTCACTGCTCAGTTCCTTGAGACCCTACAGAATGAGGTCTCAGTTTCAAGTTTCAGTACAATACATCACACACCCACAGGGATGAAGAGGGTGGATGCTGCCAACTCTCTAACCAGGATGTATCGAAACCCAACAGACCAACAGAGCCAACTCCATGGCAGACTCGTCCATGGCAGAGTGAGCCCTGACAGCCACCAGCCCACTGTGCCACCAAGCAGCACTGCAAATGAGACTGGATTTAACTTCAGCCGTTCTTTGCTGGCCCAAGGATCTGATGATTTTAAGCATCTCTATCAGGAATAGCACCCCACAAGTGGCCAAGCAGGTAGGCCACCTTTCTGGGAGAGCCCCACAGCAGAAGGAATCCCAAAAGTTGGGCTAAACCTAAGCCCTGAGGAGCTGAGGAGCAGCAGCCAGGATCAGCTGTGCTGCAGTACAAACCTGTGTTTACCAAGCACTGCTCAGTAAAACATCCTTTATGTTTTGCCCTCTGCAATTCTAGGAATTATCTTTAAAAATGAGCACATACACTCCAGGAAATCGGCCTGTAAACCCTTACAAACTGACTGCAGTCTTGCCCTGACCCTGTCATTCCATTTCTCCCTCCAACAGGGACATTACTGCAAATAAATACCACTGCTGTAACATCAGCTGTGCAGGACCCACAACCCACCAAACCCCTGTAACACTGGCCTGTTACAAACTCACACCTGCAACCAATGGATCCCTCTGGAATTTCCGATTTTGTGACTTGTCCTCCAAAAGTCACAACACTCTGAGCAACACCACTCCTTTGCTTTCATGTTCCTTCTCACTCCTCACTGCACTGAGCATCTGCTCACCCTGCGTGTCACATCCACAGCCACACGTACAGCAGGAGCAGGCTGGACATGGGCAGTGTCTGACTAAATGGCAGACAAATGCAAATAAACTAAACACCAACAAAGCCACAGACATCATTGACTCTGTACAGCAACAACTACCTGTACCTGTGTATTTATACATCCATGTATGTATTTATACACATTAATACAAATCTGAGTACTGTGTGTGTTTGATTTGCTTTAATTGTGACACCCATTTATATAACCATTTATATAACTTACTTTTAAATCTGAGGTAACTTATCACTGTAATTTGCATAAGCATGCTCAGATCTTGCTAAAAATACTGATCAATGGTTGGCTGTCCTTTTCAGTCACAGGACCATTTTCATGTATTCTTTATAGATACATATAAACATATAAACACATGGCAATCCTGAGAGTACCCCAATGTTATCTTTTCATGCTTTGTTTTGCATGGCAAACACTCTGAACCAACTGCAATGCTCACAGGGGAAGCTCCAAAATGAGCAGATAGTACAACAAGGAGGGAGAGGGAACAGGAATGATTTTCACTGTCATATTTACAAAGAACTTACTATATTAAACCCAACAACCACACAATTAAAGAATGATAAATTATTAACAGAACCTTTAAACCATTCTTGACTGTTCCTGTTGTTGACATGCATAACCCGCTCTTGTACCTTAATTTCATTTCAGCACTTCAAATACATTTCCACAAGATTAACATCAAATTTCAAATGACCCAATTACAGCTTTATCGCATTTTATTCCTATTTCAAGATGCAAACTGGCTTTATACATCTCCACATACATCCATGCTGTGCTCTGTGTGCTCTTCCCATGCCATTCTCCAGCTGGCTCACCTCCACCATCACTAATCCAGGTGACAGCAAAGGGTCCCCAGCCCACGGCGTGCTCAGCACTGCCCCACGGTGAAGACAGCCATGGTGGGGATGGTCATCATGCTTGGTACAGCATATGGCATGTGTGTGTGGGAATGATGGATAACATCCTTGATAGAGAGAAACAAAGAGAACCTGCATGGTTAGAAAGAAAACCATGGTAGCAACAGCCATAAATCACATGAGTATCCTTGGATAAGGCATTCAGACTGGGCACTGGGCTGGTATGAAATTATGTCCTTCTGTCCATGGACTTGTAAGGATTTGCTCCACCTGGTAACTGACAGGGAAACCCCAACATATTTCTTTATCACCCATGATTTTGAACTGTGGAGGAGCAGTAACAGCTCAAAATAAATACCCAGTGACACCCAGTGCCACTGGCAGTGAGTTAGCAGTGGAGATTGCTCGTTGTTCTACTGATGTAAAGTGCTCTTGTCTTCAGTTGATTCAGACATCTGCACATCAATGCACCCCAGCAGGAGGTGGGAACACGGTGAGGTTTAAGGTCCCTCCCAGTGCAAATTATTCTGGGATTCTGTGGGAAGTCATAAATTTCCTCTTTTTCTCCAGATACTCTTCTTGCCTTTTTACAAACACCACATGAAGTGTTAATATTCTTTCACTGCTTGTGACTTATCAACACAAAATTAGAGTTCTGCCCTGCTCTTCTGAAAGGGAAAACCTTACCTGACTGAACCCTTCCAGCCCATGCAGGATGTGCTCCATAAGACACTCCTTAAAAGTACTCCACAAGACATCCTTCCTTAAAAAAATGATTGTGACATTTTCTGTGACATTTCTGTCCCACAGAAGCCCTGTGGCATGAGCAGGACCTGGAATGCCAGCAGGCCAGTGCCACTGACCTTCCCCATCAGCATGGTTTGCAGTTAAAGCAATCAGTTCTGCTCTGAAAGGGATTTCAGAGTTCCAAGAATGCAAAGAAATACAAAATTCAGAAGGAACAATGAAAAGGCAGCAGCAGCAGCTAGCAGGTTGAGGCTGTGACTGCAGGCAGCCAGACAGGCTCTGCTCCCACTCACTGTAAGATTCCAGGTAAGTGCTCTTCAGAAACACCTCCTTTACACACGTTTTTCTTCCTCAAACCATTCACCAACTCTCACACCACAAAAAAAGCAGAAATAATTATTCTGAAGAACATTTGTGAGTGCTTTGTATCTGAAAAACTTCCTTGCGCCAAAGCATAAAACAACAGTTTTTCTTGTTCTAAAGAAAAAGTCCCAAGCAACCAAAAAACCCCAACTAAACAACAAAACGTGCCCACCCTCCCTGCAGAAATCCTCCTGGGAAAAAGCTTAGGTCTGAGAACTTAAAAACATTAAGGCTTGGCTCATTGTTGAACACTACAGGCAACAGCAGTTCTGACTGCAAGTGACTATCAACTGCATGTTGTATAGATCATTCCCTACAGCCCCTTGCTTTGGAAGCATGAGGGAACAACCCCAGCTCCACCTCATTCCAGTCCTTTGGGTATTTTTCAAGTAGGACTGTAACTGAATTCCAGCACCTACTTCAGTTCAACATTTTTTAAATGGAAAAATTTAGCAGTATGGTAAAAAGGGACTTAACTGTATATGGGACTTAGGTAGCAGCCAGCACCAGTTGAGGGCAGCCCCAGATGGTACCTGGGAGCAGAAGGCTCTGCCCAGTACCACCCTGGGTTCAGGACTGCTCTTCACACCATCTCCTCCCTGCTGGTGTCACTCACAGCACACATTTCCTGACCTGCTCCCCTCTCCATGCAGTCTGCAAACATCACAAGTGAATGTGAAACATGAACTCCCACTTTTCAGTAACCCAGAGCATCCCACAGAGGCAGTGGGCTGTGTCCTGCCTGCAAAGCAATGTCCCCACATTCCCTGTGAACTGCTCATGGGGAGCAGGAGCAGTGCAGGAGGAGCACACAGCTGATCACACCCAAACCTCACACACAGCTGATTACACCCAAACCTCCGAGGTACCTGAGATTTAAGGTGTTCCTCCGTGGGGCTGAGCAGGAATCACCACTGTGCAGCCAACCTCAGCACTCTGCCTTTTACAGGAGGTGTTTGGGCACAATTGTCCTGTTCTCTGGCCAATCTGGTGCAATGTCAAAAAGAGGGTAAAACTTGATAAAACTGGAAAATGCCACAGGCACTGACAGTGCTGTGGAAGAATGGTCCTGCAAAGCCTGGCGGGGCCCAGGAGCGGGGCTGGGGTGTCTCTGAAAGCATTTGCTCAGTTCCTAACAGTCCTGTGCAAGTCTGTGTCCAAAGAATGAAGGGAAATAATGTATCCGAGTCCTTGTGAGCCCTCTCCATCCATTTCGAGCAAAGCGTCCTGACACACTGTGCCTCTGCCTCGCACTGACTCTGTGCTCCAGTCTGTGATTTACAAGCAGCATCAGGAATAGTAACAGTTTCTCACCCACAGCTGCATTTCACCCCTCTGGTATTGCTCATAGTCCCCTGCCGTTTTACTCCCACACCTTCCAGCAATGCTTGATTTCTAAGCACATTGCTGCATCCATGGACAGACACCCATTCCTTCTGCAGCACCGGGAGCTGGGGCTGTGGGGGTGCAGCAGTGCCAGCTGAGCAGAGGGTGAGAGGCTGTGCTGGGGAGGCTGGGAGTGAGGGCTCGGGGAACAGCGTGCTGCTGCCTGGGCTGAGAGTGGAGCCTTTCCCATGAGTGCTGGAAGGACGGAGCTGCGGGCAGGCATCCCTCAGCAGGAGCTGCTGTGCAGCCACCGCAGGCGCCTTGTGATTCCACCGGGATGAACTTTGTCACAGTCTCATGCAATAGTCTAAAAATTTCTTAGACTAATAAACTAATAAACATTGGGACAAATCATAAGTGGATGTGTTGCCTTTCCCTCAAGAACAGCTTTGGCCAATGTGTTTGTCCTGATGCAAAAGAGTTGGTGGATAAGAGTTCCAAATACTGCCAAGAACCACTTTGGCAGTAAAAGCTGTGAATTCATAGGATCTTCTCAGAACACATCTGAGTGTTTTAAGACCTCCTCAGCCATCTCAACAAGAGCAAATCCACCTCTTTTAGAACAAGCCCCACATTCGCCTGTAAGGAAATAGCATCCTCACCTTTTCCAACCCTCTACCCACCTTTTCACCTTTCAGTGGAAGTTTCATTGAGAGACAATGCCAGAGCAGGAATTAGTCAAGTCTTTGGAATGATGAATCCCTTATCAGCAACCAGCTGCAGAGTAGCACCTCAGTGTTCCATAGGCAAGAGCAGGGATGAGAGAGAAGAGGCTGTCAGAAGGGGCTCCTGCACTCCCAGCCTCGGCACCTGGGCTCTCTTGTGGCTTCTGATGGCACCTCTGTGACTCAGATTTCTGAAGTGACCATGGAACAAAACACTTAGCAGCCCCATGTGTTTACCATTCTTTACTCAATGAGTCCTCATTCAGGTATCAGGAAGATAGCTTTTTTAAAATTCCTTTTTTTCTTTCTTTAATTCCCTGGGAAACATTTCTGGGGTATGAAGGAGCTCATATATGCTGTTCATATGCTGTCCCCATGGCCTGTAAGGAGCTAGGGGTTCCAGTGGTCCTGCCTGCTCCTGGCCAATAAACTGCTCCTCTAAAGGAGGAGAGTACACCAGATACCCTCCACATTCCTTAGTAACTGCTGCAATCTATTTAAGGGTTTTTAGTGATCACAAATGGAGAGGAAATCCCAAGTGGATAGGATGGTGACACAGGAGACACTGTCCCTGTTAACACATAAGCCCAGCAGCAACAGCACTGCAAGTCCTTTTGCTTCTCCCACCTGCCCTAACCGAGAGGCTTTGCTGAGATGCTCCATAAAGACATTAAATCTCACTTATAACCTGGCTGTGGGGACTGTGCTCCTGCACAATGATCCTTGGCTGTTCTGTGTGCTGCTGCCACAAGGGACACAGCACATATGGCACAGGAACAGCATTCCAGTCAATTTTCACATTTCCATTCCCTTCCATTGAGATGTTAACAGCAAAAATGGAGGTTTAATAAAAAATCACAGCTACTGATATCTAGCAGAAATATTTCACTTCTTTTTTTACTTGTTACATCCTTCCAGTCTGCCAGATGAGGCAAAATGCTGTTTCTGAGAGTAAATGTACTGTGTATTTTGCAAAAAGAGGAAAACACGATGAAATCCATGAGCAATTCCATAAAAACAATAAGGCAGCTCTCACATAGTTCCATATTACTGGGTTGACAATTGCAAACAGGAAATTTAAAAATATCTTTGTTTCTGCAATTCTGGTTTATTTTTTCCTGTCAAAATATACTATTGCTTAACTTTCTGCTTGTCTTGACTACTTGCTAAAACAAATGGATGAAGCACTAAAAATTGCTGAATATCCCAGGAGAAGTCTACCCTGGTTAGCTGGGAAGCTAGGCACAATTACACCCAGGGAAACTCAGCACCCTCACTCCTCCTCTGCCTGTAAGAACAGGACTAAGCCCTGGCCTCACCTGGAGAAGCAGCAGCCATCAGTTTTTGGGGATGTGCCTGAGAGGAAAAGAAGGAACTCCTCCATGGGCTGCTGGCTGGGAGCCGTGCACAGGCTGTCAGCCTCTTCCAACAGCTCTTCCAAAGGCCTAGGAGAGTGCAACAAGGAGGGACTTGCACTCTCCAAGGCCGAGAGAAAATATTAATCCCTGGATGTCCTGGGCTGGGGTCCCAGGGCTGAAGAGTAAGCAGAAGGTCACGGAACCAGAACAAAGTAGGAGGTCATGGAATCATGGAATTGTTTGGGTTGGAAAAGACCCTAAAATCATCAGGTCCAGCCATCCCCCCAGCACAGCCAAGTGCAGCACTAACCATGTCCCCAGTCTACACCTCTCTTAAATCCATCCAGGGATGGTGACTGCACCACTGCCCTGGACAGTCTGTGCCAGGGATGAAAACCCCTTTGATGCAGAAATTTCCCCAATATCCAATCGAGGCACATTTGCCTCAAGATGTTGCAGCCTGATCACACCACACTGCTGGAGACCATGGTCCCCAGGACACCCCTGTCCCACAGAGAGTGCCCTTCTGGGGGTGGGGGGAGATGCTCAGCCTTCACACAGGGTGGGGGACCAACATCCCAGGAAAAATCTACATGAGAGACCTAGTGAGATTGGCCAAACACATTATTGCCATTATATTGTATACCAGAGGTACTTGGATGTAACAGCCAAGTAACATCTAAAAATAGCCATGCATAAAGTCATAAAATGGACTGTGAACAGGCCAATTTTTTTCAGGTAAAACCCTGGAAAGGACTTACTATTGGTATCCATCAGCCAGTGTAAGATTTGATAATGTACACCCACATTACAGAGTTATCAGTCACTGATAAGATGCATGACATGGTCACTATGAAAAACCCTCGTGATTCCAAAGCATCAGCTCACCTGTAGCCCAAACAAACCTCCAGCACTGCTTCAGAGCACCTTTATAAGACACCCCTAAAGCCACAAACCATGTTTTAATAAAATATTTTCAGAACTGTAGACCAACAGACTGCCATACAAGAGAGGGCTATCTGGGCAAGGAGAACACACTCTATTTTCAGTGTAAATATATTACAGTGCTACTACAAAATTTGTATTGGTCAGAAAGAAGGAAATACATTAAGGTAATATTAAAGATGGTGGCCTCTGAGTTTTGGAAAGCCTTATAGTGATTGTATAATACTTTTTCTCTTCTCCAGTATCTCCCCATATGAAGTTACATTCCTTTGATAATTTTTGTCAAGACATCTTTACCCATTTCCTTTATTATGGAGCTATTCAGCACTAAGGAAAAAGTTCCCCTTTGCTTGCAGAACTCATTTCCCTGTTGTGACATGGCTGATAACGCTGCCATTCCACTAATACTGAGCTCAACAGGTACCTAGGTGCCCACAGGGCTGCTCACAAAACAGTGCAGCTGAAGGCTTGGGCTGCTGGAGAGTACTCATTAAACCACAGTATTTTGTCTTTTTTTTAAATTAAACATGAATTGTGTTTAATATTTCTAACATTTTATCCTTTCAGAGGTAAAAGCTGGGTAAGAACTTCTAGAATTAGAAGAATCTTTATATACAAAAATCTTCTCTGATCTGTACTGGCTCTCAGGTACCAGGAGGTTCATGTAGGCCTTTCCACACTACTGTCCACTCTTGGCATTACTTAGACTCGGATTTTCAAAAGCATTCTAGTATAGGTATTAGCATGGTTCGTTCATGATACCTGTTGTGGGCAGACTCCCAGAAAAACTGAGCCTGTCATTCATGCCAACTAACTCTTCAGGAAAAATTGAAATAAGCTGAGATTTTTAGTTATTTGAAAAACTTACACACTTTGGTCCTATCTGAACTCAGCACATGAAAGGAAATCATTCTGGGCACAGCTTGATTAACCTCAGGGATTCCCTCTGCTGTGACAAAACCAAAGCAAATAGCATTCTAGTTTTAGGATATCCTCATCTTCAAATTTTACCCAAATTTCCAAATTTGCCCATAGCTAGTGATAAGCCTGGGTAAAAGAGTGGAATTAGATGCTGCCGTGTAAAACCAGACCTGTTTTTGAAAGGGAAAATGCTGAATGCTCTGTTATGAGCATAAAATCTGCCCACACACAGAATTTAGCTTTGCAGTGTAGCAGAGAAGTGTTTTTCTTAACCCAGCCACGTTTACTCTGGGTGCCAGGGCATCCTGAGTAACTCCCACCATCACTTTAGGCTGCTCTGATAACTGCACGAGCTGCTTTTTGGTAACTAAACCTTTTACTAAGTTATTGACCACTGCTAGGCCTGGAGCAAGAAGGTTCAAAGTTTAAATATACACGGGGTAATAAAATCAATACTTGTTATTTCATTTAGTGAGCACGATCCCATCCTACAGCACCAGGTGTGGGTTATAAGAACAGGTAACAAAATACTGCAGAGAAAATGAATAATTTACCTCCCCTAACCTACAGCTGTAATGAGTAACCCCGTACAGATTTCTAGTTGAACAAACCGGTACAAAAAGACTTGCCTTGTCTTGGATACAAGGTTCTGTAACCTTGTAACAAGGTTTCCATTGCAGATGAGACACTTGGAGACCTGTCATCATGTACAGCTTTTCCCAGCCCCAGCAAGCTGCTCCCCGGGAGGGGGAATGGAGGGTGTCCCTGCACAGGGTCACTGGGCACGGACAGCCAGCAGCATCACCTGCAAGCTGAGGAGAAGGCAGAGCTCCTCACAGCACACAGCTGAGCGACCCTGTCCTGCATCCCCTGTGCCCGAGCAGCTGCCCAGGGACCTTGGCCCACAGCCCGTGGCACAGCTGGCACCAATCCTTCCATCCAGCCAGGCCGACCCTTGAGGCAGCAGAGTGACCCATGGCAACTGCTGAGTGTCAGCTTCTTCACTCATCAAGACCACTCCCTCTTCCTCCTCCTTTCCTGGTCTTCAAAGAGCCAGTTCCCATGCCAACCAGTCGGGCACCCTGGCTGTCCCTGCTGCCTGCAGAACTGCTACCAGGCAGAACAACACCAGGACTCCTCCTCAGGATGGGACCCAAGGGGAGAGGAGCCAGCACAGGCGATGGAGGGGCCAGGAAATCACAGAGCACCAGACTGGGTGCTCAGAGCAGAGCACTGAGGTGTGTGAGACTTCACCAGTCCAAACAGCTACACCAGAAAACACCTGCACATGGACAGGAGACAAACAGCCCTGTGCCCGCTTTGGCATTAGTGTCCTTTGCCTCTAAGATCATCTCTGGCCTTTCCAGACAGCTGGAAGCTGCTTGTCTGGAGCAGCTCAGGCAAACAGAGAGAACAGGAATCATCAAACCTCAGTTTCACAAGAAGTCACAGGGTTCTGTGAACACACCAACAGCTCCATGGCTCAGCACACTTCAGCAGTGTCCAAGAGTCCCCAGTGCATTTGTCCCAGAAGTGGAGAGGGCTCCATTGCCATGTGTCCAACTTCTAAACTACATTGCATAAGCTTAACACACTTTAGGTACTTTCAAAATATCAATTTGCCATCAGAACTGCTGAAGTTGCCACAGACACATTACCCAGCCTTAGATGAAAGGGAGACTGCCACTGCTGCAGGGATAACCCATGAAAAATATTTCTTTTAGGTATTTGGGAACTCCAGTCAGAAGGGAAACATGAAAACACCTCATCTGCTTCGACAAAACCAAACCAGAAATGACACCTTTTTTTTCTGAATTGCACACTGTACATCATGTTAAAAAGAAACAGAAGTATGATTAAAACATTAGGCAATCCTCCTGAGCACTGTGCAGCTGGGCACACTGGCTCATGTTTGGTTGCCGAACCTATGTAACATTGTATTTTTTGTTGCAGTACTATATAACATTGAATATTTTTGTTGCAGTTTTGTATAAACATTAACATCAGTGCTTTGAGTGTCCGGGACAGACACGATTTCATACAATTAAATCCTGATTTTTTTTCCTATTTATTTACTTATAAATTACCAAGTAAAGCAAACAGTGTCATAGATAAGCTGCTTGCTCCTAATACTCCATGAACTTCTCTGATACAACTATCTCAGGCTTTGACACTTTGAGAAGTGAACTCCTCCTCATTTTTTATCTCTAAAAATCAATCTCTGGGCACTACTATAAACTAAGGAAAAAGAGTACAACACCCCATCCCCAGCAGCACTACAAATCATTTCTGTCCCTTATGCCACAAAATTAAACACCTTTCCTCTTGCTGTTGACCCTGAGCTGCCCACAACATGATCATTTGGTTGATCAGCCTCAAGCAACCTCTCTTTGTCAGTTGCAATGGGAATTCACCATCCTGTGCAGGCAGCTTACCTCCTGTCGCTGTTTACTCTTCAGCAATTCACTCTGCCGTTACTCTGCCTGAAAATCTTACTATTTTCATGTCTTTAAAGTGTCTAAGTTTCAAGTGCACATGCTTGAGGCTTCTCTCCAGCCTCACCTCAGCATCTGTGCCCGAGTCCTCAGTGGCACGGGCCAGCGCGATTCGTGCGAGCTCCTGTCCCGGACCACACGTGCGGAGCACCCTTCCGCCAAGCACTGCCACTAGGGCTGTCTATTTCTGTATTTCCCTTCCTGTTTCTACACAGCTTCTAAAATAAACGGTAGAACATCATTCCTAATGTCACAGCAAAGCGTCTGGAGTCCTTTATTCTGCGCACGGAAGATCCGCGGATGCCCCAGTGCCCGCTCGAGCATCCGTGAGCCGCACCAGGCAGAGCCTCTCGCCTCCGCCTCGTCCGCCAGCTGTGAGGAGACTCTGCCGGGCGCTGCTTGCGATGAAAGAGCGACAGCCTAACCTGACTGGACCCCTGTCGTAAAAAGCGCTCATCCAGGTGATTTACCTGATTTTAATTGCACTTTTTACACTTCAATCATTCCTGGGGAATTGCTGCGATGCCGCTGACACTCCATCCTCCTCCTCCTCCACATCCGAAGGGAGCGAGGGGTCCTGTCGGGGGGCTGTCCCCGCGTGTACCCCCTCTCGCCCAGTGACCCCCTTCGCCGGCACGGCTGCCCGGGCGGTGCGGTGGCTCTTGAGGCTCTCGGTCCCCAGTCGCCGCCCTCGCCCTCATCACACCAGGCGCCACCGAAGTTCCGCCGCCCGCCGCAACTCCGCCGCGGCCGCCCATTGTCTGCGCGCCGGGAGGCGCTTTGGGGAGAAACGAGCCGAAAAGCCGAGTCCTCCGCCCCGCCCGGCCTCCCCGCCGCTCCCCTGCCCGCGGCCTCCCCCCGCGGCAGGCCCCGGTTTCGGGCAGGGCCGGGGGTGCGCGGGGGTCCCCGGGGGCGGGGGCGCTGCCCGGCGGGGCCGCGGGGCGGGCGCTGCGCCAGCGAGGACTCCCCCGCCCGCTCCCACCGCCCCGCCCGGCCCCGGCGCCGAGGGGCTGCCAGGGCGGGCGCTCCCCGCAGCCCCCGGCCCTCCCCGGCCGTGGCCGCCCTGCCACCGGGGAACACCCTGCGGGAGCCGCGGCCAAGGTGCCCGAGTCCTGCCGAGGCCGAGGCGCGGGGGCCGAGCCCGCTGACAGCGCGGCCGAGCCCCGCAGCCGCCGCCGCCGCCGCGGCCCCTCGCTCCCCGCCCCGGGCCCGGCTCCGGGAGGGACGCGGCGCGGAGCCGCGGGCGGGCGGCGCAGGGCGGCCCCATCCCCTCCCCGGGCGCGCACAATGGCCCCCGCCACCCCGGGGCTCCGGTGTCACCGCGGGGGGAGCAGCTTTGTGTCGGGAATCCGGCCCCAAACCCACAAAACACACAAAACCAGCGCGCGGGGAGCGCGGGAGCGGCGCCGGGAAGCGCGGCTCCTCCTTCCCCGCTCCGGGAAGGCCTGCGGGAGGGAGCGCGGCGGCGGGAGCACCGGGGGCGGCGGGGCCGGGGCCGGGCTCGGGGTGCCGGGCGCGGTGCGTTACCTGCCGTGGAACCAGTCCTTGCAGGCGTCGCACTCGATCATGAAGCGGGTCACGTCGTAGGGCAGCCGGCAGATGCAATAGACGGGCACCGTCGCCATGTTCGCGCCGACCGCGCCGATCCGCTCCGCTCGCGGCCGCCCGCCCGCCCGGCCGAGCGGAGCGGAGCGCGGCGGGGCCGAGGCGCCGAGGGGGGTGGCACGGGGGAGGAAGGGGAGAGCGGAAAACCAGAAATAATACAAAATAATAAAAAACGCTATAAAACCGCGATAGTGGATTTAGGGCTCCAGAGGGGCGGGCGAGCGGTGCCGGAGGACAGGGAAGCTCTGCCCGGAGCCGGGGGCCATGGCCAGGTCCCGCCGCCCGCCGGCGCCGCGGGCCGGGGCTCTCTGTTGTTGTTGTTGTTGTTGTCCCTCCAGGATGGTGATTCCCGGTGCTCGGCGATCGCGGCGGTGCCCCCTGGTGACAGCCCGGCGCGGCCTCCCCGGCGGGCCCGGCCTTGCGTCAGCCCGGAGGGAGCGGGGCCGAGCGGGGCCGGGCCGGGCGGAGCGGAGCGCGGCGGAGCGGGGCTCCCCGGTCGGGGCCGGGGCGCGGCGGGGGCTCGGCGGAAAACGCGTGTTTTTGTTAACCCCCGCCTGCCGGGAGGGAGCTGCCCCCAGCCCGAGCGCCCCCGCCCGCCCCGCCGGGGGGGCCTGGGGGGCGGTGCGGGGGCACCGGGAGCGCGGAGCGCTCGGGGGCTGTGCGAAGGGGGGGACCCCGCTCGGGGCGGCCGGGGGTGTCTGTCTGCGACAGCGGGAAGAGCCCGAGCAAGGAGCGGGGTGTCGGCGGGAGCGGGGGGCTCCGGGCCGCCCCAAGGGCGAGGAAGCCCGGAGAAGTGGCCGCAAGTGCGGTGCGACCCGCGGGAACAACGCCTGGCTGGGCGTGCGGAGGGGGGCAGCCAGATACACAGCGCGGCTGGTCCACATCTAAAGTACCCAAAAGAACGAGCTTCTTTCTCTTCAGTAACATGATCTTAGTGGGGGTTTAACCACCTGGGGGATTTACTGGGGTGTGGAACGAGATGATCTTAAAGGTCACCTCCAGCTCAAAGCACCCTGTGATTCTCTATTTGTATAATTTCTGCTTCTAAAGTCACCAGCTCTGCTCACAGCAGCCCTTTCGCTGCTGTGACTCCAAGGGGATGGTAATGAACACTTTGTGCCCACCAAGAACCAGATCACAGCAGCATATGGGCTGTGGGGGGACACTGAGGCCCTGAATGACCACGAACCCCAACACTGCACAGCCCCACTGACCTCCTCCCGTGCAGAGGCCAAAGAGGAACACACAAAGAGTGTGAGCTGGGGCTGAGGATGGAGAACCTTGCTGCCCTGCCATGCCAAGGCTCTGACAGGGGTTAAACAAACAGGCTGGGGGCTTTTGGAATTACTTCTCTTCCCAGAGTGTTCAAAGGCCAGTGGCACTTTTCCCTGAGGAGCAAGATCTTCCTACAGAGTGCTCACAAAGGGCCTTCCAACCAAGGTGGGATTTTAACTCTCTTACGGTGGATTCAGCATTTTGAATCCATTACATTTGGTGGTGTGGCAGGGGATTTGTCTTTGAGCAAAAAACTAAAACTGACATTTCTCAGACTTTCTTCATGTCTCTGCAAAAATCCTCAGAATCACCTGTGGAGGAAAAGAGTGATTAATGAAGCCAAAAAACTTCAGTTTCAAGTTTGTCTACAGAGAGGCAGCTGTTGTTGAATGGCTGAAGAGGGGCTGTCAGGTCATTGCCCCTGCCCACTGCATGTATATGCTGCAGGCAGGACTGACACACAGGGCTGTGTGTGATTGACACACTTAGCCCTGCCACAGGTGACCTCTGACACAGCTGGAAGTGCAGTGACATGGTGGGAGGCCCCAGGTGTGCGTCCTAAACTGTCACTTGGTGCTTTTGAGTCTCTCAAAGTGTACCAAGGGACCTGTTTCCTTCATCACAATGCACCATGTAAGAACCTGCCCCCTAAAACCACCCCTCTTTTAAGTTTAAATCTATTGGTCATGGCTTTAATGGTTCAGAACTTCAGCCAGGAAGTAGAAGAGTAGTAGAAAGTAGAAGATCAAGTCCTGGAAGTACAGCAGGACAGGGGCTGAACGGCTTGAGAGCCATCACAGAGCTTCAGACACCTTTACAGCGTTCCTCGATGCCAAGGACATCTCCCAGCACCACTCAGCTCAGGGTGTAAATGAGCCTCTAGAGACTGGGATGTCCTTTGGTACAGGATGGGCTTTGTGCCTCTGCACACCCTACACACCAGCAGCTGCAACCTGAAGGGCCTCCCTCTCTTCCTGGAACCAGTGTTGTCATGTTACAGAGCATGGAAGCAGAGGGCAGATCCATGATCTTTGAGGCCTTTTCCAAGCAAAAGGACTACTCCCTGAAGCAGCTCCTCCACACCACTTTCTGTGCCCATGTTCCCCCTCTCAGTTGTTTATGGGCTTTGCCTACCCAGCCCATATCAGCTGTGAGGAATTTTTCTCATCCCCTTTCCTTAGTCCCATGAGCATCTCCATGCAAACAGCTTTATTTCCAAGGCACCACCCGAATTCCAGTGTTATCATGTCCCAGCTGCTGCAGTGCGTGAGCCAAACCTCTGGATGCCCTGGGGGTTTGGTGCTCCCTACAGAGGGCAGCAGGGCCATGCCTGAGTGCAGCCAGGAGCTCCTAGGGGCTGCAATCATATCCAGCTCTCCATTGTCCATTGCTGGCCCTCAGGTGATGCCATACCTAGCAGCAGAGTGGTGTGTCTGTGGTTTTACTCCTGTTTTTATAGTGTCCATGTTTTTATGGATACTGCCAAGTGCCACAGGCAGTTGGGCCATCTGTAATTGTGCTGGAGGATGCTGGAGCTGACACTGCATGGAAATGCAGAAGCTCTGCTCTGGCAGCTCAGGCATCTTACTCATTGTTTTAACAGGGATTAGTGAATTAAGAGACTTATGGGTGCGGTTGTCCCACTGTCCTGAGCTCATCATGAGCATTTGAATCCAGAAGGTGCCTAGCTGCCCTTGGGAGGGGAGGGTGAGCCATGGAGCTGTATCCAGGTGCCTCAGCAAAACACCATTTGATCAGAGTTGACTGTTTGAAATCTTGAAGTGCATTTTAATATGTATTTTTAAACTGATTGGAAAAAAGTGGCACAGGCCCAAACAGAGGGCAGTGACCCTCACAGTGTTGCTGTGCAGGGCCATGAGCATTCTCTAGCCCAAAACTCCACAGAAGAGGGAGACACACAAGTCCATCACTGCCTCAGGCTGATCCCCACTTATTTCATCTCTCACTAGGGATCAGGACACTTCCTGAGGCATCAGAACGTTCATGTTTCCCAAATTCAAAGCACCCAGGAATTTCCCAGGTAAAACAGACTTTCAAGTGTTAAGAACCTTTTCTATTTGCTGAGAGCTGTCAAGAACAAGAAACTGGAGTAAGATAACAGAGGAATAAATAATTGTTAGATGAGTCCTCTTCTCCCATCCCATCCCATCCCATCCCATCCCATCCCATCCCATCCCATCCCATCCCATCCCATGCAGTCCATTCTTTCAGATCTTTCTGGAAATGGTTCAGAGGGCTTCGAGAGACATGGGTGGTTTTGATCACATCCTACAGCCAATGCTCACTCCTCAGCCTCAGTCCTGTGCCTGCACTGGACTGTGTTGTGCTTATCTCCAGAGACTGGAACAAGCATGTTTGTTCCAGGAAAGTGCTGCCCTCCCTCTGCATCACCCCTTCTCCAGCCATATCTTGCTCTTTTCCAATGGGGTGTTATTACCAACAATCCTCGGCTGGCTCCACAGCTATTCCAGCTATCAGTGCTTGAGACACACACATTACTAGTCCCTTATCTTCTGCGATCCTACACTTCATCCCATCTCTGTCCAATGGGTGGGACCCGCCTGTACTTGGCGGGTCAGTGTGACCGGGCTGGATTCACTTTACAGGCTTTGGGCGCGATCTAAAGGATCACACGGACTCTCACCGCCGCCGGTACTGCCATCTGCCGTGGGGCTGGATCATTGCGGGGCTGGATCACGGTACTCCTGGGCACCGGCAGCACTGAAAGACGTGCCATGGCCTCATCCTCATCTCGTCTCAGCGCAGAAGCGATGGCTGCACGTCCCATTCCCCGTTCCCATTCCCCATTCCCCATTCCCCATTCCCCCTCCTGGCTGCACCAGGCACTGGGGCTCCGTCCGGCGGTCCCCAGAGCTGCTCACTGAGAGGGAGAACGGCCCCAGCCGCGGGCAGGGCTTCTCCCAGCCCCCTGTAGCCCGCCCCCCACCCCTCCGGCAGCTCTAGCTCGCACCGGGAACAGCCCGGGCGGCAGCGGCGCTCCCCGGCCCGGCCCCGCCCCGCCGGCCGGCCCCGGGCAGGAAGAGGCGGAGCGGCGATGGCGATGGCGGTGGCCGTGGCGATGGCGGTGGCCGTGGCGCTGGCGGTGGCCATGGCGCTGGCGGTGGCCGTGGCGATGGCCGTGGCGGTGGCCGTGGCGGTGGCGATGGCGGTCGCAGTGGCATGGCCATGGCGGTGGCGGTGGCCGAGGCGATGGCGGTGGCGGTGGCAAGGCCTTCCTGCCCCGGGGCCGCCCTGCTGCCCTCCCCGCGGCCCGGACACGCCTCGCAGGCGGGAGCCCAGAACAAAAGTGGGCCGGGGCGCTGCGCTAGGAATGCCCCGACCCGAGACCTTCCCCGCTGCCGCTGCCCAGCCCTGCCCTGGCTGGGACATGGGGAAGGCCGGGGGACAGCCCGCACCGCCGGGGACCGGCTGCGGCACACGCCGAGCATCGCTGCTCGTTAACACAGGTTGTGAGGAAAGAGCCCCGATGCTGTCGCTGAAGGCACAGAACGGACAGTGGCCCCACGTCCCACCCAAAGAGTGGATTCTCCCAGTTTTCACTCTTTGTGTTGGAGCTGGCTAATGAGATATTGGTCACACCGGGGCTTTCCTTACCGAGAAGGTGGTCAGACCCTGGATCATGGTCCTGGAGAATGGGGTCAGTGCCCCAAATTGTCAGTGTTCAAGGGGCATTTGGATCATGTCCTTAAAAATGAGCTTAAATTTTTGGTCAGCCTTGAAGGGATCATGCAGTTCAACTCAATGATCCTTGTGGATCACTTTCAACTGAAATATCCCACATTCTATTCTATTCTATTCTATTCTATTCTATTCTATTCTATTCTATTCTATTCTATTCTATTCTATTCTATTCATAAATTCAGGTGTCAAAGATGTTCTTCAGGAGCAAGCCCAGGCAGTAGCCAGTCATTCCATAGGATCACCGATCCTGGAGTCAGTTTAGCTCTCTCTGAGAGGACTGTGTCTGTGCTAAATGTGCCTGTCCTACAGGAAGCTGCTTGGGACAGCAGGCAGGCAGCGCTGTGCTCGTCCCGAGGGGTGCAGGGTCACAGAACATTGCTGGGCTCTCGCAGTCCACCCGTCCCAGCCCATTCCCAGTGCACCCACACTGGGGACTGGCACTGCCACACGGGACCACGGCCACGCAGCTTGGGTTTGCTGACGCTGGTTATTCTATGCCAGCTCCCAGTTTGGACTTGAAAAGGAAACCTGCTGGGCAATGGGACAAGGGCTGTCCTGCAGCTGCATGAGAACCAGAAGTGGGAATACTGTCAGAGCAGAGAAGCGCTGGCATGGGGGGAGTCACACTGCACTGAACAGGGAGAGCAGGGACACAACTCCTCCGGCTGCTGCAGGGGGATCTGTCTCAGGAAGGAGAGACTGATTGCTGTCCCTTGTGGAAAAGCATAGCTGTGCTTCGGGGCAGGGCAGAGGGAGCTGTGCCCACTGCTCACCCCAGGCTGTAGCTAACACAGCGAGCAGACAGGCACGGTAGGGGAGAAAGCCCCCCAGTTTACACCAAGGTGTAAATCTGCAGCTCCTCATGTTCTGTCAGTTGGATCTTGTGTAACAGACTCATTGGATCCCAGCTCTGTAGAGGCATTGCCCACCACTCTCTCACTGCCCATCCCCAACAATCTCCGTGAGCACCTGCAGTTCTTTTTCTTTAAACAACTGCCCCATTATTTCTGCCTTATTTGCATCTCTTCACCCATCTGACATTTAAAGGTGACATCTAAAGGAGCTGCACATACCAGCAAGACAGGGCATGACTCCAACCAGGTGTGGTGTCCCCAAGCAGCGAGTGAATCACAGAATCCCAGAATGGTTTGGGTTGGAAGGACCTTAATGCCCATCCAGTGCCACCCCTTCCAAGGGCAGGAACACCTTTCACTGTCCCAGGGTGCTCCAAGCCCGGCCCAACCTGGCCTTGGACACTGCCAGGGATCCAGGGGCAGCCAAAACCAAAGGCCATGCTTCCCTTCTCTGCCTTTTAGGAGGACACCACAGATCCTGGCAACTCAACCACTTGACTTGGGCATAGGAAAACTTTTATTTACATGTTAATTAAAAAAATACTTGACAAAAAAGGCATACAGTATTTTATACTAAAAGAATAAAGATTTTTATTAAGCACTGTAAGTTGCATTCAATAGCCTTCAAAGACACCACACCACAATCCATCTACAACCAGCCAAACCCAACAGTAGTTCATTCTTGCACAATCCATGAGTTGGGGCAGAACTCCCTTCAACTTACATTAAGATACCTACTTAGCTCTGGCGGGCAGGGAATGGGGAATTACACCTCATTTCTGATCACTAATGTGTGATGAAGAGCATCAGGAGAATTATATGAAAACGAATATAAAGAAATGATTCTGATTTTGAAGTACATTAAGTTTGGAAACACTAACAAAAACATCAAAATGATACAGGTATATTTGCTTATACTAAATTCTTGATGGGAAAGTTCTCAAGAACAAGCCATTTGTTTCCTGCTACAGAAGGGGGGTACTTTTTTTTTGAAGATCAAAGCGTTTTTTTTTTTGTTTTTCACAGAATTTCATATTTGCTAATATGAAGGCATAAAACAGCAACAGAGAACAATAATGCATACAGCAATGAGTACACCAGGGTAACGTTGATATTCAAAACGGCTAGATAATTTTTTTTTTAAGTTTTAGAATAAATGCAACAGAGGTCAATAATCACAAAATTTTAAGGTTAGAGCAAGATCAGTCAATGACTAAACATAGTTAACATCTTTTATAGGACTATTACTGATTATTAGCTTTTTTTGTTTTGCAAATGGGCACAGTACTTGTAAGAATGGAAGAAAGAGGACAATAACATGCATAATATTAACTACACACTTTAAAAATCATGAACCATGCAGAAGTTTAGCTCAAATAGTAGTACTAATGGTCTACGTCTGATTCAAAACCACATAGTTCATTGATCACGGATGCATGGTATTAGTCACAAAAAGTTTCCTAACACATTGCGTTTGTTTTGAAAGGTCGTTTGCATCTTCTATGATTTCAAGTTTATCTCCGTTTAACTCGCTCGTAACATATGTATGATGTCTATTGAACTCAGCAGAACTGCAGTGTTACTGAGAATTGGTAGTTTCGAGAGTTTGCACATTTTTAACACAAAAGAACCACGGCAACGGTGATGAGATTTCAGAAAGAAAAAACTGTGGTTGTGCCTTTTTCCCCCCATAATCATGAAATCAAAGCCTTAAAGAAAGCTTTATTGTGACACAGTAATGCAAAATCAAATATAATGGCATACATATGGTGCCAAGTACTAAAAATTATAGTTTTAAGCTATATATACTTAAAGACTGCCAAAATTTGTTTTCTTTATATTTCAAAAAACAAAACTACAAGCTTTTGTCATAACCAGTTTAAACTTTATGTATACTTCATTTTAAGTGCGGGAGTCAAATGCTCTTCATTCTTTTTTTTTTTTTTTTTGTTTTATTGTAGCATTTTGACTACAACTGGTTAAAACTAAAAAATGTGTTGTTTAAATCTCTGACATCAAAGAGGGATCCGAATTTCCAAAGTCCTCATTTTTCTCTTACGGAAAGGAAAAAATGTACGTAACTGTAGGCTCTCTTTCTTTCCAGATATTCCTAATCCTGACCCTTCCCAACATCCTTCACCCTCTATAAAAAATAAGTTTACTCTTCTTTTTTTAAGACAGTGGCCTCAAGAGCATCATCTTTATGGCAAACACTGTCTGCATTTAGTGCATTTAAATGAGGATTCGTATTGCACATTTTAGAGTCATTACTCAAGGCACTTTCAGACTGATTGGAAGCCCTGATGTCTCCTGTATTCCCATTCATCTGGGAAGCTGGTTTTTCCTCAGTCACAACTCCATTTTCAGCCAGGGATCCATCTGAAGACACAAGTGAGGATTTAGATTCCTCGGATTTTGACTTAAGTTCTTTGGCTACTTCTTCTGCTGAAGCAGCGTAAGGAGGTTTGCCCTAGTTGTTAAAAAAAGAAGAGAATTACTGAAGAACCAGTGCTAAAAATGTATATAAATGTACAGTCTAATATAAGGACACTACAACAGGCAGCATGCAGGGCACAGGGTCGTGAGTGAACACCAAATATTAGGCATTGCTGAAAGAAGTGGCCCACAAAATACATGGAGAAGATTTTCGGTGTTCCCCAGAGCCTTCTGATGCCCCTGGGGCAATGCTTTAGTTTAAACTTTGCTGTTGCCCTCCTTTCACAACATCAGAGCTACATAAATGTCTGAAACACCAAAACTGAGAATCAATGTTCAGCTGCACTTTGCTCCTTAGTTCATGTGCTGTGATTCAGTGGCAGGATTCTGTGTTACTCAAATACAAACACGACTGTTTCCAGCCAGCGTTTGGAGGAGTGCAGAAGCACCATGCACTATTCCCTGCACCAAGCTATATGCTTGCAAGATTAGGAAAGGCTTTCATAAAAAAGCATATAGTAAAATTGTACAAGACTGAGTATAGCCATAAAAACCAGACTGATGCAGCATACAATTAGTTAAGTATTTGTAATTAATCTTAGTGTTCCAGAAACATAATAGCCTTTAAACAAATCAAAATAAGCAGGTTAGGCTGCTAAGAAGCAGCACACTGGTCTGTCACACTGTTCACAAAGTCAAGTGCTAAGACATGGCTTAAGACAGGGATGCCTCAAACAGCAGCAAACAGCTTTGCAGTATAAAAACCTCCACTGTTACCTACTAGAACACCTGCAGTAAGCTGCTGAAGGGTTTTACAGAAGCACTTTGCAGGTGAGTCAGAACTGCTGTTCTCTAGCATTCTCATTATCCAGATAATCACAATTCTCAGTCCCATTGCACAGGTATGGGTGATCACTGTCATCGTGCCTCTTTACAGACATCCTTAAATTCAGCTTTCAAGACATGCTTTAGTTTCTTTCCAGAACAAGAGTGAAAAGTTTCATCTTGGGATAAACCAGAGCAGTCTGGTGTGCTGGACAAATCCAAAGAGATCATTTTGGTCAGATCCCCAAGTTGAGGGGAGGAAGTGCCTCTGGCTGAGCCTGGTCTTGCACAAGCACTGCCTCAGTGAGGCAGAGGGGCCACTGGCACCTCCCAGCCTCACCTGGCTCTCACAGTCCACTCACTGCATGGGAACTTTCCCAAGTTCTCCCTGCCATGTGCATTTTAAATAATCTTTTTTATCTTCCTATAGGAGAAACATCCTATATGGCCTTGATGACCACAAAATGCAATGAGCTCAGGTCCATAGAGAATGCCATTAATCTTCTCCAGGCACAATTTTACACACAGGTCCTTGTGATCACAAGTATTTACCATCCAAATTACAGATCATTATTAAAAATGCAAATACCCAACCTTGATAGCACTTGTCAAGACACCTGCAGCTATTACCTGAACTATACTCCCATATGTACACCTGTAATAAGCCTGGAGTATTTGGGAGCTCGTTTTCAGGATTTCCTTTACTTCAAAGCTTAAGATACTCAGAAATTAGATGCTCTATGATTAACACAGTAGTTTCTCTTCTACTTAAAATATAAAGTTTCAGATCCACAGGTACATTTGTAGACATATAGTCTGCGTACACAGCAATTTAACAAGGAAGAGAAGTATTTGAATTTTTACAACTGTAAAACAGTAAGTTTTACTGGAAGTTAATAGTTCCTTCATTATCTACTGGAGAACATTCTTTTACTGTCTGACGCCTGAAAACACCCTCCTACTCTCAGGTCTCTCTGACAAATGGCATGTCCATATGACGTATTTATTGTGGAAGTTTTACCAACTATTTACTACTCATTCATCCAAACTGCATAGCAGCCAGAACCATGGAAAAGGAAGAAAAACAGAACTCTGAAAGCAACTGACATCTCATACAGGTCAGCAGTGTGCCTCAGCTATATTTGAAGGATCCTTGGAACAGACAAAAGTCATGATCCATGGACGCTTTGCAGGGTGTCACCAGGAAGGAACCTGCATGCTCAGGGGGAAAGGCTGCTCTGCTACTCCCAAGAAGTTTAGAGTGACCTCTTAGATCTGGAGCATGGCAGCAGCAAAGATCCTTCACTGCTACAAACTTTCCTTCATGAGTCTGGACCACGGTCCCAGAAAAAAAATTGGGGAAGATTTGGGGCAGGAACAGAACTGCTAATTTGTTTCAGTTTTGTATTTCTCCCATTTTCTAAATTTTCTTCTACTCCCATGGCTGGTTAGAGCTGTGTAGGCACAAGATTCATGTCAAAATACATTCTTCCACATCTGTCTTTAGAAGCAAAGTTTGCTTTAAGTGAGCTGTGACACCAGCCTGTCCTGTCACCGCTGTGCGGCTCACAGCTTCCACGGGTCGCCAGAAACACTTGGAGCTGTTAAAGTGCTGCTGGTCTGGAGTCCAGCCCAGCCCAGCCCGTCCCAGAGCGTGCTGCAGTCAGGCACATGGCTTCATTACCTGAATTGCTCCCTGGCTTTTATAACCTCGCCCATAGTACCTTCCACCTCTTCCAAAAGTTCTTATCACCGGAGTGGAGATAACTCCTCTAGGTCGCCTGCAGGGGTGGGGCAAGGGGAGAAAATAAAACACTGATCAGTTTTGTTTACAACTGCTTTACATTTAGTTTTATTATTTCCCTAGCTTTACTGACTAGTGCCTATCATCAACGCATTTTCAAAGAGGAAAGATACCTAATTCTGAATTGTAGGGTTCTGCTGCTTGCAATTGTATCAAACCCAACACACCTTTTGGGTCCAGAGCAATAAAATGTTTCTTTCTATATTTCCCTTCAAAAAGAAACAATAAATGATATTTTCAAGCTTTGCAGAAACATTTTCCAAGTGTCAAATTATCCTCATGGCACTTTAAAACCAGAGCTCAAAATACTTTCACCTTACAAAAATAGCAATTTGAACCACACAGAAAGCCATTTCCCCCATTAAGTAACAGCTCCCAATGTAAACACATGAGACAGGTTCTGATAAAAGAAAGTAAGGCAGAATTAAAAAGTTGTGTAGGTACAAAATTATCTAAGAAACTGAGGGAATAAATGAGCTTCACCTTTATCTGGCATGTGGCAATTAGTAAGTTGGGATGCCTTCCAGTGGAGACTCCCAACTTAAGACACATTAGGCGGTGGTTTTTGGTGTGATTCAGTACAGATTACATCAGATGAAACCAAACTTTCCCACCTTGGTCTCAAGTTGTGCCAGGGAAGGTGGTTTAGATTAGATATATTTGGAAAAATTTGTTCACAGAAAGGGTTGTCAAGCCCTGGTACAGGCTGCCCAGGGCAGTGCTGGAGTCATAATTTTGGAACTGTTCACAAAACACATGGATGTGGCACTTGGGGATATGGTTTAGGGGTGAGCATGGTGGTGGGTACTGGGTTGACAGCTGGACTTGATGATCTCAGAGGTCTTTTCCAACCGCAGCAATTCCAGGATTCAGCTACAACTGCTTTAACTCCATCAGCTGCAGAAACTGAATTTCCCAATCGTTATGTCACGAACTCCTATGTCAATGTTCTCCTAAAAGTTCCTTGTTTTCTCTAGCAGAGATACTGGATTGCTCTAGAAGCCTGGGAATGCCCTATGTTTGCTCTGGATGTGCTGCCTGATAGTAGGAGGTGCTGATGTCACACCTGACCCCACTGGGGCTGGCTGCGTGCTGCTCAGGTCCCTGAGCTGAATGATGCCCAGGGGAATTGCACTGTGCCCTCCCAATCTCCTCTCACAAGCTGTGAATTCCCACACTGGGCAGTAAGAGATCAAATTCTGGGGTTTAGAAGCGACAGCAGCGAATGAACAGGAGTTGTGGTTTGCATGTGAGTCCCTCTCACTGTGTTCCCTCCTTGCCAACCCCACTGGCTCTCTTTTTACAAGGTCAAACCATGTCCTTCAAGTAGCTGTAAAACTTTTCCCACTCAGAAAATCACACTAAATACACTGATGGATCGAGGCTAATACAAGGCAGCTGGTATAATTTTACACAAGAAGAACGTCTGAGCTCAGCATTGCGGAGACATGAGGCAATGGGGTGAACAAGCCTGACTCAACCCCCTCTTCTGAAAGAGATAAAAATGGAATACAAGTGTGCAAAACTGGGCCATGAACCAAGACAACCTGCTGTGCTGTTTCCTAGTTCTGACCTTTGGTAGGAAATAACCTCTGCCAACATGGACCTGTTGTTAAAGCACTGGATCTCAGGGCAAGGTTCTTCCCCCAGAGGGTGCTGGCACTGCCCAGGCTCCCCAGGGCATGGGCATGGCCTCGAGGCTGTCAGAGCTCCAGGAGCCTTCGGATAGCGCTGCCAGGGATGGACAGGGTGGGATTGTTGGGGTGTCTGTGAAGGGCCAGGGGTTGGACTCCATGATCCTTATGGCTCCTTTCTAACTCAAAATATTTCTATGGTTCTGTCTTTAGGCAGAACCCTTGACATGATCATGTTTTCCTATTGGTTCTACTTTAGTATCAACTGACCAACAAACAGGTAAGCTGCCTGCAGTCATTTTCCCTCTGGCCTATTCTAGTAACGCTACATGTGACCAATGCCCTCTCAGTGCTGATCTGATGGAGAGAAGAAGATCTGGCACTGACACTTTTCCTGTCTCTTTGGGGTGACAATCTGCACCAAACCATACTGCCTTAAGACAGTACCTCCAACAAAAAGAAACTTCAGGCATTTTATGTCAAATTGAAATCTACTACTGAAAAATCGTATTTCTCTGTCATAAAGGTACGGCAGGAGCAGCAATACCCTTTCAGTGATCTGTTCACTTCCCAGACAAGGAGGGTTCTCAGTTCCTGGCTACTGATGTTCTGTGTGAATTCAGGTATTGCCCCCTTCAGGAGATGGAGGAACTGCTGTCCTGTATGGATGTAACTGAGCTCTGAGCCCCAGGCTGCCCACAGACCCTGGCTTTGGCAGGACACAGCCATCACCTCCCCACACACAGTGCAGATCACTGGGAGAAGCAACCAGCTTCTGTTCATGTATCCTCATGAAAAACAGAACTGATGATCATCCAAGAACCTCACTTCAGTGGTGAAAAAGGTTATTTTGTCCCTTGGTACCCAAGCAAACCTCATTACTCCTCACCTTTGCTCACTCCCACTCTCTCCAGATGCTGCTCTGGATCAGTGCAGGGCTCCCAAACCTGCCCCCACACCCACCCAGGCACGTGACAGTTGTCTGAAACACCTAAAACAACACTCAATGCTTCTGTTTTGGCAGTTGGATCTCATCCTTGACAACTGGGCAGTCCTAGCTAAATGAGGTCCCCTTAAAAGATCAGTTCTGCAGCCACTGAACCTGCTCACATTTCTTCCCACAGCTCCTGCCTCTCCCCGGCCCCACAGCAGCTCCAAATTCTCCCAGGGCTTCAGATTAACCCAGCTCTTCCCTCAGCCCAACACGACATGCATTCCAACAGCTGTGGCTGACTCCAGCATGAAGCTTCATAGTGCACACTGGAGTAAATTAACAGAGAGATGAAATTCATGCAGTGCAGTCTTTCACACTGCTGCTCCCTAGCTCAAGGTGGCAATAAATCCATCAGCTTTATTGCACTCCTAATACAGACAGACAAAATACACAGTACTTTAGGATTGTCTCCTGTAATAGACACAACCTTAATGAAAGATAAAGAGAGTTCTAAGGCACAGAACCAGCAAGCTTATGGAAAAAATACCATCTTAAAAGTAACAAACTAGATATTTTTGTAATAAAGCACTTGCTTTTCAGACATGATGTGCACCCGTAACTTCAGCTGTAGTGAAATGAAGTGGAAGAGCTGAAGAAATTAATATTCTTTTAAGCACACTTCCATCATGACTGTAACAGAGAACTATTAAACTCAGAAATGTCCTTCAAGTGTTTTCTGCTTCACAGGATTACATAATGTAGTTATTAAAACTGTTATCATGCTTCTTGATAAATGTCCTTCCACAAAAAAGAAAGGTGTTTAATGTAATGCATCTACTGGTTTCATGGAAAAGTCCCAAAGTAATTTCCTCACTCAAAAGCAACCTCTGTGTTTGTGTGTGTGTGTGTATATATATATATATATTTCAGATTAGTACGAATTTTATTTGCACATAAAAATGCTTATACCTATAAAAATAACTGGTGAAAAGCATCTTAAAATGAATGCCAATGTTTTTCTTGAATATTCAGTGGGTATAATTCACCCTATGTGTCCTAAAGTGTGTCATATGGAATCTCTACTGCTTCCAACTTCTGTTTTCCTTGCTTCCCCAGTCATTAAATCCCACGTGAGCAGCACATTCCCAGGCTGGCACTTACCCTCTGGCTGGTCCTCCCACGGACACCACCTGCAGAGGAAATGGCCCTCTACCCCCTCGTCCACGTCTGCTTCCAGCCCAATGGCCGACTACAGTGCCGGCAATTTCAAGTTTCCCTCCCTGAGAAGGAATAGGTTGGACTCCTGCACATAAAAGCAAAACCAAACTTTGATCTTCATAATCATCACAGTAAAGTTCCAAAGAATGGAAAGCTGGTTTGCCCAGATTTCACCACCCCATTTCCTCTAGGGATACTGTGAGGTTACTGCTCATTTTGCAGTATTCCAGAAGTGTTAGAACTCCAAGAGCCTGTTTCCCCCACCCCTTTTTAAAAATAGATATGAATTCTGAAAAGAAAAATTATCTGACATGAATGCTTCAGTTTCAGTAATTGAAAATATACTTGAGATAGGCCTCAAGAAACCAGGGGAGTTTTACAAGCTGGCTGAAGACTGCTTTTTTTCCTGCATTCTTGAAGAAGAAGGAATTCTTGCAGGTTCAAGGCACTTTTTAGCCAACAGCAAGTATCAGCATAGATCACACAGATTATATTTGCAATAAAGAACTTACTAGGTTGGATAAGCTGTACTAAGACTAAGTTGCTATAAAAATGTAGCATTCAAACAGATCTGGTTTAAAAGGTGTGTTTATCATTTCCCCTCAAAGAAGGCAGCTAAAGTTACAGTTGTCTAAGATGCAACTACAGCTTCTGTTCAAGTTGCTCATGTCTTTATACTAAATCAGCTCTGGGGCATGACAGGTATTTCAAGAAATCCAGGTATGTGAACTGAGCAAGATGTTACTGGTAAGACCATCAGCACCAAAAGGGTTACAAACCACAGCATTTATGCAGCCATTAGTCTCCAAATGCTATAAGCTGGGAACTACTCTACCGCTTACATCCAGAAGGTTCCTACTTCCCTGTGCAAGTCCTTCAGCTCCAAATGCAGATGGTTTGCAGGGCCAGAGTTATCCACACAGGAAGCACTAGAGGTATCTTTGCTCTTAAAATAGAAGCTCAGAGGCCACAAACAACAGCTAAATATGTGGGAAAAATTTACCCTCAACAAGCTTCCATCATCTCACATACAGGAAGTAAGCAATAGGCACACAGGTAGGGAATAAATCCCAATCCTGTGTCCACACCAGCACTGATGCCAGCAAAGAAGGGGTCAGCAGTAATACCAAAGACAGTAATTTCTATGCTAGGTCTTTGCAAAAAGCTCAACTGTCCCCAGATTTTGGAAAATCCCTGTTAATACAGAGGCCAGTGGGTTACGGATGCCCTCTTCGCCAGTGGGAGCACAGGAGACAGGCTGCCTGCTGGGTTTTGGGCTCTCCTGTGTTTGGAAGAGGTTTCTGGCATGAGGAGGCTGGCGCTGGGGGCTTGCGGCAGGGATGGGAGCAGAGCGGACAGCAGCCGGGCAGGCTCTAGAGAGGGAAGCTGAGACAGTTAAGGAGACAGGGAGTCAGTAGGAAAGCCTCAGACCAACCCATACAGTGGAGGAAGCTGTTGCCAGAAGCTCTAAGAAAAGGGGTTTGGGTATAATTACCGCCCTGAAACTTGCTAGTCCTGTTGCTGTCATTGCCAGAGAAGGCTCCGGAGTGTCCTGCCGCTGCCGCCACCCGGAAGGCCCGGTAAGTGCCTGTGGCTACTGTTTCCCCATAAGGGCCTCCAAAGCCATAGACTCCTGTTAGACCCAGGGTAAAGAAAGACAGGGGAAAAGCTGTGAGGGGGCCAGGCAACTGGGAAAGCCCCAGCAGAGAGGTTGCTGCCTCCTTCCACCCTTCCAGAGCCAGGCGGGAGGACCGCGCTCCCGCGGGCCGGGCTCCTGTAGGCGATACTGCATCACTGCCGAGGGAGCCCTGGCCAAAGGTATCCTGCTGTCTCAGCCAGCAGGGAGCCTCTGATCCAAAGGGCAGGCCTTGGGGCTTGGAATGGGATCCCAACCTCTATGGCATCGTAAAGGCCTGTGACAATTTTTTGGCAGTGAGCATTGGTAGCTACAGTCATGGCACCCCTGAAATGCCTGTGGCCAGTATCTATACACCTCTGGGCCTTGGTACAGAGCGATTTTGAGGTAGTGAGCAATTCTAGGAACAGCCTGCAATGTTTATGTCAGTATTTACACTTGAGGGTGCCAATGGTTATATGACTGCAGCAAAACACAGAGGAGTGGGGAGGGGGAAAGGTTGTCTTTAGCCCTGACAGTTAAATTGTGTCTGATAATTTATAAATGTTTTGAACCAATTTACTGTGCAAATCAAAGTTTTTTCATACCGCCCAGTGTCAATCTATTCCTCTTTTTTCTACTTCTATAATAACAGTAAAAATATTCTGATCTGGCACAGTTACTAAAATCCTGATGAAAATACGTAGCAATACAGCACATTCCATATCACTGGGCTAATAAAAGCAACCCCAAAATACAGTGGCAGGCACATGCCAACACAAGCCGACCACTTGCTTTTCCGTATTTTCCCTACGAAATTGACCAGAGTTGGTAGTTTTGGGAATGTGCAAGGTAAGGTAATGTGTGGCACCGCTGTCCCATCACTTACCAGCAAAGCCTCTCCCCCTGCCCTGAGGTGGTGGGACTGGCCCAAAGTGTCGAGGATACATAGAAGCTGGATAGAAAGGCATGGCAGGTGGAGGTGGGAAAGGGAGAGGATGGTTCTGCCTGGAGAAATTTAATCCTTCTAGGATGCTCTGACGCATCTTTTCAACCTTGGCTGCCTGCTCAGCCTAGGAATAAAGAGAAGGTCACAGAGGGACATTAAAATTCTCATTTCAATTGTATAAAGCTACATTTACACAACAAATTCAATGGAAAACCCAAAATAATACAGAAGTAGAGAGAGAATCATCATCCTACACCTGGACTGCAACCCAGAGTCTGTGCATACAGGCTGAAACATGCCTGGAGGGTTATAACCCTGAGAAGGGACCACAGCCACCATCAATAGCAAACTTGGGATCACCTTCCCTCAATTCACAAAAAAAGAAGGGATACAATTTCATATCTTTCAAAAAGTTTGGGTTATTCAGTAAACTGTTTTATCAGTTTCCTGGTTTTACAGGTGGATAGTAACTTCGCATGATTTGGATAAAACAAAAAAGGCCTTTGTTCATATTTTAAGATGATTGTAAGAAACGTGAAAAGATTTTGAGCTGAGGACCCCAGGAATGACTTTACAATCTGTTAAGTCAGTTAGAAAACACCAATTTTCTTTCACTACAAACCCAGTGCAGTTTAATCTTTTCGACAGTCTGACCCAAAAAGGTGGGACTTGAACAAATGAGCAGAGTTTCCAACTTGGCCATTCATCATATCAGTGTTTGCATTTTAGAGAGAAAAAAAAATCAAATTCAACTTGATGCCTCTTCTTCCAAATCTACCCAAATGCCACCCTACTCATCAAGAAATAAGGAACTAAACAGAGAAACCCACCCATTAGCCATTCCCCTCATATTTGCCTTTTAAAGCAGAGGTGACACGTGTGGTAAATGACAAGCCAGGCCATGGAACCCTTGTGGACACATGGGACACTCCATCACCCTGCCAACTACACACCTGACCATCACAGAGGTCGATGAGCGGAACTTTCTCCCGGCTTGCTTTGATGAGCTTGGTCTGGAATAATTTCCCATCAAAATACATCCAGGGACAGCAATGCTCCCATGGAATCGGCTGTCCGCAGGCGTCGTTGGCAAAAAGAGCCATGTCCACACCACTCATAAAGAGAGCAGACAGTTGGATTCCACGGGGATCCAGATTCTCAATCTGTTTAAAACCAGAGTAAATATAGTAAGATCGCAGTGAGATATAATTCAAAGTTATTCCAATAGTTACATTCTTTTCAAAACTCTTGCAAACAGAGGGATTTTAAAAGGTCATCCAGACTTTCAGAGGTTTGAGCAGAAGAATGCACCAGAACCTCACACTTGGGCATGCAGAGCTGCCATCTTCAGAAAAGCTGTTGTCCCATCCACCTGCTCTGGAGACCAGAGATAAACACAAACCCCTATTTTCTCAACACAAAGTGCAGGAAACTATTTCTAAAGACATTTACAGGAAATTAACACTAGAAAACTTCATTCAAAATTTTATTCCAAATAATTAAATGCTTCTTAGATGTGTGGCAGAACATCTCAGGAATGAGCTCAATGCAAAATTCCATTTTTCTTCCCATGTAACACATTTCTTTCTCAACTCCTTTATAATGGATTTTCTATTAGTTTGATTCAAGATTTTGCTTTAAGAACACTTTAAGATATCTTAATAATAAAGTAGTGTGTATGCACACAATGGCTTTATTTAGGATGTAGAATAGGAACACTAAGGTAGAACTAAACAGTGAATAATAGGTAGTGGTCAAAGCAAAAAGGATTTGCTTGCCGCAAGTGTATTTTTAGCTCCAGCATAAGAAAATATCACTATTGGTATTCTCTGAAATACTTCTCAAAATATCAGCCCTTGCTTGGGAACATTTTCAAGACCTTGGTATTAAATTTTAAAATTAAACTCCATTACCACCTTCCTTATGCATAAGCAACCTTTAAGAGCCCAAAGACTCTCCTGCTCATTTTGCAGATACGTGGCTGGGTTCAACCAAATTCAACTGCTCTTTATGTCTGACTTCACAAACTGCTTCCTGTGAAGACAGTAACAACCCTGAGGGAATTACTGCATCTTCCAGCTAACCAACATATCTTATGGAAGTAATCCACATTACTTTATGTATGATTGAAAAATTAAAAAAAATACTACTAAACCAAAACATTATCTGCTATTAGTGGCCTTCTGGTTTGTGTTGGAATGGCAAGAATATTTTCTCTGGGAGTTCCTTTCTTAGTCTCTAAGAACAGTGATTTTCACAGAGGAGTTTGAGACTTTGATGACTCTACAATAGATACCTTTGGCAAAATCTATACCCCTAGATGTCATTTAGGCTGTGGGCTAAACATCCCTGGAAGTGTTCCAGGCCAGGTCAGATGGGGCTTGGAGCAACTTGGGATAGTGGAAGGTGTCCCTGACCATGTCAGGGAGTGGAATGAGATGGGCCTTATTTAAAGTCTCTCCCAACCCAACCCAGACTGTGATTTTGATTTATTGTGTTGTGTTTGGAAAATGGACATTGCAGACCATTGCAGCCATCTCTGCAACACTTCAGGCCACTATGACTAATATTTTGGAAAGTACAGGCTTTTAGTGAGGCACATACAGATCAGCCACTACAGTTAATTCCTGTATCAGCTGGAAACAAATCTCTTAAATTATCTAAGTCCTAGTTAAGAATTACCTTGAGTTCCTGAAGCTGGTCAGGTTCATAGAGCTTTGGAGACAATGCTTGGGCAAGGAAAGCATCGAGTTCCTGGCGGCGCAGAATGCGCACCCCCGGCCACTGTACCATATACCTGCGAGGGAAGCACGGCCTCGTCAGTGCCTTCGGAACGGCTAGGGCAGAAACCACCAGGGTACATAGGGACATGGGACAGGAGAGAAACATGCTGTGCCAGTGAAAAGAGGAGCTTTAAGATACCACTTTTTTTGCATACCAAGTAGCCTATAAGGAGAAAAGTGTTTTAGTGCTCAAAAGGCAAGAAAAAGGTTCAATAGAACCAAAGACAAATTTACATTTATCATTCTCAAAAATGGCTTAAATTTTACCATGTTTAAGATGCTTACCTTGGATTCTGAAAGAATGATAAGGTAATTGTCTTAAATAATTACCCCAAATGTAAGCATCTCCCAATTCCTCTGTCAATTTTCAATGTGAAAATTAAATAGTTCAGGATTTTGGAACTTAGGACTTTTTCTTTGGAAATCTGGAAGCTTTTGTTGTGCAACTTTACCCACAGAACCCTCTGAGGCCCCAAAAGTTGTTTATTTTTACTGAGCTGAAGTCTTGAATACACCAATCAAATGATAAAACCTCTTTGCAACACAAGACCTTTTTTATCTTCCCCTCAATCCTTTAGAGACTGAAAAAGAACTACACACATGCTTTTCTACAATCAAACCCCCTCTCCCAGTGAGGCTGCAAATACGAATTAGCACTTTCTAGAGATCCCAGAGTAAAACCTTTCCTCGGTTCTGATGCCCCTGGAGGTGACACTAACCTCAGCACACAGCAGAGCACCATAAGATGAGTGGGCACATTAGTTGGGTTGAGCATTGCTGGTGTGTCTGATCGCATACAGGCCAGGAACGCCCTCATACGTCGGTTCTTGTCTTCCACAGCTTTGCCCAGCCACAGCTTCTTCAGGTTTGGGCAGGTCCACTCCCTGAAGGCGAGGGCTTCCACCAGCTCAGGGGTCTGAGGAGATTTGCCTTTGTAAGCAGCCCATTCCTTAATTATCACCGGTGAAACTGCAGAATGGCAACAGCAGAAAGAAATCAGCCTGACTTAGTATTTCATATTCCAGCATTTATTTCAAACTTCACATGCAAGAGATTTTGATTGAAAAAGTATCACTTTGAGACTGCAGCAGTGTGCTGGATTACACTGCCAAACAGGTAATTTAAACCCTGCATGAAATGCTTTTAATTGTGATCACTTACAAACTAGGTATATACAGACATGCATACACTAGGAATGGCATGCTAATATCTTCAAATGAATATACAACATAGAAGGAATACACACATTTTTCTAAAACAAACAGCACAATTTCCCCTGGAAGTGTTCAATGCCAGGGTGGACAAGGCTTGAAGAAACCTGGTCTACTGGAATGTGTTCCTGCCCAGAGCAGGATTGGAAATGGATGGTGCTTAAGGTCCCTTCCAATCTAAACCATTCTGTGATTTTAACTTAAAAGTGCAATTTTCTCCTTAACTATCTGTGTGTGATCATACTGTCACATTTGACAATACTTGTGTATGATCAGAAACCTATTCCAGAGGTGGTCTTTTAAGAACAATATGATCCTAGTGATTTTATTTGAATCATATTTAAACCTGGTATTATTATACTTGTCTGCAGCTGTTCAGCTACCGCAGTGGAACGAGATCTCAAATATAGGCAAGTGTGGAGTTCTCCCTAAGCGTTTTACAAAACATTACTTTATATTAAGCCTTCCCATTTATTGCACTGCTTTCTATGAAGAGGTTAGTGGTTTTGTGCCTAATCTCCCTCTCATCTGCATCAGCACGAAGACACTCACTCTACATTGCTACTAAATCATCTCCATTCTTCTATTTGAAGACAACCAGAATAGAACACAAGTTCAAGTCAAGGCTGAGACACTATACCTTTGGCCTTGAAGCAACCCGAGCCTGACACAGTTCACAGTGTGCCTGCACCCCTCCAACTCTGAGCCAGTTATGCAGTGTGGAAAGGTTCAAGGAACTTGTTAGTGCAGGTTCAGGTTACAGCCCAGGGGGAATCCCCGAGGGAGCCTAGACCTGCTCATTTTGCTGGAAATCCACTGGATACAGCCTGGGGAACACATCCCACTGGTGCCAGCACAGGCTTGATGGCTACAAAGCAATGGGGCAGCAACCTAATGTATGATTCTATAGCCAAGGGCAGGCAAACCACAGCAGAGGTGATGGTCAGGATTACAGAGCAAAGCTCCAGAACACCCCAAAGAGCTCTCCTGATTTTCGTGAATAAACCCAGCCTAGCATTACAGTTACTCTTTACAGAGCTCAGGGCAGTTTTACAAGATCACGCACAGCAACGCAAATAAACACTGATATATTTAGTTAGTCACCTCACTATAAAATCATGTTCTATTTTGGTTGCTTCCAGGTTTTATACACCACCACACTCTAAAGATGGGCTCTAACAGCCAGCAGAGCTATCCTGCCCTAGTGCATAGCTCATCCCCCTGGTTTCTCTGCTTGCTTAGGCCCAGAACAGCAAACACAAATAAAATAAATAAAAGTATGTCTTTTTTGTCTGCTTTCAAACTGTTCTGTAATTGCTTCAGATATGAGAAGCAAAGCTGTACACACCACCAGTGTTTTCCCAGTGTTTCTTTCACTTACACTGAACACACTTCTTAAGCTTATAAGAACAGAATGTTTTATGTCTATGTTTTCTACCTTATGTTTCACCATTCAAATACGGTTCAAAGCTTTTAATCTGTGGATGAAAACTTCCATGGCCCTGTGACATGAAGGTCACAGGAAGAATACCTCAGCCTTTTATTCAGCCACATGCTACAAAGGTTACACTAGAGATGCACACTGCCTTCTATGTTGTGTTAAATAATATACAAGATCGCTAGAATGGCTAGAGTGGGAACAGACCTTAAAGCCCACCTTGTTCCATCCCCCACTGTGGCAGGATGACCTGTGCTGGGGCCTCACCACTCTCACAAGGAAGAATTTCTTCCCGATATTCCATAATTGCCCTCAGGAAGCAATCCCCCTTGTCCTGACACTCCAGGCCCTTGTCCAAAGTCCACCTGCAGCTCTCTTGGAGTCCCTTTAGGTACTGGAAAGGGCTCCAATTCTCCCTGAAGCCTTGTCTTCTCCAGGCTAAAGAGTCCTCCCAGAGTGTCTCCACAGCATAAGTGTTCCAGCCCTCAGAACACCTTCAGAGCCTTCTCTGGACTTACTCCTGCAGATCCATGCCCTGTGCTGAGGACCCACAGCTGGGTGCAGGTAACCATGCTTCTTGTGGAAAGGTTTAACACGAAGGTCAATCTAGTGGGCTGGAATAGAGTTTCCTCTCTGAGTGATGGGGATGAGAAATTGCAGCCTCAATCCACTAACAAGCAACTCTAGCACTGTCCACCAAAAATTAGCATTTAACCTAGCAGATGGATCCAGTACTTGTCCATATCCACTAATTTTTCCAGGGCATTTCTTAAACTTTTGAAAAATCTCCACTGAGACTGCTGCCCAACTCCCTGCATCCTCAGCTGACAGAATCACGTATGGAGACTTCCACTGAGAAATTAGCAGTGCCTACCCTGAAAACTACATAGACTACTACTAGGATCAGCACATTCAGCCCCATTACCATGGTGTATATTACACTGTTTTCATACCAAACCTCATCCTACTGCTCATCAGCACGTTTGAATGCTCACTGAGGCCTAAGGCACCACACAATCTATGGACCTCTGCTTTCAATAGTGACCTCATGACATGCTGAGGCTAATCCAAGCAAAGAGGGTCAGCATCAATCTGCACAACAGTAACCTGCTTAATGAACACCTGAGTGCCATTACAGACTCTGAAGGCATCAGCTATAGCACCCCAGCAGAGCTCTGGTTGCCAAGCACAGCTCCAGGTTCTGGTCTTATTCATTTACTGTGATTTTTAACCTTACAATCCTTCCTGACAGCACAGCTTGAGCTCAGCACACTTGATTTTGCATGAGGGCTACTGCCCAAGAGACACGGCTTTCCTCTTGGCAGGGCCGGTGCCGGCTGAGTACATCCGTGATGGGAACAGCAGGTCACCTGGGGCTGGGCTTAAAGGAACAAACCTTGGGATCCAACCAGGAGCTCTGCCAGCTTGTGCAAGCGTGCCTTTTGCCACTGAGCAGAAAGAGCAGATGGTTTCACTACACACATGTATTTATCGGGACACTGAAATAACCTGGTTCAGGGCTTGACAAGCAGAGCAAGGGAGACCCTTGGTTTCCACCCCCTGTGAGGGAAGGGCAGCACGGTCAGCACGTGCCCTTGGCAGCCAAACACAATTAGGCACTGTGACCCAGCATCTCCTGTCCTCTGAGAGCAGAGATGAGGCCATGTACAGCAAAGGCATCACTTAGCAGACACTGATCACTGAAGAACCCCACCGACTGCTGCTTCTGTTGTTTCTTATTGGCTTTTAAACTTCAAACAAAAATAATGATTTAAAAGTCAAGAAGCCATCCATTTCATGATAGATCCATTATCTTGCCATCTATATATTTAGTAGTAATCCTGATGTGTCAGTTTATTATGCATTTTTCCCAGCTTCCCATAACCCTCATGTACAATATCCTTGCCAATTATTCAGGGACTATTATTACATTGCCAGTGTTTGGTTTGTACAACAAAGATGACAAGATTTTAGATATTAATATTCATTACCTCTCTACATAAATCTTAAGGATCATTTACATTTCTTCAGAACCTGATTTATTGATTCTCTTAACATATCTTAATTCCTAGATTTTCTTTTAATTGTCTTCATTACTGCATTTCATAACATACTCATTTCTGAGAGCAGCAAAATAATTTAGACACTGGAGGAGAATGAGCATCACCAGTTCGTTATAGTGAATGAGCATCACCAGTTCGTTATAGCCTGGGTGCTCAAAAAAGTTAGAGAGGGCTAATCAGTGCTTCAGACACTGTTCTCTCCTTATGTCTTGCACAGGCTGCCCAAGCCTTGTAAGAGAGCCAACCAAAATAAAGGCATTCCTGCACCAGAGCCCTTTCACACCCCACACCTGCACAGCAGCCCAAATCCATCTTTACCGGCACTGCCAGCTTTGCAGCGAAGCAAGGAACTTTTGGGCGTATGTTCAAATTGGCTTCTGCTTTAAGAGCTTGGTCAGTCCTAAGCTAGAAGTAGGTCAGTAGCTGAATGCATCCTGCAGCAAGATTTGCCAGAGCTCTTGTAACTAAACTAAGTCAGCAGCAGTGTGCTTACCCTCCAGAGGTAAACTCTGGAAAACAGGATAAATGGAGAGAAAATAGAGATTATACAGGCTTCCCCAGTAGCCTACAGAGAACATTCTAGGTTTATGAGATTAACCCGAAGCAGACCTCCAGCACACCTCCAGCACTCAGCCACTTCACCAAAAGACAGCTGTAGTACGCTTTTCAGGACAGAATTCTCATGAGGATACATGATGACTGCAAATAAAATCTAGTGGGCTGGAATAGTTTTAATCATTCTATTCACTGTTTTAATCCTGAAATGACCTCGCAACCAAAAATATCACCATGTTGTGTGAGTCTTAAGAAGTAAGAAGTTTGTGAGTAGGTGTGCTGAGGTATTATTCAAGCAGTAATACTAAATACTGTAATAGCAAATACTGATTCCCACTAAGTTAACTGGCAAAGATAAACAGCTTTACTAACATCAGTGGGAGATTACCATCTTCACTACAAACGTACAAAAACATTCACAATCACAAATGGAAAGAGCAGAGGGAAGGGAATGAACATAAAGTTTACAACTGATAGTTATTTTTATCCTTTTACACATGAAGCCTGTGAATGATGATTTCATACATTCTGAATATCTCATTCTTTGATTTACCATAGTGACAGGAGACTCCCACATTTAAATACTTGTGCTGCTGTTGCCTTGCACTGAATGCTTCAGCATTCCTGTAACCTTTATAAGCTGCTACTGCAAAGTTCAGTCATTTCCTTGTATGCATTCATTATAACAAAAACACTCTAGAACGAGGACTGAAATGACAGTAATTCCTGGAAACTGAAGACTTAAAAAGACAACTTTCAGATTAATGAGAAGATTAACATCCGTATCTCTGAACAAATCAAAGGATCTTTTGACAAGGCTGTTTGCAAAAGTCTAGTCTGTCCCCACCCAGGGCTACCTTTGGTTACATTACACCCTGATTTCTGTGGCGTTTTATTAAACTAGGTTTTTATATGCCAATACCTGAAGGACACATGATACTTGCAAATTTCCCTGAGGTACCTTCAGGGACACATTCGGGAAGCCAGGGCAAGTTAACCTGTGCACCTCTGATTTTTGAAAAAAGCAGGCAGATTTGTATGTGTGCAGAGAATAGAAGTTTGCTAAAATCCAGTTCTGCCATACAGAGAAATGACATCACAAGCTGACATCACTCACTGCAGGTCTGGCAGCAGCTTAAGCAGAGGTTCAAAACCAAGCTTCAGAGCTTGCTTAGAAATAGCAACAATTATAGCTCTTAAACTATGATAGGAAATAAAATTTCAAATTAGCAACATCTTTTTCTCTTATCCACAGCATCCAACAGGCATGAAATTCCTCTGGCTTCAGCTATCTTGACAGGATCTTAGCAACAATTTCCATTCACATCATGGTACAAGTGGCTCTGAAACCACAGCAAAGGGAAGAGGAATAAAGCATGGGTTCTGCAGTACGTACATTCTGGTGGAAGTCTGTTCTTTCTAAAAGCAAGCCTTTCAGTTTTCTTTCTGCTTTCTGCCAAACTAAACAGGACTCCGTAAACATACTGACGCACTGGCCTATACAGAAGAGCAGCAGGAGGCAAGTCTTTGTTGGCTTCATCTTCTATAGAAACAGCGATTTTGATTTCACCCTTTGGCATGAAAGAAAGCAGAGAAATATGACATGTTACAGTGAACAAGAAGCATTCAGGTATGCACAGCAACCCAATCCAACCCTAATACACATCAAGCTAGTCAAGACAAATGTGGATCTCAGGGAAGGATTAGCCCAGCCTGCTTCATTTCCTCCAGGTTCTGTTGCTTTCCTCTTTCCCTTCTCCATCACACACGTATTTGTCTTAGACATGTGAGGATTAACTAAATATTGCTCTTTTAATACAGGCACTTGGAAAAACAGCACACACGGAAATAGAGCAAAGTGCTTTTAGACAGCCAAAGCACATTTGAAGCTGATCTAGATTTCAGGCAGTTATCTTAAAAAATATTCATGCTGTCTAAAAACACCAGTCTGACTTTTTGCTGCAGGATTTGAAACACTACTGGGGACTCACTGTAAAAAACAATGCATGAGCACACGTGGACAAAAACCACCTACCTGGGAATTGCTACAATAAGGCTAGGTTTGAATTACTACAATAAGGCTAGGTTTCTACATGTATGTAAAAATTTAACATTTTATACCTTTTAAGAAAAAAAGCAGGAAAGAACCTTCCAACATTTTCTCTCAAAACAGCAACACTGTTTTCTATAACTGCACATCCAAACAGGTTAAGATATTCTTGGAAAACAACTGACTGCACTGTCCCCAAAAATCAACCTTTATTTTTAACACTGACAAGAAAACACTCCATTGTGCTACTTTCTCTTAAAAAAAAACAAAAAAAAACCAACCCTATTTAAACTATCCTAGTAATGAATTCTGAAGGTGACACCTTGAAGTGGTTACATTAGGATACTGTCAGGTTTAACTGGACAACATTATCTTAGATGTACGGTTATGTGTCAAAGGTCTCTCCCAATAACAGCAACATAACCTGGAACATGTGTCCGTTTCTAAAGAATCCCCATAACTCCACCACAAGGTTCAAGAGTTTTGCACTAGAGTCACAGAGACTTCCTGCAGCTCCAGGCTGAGCCAGAGGGCCTGGAAAGAGCCAGCAGGAAAGGCCCTGGGGGTGCTGGTGGCAGTGGCTGAACAGGAGCCCAGGTGGGTAAGAAGGACCAGGGCACCTTGGGCTGTTCAGCACTGGTGTGGCAGCAGGGCCAGGGCAATGCCCATCCCCTGTGCTGGACATGCTGGGGTCAGTTTTGAGCCCCTCACAACAAGAAAGAGCTTGAGGGGCTGGAATGTGTCCAGAGAAGGAAATGGAGCTGGGGAACGGGCTCAGCCTCGGGAGGGACCTTCTTGCTCTGCACAACTCCCTGACAGGAGAGTGGAGCCAGTGGTGGCCAGGCTCTGCTTCCAGGACAAAGGAAGTAGCTTCAGGTGGCAGCGGTGGAGTCCCCATCCACGTAGGGATTTAAAAGCCACGGAGATGCAGTACGTGGGGGCATGGTTCAGTGGTGGCCTTAGCAGTGCTGGGTTAACAGTTTATCTTGAAGATCAAGATAATCTTACTCAATGATCCTGAAGATCTTTTCTAACCTAAATGATTCCGTGATTAAACATCAAGTAGCATTTAAACATGCTAAGAATATTTGGCTATGCAAAGTGTGAAACAGAACTGGTATCAATGGTCATCACAGACTTTTTGATTCTTCTTCACTTGTCTTTGACAAAAAAGTGTAAGAACACGACAGCAACACGAGCTATGGTATAAACAAAGAAATGGGAAATAGGAAATCCAAACCTCAACCCTGATGCAGTAACTTTTAGTTTGACGGATTTCAGATCTGTCTGTGGTCCTTATTGTCCTGAAGAGGATTTTTAAGGTGAATAAAAGTTAACAGGCATGGGGACAGTGCCATTTTGCTAGCTGCTGATACAAAAGGGATTTCTTAGAGCTATTGTGTTTCTCTAGGGACCAGCTAGCAGTAATGGAAGGGATCAGACTGGGAGAGAAAACAACCTCAGTACTTTTGAACACTGAAAATAGAGAAGACTTGGCACAGACACCGAAGCACATATGCAGGAATTTTTAGATGGAAATGGATTCCGCATAAACACACGCACACAGACATATACACCCATGCATAGAGATACATACAAATAACTGCAAACAGTTGGGAAAAAAGAATTAATTTTGTAAATAAACACTTCTAATTATAGCCATCTCATATTTACTGGAACAACATAACATATCAGTGCTTAGAAAATGGGGGAAACAGGTTCAAACAACTAAAAAGTGACCAGAAGTTAGAGCATTAAAAAGGATGTAAAAATTTGACACTCTAGCCAGAAATGCCAGGGCAATTATCTTCACAGTATCATTTTCTCACAGTACCTCATTTTAAAATGTCTTACCTTGGTTAGGACATGAAAGATGTAGGGATACATTAACCCCTTCTTGTGCCTGTGCTCTGCCACTCGTAATACTTCAGGTGCTACCGGAGGTAATGGAGGGGTGGTAATATCCATGTGGTTTCTGGTGGGCATAGACAACAGGCATGGGATTTGTGGATTACTGGTTTGATTCCCTTTGACATCAGCTGCCTGACTTCCTGAAGAAGCACTAGAGGAACCTTCTGCCTGTAACAGAACATACAAAATAAAGTCCTTTGGATGTGTCCAGAAACATAACAGGAGATCAACCAAGAGAAACAGCAAACTTCCTCCCTCACCCCTAATGAAAATAGTACATCTTCACATCACACTGTCACAGTGTGCAGAATATATTATCCAAAGCTGGCTGCAAGGTTTTCAGGAAACCTGCAGCCATTGTTTGCTAGTAGAACCAAATTACTAAGAAAGTAAACATTATGATAAAGCTTTTAACTTATTAACAGCAGCAAAAATTACTGTTTTCTAAAAATTTTAACTGCCTAATGCAGAAGTGGACTAATGGACTCCCAACTCCATGTGTTAACTGAGAGTCACATAGCCTGTAATTTATCTAGACTTCCATAAACATAGCCCTTCTTAGCTTGCAATTCCACTCAAAACAGGAGAAATTACATGGTTCAATTAAATAATATGTAAAATACATAGTGTCCAAACTCAAAACCTGGTAAATGCTGTTGGTTTTTTTGGCTGTTTGGGTTTTTTTTTTAACATAAAAGCTCTTTGTCTGAGAAGACTGTAAGAGAAAATGCTGAAGTTTTCTGACTGGAAAACTAAAGTGGCATTCTATTCCAGTTCTGGAAATGCAGTTCATAAACTTATGGGAAAAATACGATGCATAAAAATATACTGCAAACCTTCCAACCTTTATGTTGATTTCTCACAGATACAACAAAAAAATTTGCAGTTCATTCCTGAAAATCCTGGTCTTCAAAACCAAAAGCTGGCTTTAGCTTAAGAGTTCATGTCAGCTTCATGCCTATCAATTATCATCGTGACAGTAAAAACTTTTGAGAGCAAAATTTCATCACTTGATGATACATCATGTATGAGTATTTTCATGATATCAGTAAAGAAGTTCACATGCTTCCTAAGACTTGAAAAGCAAGGCTGAAATGGAAATGGCCAAAGCATGAAATCCCACAGAACACGTAACATAAAAAATAGGCCCAAACAAACTCAGGTGGTTCTACTCAGACCCACGAAAAATTCAAACCTAAATCAAACAATAAAAAACCCACACAACCTCCAAAAGTCTTCTACAGAAAAGTGTAGGTAGTAAAAACAGGCTCTAGCAAAACAGCAAAATATCAAAGGGCAACCTTCTTTTCAGATGATGTTTTAATCACACAATCAAAGAGGATGTTACTGAAAGATTGTATTTTAGTTGGTAATATAGGCTTCATTTGAGTTACAAAAATGAAAATATATAGATGAATTGGTTAAAACCTGTAAACCAGAACATTTCCAAAACAATATGCTTAATAACAAATGCTTTTATATCACAGCTTCTTTAAATCTGTGTTATAGTATCAAATATATCTATGTCAAGTTAAAGAATTTTTCCCTGTCTTCTACTACCCCAACAAGTCTAAGTCAGCAATACTGAACCACGGGAAGTTTACAGAGCTATCAATTGCTGGGGGCACACAGGGAAGAAAACAAAACCCTCACATGACAGCAATGCTTTCCCTGACTACAGTACCCAGGCTCTTTCTGCATCTGCTCCAGCAATATTCCAACACCTAAGCTGAGGAAACACCACAGTTAAAGGGTGATTCTTTTCTTTAGAAATATGCATCCAGCCAAATGAGAGGAGCTTATCTTTGTCATGTAGAATTCACACTGTGAGATAACTGTTTTTGACATTTAATTTTGACATTTAAGTCAAGTGAAAGGAGTGTCAACACTGCTGCTACCTGCCTGACCCATGCTGGATTTTCAGCACTTCAGAAAATCACATAGCTCACTCACTTGAAATCTTCATAGAATCACAAACTGGAAGGGACCTTTGAGACCATCTTGTTCCACCCCTGCCATGGCCAGGAACACCTTCCACTATCTCAGGTTGCTCTGGGTCCTGTCCAACCTGGCCTTGGACACTTCCAGGGATGGGGCAGCTTCTCTGGGCAACTTCTTAAGGAAGTACTACCTCTTCTCTCAATCATTAATGTTTCACCTCTCCAGGAAATGAGTTCATTTACAAAATGTACTCACAATCCTTCCTTTTGTGCTCAAAAGATACTTCTGCCTTCTCCAGCTACTGAGGGCTGACAAAGTGGTTTGATAATCAGAAACAAACAGGCAAGTAAAGCTCAGGAGCATTATTACATTAAACTGTATACATTTAAGTCAGCCTGTTCATACATCTCCTGGAAAGCTTAGTGAGTGCTCGTTCATCTCTGGCTCAGTGTAGGGACTGTCTCTGTGAAAGGATGCTTGGGGCTGGGAGACCCACAGGGCTGCACACAGGGCCCAGCCCAGCAGAGAAGAAAAGAATGTAATAGGTCAAATTAGCATTTGCATACAGTGACTAATCCCAGGCAGACACAGTTACAGGCATGGTCTGCAGAAATAATAACTCCTGATGCATGAAATCATCCACTTGATATTTTAAGCACAAAAGCCCAAGTTTACTGGAATTCCCATGCCAAAAGTACAGGGAAAATGTTCTGCTTGCTCACAGTGTAACTAACTCAAGATCAGGGTTTTTTGACAGAGTTAACATTTGGTGTACAGCTCTACCATTAAGACACAGATATTAAGTGCAAATGCTCTGAATGTTCTTTCCAAACACAGATCAAACTTGGAATAGAGATCATCATGTTCTTGATTTGAACATGGTTTGAAATCTCAAATTTAATAATGATAAATCTTTATCAAGGGCTATCTAGCCCATACTGAGTTAAACAGCAACACTAACTGGCCCCATGGAGCTACTTTACAAGTATTATGTGAAATTCCTACCATGCAGTTATAAAGGACTTCTAACTCCTCAGCTGAGTCCTAATGCACCTGCAGTGCCTGTGGCTGACACTGATGGTGTCAGAGCTATGCTTACTCCACTGTGGGTTACAGGATATGGACTCTGACTCCATGGACACTCAGACTGTCACACTCCTTCCTAAAATTCCAACATGCATTACTGGAAGCCCAGAAAGCAACATCTGAGGGTGAGATTGCTGGCTAAGGGCCAAACAAAGTTATTGATTTGTTCCTGGTTTGTATCTAGTATTTTCTGAACCATCGTATTTCATGTTTGTATTTATGTATATGCTACAATGTCCTTGGAAAACTTCCTCCTTTATTCCAAAGTTGTTGTTTTGTAACTAACAAAGCGTACAGGTTTGCACTAAATACTATGGATCAATATTGAAAATTCTCCTCCAAGTCTGCCGGAAAGTTTTAACACAAAGTAATAAAATGTGAATTTAAGGAAATACCTTTGTTTGGTCTCCCAGCTCTCCACGTGTTTGACCTTCTGACTGGGTTCCTGGCTTTTCCCAGCCTATTTTGTTCCCACTGACATGGCTGAAGGACAACAGAAAGAAAAACATCATGCTAAAATGCAGTTTGAGAGACAGTGAAATAAATCCTTGGTGTCTGTGACTGGAATTTTGGGCAAGATATTCTGATTTTAAGGGATGCTTTCTATTATAAATGTCCATTTGCAGGAGTCTTGGAAAAAATTCTGACATTCACATTACATTATGCTCAAATTTAAGATGTGTAAACAGTACAAGTTCAGTGAAGTTCTGTAGATTACAGCTTCTGAAATTTTAATGAATTCTACTGTGAAGCAGGAATATTTTTTATACAAAGTAAAGTAAAGGACTGGAAGGGTTTATGACATTTACCAAAACCTCACTCTCTCAATAAAACCTAAGAGCAGAAGAGGAAAAACACCCAACACTTTTTGGGTTTGGGTTCCTGCTTAAGGAACAAAGCAATAAGATTGAACAATGCACCTGTCCGCAGTCACAGTGACCCAAAACTATCTTTTTAAGGTCTATCATATCACTGATTTGCAGATTTCTGCAGTGACACTTGTGGGTTCCTTTCAGCTCAGGGTATTCAATGATTAATTCTATGATTCTTACTTTCAGGATACAAGTAAACTATTTTAAAAGTAAATTCATTTTAACAGAAGCTGAGTAAGCAAATATCCTCATGAGAAACTTACTTCACTGCACCTCCATTGCCTTCATCATTGTCAGAGGACGAAGATGTAGAAGAGGCAGGAAAATAGGTTGAATCCACATGATTAGGGCTCCCACTCTGGGCTGGATTTATTGGAGAAGACCGTTCATACAATGGTGTGTGTTTTCCTTCGTGAGGAATGTTACTGTAATTGTTCTGCTCAGACAGACTTTTTCCACCTGTTTCCAAGGTGATGGCTGGCTCAGAGAGGCTGTATGGGTATGGACCCTGGCCTTGGGCCCCACCCTGACTGGACATCTGCTGGGCCTAAAATAAAGGGATCTCTCTTGAGTGAAGGCAGCTAAGGCTTTGCTTTTAAAACAAAATACATTCTTTAATCAAGTGGCCTTTTCCAAATGTACGCATTGAAACTCAGCCATCTTGAGCATCCACAAAAACAGTTCCACCAGAGGCTGTAGCATCACTTTAGTTTCAGATTTAAAATTCAGTCAGTGACTGCCCACACTGAAAAAGCTGGCTACACCTTTCCCACCTGGATTCCAGTTTGCTGAGCACAGCAGACCTCTCCCCAAGGAGCAGGGCAGAAGCTGTACTTACCACAGGTTTTGCTTGTAGTGAGGTCTGTGGAATGTTAAGCATCTGAGAAGGAACATATGGTGGCACTATCCCAGGCATACCAAACTGATTCGGTCTGGCTGCTGTATTGCACAGGAGGAGGGAAAAAGAGAAGGAAAAAAAAAATGAAAAAAACCCAAGCACTCATGAAAACACTCAGTATTTGACACAAATGTTACCTTGTTTGTCCCTCTGCTTCTATGGTTTATTTATTCTTGTTCTGTTAGCATTACTGTTTTCTCCTATGCCTTTAAGTCAGTTTTATTCATTTTTACCTTTCAACAGAAATACTTTGTAGCTTGTGAAGTGTATTTTATGTGTCTCACCTTCTTTCAGATCTTTGTATCTCATTGCTGCACATTCTTATTTTGTCTGGGAATCAAAGGTAGCTTACAAGAAAATAAACCCCAAGACATATCATAATGGAGACACTGCCAACATCACACAGATATAGAATGCTGGCATTTTGTCATTTGAATATCTGACCTAGAGTAGCCTCTTAACCCTTTGATACATGTCTTTGGAAGTAAATCAAGACACCCCAACACCTTCCAGAAGAGCAAGAAAAATCTGTGTCACTGTACTAGTATGGTAACTGAAGATCTTTAGAAAATTTCAGCTAAAATGACATTTTAGTGTTAAGACTAGGGCATGAGTAGGAAATCCTGTGATCACACATTTTAATTTTTAAGCCTTGAGAATAATCTGAAACACTGCAACAATGTGTAGCTGCAATTTGAGCAGGTTTGTTATTACACCAAAAAAATAAAAAACTATAAAGGAATTTCTAAAACATGTCAGCAAGGCCAGTGAGAAATAGTAAATATATTTTAATAACTAGAAATGGCAACTCATGAATGGGAGTGGACACCAGACTTCAGCTGTTCACAGCACCATTCCAAGAGTCCCAATGCCAGAATGGATGCTGCAATAGCCAAGAAGAAAAGTAATCCAGGTTGTTCTCTTCTGGAACAAGAACACAACATATTCTATGAAAACCTTCTTCTGAAACCTCATCTTCGCAGGTCAATGGGAATTGCCAGAAGATATAAACATTTTTGTAAGATGCTGCCACCGATACCATTTCTGATTTAGGGTTACCCCAGGTTTTAGTTAAAACAAAAGGCATGGTTGCTGTCATTACTCACCTAGGTAATGTGGTGGATGAAATGGCATAGGTTTATTAGTTGCCGAGTAATAAGCAACTGCTCTCTTAAACCGAGTAACTTTGTCATCTGTTCTAGACTAAAAAAAAAAAATAAAAAAAAAAAATATCTGTCACAAGCACATTCAGGTTTGTCACCTGCAGGTCAGCACAGGGCTTTACAGTAGATAATGTACCATATCTCAGAATTAATGCCTACGGACCCTCCAGGGCGCAGCACTGCTCCAGTACAAGAAATGTTGTATCAACCCATGTAAGGGTAAAGTTTAAACGTTCAGTCTTCATGTACAGCTGATTCTCAAAGGCAGTGCACACAGCTAGGCTAAAAACCCCTCTGGTTACCAAGAATTTAAAGCACTGAGGGTAAATGCAGTATTTTCACCCTCAGAAAGCACGGAACAAGAAATTAGGACAGTTGAGCCACTGCAAATATCAAGAGATTCCTATTATCAACTGATCAAATCACTATTTTATCAAGTGCAATTCTTCAACACAAATGTACAGCAAAATTGATTAAAAAAAAGAAAACAAGACAACATTTGGCTTTATACTTTACCTGCGAATGCTGAAAAACATCTTTTGCTATGGCATCCAAATCAGTGGTGTCCTGAATGTTGCGGACGTAGTCGGCTACAGCTTTGATCACTACGTCACACGGCGGTAAAACTAACTGGTGAGCACGTACCTGTGAGCAAACATGGCACGTGAGCAGGGAACGGGGCACACAGCTGAACCCCCTCTACTGACAGCACCTGCAACAAATTCCCTGTGCCCACATGTACTAGCTACTTCTGGGCCTTCCACTTTGTTTTTAAAATTTCACCTTAAACAGGGACTCACACAATTACAACTCACCTCTATGTAAACCTGCTGGTTAAGTATCAGCTCCAACAACAAATGTCAACAATGCTGATTCGTTTACTGCTTTCTAGTTGCACATTTCCTCCAGTACAAAATGCTTCATCTAATTCATCATACACTATAATCTTCACCATACATTCACATACATATGCCAGGAAATATTTTAACACAGTTTATTTTCTGAGTGTAAAGTGATAGTAGAATTGATGAAAAAGACCCATTGGAAACCCTGGACTTCCACCTCAGCATTCAATTGGTTACTCCTGAAAATAAATTATGTCTTGGCTTATGATTATGGGAATGGCTGCTCCTATGTGCCCTGTGTAATCCTCTGTGGGGAACAGAAGCTTCAGGCCAAGGAACCATCCTGGACCTCTGCAGAATTCCAGGCAGGGAGCAGTGCTGCCAGCTGGATCTGAAGAACTCCTCAACTATCAGCAGCTTCTGCTCCCACCCCAAGTGTTGCACAGGCTCACACAGACAGGAAAGAGGTCTCCAAACACGTGTCCTACATTCTAGAGGAAGTCTGAGCAATTTCTAAAAGTTCTGGCTGGAAGCTCTGCACATTCTGAAGCACTCTTCTCGGGCCTATAGGAGCCGCTAAGTTTTTGCTTTTAACATCTCTCAATCTGTTTGCAAAATTCAGTGATTCAGAACCCGAGAGGTGACTATTACCATTTAACAGTTCTATTTTTAAGATTAAAAAAAATATTTAAAAAATCTTTATGAGTCTTTACTGCATTGTACACAGAGAGATCACACTTTACTAGAAAACAGTGCAATTCAGACTTGTCAGAAACATTTATGCAAAATTCTGACTAATACTTTGTTAGTTTTATCTTTGCAAATTTAAAACCCATATCACAACTCCTTTTCATTTTATATGGGGTCTAACATATGTGATTATTTTCTTCCCTGCCCTTATCTGCTCTACTTATGATGTGATTTCTTACACTGCTCTCTTCATATTTAGACCATGGAATTCTTGCCAGATACCCATTTTTATTAATTTCCTTCTCCTAATGTCTACTCTTTACAAATGTCAGGATACACATTCTATATCTGGCCATTCTCTACCAGAAATGAGCTCTATATTTTAGAAGCCTAAATTAAACCAAGAAACAGAATGGTTAAGGGACCCTGGTCCATCCAGTTTCACCCCTACCATTGGCATGGACACCTTCCACTATCCCAGGCTGCTCCAAGACCCATCCAACCCAGCCTTGGACACTTCCAGGGGCAGCCACAGCTGCTCTGGGCACCCAGTGCCAGGGCCTGCCCACCCTCACAGCCAAGAATTTCTTTCTAATAACAAACCTAAACCTGCTCTCCCCTTCAGATTAAGACCATTCCCCCATGTTCTATCAGTCCATGCCCTTGTGAAAAGTGGACAGTTAAGAACAGTTTTGTTTAGTGTAGTCAGTGGCAGGGTAATTATTTCTATCTCAGATACTAAAATCTAAGTTTACACTAGTGAATATAGACAACAATACTAAATATAGATCACACTCACATGTAAGTTTAGAGTCACAAATATTGGTGATGAACTTTTGCCCACATTTTGCCAGAAGGAGGAATAGATTTTCTTCTCCCTGGTAATCCAAGTCAGCTGCTGAACACCTCCCATTTTCCTCCTATGTGTAACAATTACCCATCTCTGAAACAGCTGAATCATTCAATGGCTGTGTCATGCTGGATGTGCTCTCTGCAGAGCCCTTGCAGAAAGCCTGCGCTGCTCCCTGAGTGTTCCTGCAATCTCTGCTTGGAAATACAGCGGATGACAGAAGTAAGCAATCTCCCGTTAATTTATGTGTTCTCCATGATGGCAATCTTGAATAAACCATATAAAGCTGGCATCACAAGAAGACATCACATCACTTTGGCACTAACAGCCAGCTAAAGGCTGGAAGTTTGAAGCCCAAGTGAGGCCTATCAAGGGCTCACTTGGCATACTGCTCCCACTGAGCTGCCTGTAAACAGCCTCAAGATCTCACTAGAGCATACTCTTAAATCCTGAAGTGAGACGTTCTGGAAGTATGTTTTATAGACCTAGAGACATCTCACATATTTGGACTTTCTTCTATTGCAAAGACACCCAGTGCAGATGTGCGATCATCCTCAAAACTAAGAATATCATGACCAATGCTATACAAAATTCTGAAATGAAAATTGTGAAATAAAAAGTACTTTCCTGATAGTAAAGAATAAAATATCATTCTATTAATTTCAGAACTTTCCAGAAATCTAAAATGTAGATCTTCTACTGAAACATAACGAATGTTTCTAATCCTGTGTGCATTAAAATACAAGCTAAGTCTTACTGCATGTTAGGGCTAGGAGAAATTCAGACTTGCAGCAGAAGTTACAGAGCATGTGTTGGTGGTTCAAACTTACTTTCAGCGTCACACAAAGCATTTTAGAGCAAAAGCAGCAGCATGTTTTACCAATTTCTTATTAGGAGTTACTTTTGTCCCTTATCCTCTAGAGAAACATTTCAGACAAGCAACAACACAGAAAATCAATTTTGGAAGGCAAACATGGGGATTGGTGCCATACTTGCAGGCAATCAGGTTGGAGAGCTTACACCTGAGAGGAGGCGAGTTTCTTTGCTAGTTGTAAAAGGACTCCTTCAGTTTGTGACAGAGCACTGACAAAAATCACAGGTCACTTATCTGTGCACTCTGAAAAGACTAAGTGGAGAAAGGCAATGAATTCTATAGGGGTATTTGTCAAAATGAGTAGCATTACAAACATAGAAAGAGCAAGATAAAAATGTCTTGTGTTTGACAAAATAAACTTGCAAAAATGCTTTTTTGGAAGAGAACAGACTCACATAAGCACAACTCCATGGGATGATCAGGATAGTGTAGAAGTACCTAAGCTACACTTGGGAAAAGCTCCCCAGCTCTGGGAACACCTCAGCTGCCCACTGTCTTCAGGAAGCAAAGCCTGCAGAGACTAATCAACACCCCATTTACTACTGTGCCTGCTGGAAACAGATAATTGGTTCAGTTTCATTTTCAAAATATTAAAAAAGAGACCTTGAACATTCGGTTGCTCTGAGGGAACACACAGGGAACATCTTTTTTCCACTGGTGAGTGAAAAGGCTGAAGATATGAAGAGGAACATGAATTATGTCAGAATGCAAAGGAGAGAGCAGAACCACAAGCCAAAGTTGCGACACACACAGACTTCATGAGACCCGTGGACAGCCCAGCACACTCCGAACCTGAGGGCTGGGCTGCCATCCAGAACTCCCTGACAAGCTGTAGGGATGAGCCAACAGGAACCTAGAGAAATTCTATAGCTATAGAAGTGAAGCCTTGCACCTGGGCAGGAATAACCCCTGGCTACTCCACAGGCTGCAGGTGTGCCAAAAGGGACCTGCAGCTGGAAGACGCAGCAGACTGAAGAGGAGCCAGGGGCACCCTGGGCTGTGCAGCAGGAGCACAGCCAGCAGAGCCAGGGATCCCACTCCTCAGTGCACAGCACATGCACTCCAGAGCACTGCACTCTGTCTGGGGCTCCAGCCCTGTGTCAGAACAGTTGAGCTGGTTGCAGGCCACCCAGGCTGTCAGAGAGGAGCAATTGCTCTGGAGAAGGCTGAGGGAATGGGGCTTATCCAGCGCGGCAAAAACAAAGCTTTGTAAATACAGCCTTCCACTACCCACAGAAAGGTAACTGAGCACAGAGAGCCAAGCTCTTCACAGCAGTATGCTGTGCAAGAGCAAAAGACACCAGACATACCCTGACACAAGAAGGGCTCAGCATACAAGGCAAAGCATCTTCACTGTTGGGGCCATGAAACCACAGGGCAGGTTGCCCAGACAGGCTGTGCAGTCTCCAACCTTGCAGATTTTCAAGACTAGTCTAGGCAGTGCCCTGAGCAATCTGCTCTTACCACGCTTTTCACAGGAGGCTGTACTAGATGACTTCCTGAGATCCTTTCTGACCTGCATTATGATGACCCTTAGCATAAAAAACCCCACGAACAACAAAGCACTTACTTGAAGTATATCCTAATAGCGTCACCTTTGTCATCTGAGAAGCAGCAAATTACCTAAGCACCGACTTCAAATATTGGTCTCCCTCTGGCAAACACCCTCGGAAGTCAACAAACAGCAAGACGGGAATTTGCGAGAGAGATTCAGAGAAGAAGCCTAACCTGCATAATCTGGATTGCTTTCTAGAAGCATCTTTGCCTCTCCACTGAAATGGAACAATGAAGGAAATGGAGTTTCCCTGCATACTCTTCTTATTTAAAAGGGAGACTGCATTAAGCTTTGTTTCTAAGGTTACCTTGTGAATGAAGAGTCAGCACTTCTTCCATGGTCTGTGCTCCCAAATAGGTACCAATTCCTTCCAAAGGTAAGAAACTGCCCTCCTAAATTCATTCTGACAGTATTACACATTGATCTTGAAGCTCCACACTGTAACCAGTTTTTCCAGAATAAGAACCAAATTGTCTTTGTCTTAAAGATAAATCTCAAAGCACACAAATAAAAAGCAGGGTAAGATAATGCTGGTTTACAAACAAGGTCTAACAATAAGATGATTCCTCAGAAAATCTATCAACTCTTCTTGTTTCAAACCCCTGATTAGGGTGGTCATTTTAGTGAACTCTGACCTCAGGTAGGTGACAGGACTCAAGTGCAGGTCTGCACTCTGATGGGATTTTTCCACAGGGACATTTGGGCAAATGAGATCCTGACTCAGACCAGGTCACAGAGCCAGCTTTTGATTCCTTCTCCCTGTTGCAGCAACAGCAATTCCTATCTCTTTTTTTTATATTTGGTCATGGAATCTTCCCAGTTCTGTTAAGCTGACAGAAATTGTTGGTGTCTGCTGAAAGTCTTTTCATCCAGCACATAGAGACCTTGTCCTGACTCTTGGGTTTATTTCCTTCCAGATGTTAAGGTACGGATTCTTCCGTCAGGCTTTTAATTTTCCTCCCATCTTCTCATTTCTACTCAGCTGTTCCTGGATGAACACCCCTCCAATAAACACAGAGGTAGGGGTTCCTTTGGTTTATTTTTTTCCCCTCCCCAAGGTGACTCCAGGGGAGACCCAGCAATTTCTACCAGCAAAGCTGGTAGTTTCTTTTTTAAGTTATCCTTTTTCACTGGTGAACTGGCAAAGCTTCTCTTGCAGGAAAAGTACCTCTTTTGCTACAGCATAATAAAAGATTGAAAGAGAATGAAGGAAATAAACTGTATTTTATTAACTGTCACAGTTCTCCCTGAAAAGCAACAAATCCGGCCACTGGAACAGAATCTGTCAGCTTTGATGCTCAAGACCATACTGCTCTAAAGACAAAAGATTAAAATCTTTACACAATGAGAAAAAGCTTTCCAAATCCTGAGCTGAATGAGGTGTGGGACTGAAGCCCTTGGTTCCTGAGCATGAAGAACACTCAGCTGTGACTCTAAACAGACACAACAAAACAAAGCTTGTAAGCACAGCCCAAGAAGGACATCCTGGGGTAACACAACAACTTCCCCCTCATTTTGAGGTTTCATGAAGGCTTGTGCTTTTTGGGCATGTTCTGAAACTACTCCTTGCTATCAGCCTTGTGGTTAATAGAAATGTTTTTTAGGTTTTTTTAAGCATTCATAAAATTTACAAGTAATATTGCTTTGCGCACAGCTCCACTGAAGATATCCCTACAGAGAGCTGTGGTGACATCACTGATATACTAGCACGTCAAGGAAATTCAACTCAATTAAGAGCTCCAGAAACAAGTCATCATTTCAAACCATGAGCACTGTAAAATTAAAGCTGAAACAAACAGGCAGTTGTTCCATTACCAGTAACTAAAGAAGACTAGTTTGCTGCAGATATGTTCTTCCACCTAACAGCCCTGCGAGGCAGGAGACAGAGGTGCTGTGCTCAGTTTGGGGCTGTGCACTGAACAAATGGCCAGCAAGCTGCCATGAAATTCAACAAATCCTGTGTTGTGATAGTCTTTCCTCAGTCAGGGCACTCATCTGGTGCTTTGCATTGCTCACAGTGCAGCAGTTTTCACGGAACCCTTAACAGCCAAACAGGAACTGCTTTTGTATCTGATCACATTGGCCAACAGATAAAATCCAGCAGGGAGGACTGCCTATGGCAGGCCAGGATGCTCTGAGAGTACATATTTCACTTCCTTGGGATGCCAGCCACAAAGTCCAGTTGGCATTTCCACTGAACAGGTACATCTAGATGCAAAGATGACATATCTAACTTTCCCTTAAGTAATTCAGTATAAATTCTGAGGGCTTTCCAGAAGGTCTAGGTGTCTGAAGTCGTAATCTGACCTGACTGACAAACAAGTCTACTCAGGCTAGACCACTGGAAAGAATCACCACAAAGTTTACCAACACTTGGCAAAAGCTGCTACATTTTAACCTCTTTAATAAAAAATGAAAATACAGGCACACTCACTCATTTTTTCACCTCAAACTTTAAGAGGAAGGAGCAAACATGCATGCAGGCTTTGTTTTGCCACTAGAATGTGCTGACACTTACCTTTCTAAACACCAGAGCGGCAGCAAAATAGAGGATGAGTGTAACATCAAATGTCACAGCTGTTCACTAAGCAATGCATGTGCAAGCCTTGAAAATTCTGCTGAAAATCTGGAATCTTGTTTCAAATTCTACCGTTGGCAAAACAAGTTTTCAAGGCTTAATAAACTTCCAGAACAGAAGGGGAAAAACCCATCTATTTTTGCTGTAGAGATAACTAAGCAGTCTGACAGAATTTACAAAAAGCAGATTATTTGCTACATGGTACACCTTAGGAGAAAGGCAAATATATATGAGAAGGGTCACTATGATCCCATTCTCTGATGTGTCCAGTTTCCCTTTTATAGCCCTCTACTTGGCAGATGCACGAGGCAAGTGTGATGAAGTAGCAGAACACACATGCTGTAAACTAAGAGCATCAGGCAATTTACTTGTCTCAACTCCCCCTCTCCAAACCTACCAAAGGCCACTTTAGCTTTCTCGTGCAATCTGTTTTCCAGCATATTTACACTTTAAATACCAAAAACAGATTATTACACAAAAACTCAGAGCAGCAGAAAATAAAACAAGATGTTAGAAAGATATACAGCTCATTATTTTTGATAGCTGAAGAACATGACAAAACAAAAAACTCTCCTTTTCAAGAAAGAGGAGAACAAGAGGCTGCATTCTGCAAGCCAAATCACACTGGAGCTCTGACTTGTACAGCTGAATGGCACTGAGGGGGATCACACAGGCTAAGTTTAGCCTTGTAAGGCCAATGACCCCAGGTATCACCTCTGCAGCCAGGCACTGGGACACTTTAGGGTGACTGAGCACAAAGGCCTTGCAGAGCTGCTTTCAATTAAGCTATCACATTGCTCTAGTTAACCAGTAGTATTGATTTTAGCTTAATTTCTCCTAGTTATATTAAATTTGTACCTTAAGTGAAGCTAGTGGATGTTCTGGACCAAGTAAACTCCAATGAAAGGAAGCCAAATCTTCATCAGGTAGAATATGATTACCTGGAACATAATGCAGAACTCATTTAAGTGCACTGTAAAACATTACACGGTTTCTACATACAGCAAACAAATCTGCAGTCAGTCCTCAACTCCTGATCAAGAGGATTAACAGATTAAACTTGCAGATAGCATTCTGTTACTCCAGAAAAACCTAATTAGCATGCTACTGCTGCAGCAGCAACAGCTACTTGGTGTGTTGAGGACCACTCTTCCATGAAACCAGTTCACTTACAGCAGCAACAGAGCCAGGCACAACACAGAGTCCACCTCAAGCCAGTGTGTCCTATTAGGAAATCCTCAACGGATTTCACACTGCAGGTGCAAGAGAGTAAGAGCCTGTTCTGTTGCTCCCTGACACATGCTAGTAAGGCCTTTCTGCAGCTCAGCACGTGCCATTAGTGATCCACATGGGAGCTGCCTCTGCAACCTGCACTCTGCTCCACTGTGCAAGCATGGGTCAAGCAGCAAGGCCGGACCCAGGTTTATCTAACCCTCAGCAACACCAGCAGCTCCAGTGACACTTAGCAGATCCCCAGTTCCTGAAGTTTCTTTTGATGATCTGACCAGGTCAGATGGGACCTTGGGCTGTCAACAGGGAAGGAATTGGGAAATTATTCTGTTGTTTCCATGGACAGAGATAAGAGACTGTATTTACCACACTGCTCATACCTAATGGAAGACCACCTACATTGTTGTTTTGGTTTTTTTTTCCCAAAGCACATCACACTCAAAAAAAAATTATTACTAGGAAGCATTTAAAACATTTGTATTAATCAAAGACGTAACTAATCAACCTCTGAGGGAGTTCAGTGGCTGTGTACCCAAACTTTACAAAGAGCTAAACAGAATGTGTTAACACAATTCTGGCAGAAAACTTCAGGATCTATTCAACACCTGGCTTTATGGAGCAGCAGTTTATTAGTGAATGCACTGTTCATAAAGAATACGAAAAGATTCTCTGAATATTACAACAATTGTTTTCTTTCTTGGTAGTTTGTTTGTAAAATCATCTAGTTTGCTCTTAATGCTTCTTAACCTGCAAAGCCAGGCAAGCTGCCTGGTGACAAGCAGACGTCCTCTCAGAGTGGAAAGTCTTTGTGTCCAATCAATACTTCACCCACTACTGAGATCTCCAGCAAGGAGATGTTATAATTTTTTTTCATTAGGAGCTAAACTTTAATCTCACATCAGAAAGATTCAACAAGTTTGCATATAACAGCCACACTCACTAATCTGGTCAAGGTAAGATTAGACAGTCTTTCTAGTACAGGCCTGCAAAAATCTACTGTAGCCAGAGCAGGACAATTCTGTGATAACTGACAATCACTCCTGCAGATGCTACCTTTTAAAACAGTCAGGGCCTCCCTCCCTTCCACCAAAACTCCAATTTTGTTTGGTCTCCATCTGTCACTGCAGTTAATTCATCCCCCAGAACACATATAGGCAGTGTTCAATCAATTCTCACCATGTACACTGAAATGCAGCAGTGTCTTCTGTGGTCCAATTAAGAAGTGATGCCTGTACTCACCTTATGTAGTTCTAAAATTTTACTGAGGAGCAGAACAGGATTCCATAACTAAACATGTTACAAAGTGCTGTCACAGTGGGAAAGAGATCAGCGTTACATAAGCAACCTCTATTTCTTGACCTGGCTGAACAACCTCAACATATATTGATTTTTCCCAATTTAATGGCTTATTTTAGTGTATGCCTTAGGTTTTTTTTTAAAGCAATTAGATACTAATTGAAGTCGCTGTCCTTTCTAAAGAGTTCACTGAATTGGAGCCTGTATCTCACACTGGATTTGTTTTTCTACTTGCTGAAGCTTGGGTGCTTATCTTTTTAAAAATTATTCTGAAGTATTTGAGTCAAAAGTTACAAAATAACCCAATTCAACTCCCTGTTTACATCAGCAGCAATTAGAACAGAAATTTTTAAGAGCCTGCTCGGAGGATGCAGTATCCAGGCCACATTTTAACCACCCATTCCAAGAATACCCTTTATATTACAATGCTACAACTATAAACCCCTTCCAGATGAGAACTGTAAGAAGGAAAAAAAAACCAAACTGTAAACCAAGCCAACCAACCATAGTGTACACAGAACCTCATCTGAAAGCAATCTTTACAAGTTTGCCTTGTTGATACAGTCAGAAAAATATTTTGAGGGAATATTTCAATAGAAACTATCCCTGAACAGAACTCAATCCCAAATCACTCGCCATTGAGATCAATTTTTTAACTGCACAGTTCAGAGTCATTCCTCAGGCATCTCCAACTGTTCAATGTGAAACTGAAACTTTGAGGATGATTTTCCTTTTTCAGCATTTCTCAAATTAATTCTTGGAGTTAATGACAAGAAAGATTCTGAACACAAAGAAAACTTCAGTTTTCTGGATAGAGGGAAATACATCTGCAGCCCTAAAGCTGAATATGGATATCACAGCTACAGTGATAGTTTGGGCCTGCTGGAATTGCAAACATTAAATCAGCAACTTAACTGTAATTATTTCAGAACACATTCTTTTATTCCTACACAAAGTACTAGCATGGGGAGTTATATTGCTGTACCCAGAAAAAATTCACATGCCTTCCCATGTCATCAAATGCTCACTCATTCCTTCCCATGGTGTTTTTCTTTATTCTATTTAACACAATCAAAAAAGATTCAAAGAGGCCACAGGAATAAGGATGGAATAACCTGTGATGCCAGAGAAGTCCTCATATATTCAACAAAAACATAAAAAATTAGATTAGAAAATGAGCCACTCTAATTTAAACACATTCCATGCTTCACACACCTATATGCATATAGGAACCTAGTATTCCATTAAAAAAAAAAGTTACTGTATTACCAAGGTTGGAAAAGTTAAAACATGTTGCCCATACTTGAAGCCAAACTGTATCTGTTTGTTGTCAGCTTATATAAACACTTCCTATCCAAATACCTAAGGTTCCTAAAATTCACTCATATAAAAATAATAAAAAAACTCTAAGCACAGGAAGATCTTGAGAGTATCTTCTCTTCTAACCCTGATATCCATGAACTTTATTCTGCTTACTCATACTGAATACATATACATAAGAAATGCAAAGGAATACTCAGAACTAAACTTGTAGCTGACCTGGGGGTTTTTAACCTTTGTACCGATTTGACAGGGAGGGAGGAAAGCAACCAAATCTCTCTAGAGTAATCACATGAAATTACCTCCAATTTCTTTCTTCTAAGAACATGCTGAAAACTATTAGGTCATGAAACTCAAGAGAGAAAAAACAAGCAAGAGTTTCCTGCATAAAACTGCAAAACCTTCAGAAACTTTATCAGAACTTATCTCACCTACTGTTTGATATAAGCGAGCAAAGCCCCAGCAGACCATGCAGCTGGAATTGCATGGCAACTTAAAGCCACACTTCCATGAAGTCCATAAAGCATATCTGCAACTGAGAAACTGCTTTTCCAGCAGTAATTATTACTCACTGAACTGGCATGCTCTAACTTATTTATAGACTCCAAAACAAAGCCAAGCAACAGTCGTCTGTCATGCAATTCCTGCAATGGCAGCTCAGCCATCTTTACTATTGCCTTCCCTCCCTACACCTGTGCAGACAGGAAAAACAAACGACAAAAAGCAAGTCCAACTAGTCAAATACTTGTGGCTGTCTACTGCAAGATCCATTGGATCTTTCCTTCTTAATATGGAAGGTGCCATCCTGGACTGGGAACCATGTTAAAGACCACTAAAATATTAGCATTTAAAACAGTAACACAAAGCCTCTCTCACTGAGAGCTTTCAAAGAAGTTTTATTCCCCTATCCTGTAACCATTCTTAATTTGTTTGCACAGCATGACAAGATTGAGAACATGGCTGTTCCCAAAAAGCATTTAGAATGCTATTATAAATAAATCTTATCCATTGGAGTCAACTTTGTCAGTACTTAATTCACTCTTCTGTCTGAAAGAGTATGACAGTTATTCTCTACCACTGCTATGGAAATAGAGTGTGTTAAAACTCTCCCATTTAAGCAGAAAAGTGAAACTGGAGACATTCCCACCTATGCTACTGAGTATGAGAAGCTCATGGGCATGAGAAGCAGGAATGCTAAGAAAGTATACAGCCACAACCAATGGAACGGTACAATGTCAGTCACTTGTGCTTTCAGAAATGCGGAGTTCCACTCAATTATAGCTCAGCATATTTCTGTTGCACCTGACATGCTGCCATATTTGTCCAATACTCATTTCTGAGGGGAAAAAATGCCCCAGCAAACCAAGCACCTTCACTCCATAGGTGTTATTTTTAGGTAGAATTCAGGACAAAAGCATAATTCCCGTCAGGAAAGTGTACCACTGAAACTAGACCTCATACACTATACAAGACCCAAACTAGAACCACAACTGTCCTGATTTCTCCCACCCACAGAGAACATTCTGGCTAAGCAGAGCTCAGCTGAACCCTTGCTTTCAGCTCTTCTTTCTAGCAGCCACAATTTGCATTGCTCTAAGGTTTCTATAAACTGGGCATGTCTGACCTCAAACACATATCCAGTCCACCTCACACAGCAGGAATGTCTGGAACAAAAGGATGCCTTTCCCCAGGTACTCAGTCAAATTACACACACATTATTTTAAAACTGTTAATAGCAACTGAAATCATACAGATGACTAGCAGCATCTTCACTTACCTAAAAGAGCAGCAAAAATAGGAAAGCGATTTGGATTCAGGTCCAGTTGCTTGGCAACTTCATGCATTAGGTATTGGCTTGTTGTGAGGCTTTTCCCATTCCGGCTCAGTTTTAGGGCATGGGCACTGAAATAGTAAGGGATGTTGCACAATGCATAATCGGAGTCATATGCAACCAAACCATGGAAACCTTTTTCTCTGCAGAAAGCAATTACTTCTTGATGATGATCTTCAATGCTCTGCGCAACCTATAGTAGAAGATAGAGCAATTAGCTTCAGTGTAAATGGAAGCACTGATTGATCACAACTATTATGATATAGTGGGTCATTCTGAAACAATACATGTGAATTTAAAATACTCAAGATATTTTTTAAGTAATTAAAAAAATCCAGTGATGCAGCACATACAGACAGGACCTAAGGAGCACTTGGAAGCACAGCACACACTTCTGGAAGCCTGTGTGCTGCAGTGGCATTGTGTACTAGTGAACTCATCTGAAAAAACTGCTTATTACCAGAAACACTTGAACTCTGAAGACATTACTGTTCCAGTGTCTGTACCAGCTCATGGGAAAAGCCTTGAGGATGTGAGTACTCCAGCAGTTCAGCACACAAAGATGCCCCCCATGATCAAACTAACTCATGGTACCTTTTAAAGTTTTTTGAGCCTCTTTTAAACAGGCCAAACACAACCACAGATGAACAGAGATAACTTTGTTGACCTTTCAAATGCAAACCTTGCTGTATTAAGCCAACTTTTTTTCTCATTTCCACCTTCAGCCTAATCCCTTCAGGCACAACTGAATCTGATGGTGCAAACTGCTTTGAGTTTTTAGCCCAAACTTCACCTCTCCACTCCTGTTGCCTAGCAAAGCACATATTTTAGGCTACAGAAATCAGATGACTTGAATAGACATGTGCAGGGAGACATGGGCCAATGCCTGATGTTGGATATATAAAAGCAATCCTTTCTAATCAGGAAGCTTATACTGAAACTGAAAGTCCCATGAGGACAGGCCAGGACCGACAGCCCTGCATTCCAACATACCTTCAGAATTGGTACAATCACAGTATGCATACAAGCACACTCAACAACAGCCAGCTGAGGAAAACAGAGGCAAAGGGATCCCTTTGGATCCCTAATGCTTCTGCCATCCACAGACATAATACACATTCAGCGACACAGAAATCCTCTTGGAAGTTGAGTATTGATATAACCCATCCTCACTGAGTAAACCACTTTAACAACAATATAGATAGCAAGTTATCCCAAAATAGACCAGTACAAAACTATTAGCTTCAGTCTCCACAGCATACATTAATAACCATAGCCTTAGTGCCAGCAAGGCTATTTATTTCCTCTGCAGAACAGGAGACAAGGTCCACAGCCCCTGCAGTCACCCACAGCAACTTTACAGTGACCCTTCCTCTTCTACTCAAGTCTTGCACTTGCTGAACCTGATGCTGAACTACCATATTCCAGAGAGGTATGTCAAATTTTACTTCTCCCCTGCACTTTTGTGAGACGCTCCCTTTCTAGCCAGACCCTGAGCAGCGAAACAGTCAGCACCTCACCTGCTCCTGCAACCAAAAACCAGCTCACTAAGCTCTCCCTACTACTAATCCTACAATCCCATAGTCTTCAGAAAATGTTACTTCTTCAGAAACTTCCTCGATGGACTGTTTTTGAAATTTACTTTGTTTGTGAGAAGAACACACACACACACTCATTTTTCTCACAATGATGCTGCCCTCTAGCATAAGGTGTGGGAGAAACCATAAACATTTCTGGAAAAAATTTAAAGACATCAGATTTACATAGTTCCTAACTAAAGGAAGGCAACTTAGGCTTTACCCCACCCCCACCCACCAGTCTTCACAGGTTTTAAATTAGAAAAATCCCTCCGATGTTTTTTAATTAAGGGTAGATAGATTTAAATTATGTCCATATCTCTAAACCCAACCTCTCTGCATGCACAAGCAGCTCTGCTCTATAAAAAACCAAGTGAGAACTTCTTCTGCAGCACTAGGTGTGACATGGGTGTGCAGATAACGCAAGAGGAAGCTCTGTGTGCAGCTCCTCTGATTTTTTATGAGCTATTTCCTCTACCTCCACAGCCTGTAGTTCCCACCCCATTTTATAGAGCTCTTTAACCCAGCATAAACCTGCTGTGTGCTTAGGGAATACCAGAATCCATGTTCAAATAACTGAACCATCACAAGGAAAAGAGTGGTATTTACCAAAGTACAGTTAACCCACAAAGCTCTAACAAGATGGAAGTAAGAGATATATCTCATGGCTCTCACAAATGCAGAGGTACCCAGAAACACGCAGGCTTCAAAAGCTACCCCGGGAGAGGGATGTGGTGGAAATCACAGTCAGGAATTTGGAACCATTCTCAAGTCTAAATCTTGTGTAAACATTAATGGTGCTGGCTCAGAAAGAGAGAATCCTGCCGGAGTAAATACACATGAGCACCTTAAGGTACTGAGAACAAAACAGTCCCCCCAAGTATTAGAGTTATTAAGAACTCCACTGCCTAAATATTTAAATTTTAGCAAACCTACTTAGCATAAAAGTTTCTTTTAAGAATTATTCTCCTCAAACTGAAAACCACCAGGTCACAATGAAACTAAGAACCCGCAGGATATTTGTTATAACCTGGAGGAACCTGTTATTTTTACATCCTACTGAAACCATCTGTGAGTGATTTATAATTGTTCTGGATAGAAGACATTACTTTTTCTCCTCCCTAATTACCAAAATGGATTAGATTCATGGCCATTTCCTAGCTTCACACAGAAACCTACTCCAGACTCAAATGCTCATAAAAATATGAAAATCAGTTTCATATTTAAAGTCAATCAGTATTCTCAACCCAACTCCTCAAAACAAAGTAAGAAAACACTACAATTTAAAAACTGTTTTATGCATATGTAGATTTTTTAAATCACCTATACATGTAAATAAAAATCACACTTTCAAGATGCATTTGCTCTGTGCCCATCAGGAGGGCTACACCAGAGTGTGTGAGAATAAAAGTGAAGGAAGATTTAGAGAAAAACAGATATATGTAACAAAGCAGATTTAGAAATATAATGAATCATGTAAGAGAAGAACAGCAGAGAAGGAAAGTGCTTTAAGCTCAGCAGTATCTTTGATGTGTATTATGCATGTGACCACTATAACCATGAAACATCCTTCCTAACCTGAAAAATAATCCATTACAACTAGATTTATCATCAGAGCTTCTGGACAACTGAAAAAATTGAGGCATCAAACAGAAATTGCTGATATCCTTCCCATCCCCAGGATATCTGAGCAATGCAGAGAACCAGTGCAGTTGGGACATGCATGGTGGTGGCTCAGTGGCGTGGACAGCAACAATCTCTCTCCCCCCACACCCCTCAGTATCCGGTAATAAGCTGTCAACTCCTGAGGCTAACCCAACACAGACAAATAAATATACACCTCATAAACCTTCTCTATCAAACTGGGGGGATATTGTATTTACTGAGATTTTGCAAGTTTGGGGTATTTTTTTAATGACAGAAAAGGGACTCAGTATGAGTGTGCTCACACTCCTCTAACTGCTTCCAGAGATTAGGAATAAGGTCTGTCACCAAGAAACCATAAAGGAGCTAAAGCAGCTGCACTGGAAAGTAAACAAAATCCTACAGGGTAATACCATTGTCAAATGCAGCAACTTGGTTCAGATGCAATGAACCTGAGTCAGGTCTGTAACAGAAAATGCTTAACAAACTAACAGCCACTTCAACATACCACAAAATTATTGCAAGCACTAAATTCCCATTGATATCAAAATATCAATGGGAATTGATATTCTTCCTGTTGGGTACTATGCATTTTTATGTTGCATTAAACCAAGTCTCTACTTTAACACATTAAAAGAAAAAAAAATGCTTTCTTTTATCCCATTAATTGCTTTTACTAATGATCACTGGGTCTCAATAAGAAATGAGGAAGATTTATAATGCACCCAGAAACAGGTCAAGGTAAGGACCTTTACTGCATGGGCCCTAAAACTTTTTGCTGAAAGCACAAAACTATTTCCTAGCAACAAAAGGTCCCCAAAAATTCAAATGATAGGATGTTTTACTTATTGCGCAAATTCCCACCATCCAAAAAACATAACACCATTTGGCTTCTACGATGACCAGGAAAAATGACTGCAGCAGATGCGGCCATAACCTCCTCACTTTAAGCAAGGCCAAGCCCAAGGCATCACGTTTGGCAGAGCTGCACGTGCCCTGCAAGAACGAGCTTCGCCTCCACTTCCAGTTTGTTCCACACATGCTTTGCCTGGTGCAGCGGCCCCGGCCTGGTGACCCAATCCCGGCCACGGCCGGGGCCACCACAGGGTGGGACCTCCACTGCCGAGTGGAGCGAACTCAGGATGGCTGTGCTCCAGCTCAGTGTTCCTCCACAGATGGGCCTGGCCCAGCGAGCAGGGCACTACGAGGGAGCAACATGATTCCCGCTCTGTTGGCAGAACTAGGAGAAACTTCACCCAAAGCCACCTGTGGGGTGAGCTCCTTGGAGAGAGGCCTCTGTACCCCAGGGCTGCAGCCCAGCCAGAATGTTTCTAATCCGCTGAAAGGCCAAATTACATTAAGGTGCTGCTAGTGATCGAGCAATTCCCAAGATTACATAATATTTTTCTACAGACAAAAGTAATTTAAGATAATAAAGCACGAATATGTGCTTCCCTCCTGCTGCTCTTCCCTCCCCAGCAGGAAGGTGAGCAGGCAACTCCTAAAACTGCAGCTTCATCCCTGGGCTTGCTTTTCCAGCGTCTTGTGTTTCAATATACACAATCGCTCAGCTGAACAGAAACCATCGTAAATCAGGAATGCCATGTGGAGAGATGCGACGTGGTCATATCCTGCAACCTTTGAAATCGTAGCCTTCGAGCGCATGATGGCCATGAAGCCCAGCTTCGACATGAAGGGCTGTTTGTGGGGCCGGAAAACTGAGGTTGCCCCTTAAAATAAGGAGTTTAAAAGAAGGACTGTCAGCTTCGCACTGCTGATTGCCCAAAACTAGAAGTGCCGCTGTTATGGAGTAAGGAGCCAGTTAGTCTACAACTGTTTTTAAAAGCTTGTTGATATTGAGAAAACGCTGAGCAAACACGAGAACCTCCATAAAGCCAAAAGTGGCACCCCTGCGTTTTTTGCAGCGAGCCATTTCCCCTTCAGCCCAAGTTTAAAACACCTCGCCTCAGCCGGGAACTTGTTGCAGATCCATCCTGCGCGAGAACTGATTAATTTTTTTTTTTCCTCCCCTCAATAATTAATTACAGAGATGTTTTTCGCCCACCCGCTCTCCCCTGCGGTACCACAGCCCACAAGGAAAGAAGGGACATTTTGAGTCAACGGAGCGAAAGAACATGGAGGCAGAAGCCGCCCTGCTGCCGGGCCGGGCCATGGGCGCTGCCAGTCGCCCCGCCAAGGCCTCCCGACCTCCGGCCTTGGGGGGGCGGCGGGCAACGCCATGTAAATAAGCCAAAATCCCCCGGGGATTGAGGCCGCCGAAAGTTGTGCCGCCCCCGCGGGTCTGGGCGACATTTTGAGGCGCTGAGGGGAGCGGCTGAGGGTGCCCTCCCTCCCCCCGCGGGCAGCCCCCGCTGCCATCTTGGAGCCGGGAGGGAGCGGCGGGGAGGGGGCGCCGGGACCCCCGGGCGGGGGGGTCCCCGGGCTCCTCCTCACCTTGATGTGGAAGCGGATGAGGGCCAGGCGGATGCAGTGCGCCATGCAGACGGGCGGCAGGAACCAGACCTTGGGCGGCGGGGTGCCCTTGTTCTGGACGTGGCTGACGATCTGCTGCGCCGTCTGGCGCTCGTTGCCCTGGCGCTTCACCCACTCGTGCAGCCGGGCCTTCTCCAGGGCGCCGTTGAAGAAGACGAAGAGCTCGATGTTCCCGTTGAAGCAGGCCTTGGCCAGGGCCGCCAGGTAGCCCAGCATGTGGTTCCACTGCCCGCCGCTCACCCAGTCCGTGTAGAAGCCGCCGTAGAGCCGGTGCAGGCAGTTGTCGGCGTCGATGAGGAGGCGCAGCGGGGTCTGGGGGGGCCGCTGGCGGCCCCCACCCACGAGGCTGCCCCGCGCCAGCTTCTGCAGCTCGACGGGCACTACGGCGCTGGGGCAGTGCTTTTCGATGTAGTCCTGGAATCCCTGCACTCCCATGGTGAGGACCGGGCGGCGGCGGCGGGCGGGCGAGCGGGGGCCCGGCGGCGGCGGCGGCGGCAGCAGCGGGGTCTGGGCTCGGGCCGGGCGGCGCGGCGGCGGCGGCGGGCGGGCGGTGGGAGCGGTGGAGCCGGGTGGGAGCGCTGGCTGCCGTCGGTGGCCGATCAGGGGGGAGTTGTATGGATTAGTGGGGGGCTCATGGCTGCCGCGGCCGCCATGTGCTGCGCTCACAGAGCCATGGCTCGGGGATCCGGGCGGCTGCGGCTCCGACTGCCGGGGGGCGGGGGAGCGGCCGGGCGCGCAGGAAACCAACCCGCCGCCGCCGCCGCCTGCGGCAGCGAGAGCGGAACGGGCGGGACTTGGCGGCGGCGCCGCTGCCACTCACACACCGCGCGGAGCCGCGGCGGGAGAGCGGGGAGAGCGGGGCGCCCTCGGCGCCGCCCGTGCTCGTAGCCCGAAGCCCCTCACGGCCCCCTGCCCTGCCCTGCCCTGCGGCTCTGGCCCGGCCCGGCCCGGCCCGCCCGCCGCGGCCGTTGCATAACCCGGGCATGCGCGGGAGCGCGGCGGAAGCGAGTGGCGGGGAAGGGGAGGGGGCCGGAGGCGGGGAGCGGCGGGGGGAACCGGGGCAGGGGTCTCCCGGCTTGGCCCGGATCGGCCTGGCCCGGTTCTGGCCCCGCGCTGCCGGCCAGCGGCACTCCATCAGCCCTGCGGCTGCCGTGGCGGGCCCCGCTCGGGAGAGCGGCGCCCCGGGCACCTGTTGCTCGGGGGTGTTCGGCCGTGCAAGGGCAGCAGAAGTGGTCCCACCGCGGTTCGGTTCCGCCTGGGGAGCCGGGGGCCTCCCGGGCCGGTGCCGCGCCCGACCTGGCCACAGCGCCTCCGATGAAGGTGACCGGCTGGCCTGGCCTCTCGCGGCTGAGCGTTTGCTACTGCTGGTAAAGCTTCCAGATCGTAGAATACCCCGAGCTGGAAGGGACCTGCAAGGGTCATCGAGTCCAGCCCCTGGCCCTGCACAGACACCCCAACAATCCCACCCCAGCTATCCCCTGAGAGTGTTGTCCAAATGCTCCTGGAGCTCTAGCAGCCTTGGGGACACGACCAAACCCAGGGGAGTCTGTTCAGTGCCCCAGCACCCTCTGGGGGAAGAACCTTTCCCTGATGTCCACCCTAACCCTCCCCTGGCCCAGCTCCAGCTGTTCCCTGGGTGCTGTCCCTGTCCCAGGGAGCAGAGGTTGGAGCTGCCCCTCAGGAGGAGCTGCAGCCCCTGGAGTTCTGACCTCAATCTTCCCTTCTCCAGCTGAGCAAACCAAGTGCCCTCAGCCACTCTTTGTAGGGCCCCTCTGGCCCGTTCACCATCTTCTTAGCCCTCCTTTGGACATTCTCTAATTGCTTAAGGTCTTTCTTGCATTGTGGCACCTGAAACTGCACGCAAGACTTGAGGTGAGGCTGCACCAGTGCAGAATAGGGATACACAATCACTTCCCTCAATGATTTTGGCAGACTTTTCACCTTAGACATGCTTAAAGTGGCAACTGCTTGCATCTAGAGAGCCATCCACAGGGCAGCCAAACTGTTGCCATAACTGGTAAATGAGCATAAGTATCAACAACCAGGGCAGAAACCCATAAATGAGCATTACTATCAATTACTGGAGGAAACCTGCTCTTCACTGCACAGCCAGTGAGGAATTAACTGTCTTTGGTTTTACCAGAAGAAATTATTTTTTAAAAGGCCAAAGTGCCCAAGCTCCAGAGGTTGCCTGCGAGTTTATCATTGCAATAATACCGCAGCACCTGAGCAGTTCTCTGTTGTTTAGGTGTTGGAAAACTACAGGAAGTGTCAAGCTGCTGATGCTGTATGTTCACATTAATATTTTATTAATGAGGAAAAGCATATTGGTAATGAGATTTCAGTCAGGCTGGATTGACACCCACAGTAAATATTCCCAGCAGGGAATAGCTGTTGCAGCAGGGGTGGGCCAGCTCACTCCCAGGCAGTGAGTGCCATGGATGTGTGTCTGAGCCCAATTGGTGCAGCATCAGCATGATAGAATAAAGAATCCTGGAAAAGCTATGGAAGTAATCAATGACAAGTGCATGTTTCTTCTTGGAAATCTCTTTTTGCAGTAATCTGAGAGTGTGGCTTCCTAAGTAAATATTCTGATCGCTTTCTGAACTACTTTTCCCTTAGAATTCTTAGATTACCCTATAAGAATAGATATGCTCTAGTAACATTGAAATAATAAAAGAATTTGGAAGGAACTTTGAGGAACACACAAAACATGGTAGGAGGCCAGTAGTGCTAATAGAAGGAAAGTGGATCAAGGAGAAAGAACTTCAGAATTTCAAATATCCTAAAAAATCACCAAATTTGGTCAAAATAACAAGTACTGCCATACATGAGGTAACTAAAAATCAGACTTTCAGACAGCCCTGCATGTATCCAATGTTCCAACAGTGCAAAACTTGATCACAAACAAGCCATTCTCTAAGTAGCCTTGTGAGCAATAACTGAGTCAAGAGGAATTCACTTCTTGTCGTTAACTGTCTCACTGGGTCTTTAATTTCTATAGTCTTAGGAATGGCAAATAATCTATAAATAAAAGATGATAAATTTGCTTGTGTCTTTTTCTGTTTTGTTTTTTAAGAAAGAAACTAGTCCAGAGCATGTGCCACCAGGAGCCTGGCTGTCAGCGTCCTTGGAGTCAGGGCAGCACAGCAGAACTGAGCACTGCCAGCTTGTGCCCAGCCACATACACAACCCTCCCTCCCCAACGAGAAGAGAGAAGAAAAGCATAAGGGGAAACAAGGTGCTTCCAGAACTTATTTAATATAAACTAAAAGTTTGGCCAGACAAGAAGACAATGGAAAATAAGTTAAATTTATGGAAAAACAAAATTACTCTGGAAAGCACGTAGATTAAGCTAGACTTAAAGAGCAATTAATCAAAGACACAAGGCAAACAAAGTGGTTTTTTCATCAACTAGCAGCAGAAAGCCTGCAGGATTCATCAATCTTCTACTTCAGCACTGAGACACGTGTTCCACAGTTCCCAGATGTTGGTTGTGTAAGGGAAGGGTTAATAGCAGTTGGTATTAAAGTCAGTGACTCATTATCCAACCTGAACAGAGGTGAATTAGGAGTGGCTCCCCCAAAGGAAGGAACTGAACAGTCATTAGGAAGAGCTAACGAATAACCATGTCAGAGCGAGGACAGAGATGAATCTTATCAGTTTAGTCTTTGTTCCTCTGGTAAGGAAAGTCAGTCCCACAGCAAGATGAACATGGACACAGACTGTGGAACAGACTAGCCACTGGGACCTGAAAGGTACATCTGCCTGGGAGGAATAGATGCATACATTATCCATGGGAAACACTTGTTCAGTGTAATTTCCCTTAATATTTCTCTTTTTTCTCAGCCTGGTGCATCTTGCTGTGGACCTGCTGCCCCAGAACTTCCCTGCTCTTGCTGCTGTGCTGTAGAAGAGCTCCTGGCCCTCACCTCACTGCTAGGTCTACAAGTGGCCGTGGGCTCACCCTGTGGGCAAGTGCTTTTCTGCATTGCTACTTCAGCACTCACAGTTCTAGGCGTGCAGTGTCACTTAGTCGAAAAAAGTGCAAAAATAAAAGAAATTCAAGAAAAAATGTTGAGGTTTAAAAAAGTATTGCAGATAAAATCTGTCACTTACTGCAATCTTGCTCTGATTTTGTATCATCGTATTTGCTACCACCTGTGACATCCCTTTCTTGTCTCTTATGTTGCTGCAATTAAACTATACACCATCACACAACATTTATAGAAGGAGGTTTTTCATGTTCAGGTATCTCCACAAAATATCAACAAACACCATCTTGCTTGAGCAATAACTTTTTTCAAATATCTATGATACTTCGGATGGAACATTTTTCTCTTAGGACAAAGATGTGCATGTAGAAGGCACATCGCTGAGTTACTTAAAACATTTATTGGTCTCTGCATCAGCTCTCTAGAGACCACCAATTCAAAGAAAAGATGATTCAAAAGGTAGCATACTTTACTAGAGCCACTGCTGTGCTCAAACTCAAAATTTCTCGTTGTCCATAGAGGCCAACCCTTGAGGGATTTGGCCCTGGACATATGTGGGGTAAATGATGGTGTTGCTCCAGCAAACTTTTAGGGCAAGAAAATGACTGGCAGTGAGTCCTCTGAGTGCCTGGGAGAAGCAGGCTGGAGGAGGAGGGGGCAATGACGCTGGCTGAAAGAATTCCTCCTTTCAGAGAACAAGCAGCGCTTTCACAGCAGTGGATGCTCAGCCACAGCACACACTACACAGATTACATCGGGGCCATTTGCTGCCTTTGATTAGTTTTAAGAAACAAAAGCATGAAAATTTTAGGTTCTCAACTTGAATTTTCAAGAGAAAAAGCATAAATAATAAGGGCATTATGGAGCAGGCAGTGGGAGCTGGTGGGGAGCAGTAGCACTGCAGCTTCAAAAACCTGGAACAGTAGTGTGCTGTTCCTGTGGCACTTGTGTGAGACATACAAAAAGCGAGTATTTAAAGCCTATTCTACTGCAGTTTTTGCAGGACAATTAATAATATTATGAAAAGATACTAATAGAATGCTACAGGTTGATCTTATAACAGATAAGATGCACTTGCCAGTGGTATTGCGAGAGCACATCTGATCTAAAATACATCTACTGTGGCCATTTCAGAAGAGCAACTATTTACACTCCCAACACTTTAAAAACATGTCATTTTTGTTGGCATTTATGAAATTAACACAAGTATCTCAGGCATGAAAGAAACAGATTTAGCTACCTAAATGTGGGGTAGGGCTGCCAGGTTTGGGAATACCATCCATGCCACACCTTCGCTTTCAGTCTGCTACAGCAGCTGAATTCTTCATCTTGCCCAAGTGCACAGCAGCACGGTCTGCCAGCGTGCCACACGTAGACGTGGATCACTTTGTTCTTTGTCTTACCATGGTCTGCCCGTATTTCATCCCTACAGTTCTTGCTGCGGAGTCTAAAATGGAAGTATAAAAAACCCCCTAAATTTATTTGAATTGCAGAGTGTAAAGTTCTGGTGCTGCGCCTGCTTGAATCAGCACACAGGATGAAATGAGGTCCATAAATCCAGTGTTTTCAAAGTAGTAGCCTGGACACAAGGGATACTTTGTGCTGTTGCCTTTCCTGTCGCATAATGGCTCTCCCATGTCCATCCCAGAGGCACAGCCACCACTCCTGGGACAGGGTGCTCCTTGAGCTGGTGCAGTTGGAGAAGCAGACAATCCTCCTGTTGTCCAGAACTGGCCCACGAGCCACCAATTAGACTGCTCGGAACGACAGCATTCCGCTCAAAAGGCTGCTAATTGTATTTTAATGATGATTTAAATGCTGCTGCTGATAATTTCAGAGACATCCAGATCACTAATTACTCATAGTCTATGTTGAGCTTTAAGCAGGCACAGGCACAGCACCATAGAAGCATCGAGTAATGTTATTAAAGTTCTCAAAGGCCTTCACTGCCCTCCCAGATGTCAAAAGCATCATCTCCTGTTCCCAGGCCCAAGCCCAGCCCTGGCTGCTCACATCTGGGATCCAGCAGTCCAGCTGCACTACAAGTTCTTGCAGCATTCTGGAAGTAAGGAAAGAAGCAGCGAATCAAAATTACTTACATTCATTAAATAAAATTCAACCAATATTAATAAAAATTAGCTTACATCCTTACAACACCACCACTTCAGATCATTTTACCTTTAAGATAAAATACTAGCTCAATTGAACTGCATCCCTGAACACAGCGTGGTCAGAATGTTTGAATTAACTAGCCAGAAATGCAGATCCTAACAAGCTGCCTGCACAGCCAGGAAGAACATCAATCTGTTGGAGCAAGTCCAGAGGAGGCTGCCAAGATGGTCAGAAGGATGGAGCACCTCTGCTACAAGGAAAGGCTGAGAGCATTGGGGTTGTTCAGCCTGGAGAAGAGAAGCTTCAGGGTGACCCAGTTGCAGCCTTCCAGTACCTGAAGGGAGCTTACAAGAGAAGTGGAAAGAGGCTATTTACAAGGACCCGGAGTGACAGAACAAGGGAGAATGGCTTCAGACTGACACAGGACAGGTTTAGGTTAGATATTAGAAAGAAATTCTTGGCTGTGAGGGTGGGGAGGCCCTGGCACAGGCTGCCCAGAGGAGCTGTGGCAGCCCTATCCCTCAAAGTGTCCAAGGCCAGGTTGGACAGGGCTTGGAGCAACCTGGGGTAGTGGAAGATGTCTCTGCCCATGGCAGGGGTGGCACTGGATGATCTTTGAGGTACTTTCCAAGCCATTCAATTCTAGGGTTCTCTGACTCTCTCCTTGCCATTGCAGCAGGAGCAGTGATGTGGTGGAAACGTGGCCATCCTGCAGAGCTCACACAGCCAGAGCTGTGCTGTGCAGTTAGTCCAAGGGAGTAGAGTTTCCAAGGCTGTCAAATCAATACCTGCCATAAGCATGAAATTCCTTCCCAAATATTTACTTGTATTCTGTACAAGATACTCATAGTGTGTGGAGGAGTCTATTCTCCAGAAAAAATATTTAGAGTGCAAGTCACAGTTTTCCCCTTCAGAAATTCAGCCAAAACACACCAAATGTGCTATCCATGGGCAGTGTAGTGCTGGTCAAGATGTTTATACATAAAACACTCTGTCAGTGAGAGTAAAGCACATATCTTGCCTGTGTAATTGATATCTACAAATGGGGAAGCTGGCTGAGCCCTGTTCTAAAATATGTGCTTCTATGAGAATGTAGGTTAGCTGTAGTACAGTGGATTTTACATGCCAAACCTAAGCAGTCAGAATTTGGAAGAGACTTTTAATGATACAGGAACAAAGGGGAGGCTTGTTTTCTCATTAGAAAATAAAATGCATGTAAACAAATCCTAATGCTGTTTGGCTTTTTTTGTGAAGATTTGTGTGAGATTAATCACTTTATAGTCCTAGACTGTATTAGTTTCACTAATCTACCCTCAGTTTGATGTGAGATTTCTGGCCTAGGACAAGAGTGAGGAGCGTGCTCCACTCTCTGACCAGGTGAAGAGAGTGGGATCCTCTGGCACTCCGTCCCCCAGCGATGCTGTGCCTGGAGCTGCAGGGGCACCTCTGCCTGAGCAAGCCCCTGAAACAGCCTTAAAAGAGACACTTGCGCAGCTCAGGTGGCTGGTACAGAACAAGATTTGCACGTGGGAAAAATTTTACATGGAATTTTTTGCAGCAAACTTACCTAAGAGTTTTACTTTTTATATAAATAGTCTATCTTGCTTGTCTGAGGAAGGTTTTAAGTGTGTTTTTTGTGTGTCTCTCTGTTTTCTGAGGGCTGTGCCAGCCATGGCAGCTTTGGAAATGAAAAGTCATGAAAAATTCTTGCACTTTGTTACCAAGTGCTGTTTTTTTTTTTTTCCTTTTACGTTGTTGATGGTAGAAACTGAGTAGATACAGAGGCAAATAATTCCTCCCTTTTCTGTTTCAGCAAGCACCTGCCTCAGCTGCCAGCCTGCTCCTGCAAACCCCACAGCTTGCACAGAGCAGCTGAACTGAGCTGATGCCAGGAAAGTGGTCTTGTAAGACAATGTTTAAACTTGTGTATTCCCAGCTTTTGTAATTACAGGTTAGTCATTTGATTTTCATTCTTTTCAGCAAGATCTGAGATGTTAGTGTTGTAGGTTTTCTGATCTTCACAGGTTACTTCCATATCTTCATTTATTCTTTCAAATATACATCACTTGAACTTTGTCCTGTGGCTTTCTTGTCTAACATCAGTCAGGAAAATGTTTAAAAAGTGAAGAATTAAACATTTTTGTATAAAAGATAATCTCTTTTGCAAGAGATGAAAAGAGTTAAACCCTGCAAGCTTGTCACTCAATGACAGAAACCCTGACTTGTGAAAGTGGTACCCACATGCAGCCTGGCCTGCACTCAATGTCTTGACTGCCATGAAACCAGAAACATTAATGAGCGTAAAAAATTTGTAATCTTGTTCTGAAAAAGAAAAAAAAAAAACAAAACCCAAGAAAAAAGGCAAATACTAGACCGCTTTCATTTATGAGAGCATTCTTATCTTCCAGAAGACGTCAGTTTAATTCTCCAGTTACTCTCACTACACCCAGCAACTTTTTGGTCTCCCCCCACATAATACAGCACAGGAGAGTGTCTCTTTAAATTCATTTATAAAATAATTCAAGGCTGTGGGTGTCTTTGATCTGTTTCTCTCTGCTAACGTACAGAAGAGAAGAACATGTCGCTTAGCAACCCTGCTTAGCCAGCACTGGGGGAGGCAGGAGGGATGGATGGTCCAGAACCACAAAAGGGGAAGATTAAGACCCATCAGGAAACTAAATTTTGGACAGTCTTTCTCAAAACTGAAGCAAGCAAACATGGCTGTTTGCAGAATTGGGTAATTGGGTAATCTCACTTTTTCCTTTTTTTTTTAAATATCCACTTAGGGTCTATTAATAGAGATCTTCCATCCAAATGGGAAAATCTGGCATGGGATGGACAACGCAGGGTTCAACAGCTTCAGGGCTAGGTTGCAGGTGAAGGGAACCTGAAGTTTAATTTTAAACCAGTTCAATAGATTTTAAATAGAGTTAATGTTGTCAAGACTAATGGCAATGAATTTCATACTGCAGGTTTAATCTTAACACTTCAAATAAATTTTGTGTGAGTCTCTTCCTCTTGTACAATTGGACAGCCTAAGTGTCCCCAGCCTGACTTATTCAGGGTCACTTACCTTGTTGTAAATAATCCCCAGAATTCTCTGAGTGATTACCAGGCTATGATTCACTGGTAACTAGGTAACATCTTAGAGCTGCAAAAATATACCAGTTAGGAAAGTAACTTTGCACTGAAGCAGACAAGCTGCCCTCAGCCCTTTGTCCTTCTTGCAGCTGCAGGATGTTGATGTCCCAAGAGCCAAGGCAGGAGCAGGCACCAGCTCAAACCCTCCTGCTTGTGCCCTTGCTGACCAGTGCTGGCCTAGAGCAGACTTGATTGATTTTTTTTTCCCCAAACATCAAATCCCACAGCAATGTATGGCTGAGTTATGGAAGAAAAAATGATGCTAAAAACCTGTGTCAGAGGAAGAATCACAGAACTATCCACTTCAGCATCTCACACAGACAAAAAATAGCTCTAAATGAAATACAAGTAAATTGTTACATCTGGTCTTCTGTTAATGATCATAAAGATCATCCTAAATCTACTTAATTTTTGCACTACTTTCATGTACTAATCACCAATAGCTTATTAGTGATCAGTTAAGAGAATCCCTAAATTCCAATGGTTCAGGTTTCTTCAAGAGCTCAGTGCAGGCAATCCTGTGCTCAAACTCTGTAGTAAAACTGCATATTATTAGACTGAGTACCTACCTCTATCCACAGGCAGGAAGCTTGTCTAAACTGGCATCTGCTGAATATTCCAGCAATTATAAACGTACCTGAAAACAGACATTATTGGGCTCCGAAGTAACGTTGGTTTTGTCTAGTAAGGGAGGTGGTAAGTGCTACAGCGGAGCTCATTCAGAGCTGAGGTTCTTAGAATAGTGTACTGAAGAACTTAATTCCTAAATGACAAGATAATTTTATTACCCATATATAGTAAAGATCTGTACAGTAGAATAATGTCTTCAATGGGAATTTTACTGGTGACAGTAGGGGTGCCTGGATTTTACCCAGAATCTCTCAGTGTGCTTTTGTATTGGCAAGTGCTTGTGTAATGTGATTCTTTGGAGAAATTTAATTAAAGAAAAATGTGTAAGGCACTTGGCATTAAGTGGTTTAAGTTTGTTAACGTACAGTATGGAGAATAAAGCCCAAATTAGAGGCAAATAACACTAACTCAACTGTGAGCATTTCCATGAAAACTGCTTTAGTAAGAAACTTCTATTTTTGTAGCACAAATTTTCTCTATAGTTTTATGATGATTTTCTCTATACTTCATACTTTCAATTTTATGATCTAAACTAATTTAGAGGCTTTATTTGTGTCACAAGCGAAGGAAACCCTGTTGACTTTGTCTTTGCTCTCAGTTACACCACAGTTAACAATTCTTAACTGTAACTCAATACTGAGAAAGTAATTTTGCTGACTGCCTAAATTGAGGAGGAGGAGGAGGAGGAATCCGGCAACAGTAGAAGTCTTTTACTTGCACTTGTGTTTACAATAGCAGTTCATATATGTAATGGGTTTTAGTTTTAGGAAACAGAAATATGTCATATCCATAAGGCCAAGATGCTTTTTGTTGGAGATTCTTGTGACAAAGACTGATTCCTCTAACAGCTAAAGAACATCTCCACCTTCTCGAGCAGACTTTGTGAGGCTGATGGTCTTGAGGAATATGTTTTGGACTACACTGACTTCCAAAACTGTACAATTAACATAGCTTTCTGCTTATGACATTCAGGTTCCCAAATCAGGATGATGCATGGAAAAGCATGCAGATAAAGCATAATTTGCCCAAACATGTAATCAGCAACTGACTTCCTAAAGGTATGTCTCAAGTTGCAGAATAAAAACAGATGTGTGATATTTTTCCATTTCAGAGCAATCATTAAAATATCACTATGATGCAGATTACCTTAATGAGTTCTTAATCTCAGCACTGACAGAGAGAGAGAGTAATCTAAATTTGCCAAAGCATCATGTTGGAGAACTCTCAGTTTAGAGCAGCGATTCTTGAAAATATATTGGCCCAGCTGACAGTATTGGGGCAAAAAATATTATCTCTGGCATGGAACCACACTGCAACAGCCCCTGTTCTCAGGGAAGCAGCTCTAATCTAAAATCTATCAGACTATTTCTTTGTCTTATAATTTCCTCCTAAACGAAAATAGAATTATTCGGATTTTTGTCATGATGTATAGAAAAGTGTGAAGCTAAAAATAAATCTCAGCTCCTCCTCAGTGGAGGGACAATGGCTATCTTTTTAAACTAAAAGCTCACTGGTCCCATTACCTTCTGCTAAACAATCAGGCATCACAGAAAGGTTTTTTGGTGTTGGAGGCTCAGTTTCCCCAGAGATCAATAATTACAGCAAGGAGAACTGCAGAGAGGTTGGACATCTTTACTGCCTGCAGTACTACCACCACATGTCTGACTCCAGCACCAGGCAGCTGGAATATAAATGGACTGAAAAATTCACTGAAATGCATTGACATTGTATAGATGCAGAATTTGAAAGGATTATGAGTGTCTATTTCTAAAAGTAAATTAATAAAAGACATTGTAAGGCTACGAAAAATACTGTGTTGTGTAAAGGAAGATCAGGAAATTCTTGTTTTTCTCACAGTGTAAGGAACACAGGCATTCACACAAAGAGATGCAGTGTGCATAAATATGCAAAGAAACCAAAGAAAGCCATTCCCTGCTGGGTCTCACTGTGTCCTGACTGCCTGGTTCAGCTGAGTGGGGACCATGGGCCGGCCTGCCCAAACCAGCCCTGCTTGTGCCAGTCTCTCACTGAAATCACCACGAGTATCACCCCCATGGTGCTGCAGCTCTGAAAATTTGTGACTGGAAGCAAATAGTTTTGAAGGAGAGAAAAAACAGGTGCAGAGAGGTCCTTGTCCTCAGAAAGCCTGCTGAACCATGCCTTTTTCCTTGGAAGAAGTCATATTTACATGACAAATTTACATGTAGCGGTGACAGTGACAGAATATTTCCAAGAAAGTGGAATTATTAATGTTTTGGCAGTGTGAGATTGTTTTTTTCCCAATTGCAAATGTTGCTCCATCTGCCACAAAACCATTAGTTCCAACAGCCCGACCTTCCCCATTAAAGGGGCATCACAACACATCTTGTTTGTGGCTGAGATATGAGGAGAGGAAGGTGATACCAGTGTGTGACACATTGCAGTGGTGTGCCCTGTTGGTGAGGAGTTGGCTCTGAGAAAACAAGCCAGCTGGGGAGGTGTGTCTTCCTTCCTCTTTTCTGGTGTGTGAATATTAAGTTAGTTGTTTGACATCATCTATGTTAAGATTTTGATAACACCACTGGCTTAAATCTTAGTTATACCATAGAAATACTGGTTGGACAGGGCCTTTAGATCAGCTCCTGCATTCTGCTCAAAGCAGGGCTGAACCAACACTGGATTATGTCTGCTGTCATTTTACCTGGCCAAATGTTTGTTATCTCACTCTGGGTAACCTCTTCCCTCTGCAGTCCTCAATATTTTCAGATTTTAAGATCATGACAGGTCTGTCTCTGCAAAACACTGTTTTTAGCAAAACATCACATGTCCACAAAGATACCTTCCCAATTTCTTTTTTGAAATATGAATTTTAATGAGGATAAAAGATATGTGATTGCTTAAACCTAAAGGAGACATCCAACATAAAAAAGCAATCTTAATTCTAAAATGGCTGTTTTAGTGATGACTTGTAATCTATGCAGTTTTTATCTACTTGATAATACTCAGCTTAGTTTGTATCTAAAAAAAAAAAAAGGAATTAAATGAAAAAAACTATTCCTTTGATACACATTAAGTTATTCAGTTGGTAAATTAGTGAATTTACTAACTTACCCTGTTATTAGCTATTAGCATGTTACACTTCTTGATGGTGCTCATGAAGAATGCCTATGGAAATGAGGGAAAAAATTGCCTTTTGAAGTTCCTGCCACTTGATATGTTGACATTTCTTTTAATTTGTGACTGTCCTCTTGAATTCCACTGTCTGGTTTTATGAAAGATTCTTCATTTTTAATTTGTTCTCCCATTGATCAGACTTTTTTTGAATGGATAGCTCTCAAAATAATTAGCCTTTCAAGGAAGCCATGTTCTCTCCCATTCAGTACTCTTAGCTCTTTTTCATTAGGGGACTCTCAAGGCCTGGTTAACCTGTCCTGGTACTACTGAAGACAACAAGAATCTCGCTGCAGATTTCAGGGAGAGCAAGAGCAGACTCTGTGAGTGAAGAAACACCATTTGCATTCACTTTGGTAGATGGCTCTGTTCTAGGAGGACCTACAAACAGTTCTTGAGGCTCCAGGGAGGGAGGAGGGAGTAAAATGAGTGAAAGAAAACAAGGTATGTTGCCTTCTCTTTTTTCATCCTCCTTATGGTCTAGGTTTCCATCTTCAGAAGATTCCATCAGCTGCAGCAGTTGTGCTAAGGAGCCTCGATTGGATTGCCCTGTTCACAGTGCTGGAGACAAAAAGTTCCCTTTTATTTGAACTCAACGTACATTACATAAACATAAACTCATTCAAACCAACAGTCATTCTGTATCTGAAGCTATCTGATGTTTTCATCTGCAGTTATGCACAGCCTGTTTCAGTGAGGTCTTATTCTGTACCTCAGGTTTCTACAAGTAACAGAAAATAACAGTTGGTTATTTTGTCCCTGCTGGTCCTGATTTTGCAATCCCTAAAGACCAACATCTTCCTCTGCAATAGACACATTTTTGAGAAGAAATACACCAAGAACTTCAATAGAAGAAAGGCTCAGAAACATCAGCAACACCTTTCAGGAAGAAAATCAATATGAGATTAATGAAATTGAAAAAAAAAATTACAAATAAAATCCAAGGTGATCCAACAGAGGTTGTAAAAGTCATTATAAATGGCCGACCAAACAACCGTCATGGAGTCATAATTTAAAGGGAAGCTTCATTTTGGAGAAGAGCAATATTTATAGAGAAGCTAATTTTATCTTTTTGAATACTATTAAAATACCTATTGAAAGTAACAAGTTTAGTTAGTAGTAGTACAAAATACTGCAGTGCAGCTCAGAGGGGAGCTAACACAGGCTATGAACTGGCCTCACATGGTGCTCTATGTCTGATACCATAAGAAATACACAATTTCAAGAGCCCAGGCAAGCTTATAGGTAGAGCCCTGTCCTTGCTGCAACGATAGTTTTTGCTAGTGATGTCGGTGAATTGATGATTTTCTCTAATTTTAGCTCATAAAAGTTTAAATACTGAGCTAGGAAACCCATAGCAGTTATACTGCATGTAATACCAGTGATTTTTAAACACATTTGCTTAGGAGGATTACTAAGCAAATGGAATTCATTACTACATGGAATTTGAAAAGTGATTTGTTATTGGAAATTATTTTTGTTTGTTTATTCACTCAGTTTTCCTAATTGTGCCATGTTATTTTGTATGGTAGTGTGCCTCTGCACTTAAGCCTTTGGGCATATGAGGTGAGTTGTTTCCCTTCCCCATTCCACTGGAAAATCAACAAAAGCAAGCCTTCAATAGCATGAATTCCATTATGACCCGCCTTAGCAGGCACCTAAATCCTGCAATGATACTTTATCTTTGAACTCCTTAGTAGTGGTGCATAATTAACAAGTAAGCTGCAGGAACACGCAGTAGCTCTGTATTTATTTGCCGTGCAGTTGTGGTGTAATTACAGAGATTATACCTGCTCTCAAGAGCAGAAGTACATGGTGTACCTCATTTTGTGCTCTTTCACACCAGCAGAGCAGAGCCCAGCGCGACGGAGCTGAACCAGAATTCCCTTCTGGCGCGGTGGAAGGGAGGCGCAGGCAGGGAGCGGGCAGGAGGCGCTCCGAGAGCCGCCGTGCGGAGCAGCGCCGCCGTCCGTGGGGGCTGCCCGGGCTCACAGCCCGCCTGCTGCGGCTCACGGGGCTTGGCTCGGGGACTGCCGCCCTTGCAGGGGCCCGGTCAGCTTCAACCTGCAGATTCAAAGGCAGGCAGGCGGAGTTCGGGACTTTTTAGTACAGTAACTTTCCCCTCTGACGTATACTATCGTAGGTTTCTGTACTAATTACAGGAAATCCATGGAAAGAATCTATCTTCTTACAAAGTTTTGATTTTTTAAAGTTTATTTGATGCTAGCACATCCTCACTGCTTTGCCCTAAAACTCCATTGGTATCACAATACCAAATGTGAAGTTGCAGCACGTAGGTGCTGGGAAAACAATACCAGCAAGAGGTGAAAATTGCAAAGCAGTAATGCTGTGCCTCTGAGTTGATCACATTTTATGTGATTCAGCATAAACTATAAGTGAAATTAAATTTAAAGTTTCTATTATGATTGAGATCCACATCTAACAGGAAGGGGAATACACATCATTTGGTGCAGAAATAGCTGTGCCACTGCTCCAAAGCAGATTTTCCACTCCTGCATGCAGTATTGCCTTCTCTGAGGAGAATGCACAGGCCTTTCTAGAGCATGGACGCAGCACCACACTAGTTAAGCAACTCAGCAGAAGAAACATGAATTTATTTGCTGTTGCCAAAGAGTAAAATTTCACTTCAGTAGACAATAAAACTGTGTAAGAGTTCTCTGTTCTGCTCTGGGTGGAAGGAAAAGTAGAGAGCTTTTCTAAGTGTAAATTATTGTTGTTCAACTTCATAATAATTTTCCTGTCTCGAGGGACTTGGTTTCTGAGTACAGAGTTAACAGAGTCTCACTCTGAAGGGCCAGCAGTGGGACATGACAGGCCATCAGCTGTGCTGTATTGATTTCCAGCACTGTGTTGGCAGTGTTCAACTACATCACCAAAAGGAGATACAAATTGCCATGATATACAAATTCTTTCACTGGAATGTCTCACGGTGATTTCACTCTGTGCCACAGCCAGGGCTCTCGTGGTTTTTATGGGTTTTTATGGGTTCTGCTGACCTTGGCAAGGGGGGTGGGGCTCCCCCCATCCCCATGGCTGGGCTGCATCTGGCACCCAGCTTGTTGGACAAGCCTGAAACTGATTGTTTGAACCTTGGGTTCAGGGAACTTTGATGCATAACATCAATAACTTATTTCTGTCACAAACTACATTATCTGAGGAGTTGTTCATGAGCAGTGAGAGTTAATATTTCAGTCCATCTCAGATGGTGCTGGTTAAGGACATGAACACAGTGCACTAAGTCTTTTCTGCACTGACAGATTTAAAAATCATTTCAGAAGAAGTTAGAGAGCAAAAAATAAAATAAAACTTCTTTTCCAAAATTCATATTTGAAAAAATGGTAATTGGTTTCTCACTAGCAGTATTTCTATGTGGATTTTTAAGTTATACTTAAATTTTAAAATCTTTTAAATAAAAATCTTTTATTTTTAAATAAAATCTTCCTGTTTTCATAGTGGACTGTAAAGAATAACAGAAGAGATGCCTGTCCATGTCCCATTTACAATCACAAATATCATCATCCATGAATTCCATGACTTTTTCATTTCCATTTTTCCTACTTAACATCACAGAGTGCTGGGGTGGCAGCTGCAGCAGCTGTTTAATGTAGCTGGAATACGAGCAAAGCATTTCCCTGGCACACCAACCAGAGTCAAGCCTGTGTTTTACAGGTGCCTTCAAAGCAAACATTTCAGGCCAACTGTGAGACTTGGATTTGAAATTCTTAAGCTCCTTAGCTCTGGTGTACCACAGCACTCAGGCTTTGACTTTTACCTCCTTTTCCATATTTTCAGAGCCACTCCAGTGCTTTTCTTTGTGAGAGGATGCAAGGTACCCAACCCAGCTCCCATTGAAAGGTGCCATCATTCCTTTGAACTTTTCTCTTAAAAGACATTGTTTTACAGCAGCCTAGAAGAGCACTTTCCTCCATCTAAAAAATGGAGAAAGAAGAACTTTGCACTGAGTCCAGCATGGTCCTGGTCAGACTCTTCAGCTGGGCTTGTTTTTCATTCAAGTGTTACAACAACCGGAGAATCCTGCCATTATTTCTAGGAATGAAGTAATGTTTAAATGGTGAAATTGTGCAAAATTTCAATTGTTCTTAGGGAGAATACTTAAGACTGGCTCTTTTGATGTTTTGTTCACAGAAATAGACACATGATGCAAGTGTATATATACAATGAATGGAGTTGGGACAAATGTTTAAAGACTTCTTGCAACAAGTTGTTCACAAATGATCTACAGGAAGAGTTACTTCCAGAATGGTTTCTGCACATGTGTTTGGAAAAAAAAGGTATTGAACCAAATCAATCTGCTTGTGGACAAATAATGAAAAGAGAAAAAGGAAAAATTCCTCAAACAAATATGAGCTGACAACAGCTAGCTCATAAGAAAGAGCAGTTATTTATTAGAAAAGATCTCTATTGCCAGGAAAAAACCCCCAAAGCCTGCCTAAGGAAGGATATTGCCATCACAATCCTCTTTGCATCTTCCCAGGAAAGACATGTAATGGGTCTAAACGTGGTGCATCTTTGAGTTGTGGAGCCTTGTGTAAGCTGCACCTCCACAGCCCATTTTTCAGTACAAACATTGATTTACTTCCCTCTTGGAAGAATACAAAGCACAACTGGGACATCTCTGAACTAAGAGCACCTTTTGCTTCTCTTTCCCTACTGCTGGGGTGAAACCAGCCACCCTTTTGGTGGGAGGCTCTGGGATGCTGCACTGGGATGCCAGCAGAATTGTCTTCTTCTCCAAACAAAGTGACCATAGCACGCTCTGTTTATGCCTGTGGAGTGGTGGATGAGAGTTGAGCATTCAACTCTTCTTAACTCCTTCCATGTGTATTTGTGATTGAATATGTAACTCCTAATTTATTCCTGAGCAGGCACATGCTCTCTTGTGGCATAGCAGATGCAAGGGAGTCCACTGCATCCCTACTGCTTTACTTCACAAAAACCTTAAAATGCTAAAGCCATAAATAGGCATTATACCACAGTCTTTGGCTAAATGATCTCCAACGTTACTGCAGATCTTAGTCACAGTGAAAGCTTTTACAAGCTACTTTGAGCTAATGGCAAAATAGTTTTCCTTTAAAGCAGTGATGTGTTCCTTTCCACAAATGCTAATTGCCATGACTCTATTGTAAATTCTGGCCTTAGTTACACTGAGCTTGAGTTAGCTTGTTGTAACTTAACCCTAACCATTGACCAGAGATTAATTTTACCCTTTCTGTGGTTTTAGAGAGGAAGATACTGGGACTGAGACTCTTTCATGTCACCAAAATCAGCAACAGCAAAAAGGTGCATTTCTGCAAGAATGTTCTAGGCAACCTCCTCAGCACCAGAAGGATGTGTTGCAGATGGTGATGTTCAGGAGCCATTTCACCAGCCCACTAGGATACAGGATGAAGATAACTGCATCCAGCTGAGCTGTGCCAAAACTACCTTGACTTCCTGCCTCTTATATCTTTCTTTCCATGCTGCAAATCCATGTTAGTTTCAAGACTGCTTGAAATGTCTGTGGCTGGCAATGCCAGCCCATGGCTGGTGAACATCCTACCCACTGCTGGTGCTTTCGGAGCCCTTTCTGCAACACCTGCCTCCTTGGGACAGGAGCTGGGCCATACAGTAGCTCATCACCTCATTGTCAGAGCACAGCTGATATGTTGGTGGACTAACTTCAACTATTTCACTGCAGGAGAGCTTTAATTCTGACTATTGTAAGAATATAGACAAATTTCTCAACCTGCTTCACTCTGTGAATTGCAGATACATATATAGGTTGTTTGATCCTGGATACAAAACCCACCACTGCCCTCTGTCTTTACCTTCCCCATTTCCTGCAATTTGTGAATGTTTGCTTAGAAAGGGTAAGAAAAGATTCAGTTGCTGCAGATCCTCCTAAATGCACCAGCTTTTTTGTTTGTTTGTTTAATTTGCTACATATGATTAACTCCACTGAGTTTTTGCCAGGCAGAATTTGCAACTCTAAGTCCCCTATGAGTGTGCTGCAACACTGCCAGGAATTGAATACCACCAGTCTTCATAATCACCGTTTTTCCAAAGATCAGGTATAGCAGACAGGCTATTTTTGGTTATAAATGGAAATCAGAAAATGAGATTTTCTTTCCCTTCTAATTCCTCACCTGGGAATTTTAGTCCTTTTCTCTGTGCACATGCTTTGGTTGTTGGTAACTTGGTAATGTGGGTCTCTCAGAGCATCTGTCTCTGGAGCCTGTTCTCAAGCGCTGCAATGCCAGTGAACATGGGAAATCATTCCCACTGGTACCAATGTTCTGTTTGTTGATAAATCACATATTAGACCAAAACCAAATCAGGATAGCCTGATTTACCCCATGATTCTGGTGACAGGTGATTCAAAAGTAAGGTTTACAAAATAAGTAAAGGTATTTGCCAGCTACCTGCACTTCCTTTTCTAATAGTGGTAATCCATCTGCAACTCCCAGTTTTGTAGATTGCCTGCTACCTCCTGTGGATGATAAAGTCCAGTCATTAATGCAGGCAATCTGGACTTGCTGTCCTGTCCGTGTTAGGGATGTCTGGCCTTGCCTTCAGTTTATAGCACAGACATTGCTATCTAAATCATCCATATCATATGGATCTAATCCAAGATCTTTTCATGGCCTTTAAATCTGAGAAGTTCCAATTATCGTTCTTCCATCATCAATTCTTCTATCATCAGTTCTATCATTCTTCATGAATTATGCATTTTTATTTTTTCTGGAAAAAGCTTTGCATTATTAGGAGTTCAAGGTTCTGCTACAGCAACATGCAGATCTTGGAACTTGAGAACAAACCCTTAGCACCACATGCACATTTCTGTTGCCCCTAATGGTAATGAGAAGCATTTTCTGGGCTAGAAAATACCTTCATTAGTTCATGACAGGGTGATTCTAGGCCTGTATGCCATTGCTTGATTAAATGCTAATCAAAAGTGTCCTTTGATAGAGTCAAAAAATAATTATCCTTTGATATTTTAGTCAATTGTAATACTACTGAGAAGCACTCTTTTCCTGCCTATAGAAATAAAGAACCCATTTAACCTTGGAAAAACATGATTCATGCTATTTTCTTCACAGGAGGAAAAGGAGTGGGCTATTTTGGGGTGCAAACCTCTTCAGTGAGAGATATCTTAGTGTCCTGGGGTGACTTGATGATGTTTGTATCCCCATTTGTCAGTTTAGCCCAGAAATAAGTCTTGCACCTTTAGGACTGGTTCCAAGAGTGAAGGGCGGCGGGAGTGAGAAGAAGCGTGGAGTTTGTTATCAGAAACTGCTCTTGCTCCCCTGCATCCTACTCCTGCACTGTGTTGTCTGCAGCAAGGACAGATAGCAGGATAGAGCTCTCCTTTGTTTTTTAGTTAGTTTTTAGCTAGCCGAGGCAGAGAATTTCTCTGGACTGTGTTTTTTCTTTTTTTGTGGAACTCTTTAAACCTGCTCTGGACTGAAAACCCAGAAGAGCACCAGCAGCTCACACCTGTGGCCCACTGGACTGGACCAGTCCTGCGGCATTTCCAGTGCAGGAGGGACTGATAACAGAATGAGATAGCAGAGCTACAGCCCACTTTCTGAGTGTGTCATCTCTTCTAAGCAGCAAGAGGTTCTATTGTTCAATATTGTTAATTTTTTTTTGTGCTGGTGAATATTTTGCCTGTTAAATAAAGAGGTTTTTTTCCACTTTCCTCCCAAGAAATCTTTTCCCAAATCAGTTAAAGGAAGCGCTGCTTAAATCTGCTTTATAGAGAAACCCCTTTGGAGGTTCTCTCCCAAATTTGCCCTAATCCAAGACACTTAGTCAACAGGGGTCAGCTCTGCCACTGAGAGAAGACAAAATAATTTGAGACAACATGTGAAAAAAAACCCAGATGGCTTTAACTAAATTAATAGAAAACATATTTTGTCTTTTATCCAGCTATCACGTGATAATCCTGACATCACAAACTGTTGTCACAGTCATACACTCTCATTCTCTTAAGTCTTTCACTTTGCTTTGTCATTTACAGCATTCATGTGCTTGACTGCAAGCAACCTGTTGCTGTTCACAAGTTACTTGGTTTGATATTAAAATATTATTAAAATTGAAAAAACATTTAGAAAGTTGGAGGACTGTGACCCAGTAAAAATTCTCAGAGCACAGTAAAAGATGTAAAGTGACTGAATCCTTGGATTTACTTTGAAGAGGTCTTATCCCCCTGTGTCTCTCCTTGCCCACCACCAGGTGCAGCCACTCTTGTTGATGCTGTGTCCTCTGCACCTTTCTTATGGAGGCTCCTTTTTTTTTTAACATGATTTATTGAGATGTCTTCATCCTCATCCCTCTCTAGTCCTCCTTCAGAAACAGTTGGAGACCCAGCAATTAGCTGTGCCTCCTTGCTCTATCACCAGCTCAAAGCCTTTAGATTATTGATGGTAATAGCTGACCCCTATCCTTTAAACCCATAGTTTTCTCTGTGAAGCCTCTTGTCCCAACACTCCTTTCTCCTTGAACCACTGTGGTTCTTCAAAATTAGAGGAGCAACAGTGAACAGATGACAGCTGTGAGGACACACAGCTCTCAGCCAGCAGCATCCTGACCTATAGCAGTCCCTGAGTCCAGTAACCACTGAAACTAAAGTTATGCCTAAAGGGTGGCAACTACAGGTCCATCCCTGTGGGCTATCAAGGAGACTTTGTATCAGGATATGTATCAGAAAAGCAGCTTTTCTCAGAATAGGAATAAAGATCAGGAGGCAGAAACCCTCACTGTCTAAATAGGGCTTAAATCTGAGCAAGTGTGGGCTAATCTATCTGCCAGTCCTCTCCTGCTAGAACTGTGCTGCTTGAACAAGGAATACTCTGTTTTTGTTATTCATGTTTTCTTATATTGCCCCATGCCCACGTGCCCCATATGCTGTGTAGGCACAAAGGAACAGGTCATCCTTGTGCAGAACATCCACAGTGCTAAATCATGAGCCTCATGTCCTGCTTTCCCAGCCTTCAACCAGAGGTTATTTTTGCCACCAACCTAAAAGGGCTCAGAAGAAAGCTCTCTTTGGTTTAAATAATTAACTACTTTGACCTGGATATTCTGAGGCCCCACTAATCTCAGCCTTCACAGCAGTTTCTAAAATAAAGTAAAAGCAATAGAATAAGATGAAATAAAATAACAATAAATGAAATAAAATAAATTAGTCTAAGTCACCATTAGTTTTATGACTGAGCTCTTCTGCCGCATTCACAGCTCCCACTTGGGATCAGACCTGTGCTTCTCCATCCTGTTTGGTTTGTGGCCAAGGCAATGGCAAGATAGCAGTTTATTTCAGCTGAGAATTTGATGTCAGGCTATTCTGGGACTGAGTGAAACTTGTCCGCCATAATTACTTTACAATCAGTGAAGAGCTCTTTCATAGAGCAGCCTGATGTGATACAAAGCGCACACACTTTAAATATTCTGGGCCTGTGTAACAGCAAGAAAGGACAATGGCCTGGACAGTGCAGGGTGTTCACTTGAGAGGCCACAAAAGTGCTATGGTTGTGACAGAACGGGCAGAAGTAGAACATTTAACCAGTCCTGACGCTGCTAACAGGGGACCAAAGAAATCCATGGGAGAGCTGGAAAGTTTATGATGTGCATCACTCTCTAGTGCTACGTGGAATTTTATTCCAAAAATATATGTATTTAATAAATGAAATATCAGCCTGTGATTTTATTTCTCTGTTGTGGAAAGAAGGCTAATATATCATTTATTGGGATCCTCTGGGTGTGCAGGCCCTGCCCGCGGGCTGTTTAACCCTGCCTCAGCAGGAGCCAAAGCAGGCGGGCCCAGGCAGTGAGCCATGCTGTGAGGGGACAGCAGCCACCCTCGCGCTGTCCCCTCACACTTGAACACGTGTCCCTTGGTGTCACCTGGCGCCGAGCACGTGTCCCAGCACCTCCCTCAGCCACAGGTTAGACATCACCTGCTGTCCACCTAGTGCTGGGTGTTGGATGATTGCACAGACCTTGAGGCAGGGAAGGGACAGTGGGGTGACACAGCCGATGCCCCAACATCTGCCTGCAGCTGGGCAAGAGGTGTCGGAGGACAAAGGGTCTTTGCTTGCCCGCCCCAGGCACGGCAGCACCATGGCCTGCAGGAGGACATGCACACTCACAGAAGTCAGCGGGGCTGCGATCCTGGCGTGAGGGCGCCCAGACTCCCGTCCGCTCAGTGGCAGTGGCTGGTGATCCTTGGGATGTGTCCCATGTCCCTGCATGCAGCGGGACACCAGGACCAGCTCTTGGCACCCTCTGCCAAGGCTGAGGTCTGCAAGTGACAAGTTCCACCCCAGCCCTGACCTTGTCTGGACTGGGAGGACACTGGGCAGCACCACCAGCCAGACCCCAGGATTTTAATGGCACTTAGCAAATCTCACTTGCATCTTGGTTCTGGCCAAGACCAATCTTCAGTGCTTGAGAAGATGGAAAAGAAAAACAACACCCCCAAGTTAGATGATCTACCAACAGGATTTTTTTCTTACCCCCACAGATAACCCTAGGGATCTAGCAGGGGAAAAACAAAATGTGCCTTCTGTTCCCAGCAGTTCACCAAATCCCTCAGGACTCACAACAAAAAGCCATTTTCTCCCTTCTGAAATTTCTTCTTAGTTGCACAATCCTTCCTCAAGCTTCTCAAACTACCTCTGCAATCACAAGGTGCTCCAGAATTTTTATCCTCCCATTACTATTAACTGTATTCTAATTTCCAGCCTGCATTAACTCAAGACTAATTGGTTCCTGTTAAAAGGGAGGAGTTAACTTTTAGCTGATGTGGTTCTTCCAGCCTGATACTTATCCCTAAGGGTATTTATCAATAGTTGTCTTTTGCTGTGCTTTGTTTGGTGGGGCTGAATAAGAGAAAGTGATGTTTATGAAATCCTTCATTAACAGGAATGAGTATGTCCCTTCACCTGGGAGCCCAGAATGGGTCTATGTTGCAAGGTGATGCCATTTCCTGTTTCACCTATCCCAACCCCCCAGGTGTGCAAACCTCTGCTTTCCCCTCCCCCTGTCCCCGGGCTTAAATAGAGACATGGACCATGTGGTCTGGATTCTGTTGGGAGCTGTTACAAGATTCAGAGGTCTGTCATCCTGGAATAAACTCTGATTAAAACTCTACAGCAGAATCCTCTCCTTTTTCTCTTCACCATCCCCTGAACCTTTTCCACCAGAGGTAAACTGAGTTTCTACTATGCCTGGATTTGTTGCGAGTGCCCAGCTGCACGATCCAGCCAGCCAAATGGATCTCTGAGGTGAAACATCACAGCTGCCGCCTTTGGCCCAGCAGCAAGGGTCAGACGAGCCCAGGTACGTCCCACCCGATAATATTTGGATTAATTAATATTCTATAGGTCTGCAGTTTGCTAAAACAGTAGTCTCAGCTGCATGTAAAAGTTGCTTATTTTTGGCTTGCAGTGAAGATTATCAGGTACCAGGGTAGGAGTCCCGGTCAGTGAATTCACAAAGCCCCACGTTGGCTGGGGGCTCAGCTATGCCAGCATCCCTCAGCAGCAAAGAGTCACTATCACCTCCCTCTGCAGACCTGTCTCTGTCACTTTCCTACACTATTACTGTTTTAAAAAAAAAGTTTATCCTGGCAGATTTTGACTAGCAAACAGCAGAGCCCTTGGGAGCACTTCCTTTAGTTCTGGTTAAATTCTCTGTGGTGGTTGCTGGGTTGCTCTGTCCCTGCCCCGCACTCCATGCCCTACTGCCTTCTTCACACCCTGCTCTGTTGGTCATCTCTAGCCCCTGCTGTCTCTCATGGAGGTATTACAGCGAGTCCCTGCAAGTTCTGAGCTCTGCTGGGCAGGACAGAGCCCTACCCCACCCCCTCCCTCTGCCCTGTCCCAAATCTCACACCCTTCCTGTACCGGGACAATGCCAGCCGTGAACCCGTGGCATCTGGCGGGGCACGAACTCCAGCCGGTGCACTCAGCACCATAAAACCCCCAGGCTGGGGCTGGAGCTAGAGAAGATCATCTTCCACTCATAGATTTGGTATGTTTGGGCCTCCATTGTATTTACTCCCCACAAATATTCTGTCAAAATGAGATTAACAGTAAAAATATTTGCTAAGAAAGCAACCAAAGCAATTATTGCTGTATGTTTGTGGAGCAACAAAGAATTGGAAGGGGCACATGTCCTCCAGACACTGTGCTGGCCACGGCCAACAGCTCCACAAGAGTGGAACAAGAGTGCAAATTCCAGCTCCCTTTGTGTTGCCATCTTATTGCAGGGGTTCCACTCTGTTGTCTCCTTATCACAGAAGTTCCATACCTTCTTGGTGTTTCTCGTGGATAGCTCCTCAAAGCACTGACTCTTCCTTCTTCACAAAGCAGCCAACTGATTCCAATTCCCTCCTCACCCAGCCACCCCACTCTTTTACAGCGCTCTTCTTCTCATTGCTTACAGCTGTGGCCTGTTAAAATCAGGCCTGTTCCTAATCTTTGATAATTGGCCCAGCTGCAACTCCTTAGGGGTAAGATTACTTTCTACACTATCTTTATTTTCTTATATTCTATCCACCCACACCTTTGTACGCTGAGAAGGTCCAATGGCTCCTGCATCTCCTCCATCACTGCTCCCCTTCCTGGGAGGGTGGTGAGGGGCTGGCACTGCCCTCCCAGGGCTGTGTGCCAGAGCGAGCCTGGGAGACACCACAGCAGCACTCAGACAGGCCTAGGAGGATTTTTAGGCTCCCTTTCTGGTTTTACTAAGCGCATGAGCTGAGCAGTGACCAGGACACAAGTGGGGACACCAAATCTCCGAAATCCTTCCCTGACAGAGGCTGACACCGACGCCACCGCTGCTGCCTCACACAGACAGTGGGGCTCCTGCCACCGCTCCCAGGCTCACACAGAGCTTCTGCTTAGATCAGGTTTTAATAAAAAATGAGCCTGTGTGTCACTGTGCAGCCGACCTTCCCCTGGCCGGAGGGGACACTGTGCCTGCCAGCTGCAGCTGCTGCCAGCGGGGGTGTCCCTCTCCATCCTCCCGTGCTGGGGCAGGACTGAGGTGCTCTGCTGAGATCCTCCCCGGGCATTTTGCCACCATTTTCTTTTTTACACAGCAGTGCATAAACTCAGAAACTAAACACAGTGACCGAGTTCCAGCCCCAAGCAAAGCAGTGATAAGGAATGCAGCACAGCTGCAACACACTGGCTCTCAGCCTCATCTTAGCAGCTCAAAAGACATTTTCCACAGACCTTTTCAGTGTTGCAAGGAGTTTTCTGGACAATTAAGTGATCAGTGAACTTTGGTTGGTGTTAAGGTACAAAACTCAGCCAAGGAGCTGAAGCAGAGTCAGACTGGATATTTTGGAGGACAGCAGGAATCAGGTCTATCTGATCCCACATATTAGAAAAACAAGGCACAGGAAACAGACTGATGCTTTCAGTTGACTTAATTAGTTTATACACTGAAACTATGAATAAAGGGGCTGTGCAGAGCTTTGGCTTCTGTAGTAACCCCGCAACCATGACAACAGTGAAGCATTGCTGATCACCATGACAAAGAGCTGAGGGCTGCTGCCACAGAGAGCCAGCTCCGGCCCATCAGGCATTCGGTGGAAAAACCCACCCTGAAAAACAAGTCCTGAAAAACCCACTCTGCCACTGCTGTACTCCATGCTCCAGTTCTAGTCCTCTGCAAAAATCAGTGTTTGGGAACAGGTTTGGTCAGCTCACACATGTCCATGCTGTTACTGTTCATTTCATGAACAGTAACAGCAGTATCTTCTGAAGCCAGGATGTAACACAGAGATTTCTTAAAAAATAGAAATTTGAATAGTTGGAGGCCAGTAACAGAATGCTGCACCTCTGCCTTCCCCCAGGATCCCAGCCTGGCCTGGCACAGGGGAATTGTCCAGGCTCCAGCCCACATCTTGAACATTTTGTCCTAGATCTGATTCAAAAGTACAATTAAAAAATTCCCTGTTTGCTCCCAGGGTTTGCTTTCCCTCTGGTTCACTCTGTGGTAAGAGACAGGCTGGGCAGTGAGCTGGCAGCCACAGGGATGACACTGTCACAGGGTATGCAGGCATGTACCCCCTCCAGAGCCCAGAGTACCCTTTTCAGAGTACCCTTACCAGTAGCCCTGCCCCCATGGAGCAGCCCCAGCTTCCTGAGACCCTTCTCCCAGGGTGGGCACAGCCCCTTGGGATGCTCCAGCTTTGCAGAACAAGGAGCAGAGGAAAGAAAAAGGGGGAACTTCGCTTTTTCATCAGGAAAACGTCATCTCAGGCTGTCCCCCCACTGTGGTCCAGCAGGGGTCCCCTGACCCAGCTGAGCCCCCCTGCCCCCTTGCCCACTGGTGGCCAGCACAGTCCCACCTGCCCTGCACAGAGGCCATCACTCCTGGGGACACTGTGTTTGTCACCAGAGCCTGAGCTGCTGATACTGAGCACAGCCAAAATTTTACCCAGAGAGATTAAATAAAGAAAATAAACAGTGCTGTGAGAAAGACGTGGAATTGAGGCATTTTCCCTACAGGACCAACTCCACAGGTGTGCAAATGCAGATGAAGCACCCAGGGAAGAGAGGTAACTCAAAGCATCTCAGAGCTGATTCAAAACTGATGGAGAGCCCAGCCCAGCTCTGAGAGGGTCCCACAGCTCTGGGACAGGGGCACAGCCCCACTCTGGGCACTTCTAATTCAGCTGGAGCTGGACACAGGAAACCTGCTCATAGTGTCAGCTCCAGCTGAAGTGGATTTGGGTTTGCTTTACAGCAATTGTGTTTTCCCATGGAGAAACCATCCAGCCAGGTGATTTCTGAACAATTTTCCTTGTCTGCTTTTGTAATAAGAAGTGGTAGAAAACAGTGAAGAATAATCATACAATCACAGAATGGTTTGGGTTGGAAGTGACCTTAAAGCTCTTCTAATTCCAACCCGCTGCCAGAGGCAGGGACACCTTCCAGTAGGTGGAAGGAAATAGAAAGGACAAATAAAAGTCTCCAACTGCTGAATTCTACAAGTTGCATGTCTCTTTTCTTGTCTTTGCTCATCAGTAAACAGAAATATTCTGCATTGCTAATTGTCAGCTTCTTCATAACATCTCTCACTGTTGAATAAATATAAAATAAATACAGAAATGTGCTCCTAGAATCCTACCGCAACAGCAAATGGGATACTGCTAGTGATTTTCAAGGTGTTCATTACTTCTCATGTGTGAGAGCAAACCCACAGGGAGGGTTTTGGGAGGAAGGTGTCTTTCTCCAGATGCCTTCTCCCACCCCTGCATCACCAGCCAATCTTTGGACACAGAAAGTTCATTCTGCCACCAATAGGCAGCACAGCAATGCAGAGCTCCACTGATGCCAGTTTATGGGGTTTTTTAAAAAACCAATGCATGCTCTAAGAAGGATAACAAACACGAGTTACCTCCCAAAGGGTCCCCAAATAAAAGGTTTAGGGCTGCAAAGCCCTATGGAGTTCCCCATGCCATCCCTCTCCCGAAGCACACACCACTGAGTCCAGCAGCTCATGTGCTATCAGCAAACATTTGAGAATGATGTTGCTATGTTTGACATTTTTAACTGGCTCTGCATCTCCATGACTGTGTTACAAGCCTCTGGAATCCCTGTTAGACATCCAGCAGCAGCTTTAAACATCTCCACATGCCCCCAGGTGTCACATCAGTCTCTCACCAAATGTATTCCTTCTTTTAATTGCAGATATTCTCCTGCTCAGACAACTAAAGCACTGAGAAACTGCACAGAAAATAAACCATTTAAATATCCTCTAAAGTCTTACAGAAACTGCAAAAATCCAGAGGGGATTTGAAACATTTCCAGTCTTCCCTGCCTCTCAAAATCAGCAGCCACCCAAACACTTCGCTGCTTCAGCAGCCCCTGAAGTTGCAGGGAACTGAGCTGTGCTTTCAACATTTGCAAGAATTTCCTTCCATTGCCATAAACCCCCAGTACTAACATCCCTTCTTCTCCAGCAGGGAGGCTGGGATGAAATATTGGGACCACAGAATCCTGGGATGGGTTGGGTTGAAAGGGACTTTACAAGCCATCCTTTTACTCCCATGCCATGGGCAGGGACACCTCCCACTGTCCCAGGCTGCTCCAAGCCCTGTCCAACCTGGCCTTGGGCACTGCCAGGGATGCAGGGGCAGCCACAGCTGCTCTGGGCACCCTGTGCCAGGGTCCCCTACCCTGCCAGGGAACAATTTCTTCTTAGAATCCAATCTAAATTTTTTCTTATTTAGTTTAAACCCGTTCCCCCTCACAGAATAATGGGGTGAATTAGAGGATCCCATTCAGTGGTTCATCCCAGAGGAGCTCAGGGACCCTCAGCAGCTTCAAACCATCAAGCAAGCAGCAAACACAGGGGTACCCTCCCAGAGGGAGCAGTCCTTCAGAGGAGAGATTATCCAAAGCCAGGTGGGCTGGGCAGATGTGGGGAGCAGCCACCAGCCAGGGCTTGTCGCAGCTTCCACTCCTGAGCTTTAATCCTGGTGCTAATCCTTATTTTTAATCTGAATATTAATAGAATATTTATAAAATGCTGATCTGGAGACAGAGGCCCCTTGGTTTCCTGCAGCTGTGGAGGAGCTTAAGGGTCTGTAGAAGCAGTCAAAATGTTCAGAACAACTGATGAAGGAAGTTCTGGACCCCAGGAGATCCTGCAACGGATTTCCCTGGAGAAAACCATCTTTTAAACTTGGGAATAAAAATCTGAGACAACAGCACAGTGTTTTATTTCTATGATCGCTGGAGTAGTGACATCCCTGGAGAAGCACCTCAGGGACATGACACCCCTGTCCCCCCACCCAGCAGGGAATTGCCCTCCCAGCCAGGGAAAAGAGAACAACCAAAAGAGAAACAGGAAGGTGCCCCACTCACCTGGGTCCCCCTTCTCCCCCCAGTTAGGGAAGGGACAGAGGTTGGTACCTCCTGTGAGCAGGGAAGCCCAAGGCCAGCAATGATCTAGCACCTGCTCCTATGCAGGTGATCCGTCCATCTCCTCAGAAAAGGACAGGGCAGGAGGCACCCCAGAGAAGCAGAAAATTACCATAAAGATGTATATTTTGGCCCTGGGGCTTAAAAATTCTGAATTAACCAAGTGTTTGAATGGTTCTGGAGCTTTACATGTACCTCCACCTGTGCTCTCCTCACCCCTGCTGGTGGATAGGAGGGGCCACGGTGGAAAGGAAATAGGGAACAACAGCATCAAAATAAGATTTATTATTTAGAACCAAGATTTGGAAAAGACAGACATAGCAGGTAACAACAAAAAGAATGGCTGGCTCCAGCTGCAGGGAGGGTGGTACCAAGAGGCTGATGGGCAGGGGAGGCTCCTGTGGCTCTGGTATCAAAAACAAGAGAAGGGTGAGAACAGCCTGGGCTGGGAATGCAGGAGGAGCAAGGGAGGCCCATGGGTGCAGAGATTTTGGGGCCCAGATGTAACAGCAGGAGCAGCATTTTCCCACTTCTCAGGACAATGCTAACCCAGCTTTCTGAAAACCAGGTGAGTAATCCTTGGATAAATGGTTACTCATGAGATTATTGCTATGAACTACTCTGTCCATCACCTCAGTCCAGGAGACAGCTGAAACCCACCGCCAGGGAACCCAGAGAAAGAAACCCCCACTGCATCGGTTTAGATCATTGAAGGCACTTTAGAGTCTTAAAAATGGCTCCAATTACCCATTCATCTTTGGGAGATTTTAGTCTTACATTTAAAATCAGCAGTGACTTGAGACTGTATTTAAATCTGGCAAGAAAATTTGGTCAGTCTATGAGAAAAAGAGAGAGGTAAAAAGGGAAGTGACAAGCAGACTCATTCTCCAGTGCAGGATCTGGAGGTTTTTAACTTGATTTTAGTTGATTTAAAATAGAATCTCATCTTTAAAAAAGAACTGTGAGAAATTTAAATGGAACTGGATCTTCTCTTTCTTGTATGCGTGCCTAGTTTATCACTTGGAAAATTGCTTAAATGACAATTAACTGTGTGAAACAAAAAGCATTTGAAGGAGTGCCTCCTCCTCTTCCTCCTCCTCCCTCTTCTCCATCTGCTGCTCACGGAAACCTGGCTCACAACAGAAGGGAACAATTTGGAACAAAATCCTTTTCCCCCAAAATAATTCTCCTTTATTTTTTATTGCATAACAGTTTTGTATTTCCAACTATAAATAAAAAAATTATTAGAAAGAAGTTACAAAATAGCGTTGAATGGACCAGAACAGCACAGAATTCCTCACACACGATAAATCATTTCCCATCTTCCTCCTCCTCCTCCTTGGCCGCGGCAGGGCCTTGCGCTTGGCACCGTAGCTGTGGGGGCCACGTGTCACTCACTGATGGTCTCATTTTCAGAATCTAAAAGAAAAAAATATGGATTTCACATCTAGGAAAACCCAAACCAAACCCAAAAAGGCCACGTGAGCTGGGGCACCTCAAGTGTATGAGAGGTGCTGCTGCCAGAGCGCACTCCTGGTCCCACTCCCTGGAAACAGGGACAGAGACGGGCACTTGTGCTGAGAGCTCAGGTGTGTAAACCATTTCTTTTGGTGGCAGAACCTGAGCACCTCACAGGGTCCTCAGACCAGAGTTCTCATTCCTGTGGGGGGAGAGCCAGGCTCCCAGGAGGCAGAGATGGAAAGAGGCAGCAGACAGCCAGCATTTGGCTCAGTTTGTTGGGAGGAGGGGAGATGGATGTGAGGCCATGTGCGGGTGTCAGAGGAGGATGGGATTGCCCAGGCAGGTCGTGGCACCAGCTCCTCACGCCTGCAGGCTTGGCTCCCTTGTCAAGAAACAAGTCAAGCCTTGGATCACAGGATCACAGAATGGTTGGGTTGGAAGAGACCGCCCTGCAGCATCCCTGGGATGCTGTGCCCCACGCCGGCAGGGATGGGATCCATCTGCTGCCAGAGGAGCAGAGCACGGGGAAGGTGCTTGGACAGACGTGAAGGGCACAGCAATGACAGGAGCAGGGTAAAAGGCAAGGGAGGTGCCGAGAGCAGCGCGTCACTGAGGCAGCAGCAGAAGCACAGGGTGTCCCCTCGTGTCCCCCAGCCAGCACCACACGCCCATCACAAGCACCAGTCACGCTGGGGATGTGCTGGGGGACATGCACCCCAGACAGGCTCCACAGACAGACAGACAGACACGTGCACGCTGCTGTGGAGGGGCAGCACAGATGGGTGTGACGGAGCAGACAGCTTTGGGAAGTGCCCAGAGCTCATGCAGGGAACGGAGGGGGAGGCAGGGGACACTGGGGACAGTGCACGGTGCAGACACTGCCAGGATCTGGCACAGCTCCTGCTGGGTCTCTGTGGTCTGGGCTTTGTGTTTGCTAGATGCAATCCCAACTTTCTCCCTCCTGTATTGCCTGCTCTGCCTGTTCACAGGAAGAATTTACTTTTAAGGGAAGGAAAATCATGTCTTCCTCATAATTCTTCCCTGAGCTTCTGATTGTCAGCTCTGAAGATCTGCCTGGATCCACCCCAACACCCGCTCATGGTGGATAACCAGCATTTGGCATGGAGTTTCATCCAGGAAAATAGGACAAAATTAACTATCTCCAGGTAAGTGGGAAAAAAGCATCTGGCAGCAGTGGGTCAGCCACAACACCCAGAACAGAGCCAGCTCCCCAGGCACTTAGCTCCTAAAACAAACCCCCACAGGTGCTCAGCCATGGGCAACAACCCCACCTCTTACTCCAGGCTCAGTCAGCCTGAGCTTTCCCAGGCTGGGTAGGCAGCAGTGCTGGAGAGGTCAGGGAGTGCAGTTACCCACGAGTTTTCTTGGTGACAGCAGAACTGTGGGAAAAGGCAGCCATGGCACACCCTGTAGCTGCTGCCTAACTGAGACAAAGATACCAGATTCAGTCTGTCTAGTCTGATAAACAAACTAGAAATGCTGAGGAACCTTTTACTTTATTTGCAGTCACTGAAAAAAAAAACAACACCAGTGTAAATATTTTTTGGGGCTATTTTATGTCAGACCTGAAGAATCCCCATTTGAAAAGGACTGCAGCTGGTTATTTCTTTTTTACGTGTCAGGGCCCTAAATGCCTCACAAAAACTGCAACAGGCTCAGAGAAGACCCCTGAAGAGTGGCTGGAGAGGCTCTCACCATGCCCAGCTCTTCAAAAGCCACAGTGCCATAGCTGGTGCTCAAGTGGTGCCTCAGTCATGAAAGGCAAAGTGTAGGGATGTGCTCCTTTCTGAGGGGAAAAAACAATCCTAATTTTTCCCTCTGCCTTGTGACTACAACAATGTGCTCAATATTCACCATGCATTCATCCTGTTGCATGGAGAAATTCATCCAAGTGCTCCTTGCTCACCAGATTTGGAAAAACCAAGAGCTTCTCACAAGCATTTCATGTTTTAACAGATACTTTATCAAATCATAGGGCATTGTCTATGAACAGCTTCTCCACAGTAACCGTGTCAGCCCTAAAGCTTCCTGAGACTTTGTGTTGCAGACTGAAGGCTCGACCCGTGCAGAGCCTAAAGTCCGCATGAGAAAATTATTTAAAGACAAAAGTTTGATAATCAAATATAGATCCAAGCATATGCAGAAACAGCCTTGATAGCACACGACTACCCCTGAGAAGGGAGGAGAGAGGATCACATCATTCCCAACAGCAGCCATCTCCTGATCCAAGACTGATGTCCACCTGGATGAGGTATAAGTGATCTCTGTGCTCACACAGCCACTGCTCGCACAGTCAGCAGTGCAGCAGGTCCAGACCACTCTGAGCACCAAATTCCTTCATAAAGCAGAATTTGTAGCCTGACAGCCCCTAAAATCTGTCTCATTACACTGCACTTCTGGAGCCTGGCAGCAGCATGGTTGGGGCTGGAGCATCCCTGTCCTGCTGAATCTACAGGGATCACTCCACAGCCAGAAATGTTGCCCCTGCTAAAAGGCACACACATGAGTCACAGCACAATTCCCACCAGATCAACAAACTGGGCTCATTTCTGGGGTATACAGACAGGAAACTGGCTGTCGGGGATAAAATAATAACAGAGGTCAGCACATCAGACAGCTCCACTGAAACTGAGCCTGCCCAAGCACCAGCCAGGTGCCCAACACCACGAACCACTGAGGTGATCCACAAGGACTCAATCCATGATGAATGATCATAGTCAGAAATAACACACAATCATGGTTTTGTTGTTTTATAAATTCAATCCCATATCAGACATTCATCCAGCCATGACAAGAAGAGTGTGAACTCCCTGTCGAAAGCTCTGTAGAGAGACCATGCCCACTCTACTCCAGACAAATCACCCAAAATCAGGACAGAGGAGGGCAGAGGAAGAATTGGAGAAGGCAAGGAAACCTTACTGCACATGACACACAGTCAGAAACTGTTTCATGTGTGACTGTCTCTGAGCCAACAGTTTCAACAGCATCCATGGAAAACTTGAGGGGAACTAGCTGGCAGCAAGGCAGAAAACAAAGCAAGCTTTTGCCATAATAGCTGCTATCTGATGATTAAACATCGATCTCACTCCAAAAGCCTTGAACCTTTTCCTTCATTGCAGTGTAGGTGGTGGGGGGAGTGGGGATGACAGGGAAAGCAATACTGACATCACATAAATTTTAGAAGGAGACTTCTGGTTACAATTCCCTAAAGCCAACTTCCAAGGCATATGTGAAGACAGATGTTTTTCCTGCTCAAACACATGCAAACCAAACAATCAACACAAACTCAAAAACCATCCATGGGGCTTCTCTGGAAAAATTCTGCATGTTCCCAGACTTGACAGTAATGCACTGGGATTATGAAAAAGGCTTGAAGGGAAAGAGCTACCATTGGCAAAGCCAAGTTAAACTAATGATTCAAAGTATTAGTGATTTCCTTCCACAAACACCAAACAGCTTCTTCCCTGGAGGAAGAAGCTCATTTCAGGAATCCTGTCTCTTGGCACCCTGTTCCCAACACAAGTAACTCTGCAGGAGCACAGAGAACGCCACACCTCACCCATTCAGTTCCTTGTCTTGCCCTCAGCTAATGTCAAAGATTTCAGAGAAAAGTAGAAGGCACAAACAGAGCAGTGTAAAGACAGATATGGAGTAATGGTTAAGTAATCACAGAGTCCCAGAATGGTTTGAGTTGGAAGGGACCTTAAAGCCCATCTCATCCCACTCCTTGTCCTGGGCAGAGACACCTTCCACTATCCCAGGTTGCTACAAGCCCCATCCAAACATGGCCTTGGACAGGATCCTTTCCAGGGATCCAGGGGCAGCCACAGCTGCTCTGGGCAACATTTCCTCTTTAAATGAACTTCTCAAACATTTTTTTTTCTTTTCTAAAGGATTTTTAAAATATTCCCTCTTCCAAGTTGTGGACTGGAGACCAGAGTTAAACATGCAAGCAATCTGCAAGGGCCAGTGCTGCATCATTCTTTTGAGTGAAATCTGCTCCAGGGAGGTTGGATCCAGATTTGCAAAAGAGCCTTAAACCCGGTAGTGTTTCTCCCTGCCATCTCCAGTGCCCAGCCTTGCATCCCAGATGGCAGATGAGCAGTGCCAATGGCAGCAGCTCCTCTCCATGTCCAGTCTTACTCCAAGCAAGTTGGGAATGCAGTGGGAAAGCAGGATGCAGTCATGCATTAAGATACTCCATCACCACATAAGGCAATCAGAAGGCCAAATGAAAGGCACACAGGCAAACTTCAACCATTTTCCTAACTTCCCAAACTGAAAACTGCAAAATTTCCCACTGCTGGGTGGGTGACTATGGGGGTTAAACATTTTTTCAAGATTTGTATTAAATTTATATAACTGAAAGACTGAAAATCAGAGGATCTGTGAGCTCCCTCATTGAAACCTGGTATCTGAGCCTCTGTGCTGACTTCCCACATGTCCCTGCAGCACAGTGCTGGCTGGGAATGTTGGGTGATGGCAGAGCTACAGGACATGCAGGACTGGAACCAGCAAGGCCAGGAATTCTACCAGCAGGTTTGACCCATTTGCTGCATGTTTAAGCAATATTCAGTCAGGAATAAAACAAGTTCAGTTCTGGGATCTGTAGGGGATCTTTTTAGGTGCAGTATGGACCCCTCAGTTCTGTCTTACTCTTGGCTCACCTTTTGCTCAAGAAGTTGCTCCATTTATTTAATCTCATGTCATTTGCTTTATTGCCACCTAGGTCAAAGCACCCTGTGACACAATCCTCACAGCCGAGGGCAAAAAAACCATGGCTTGAAGTGAACAGCCAGAAGAGCTGCAGCCAAGAGGGCCATCAGGAAATTAAAAATCATGAGTACGACAATGCCAGCAACACATTCTGAGCTCCTGCTTGGCCCCAGTGCAACAGGCAGGTGCACATCCCCCAAGGCCCTGGAAGGTGCATCCATGCCCTGCTCCCCAGCAACCCCGCCTCTCCCGGGAGCACAGCCATGCAACGCAGCCACCGTGGGGCAGACGGGAGCCAGCGTGGACCAGAGACTTCCCAACCAACACAGCACAGACAGCAAAGCCACACGGAGACAGAAGCAGGAGTTGTCACACCTGCACGCCCTTCTCTCATTTCTCCTGCAGCCTCACTCAATGATGGTGACTGCCAAGAGGGTGCTGGCAACAGGACTGAGTTCCTCCCACCGAAATGATGACAGGATCCTTCAGAAGGGGTTCCCTAGTGTTTGCAGCTCAGGAGAGAGTTCATGGGCCTCTTTCCCACCTACCAAAGCGAGCATCCTCATGAGCAGCACCAGCAGCCCCAAGGGAGCCATGTGCTCAAAGGAACCAGCTGAGGCTGCAGCCCCTCTGCTGTGCAGAGCCCAGCCCCAGGTAGGGCTCAGGGCTCGGTGCCCCGAGGTGCCAGCACACACACTGGGCACTGCTGTGGGGAGCACCCAACAACTGCCGGAGGCACCACATCTGCTCCTGCTACACAATCCAGGGACAAGAACGAGTCTGGAAAACAAACACAGAATTACCTGGAACAGCTGGAAATTGACACTGCTCTATGTTTTAGGAAAACACTGGGTTTTTCACACCATTTTCAAGCACAAAATGTTTATTTTTTTTTTAATCTATACAATTTCTTGGGACTTTTAGTGCCACTGACTTCGTCAGTATACAAGGGATGGACTATACAGGCAATAGCAACATAAACTGTAGGATTCAGTGTGAGCCGAAGGGAACCCGGTGTGAGAACATATTTTCCATGTTTGCTCATGAAGCATACCGACATGAATCTAAAAAACCCAAACAAATTAAAGATACATGGTACAGAGAACAGAAATCTCTTACTGCAGTAAGTATTTTGCCCAGGCAGAAGACTCTGCATAATTGTCTATAAAATTCAATTCTAACTGAATTGATGGAATAATATATTCAAAGGGTACAAACAAAGTAATTTAGACAGGTAAAATGCTTGAAGTACAATAGAACTATACAATTCACAGCTTGGCAGCACAGGACATCTCTGCCCCTCAGCAGAGGGCTACAAAATGTCGTTGTGGGGCCTTTGGGTATGGCCACACCTGGGTCCTGTGCCTGTAATGCTGCCCATAGTGCTCAGGGAAGGAAGGAGACTTACCATGGCAAACCAGCTCTAGTGGTTACCTTGTGCCTTTACACTAGGTGCAGGTGGAGGCTCTATGCACAGTAAAATAGGAAAAAAGCAACTTTCGAACAGGAGAGAGGTGTCCGTGCCACCTGGAGTGCAAACTTGGGTAAAAACAAAGATAAATATATAAATAAATTAAAAAAAAATCCAAACAGAAGGCGGTGAGACACCAAATTTGAAGTGTCAGATATGAAAAAGAACAGCTTCACATTTTTATTCTGTTTTAGCATGAACACAGCTGGCACACCAAGGAGCAGACATCGCCCTCAAGTACAGTGGCCAGAGCAGAACCCAAAATGTGCTCTGCTCACAGGGGGCTCACAGCCAGCTGCAGATATGGTCTGCTAGAATCAACAGCTCCATTACTTGTCCTCACTTCTGGAACATGCATGAGCTTGTGATTTAACTAAATTATAAAAGCACAACATAGGGAAAGGAAATGAAATCCAATGTGCTGCTGATCCAGAGGAAAACAGCATTTGCTGCCCATTACAGAATTAAGTCGTCATCTACAATGACTTTACCACAGGCTGGGGAGGAGAAGGGAGAGCGCTGCCTGAAGCTGTTCCCCTGACCTCATATACACCTTCCTTAGATCACTCTGTAAATGCTCCTACATTACAATGGACACTTCACTACTTCTTGTACAAACACCAACAATTTTACGATCAGTGCATCAAACAAGCATGTCAAACAAACCTCACCTCACAATTCTTATTTCTAAAAGCTTCAGAAGTGAAAATTCAACCCATGAATAAAAACAAAGCATTTACAGCAGAATGAAACTGATGAGGAACATCAACTGTAAACCTGCAATATCTTTGCAAATAAAAAGACCTCCAACTCACAAGCAGATTGTAAATAAAATACACCTTTCAAATAATTGTACATCTCTTTCCAGCTGGGACTGGAAAGCTGAGATTCAAGGCACTGAACTCCTGCAGGGTTAGTACAATTTGCTAATTATCAATTCAAGTACAATGATGTTAAGGATCACAAGTGTGAAATGGAACACAAGGAATAAAGTGTCTTCAGCAATGGGACAGAAGCAGGTATTGCCTTGACAGCAAATGATCTGTGGTGACGCCGCCTCACAGTGATTGCTGATGCAGTGTATGGCTGTGCCCCGGGCCCCACCCCATCCCACACAGACCACGGCATGTACAGAGCAAACACTCCAACGTGACGGCATCACAACCACCGGGACCCAGGGCAGGGTCACCCACGGCAAGGCCATCCACTGACAGGGTCAGCCGTGTCAAGGTGCCCATGGCAGAGTCTCAGTGGGAGGGTCACTGTGGCAGGGTCCCGTGCTAGGTCATGCGCAGCCGCGGGCTGGCGGGCCGGGCCGGGCGCTGCAGCGGCACCGGGTACATGCGCAGGCAGGTCCGGCCCAGCGGCGAGAAGCGCACGATGCCAGGCCCTCGGACCAGCCCCGGCTGCGCCACCGGGCCCGGCCACGGCACTCCGTACACGGGTGAGGGGAACACGGCTCCGTACTGACAGAGAGGCATCACGTATGGCGGCACGGCGCCGGCCAGCGCGGGCCCTGGCACGGGCACTGGCAGGGATGGCGCAGCTCCAGGAGCTAATCCTGTGGGCATGGGGCAAGCCACTGGAACGGGGCACTTGCTCCCCAGTCCTGTCCTTACCGAACTTACCTACAAAAAGAGAAACACAACAAGTGTTGCTACAGGGCACTGCTCTCCCCATGTCAGCCCAACGCCGGGCCCTGGGGCAGCTGCGGGCACAGGCTCAGGGGTGCCACAGTGTCCTTGGGGCTTTCTTTTGGGCTCATTTCTTTTTTCCTTTTATACTTTTGTTGGGGGATTGGGTTTTGTTTTTGTTTTTTAAAGACAATATTTGGAATTTAATAGAAAAGGCTGATATGAGGCAGAGGGGAAAGTTACCTCAATATAACTTCATTGTTTAAAAAGACAGGAAGCATCATTAAACAAGTGAAAATTAACACCCTCACATGTCCAAAGGAACTCAATGTTAACTTGTGCATGAAAGTAAATAAACTTCACTAAATGCAGAATTAACCCAAATCCCATGCTCTACCAGCCAGCTTCAAAAGAACTTTAAAAATTCCAGCCCTTATTTCTGTACAAAATTGTTTCACCCAGCCGCAGGGAGCTGAGGGTGGCAGGAGACCTCTCACAGTGGCTCGCTGCCTGGCGCTGCTGCTGGTCGTGCCAGGTGAGGCAAAGCCAGTGAGGACACAGCAGGGTTGCTCTGCCTCATGGGCTGCCAGGACCAATTCCAGACAGTTTTCTAAAATTCTATTAACATAAACTTCAATTATTCAGCTTTGGCATGCGAGGGGCAGAGAAAGAGCGCTCCTCCCTCAAGATGGGATGGCAGAGCTTCCCAAATTACACACTCCATCCTGCATGACACCATGGGAACTGCTGCTACCCCAAATGACTGCAGCATTTCATTACATTTTTCATGTCACAGAATTCACAGCTCCCTGCCAGGGCTCCCACCAGGCCATCTATTTATGGCATAAAGAAAAAAGGGTGTTATTTAATTCTGGGAGTCTCCCATCAATGTGATAGTTCACATTCAATTGATAAAACTGGTGTGAAGGTGAAATTTCAGCAGAAAAAATGAATATATGCTTAAGGTTGTGTGGGATGCTTACTCCATGCTTGTGATTTTAATTTTTCTTCTCAATTAACAATAAAAATTGCAATGACACCAGGATGTCCTACTTTGGGGCATTAACCTCTGTTCTAAGGGCAATTTTAGAAAAATACAGGACTACTTGATGCTCTCCTTCACTTCCCTGTCTCTCATTCTCACCTGAAACCTGAATCTGATAGTGAACATTGAACTGAAGGAGATGCTTCAGGATCATGAATTTAACACCAACAATGTTAAAAACCTCACCAAAATTAATAGAAACCAAAGAACAAGAAACAGAGGAATCAAGGATATATTTTTAAGACCTGCAGATTTCTGTATGCTGTTATTATTGTTTTAGCATCCTCAAAATGGTGGTTTCCACTGAACTAAGCACCTGTGAGGAATGCCAACAGATGTTTGTGAAAATGCTGCATTTTGGACAATGCTCTCAGGCATGTGTGGGGCTGTTGGGGTGCCCTGTGAAGGGCCAGGAGTTGGACTGTACTAGCAAGAGATTACTCAGTGGCACTAAAAATGTGAGGTTACATTTTTGCCCTTTTTAAAATTAATTTGAAAAACCTTATTTTCAGCTCCTTTAAAGTCCTGAGAAATCTGACTCATTCCAGTTCTGAACTTTTTCCTTCTCAGCTGAATTCCTCAGTAAAGCAGTGGCTGCATTTAATGCTACAGATGTGTGACCAGAAAAAAACTGTCATGCCCCAAACCCAACATTACACATACACATGAAACCTGACAATGTCACGACAAACACACGTTAATGGTTTAACTTTGCTTCCTCTACCTTCCTCCTATGCTTCAACTGAGCTAAATACATACTTTAAGAGCCATGGCACCCGGTTCTTGCATCTTTCCCTTGGTAGGAGCCTCTTGGGTACGGCCTTTTTTAACCATCACCTTTTTAACCAGTTCTGATGACTCAACACTGATGGAGGCCCACACATCCCATCAATTCCTGCATGGAGGTGCTGACTGAAACATCAGAATTAACATATGCCAGAAAAGCAGCCCCAAAGCTGTGGATTTCCTAGCTCCAGGAAAGCCATAAGACTGCAAGTCCCTTTGCTGGTCCTGTTCAAAGGGCAGCAGATGGACATTCAGGCAGTGATGAAAGAGGTTTGTGCATCGCTCTGCTGGGATCACAGCACAGCCCTGAACAGGACTGGCTCAGCATCTCAAACCAGCCAGGCTGATGTGATATGACAGCCAGGGATGCCCCTGTGCTGCACAGTGCTGTGTCCATGGTCAGGGGTTCACCTGAGGAGGAGCCCGAGCTGCCAGGGGTGATGGTCCCCAGCACAGCTGAGAGCCCATGTGGGCTCCTGTCACACCTGCCTGGCCAGCTCTAGCCCTCACAGCATCCCCAGGGCCTCCCTGTGCTCAGGACCCCAGACCTGCAGGCAGTCCTGAGGGTGGGGTCTCAGGAGAGCAGGGTGCCATGTGTCATATGGGTAGGAAGGGAAGCTCTTCCCCTCTACATCTTCACTAGGCTCCTCTGCTGAAGCTAGGAACTCACTGAGCCAAGAGAGACAGTGGCACCTTCACCTGCCACCCTCACACCTCTGCTCGTGCCACCTCACCTGCATGCACCCAACTCTCCCTGCACTGACAAACCTCTGCTCTGAGCACCTGCACAGGTCCCTGCAGGTACCAGCCACCAGCTCCTGCTTCCTCCACACCAGACTTCTCCTGGCAGTTTTTCCTTTGTGGCTGTTTATTCCCCTTCCCCCAAATAATCGCACAAACTCATTTAGAAAACAAGAGTAATACATACACAGAAAAAACATACCAGAAAACAATGGTAAAAATGGATAAACATCACAAGACAAAGACTAGGGTAGTTCAAATACCCCAAATCTGTTGTTTGGACTTGTTATAATTTTTCCTGTGCTCTATCAGGCAAACCTCAAAGTGCTACTACCCCCAGTGATACTTACAGCTCCAGTACAGTCAAACTACACAGCCAAGCACTGGGTGTGACATACCAACACCATAAATACTTCTGGATTTATATCAGAACAGAGGAAACCAGGTAATTCTGTTGTGAAAGCTAACCATAACTATCACAACCCATTTGAAAAGGCAGGATTTAGACAATTTTTCTTTTGCTGGCTACCCCATTAGCATCAGTGTTTTCCTTCTGTATGGACCAGCTATTGCTGAAACAAAACTGAGTCACAGGGCAGACTCAGAGCTGGCTGCCAACATGAGCTGGTAAGGATTATAAAAGAGATGGATATCTCTTTTATCACTTCTGCCTAGTTTGTTGAAACCCCAAAGCTTTTAGGCACTCCTGAAGAGATGTGTGTGTGCTTTTCCAATTCCCTGGAAAACTATTCAGACCAAGGCAGTGTTGAATAGTTTCAAATACAGATTCATTTTTTATTATTTTCCCAATCCAACAGAGAGGGAAGACACAGGGAAGGGGCTACGGCATGGGTTTGGCATCGTGGCCATGTCCAGCCTGGCTCCTCTCAGCAGCACACCCAAGCCCATGAGTCAGGAAATGCCAGCAGAGGTTCAGATGCTGCTGAAGGTGTCCAAGCCCCCAGCTCCCATCACCCAGTGACACAGACCTGTGTGTTTTCAGAAACAACCTCACTATGCACAGGGAACATGTTTCAGCCTTTTTGGAGGTGATGTTTTTCCTGTAAAACCCGTGGAGCTACACATAGCATGGAGAATAGAAAACATTTTTGGCAAGCCCTTCATTCTCAGGCATCTCCAAAGAGTGTCTTTAAGTACACAATATTCAGTATTCTTTGCACAGAAGGCAGCTCATATTCCTAAACTTATTTCTTGACTAATGCTAACCAAAATACCTGTAAAAATGATTATTTCATCATATCTTCACAAAGATCACATAGAGAAATCACTCAGGCAGTTTGACCTCGGTTCTAATATTTCCTACTGCATTTCAAACTGCTGCTGCTGAGAATCTACCTGCATTTACATGCTTCACAAAGCCATTTGAAAAGGTACATTTCAATGCTCCTGTGACACAAATGTATGAAGGCTCCTCCCCCTATGAAAGGTCTCCCCCAGATTTCTAATATGATCAACCAGGATTTGCAGGCAAATGGACTGGTAACTTCCATAGAAACAAAGCAGAATGTGAAGTTTTCCTTTACATGCCAATTACATTATTGCTGTCTACACTTCTGATGGCAGAGGATGAAAAGAAAACCACTCACTCTTATTTAACACACTACCAGTTTCTCTTCTATTTCCAGCCTTAAAGAGTAGCTTTCACTTAGTTAAAAAAGAATATATTTTATTCACAGCAAACAATTTGCTGCTAGTGGTAGAAGGAGTCTTGAGTAAAAAAGAGATAACTCAGGGAAGTGAGTCCTCTGTTCCAGGGGGAAAGAGAAGATTTTGTTTGAGTCAGCCACACAACTGCCCTGCATATTTATAACAGTAGGTGAACAGGAAGAAAAAATTTTAAAATAAAAAATGTATTTTTCTATTTAAATGTATAGATAACATTTTGGGTTTTTTTGTTTGCTTGTTTAATGTATTTTTCATTGTGGGACAACTCTCTTCACTCCTACTCCTGTATGAAACCCTTTAGGGGGGCATTTCTCTTTACAGTAATCCCCAGAGACAAGGCAGAAGTGAAGGTACAAATCCTGCCAGCCCCAGCCCCTCATTTGTGACTATCACAAGGGACCACTTTTCCCAAAACTAAGCCCATGTGAGACAGCCCACCCTAACAACTCTGTACTAGTTTGTTCCAGTTAAAAAAAAACCCACAAAAAGCATAAGAATGACCTTGTTTCCTACTTATCCAGCCTTTATTTCCAACATAAAACCTTATAACTTTCTCTGATGGGCTGGAAATCCTTATTCTTTTCTTGCAAAGGCATTTTTGATCCAAAGAGGCAACAAAACACGGTGTTACCAGATGAACTGAAGAAGTACATCCTGAGCTTCAGATTCTCTCTCTCTTGGAAAGCTATCTTTTCCATCCTTTATGTGATTTCCCAAGTTCTTTTTGTCTTTCCAGTTGACTCAGCTGTGATTCACCACAAGGCCATCTACCCATGGAGCTCATCCCTCCGATACACAGGTTACTTGTCCAGCTGTCCACACTAGGAGTTCTCTCATGCTGCTCCCTTCCTCCTCCTTTGGCTATTTCTCTCCAACACCATGCAGCCCTCTTCTCCCTCAACTTCAATTTTCCAGTTAGGGCCAATTTCAGAGGGTACAAACAGCAAAACAATGCTGAACTCCCAAACCAACCCCTGTCAAACTCTTGTATATCATACCTGCCACCTGCAGCATCCTTGCCATCTTTGTGGCCAAAACACTCAACAAAAAGCACACCAGCAGTGTTTGCCATCTGCCCTTGCATCTCTGCTGCAGCCAGCATGGTCCTTACAAGGACTTCATGCCCCAAACCACCCCAGGTCTCACCCACCCCAGGGCTCCAGCTGATGCCACTCCTCCACACAACAAGGAACAATGCAAAATGAAGAGCAGGGAATCCCAACCTCTCCATGCTCCTAGTAAATCACCTCCAAAAAACTTCAGTCAGCTTTGCTGATTCCCTGGAACAACTGCCATGGTTGAGAAAGACACAAACCCTCTAAGACCCAGTCTACTGAGATAGGAACATTCCTGTTGCTCTCACAGTGACACACTGCTTTCTCCACAGGCTTCGAGACAGAGACACCAAACTGCAAGAGGTAAAATTAACCCTAAATTGATAGTGACAGATGATTTAAATATGTAAAATAACCACTCATTTCTCCAGAGATACAGGTGGGCAAAACATCCACATACTTCAAACTTCTGCAGCAGTCTCAGGGGAAAGAGACCAAAACGCTGCAAAAAGTGCATCAAAAGAAAGTAAGAAGTGACGTAACAAAATCTGTGCCCTCCCTGCCTCGTTATGGAAATCTTTAGTTTGGGTTTACTAGCACCAACTTTGACTTATTTTATGAAAACTGTTAAGGGTCTTAAGTAGACATTGCTTACTCCTGAGCTGGTTAAAGCATTACTGAGCAAAAGGATTATTTACTGACTCAAGAAGCAGCAGGTACCAAAGCAGATGTACTGGTGAGGTTCCTGCTTTGGTACATTTCACCTCACCAACAGCTACAGAGCTACTACTGCTGCAGGACTTTTTCCTTCTACATCCCAAAAAGGCAGTGGTTTGCTATCCAGATCTAGTTCTCTTGCTTTTAGGGGATTACAAAACAGCTCCTCACTGATATTTTCCTCTATTTTGGCTCAATTTGCAGTCTTCCAAGAAAATGAACCCAGCAAAAATTACCAGTCAAATTACTAGTCAAATTACTTTCCAGCTAGTGAGGAGATTTGAAAACCCAGACCAGGGTGGGCCAGAATGGTGAACTAGGATTCTGGACACGTGCTCATTTCTTGCTGTGCTGCCTCTGTATCAGCCCTCAGCAGCACTGAATGCAGACATGATGCACCTGCAATGGCTTTGTCCTGCTGCTGAGAACAGAAAGGGACCAATGGGGGCTTTCCAGTTCCTTATTTGTTGTAGGATACTTTGACAGCATTTTTGAGGATGGTATTGTCCAAAAGGCAAGGGTCAGCACCCTCCCAGCTGTCCCCTCTCCCAGCACAGAACTCACTCCAATTCCACTCAAACAATGGCTCCCAACCACAGAGCCACCAGTCCCTGTTCCAAGGAAAGTTAATATTAAACATCAAAAAGAAACTTTACTAATAGCTGAAACTGAAGTTGAGCAACAGATGATAATGATAGGAGTATTGCTCTGCATCGCTGTTAATAAGCAGTTTGGAATTTTAAAATAAATATTTATATATATATTGCTGCCCATATATCCCTTAAGATTATTCCAAAGGACATTGCTGCCCATATATCCCTTAAGATTATTCCAAAGGACAATTAAAAAAAAATTGATTTAGTACTGAATGAAAAGATCTGGACATTTATAGAAAGCATTTATCTGGAGTAATTTTAGTCTATGTCCTCCTCCACATCTGAGTTCTGCAAAGGCTGTCAGACACATAGCAAAAGGTATGTCCTTCAAGGAGGGCCACTTACTCCACATGTCTCATTCTGCATTTGCATGGGGTTAGCCTTTGGCTCCATGTCTTGCCTTTTTTGGTTCTGCTTCAGTTGGTTTAAAGAAGGTTTTGTCTGTGCAGCTCCAACAGTTTTGCTCGTCCACTGGTCCACCAGCTTGTGCAGGTCATCTGTGAACGTCCCTTTCTTGTTGTTACTGTTGTTGGCCTGAACCTGCAACGTCGACTGCGGGAGGGGCTCAGGACATGTCACCAGGCTGTTGGTCGAGGATCCTGGAAAATCACACAGAGAGCTGAGATGGTGTCTCTGCCTTATCTCTGCAGCTCAAACCCCTTCTCACCTACTGCCACTCTAGTGGTGGCTTTTCGGATTTCTAACCCTCCCCCCTCCTGGCTGCAGAACACCTTTGCTTAAAGAAATGGTCCAAGTCCAATGGGTTTGCATTTTCTATCACATCATGTTACCTTGGCTACTAATTTGTCTTGGGTGAAATTAGGGACAGGGACTGAAGCCAGGAATGCAGCCCCATAAAGCTGACATCCCATACAACATCTCCTCAGACACTACCATGAGGAAGAGGGAGGTGGGATGTATTGCTAACATTGCAAGCATTTATAAAATTAATTTACCATTTATTTCACTTGCTTAAGTTTACTGTCCTCCTGGAAAAATGTTATTGTCACAGAGGTTACAGGCAGGACTGGTTCCTGCTCCTCTGGGAGCCCACCACCTCTCTCGATGATGCCAGGACCATTCACATGGCTATTTGTGTATTTTGGGGGAAAAAACCCCATCAGGACCATGAAAGTATAGAAGAGAGAGGAGAGAGGCTGTAGTGGGCAGGGTGACTGGTTGAGACAAAGATAGAGAACTTTTGGTGTAGATAAAAGCAGTCAGGAAGAGTACTGATAGAGATTTAATTCTGTATGTTCACTTCTTTCTAGAAGAACTAGTAAAAAAAAAAAATTCTGCCCTTTTTCTGCTTAGTTACTACAAGTCTGACACAGCAAGCTCAGCAGGGCACTGCAACTGAAGGAGTCTGAGTTTGACCTAAGCAGAAAATGTAAAGTAACTTCTCAGCTAACATACTTGAGACAGCTAAAGATTGGAAATAAAGACCATCTCTCCAAGCAAAAAGTTCATAGAACTGTAGTAAAATGATTGTATAAGCAAACATGAACATGGAATATTTTCTCTGTTAATCAGTTACCAGCCAATGAAACCAAGTACACTAATTAGTCCTACAGTTATATAAAGTACATTAATAACCTTTAAATGATCATGCATTCAACCTGCAATGTCACTTCTAAGCGAATACTGCTCAATTCCTTTTCCTTCACTTGGGGTAAAAGTGAGAAAAGTAAAGATTTTTAGAAGAAAGCTCTTCAATTGGTGTTTAATATTTCATGCAGCTCAAGGGGGCTGGAGTGGTTTTAAGCTATCAATTCCTCCAGCAGAGAACTGCAGTCATATAGAGGTGTGTATTTCAGAGACAGACACTGGACCCAGTTCCCTGGCCGCATGCGTGCACGGTCTCACACACAGAACACCACGACTCTCTTGCAGCATGCAAGGTTCCCAAGACATCATAGCACATGCATTACTCTCAAAGTATCACAATTTATAGTCTAGCTTCTGGTAAGTGCATCAGCTCTAGTTATTAAACAATTAGCTTTTAGTAAAAAATAATAATAAAAAAGCAAAGAACATCCCATGCCATGAAGGAAATACTGAGAAACAAAAACGGGATAGTTACTACTACTGTGATCTTTGCCTAGACATAGTCGTTTCAAGGTGGACCCTACAAGGTAAAACAATACAAGACACACAGAATTAGGTAAGACTAAACACAACAAATCAGATGGACAAGCTTCTGTACTTTTAAGCAATCAGAAAGTAGTTATTATGCAAGAAAGGACAGACAAAGTCAGCAGTTCAGGTGAGTAAAGGAAGCCTAAATAACTGGACAGCTCAAACCTTTCTTAATGTGCAGCCATTCAAAAGCTTTGGGAAGTACCACAACATGCCAAAAGCAAGGGCTCATGACTTAAAGATGCATTTGTTTGGGTTTTTTTTGGTTGGTTGGTTTTAAATTTTTTTTAATTGATTTTATTTTCCTTTTTTTTTTTTTTTCCCAAATTGCCTTGGCTTCCTAATAGAAGGTTTTGATTTGTTTCCTATTAATGCAGGAAATAATGTCAATTTAGTTTGTGATTGGAGGCCAAAAATGCTTTCAGGAACAAGTCAAGCTAGTCTGGCTGCAAAGACAAACCATAAAACAACCCTAAAAATCTTGTTTTACGAGTCCAAAAAGATACATTGTTCTGCAGGTCTGAGGCCAATTGTTTCCAAATAGTATATTTGTAGGATTTGTGTCTAAATGTGAGACTCTGAACTTCAATTGAATGGAACTGTGAATGAGCTTCTCCTATGCCTTGTCCAAGTGCAGAAAAATAATCCGTCAGGGTAGCCAAGTTTTAATTTAACTAAACTACTTGTTTTTTTCATTATTGTCTTGTTCCATCATTCATCATGATTTTACAGTCTATTGATAGATAGCAGAGTGCCAGAAGTGTGCCGAGACCCCGACTCGACTGTCAGATCTTGCCAGACATTGGCACCGTTGCTATTTGGGTGCCAAAATTTCCTGAAAGGTATTTTGGACTTGATAAGAAGAATATTGTTATGGGATGGGGGGAGATGAGTGTCTGACATGGGCTATGGTGGGTTCATTGGGAAGAAGCACTTGAAACCATGAGCAAAATCAGACTGGGGCAAAAAAGTAAGATAGAGGATGATGTGCTTTTTCTCTAGAGTAAACAGTGGTGTAACATTTTGTTACTGTGCCAGAAATGCAGCTTTAAACTCAGAGATTGCAGGTCCAGGCTGACACAGGCCCTAAATGAGTCTTCAGAGGAGAAGGAAGCGATTTCAGTCAGAGACTGAGGAAGAGAAAGTAAAGAAACAAGGGAGGGAGGAAGTAAGGGAGAAGAGATGTTTGTGCTTAGATATGGGTGGCATGAGGAACAGAGGACTGCTCTGAAAGAATTTCTTATTATTTCATATAGTTCATATGGATTTCTATCCTGAGAAAATCAGGACATGACTACAACAACACAAGCATGACCAAGTTCAGTTCTCATTTCAAAGCCCAGATAACAAACACAGTCACATTCACAACTCAACCATCTGTCTTGTATTCTTTTATCTTTTGCTCTCTTTTCCCTCAGATATACCTTACCTTGCCTATCCCAACGTAAGCTACCAATTCCCACAATAGAAACAAGTGCCCACAACGGCAGTGGCCACAGCAGCAATCCTAGAGGCTATTTCCTGCAGCAACAAGCACTTCTTAGCACAACAGGAATGCAAATGGAAAGCACCTGCCCACGAGAAATAAAAGCAGGCAGCTGACTGCAGTACGTGCTCGAATGTGTGTAAAATCCCCTTCATTGCCAACCCCTCTGCTTCCTGCACAGCCAGGCACAGGTTTCCAAGCACCTCAGGTGCCAAACCCAACCTGGGGAAGTGACAGAAATGGCAATACTCAACACACTCATGAAACACCTGCATGGGGGGCTCCAGCTCTGAGGAAAATACCACAGGAGAGTCAGGCACCGAGAAGAGAGCTGCTCCTTCCAGCAGCATCACTCCAGTGTGGGGCTTGGGAGAAGGGAAACATTCCGTAAGCGGTGAGACTGCCTCAAGCAGGGACTGACAGTTATCAGCCATGGCTGGTTATGAACTCAAATTAAATTAAAAATTCACTTTGTAGATCTAATTCACCCAATTAATTGTATTACTGCTAAAATTAACATGTTTAAGAACAGTAAAGTTAAGGAGATGAATAATAATTAAGATTTAATGTAAGATTGTGAAAGTTCAGCAGAGCATTTTACCTCCAATTCCAGATCTCTTATCTGAGGAATTAAATAGCTATTATACAGAACAGAAAAAATCCACTGTCCCATATTTGCACTAACAGCTGCCAAAAAGCTGGAAAGCTACAAAAAAAATGGAAATGGCAATAAACTGCTAGACCATTTCCATAATTGCATATGCACATACAGTATATGAATTGCTACAAACTTGGCAAAAAATTGCATTACACAAGATTCCAAGCCTAAGCCAAATGGAGCTTTGAAAATTCCACTCACAATCAGTGAAAAGTCTTCCCTAAGGCACCCTTGCAGTTTAGCCCAGGAAAAATTATGCAGATTATTTTTTTTCAGGATAAAATTATGCCAAAGCCCATCAAAAATACTCTATTTCATGAAACATACAAAGGAGAAGTCAATATTGTACATGGCTCAAAATGTCCTGCAGAACACTGTGGAAGTGTTTGAGTCTGATGGATCTTGTAACCAGAGCAAGATCCTTGTGATACTGTCTTTAATCCATCTGAACATTGATTTTTAAAGTTGCCAACGTTTCTGCCAGTGCAGCAGGTCTCCTGCTGGCATATCCCACCTTGCCAAAGGGCTGGTTTTCCTTAACCAAACACACAGATTCGGAGCATTTCTGAAAACGCAGCACAGTGTTTCTCAACAGCTCTCAAACAAAAAAAAATACCAGGGAAACCTTGACTAATGGAATAGACCCAGGACTCTGTACGGTCTGGAGGCGCCACCGAGCTGCTGGCACTGGGTAGTCATGTCCCAGCCCTGTACAACTGCACAGAGGATGGAATCCTACCTGCAGTGGTTTGGGTTGGAAGGGACTTTAAAGCCCATCCAGTTCCATCCCCTGCCATGGCCATGGGCATGGACACCTTCCACTATCCCAAGTGCTCCAAGCCCCATCCAGCCTGTCCTGGGACACTTCCAGGGATGGGGTATGGATGCAAACATGTTTAGCACTTAATGCAAATGCTTGGCTTTGCCTGCCTGCTGGGTGCACTGATGTCTCTTGCAGAGGGAAAGGAAGATGAGCCAGCTGGTATTGCCAACATCATCACCTTCAAATAACAGAATAAAAGGATGGTTTACGTTGGAAGACCTTAAAAGCACATCCTTTTCCAAACCCCTGCCACGGGCAGGCTGCTCCAAGCTCCATCCAACCTGGCCTTCCTTGAGCACTGTTTTTCCTGAGGCTCCAGACACACCTGCTCTGGATCCCAGCTCCATAGAACATCCTACTGTCCGTCCTGCCCGCCGCTGTCCCAGCCCCAGCCACCCTGGGGAAGGACAGGAATGCACACAGCACCAGTCCTGCACTCACACACACATCCCACCTGCTGAGCTCACAGGAAAACAAGCTGGAATAGCCTCCTGCCCCACCAAACCTGCCCACAGCTCAGCCATGGGGACCTGCCAAGCTCCCCAGGTGAGAGGCACCTCAGGTGAGAGGCTCCTCTGGCAGCCAAGCTGTGCTCTCAGGACTGGGACCCTCAGGGGTGACCTAGGGTTGCAGTGTCATGTTAAGTGCCTGAACTGCACCCATCTCCTGGTGTGACTCAGAGATGGGGGAGGCCAAACCTCCCCCTGTACTCGCCCAGACCCTGAGAGAGCACATGGGCTGAGAACAGAAAGCAATTAGTCATGCCGAGTTATTTAAGCATGAGGAAACTTCGTGATTCAAAGGATTTACATATTCCCTTGGTTTCATTCACAACATCCATGCACCCAAACATTTTTAATACACTGATTTTTATTGCCAGACCTTTTGCATCCTACTGAATAGTAATTCCATGGAAGATTATTGAAGCGTCTTCTGGGAATTACATGTGCAGAAGAAGAAATTACTGTGGCCACTATAACACCAAACAGGAATTTTTGGGAGCTGAGAATTCTCAGGTTATCAAGAAAAAATCCCTAAATGCAAAATTGTCTCATGACATCACCAGTCATGAAAAGCTCACATGATAATAAATTCTGTAAATGTCTATCACCTGAGTGTTTGTGCTTTCAGGGAGCTCAAAAAAAAAGTTTTGAGATTATTTCTTAAAATACTGTTTATTCATAAAATTAGGAGGAGTGTATTGGAGTGGTCTTGTGCCTTTGACATGACCCATTTGGATAGTAATGAGCAGTGCAGAACTCCAAGGGGAGATCTGATACTCCTGTAAACCCATAGTTATTTAACTAAACACTTTCTCAAAAACGTTATCAGCCCTTCTAAGGTTATATGTAAGTGGCCTATAGTACCTGTTCAGCACAACATATCTTTATTGTACAAGCAAAATCCGTTTGCCTAAAAAGCAGCATCTACAATTGGGTAAAAAAGTCTGATTTTTTTCATTAAATAGCTTGATATTGTTTGGTAGAATTGCCAATTACTTTATAAGTCAGACAAATAGGGTACAAATAGAAGGTGCACAGTTATTTGAGACAAAACTTCTGGATCCTAACAATCCATTTCCAAGTATCATCTGAATATCTGATATTGCTTTTTACTTATTTATGCTTTGATGAACTGCTAATTGACTTCATCTCTGAGGTCACATAAGGTCATAAGAAAATAAACTGAGTCAAGTGCTTCAGCCAGATCAGCTTACACAAAAAGTTGATGGGACTCTCCCTTAGAGTAACCAGATCTTCCTGCGCCTTATGATTCCATAAAAAAATCGCTCACTTAAAGTAATTAAAGTGACTGCATGGGGAAAAGCCCACCTGGGACAGAGATTTGGAAAGAACTAGCTGGAGCACTATTGTCTCAGCATTTCCACATGCAAAGAGCGGGGAAAAAATTAAAGAAAATAGAGTGGATATAAACAGTACTGTATATCGAGTTAATACAGCCCTTGTATGGAAGTTATACCCTCCAGTGACCTTCTAGAATTGTATCAGCTTGCTACATGCATGTCTTCAGAGTCCAAACATGTGTGAAAGAGACCATTCGTCTACAGAAGGATGGATTTCGTTTTGTTGTCGCTGGAACCGGGACAGCAGACATGTATATTTGCCACATTGCAAATAAAATTACTTCAACAGAAATCACATAAAGTACAAAAGCTTTGATAACTCCAGGGTAAAATTTACCATCAGGCTATATATAATAAATGATGAGATCTTCCACACATGCTTTTGGTGCCCAGGCATGAGCCAAAAGCAGTGCAAAAAAAGCTTTCACATGAAAAATTAATATAAATAAGGTGTGTTCATGATGATTACTTAAAAAAAAGAGAAAAAGAAAGAAAAGATGGTTGAGAAAAAGGGGCATCCTGCCAAACATATTAGAGATTTAAATCATGGAATTGGAAAAAGGGGGTAAAAGAAAGATGGACTGTGATAAAATACAAAAGAACAAATACAAACAGATGGACAAAGACACAGGTCCACTGAGGAATCTGGTACGAGGTTTGCTACTAGATTTATAGGTCACTCTCTCAGACGTTTGGTGGAAAACCGTCCAGCCTGTAAATGAATATAAAGGGAAGAAAACAAAGACACTTATAAAGTACAAGTAGCTGTGATCAGATGTCCTAAACCATCAGTCAAATCAGCTTTGTTAGTTAAACCTCCACATCTCCCCCTTAACTTTGCCAAAGAGGAGCAAGTTCACTGACCATACACAAAGGATGCAATAACAGCAGAAGAGGACAGATAGGTATTTTGTAGATTAGTTTGGCAGGATGTGCAATGAGAGGAAGGTATTTTAATCATCATTGGAACTTCCCATATGCATGGCAACAAGATCAGTCAAAGCCTATGATGGGGGCAATACACAGAGGTCTCAGAACTGGGGTAATGGGAGCACAGTCCTGTGGCTGGGACTCCAAAATTATGCACAAAGTGAACCCCTCATAGAAAGGAAATATAACTTGGTCCCCTGGGTTTGGTTTTCTTTTAATTTCATTTTTATTTTCTCTCATGCCCAAGACAGTTTGGTAGTTTATAATGAGGAACTTGGGGTCTACTGTAATCAAGGGGCTAAAAAAATGAAACAAAGCAAACGCTCTCCTAGCCTTTTGTATCTTCTTTGTTTTCCATTCATTTTTCCTCAGGAATCTGTAAGGAAGACTCCAGAGAAGGTATTAAGGATAAAGCCACTGCCGGCAAAGCTGAAAGGTATTTCTTTCCTAAGAATTAGGGATGTCTTGGGGCATGCCTTCTTGAGTGCTGGTAACACTCGGCAAGATACTTAAATTTTGCTCTTCTGACAATACTGCAATGCTCTTTTTAAAGATAAGCCAGTAATTTGGATTGCCAAAGGTTCACATTCCTCTATCACTCTTAAAAAGTTCCAGCCTAAGGGAAGGGAACTAATTTTAGCACGTGCTGGAAGAGACACAAAACAGGCAGCAGGAAGAATCACCTTGGCCAGAGCCCGCGTTGGCGTCGGCTGCGTCAGGGCCCAGGCCGGAGCAGATGTCGGAGGACAGAGAGGCTTTGACAGAGCAGGGCTGCTGGGTCTGCACAGCCTTGCCCAGGGCGGGCGCTGCGCCGGGAGGCACCGCGGCGGCTTCGGGGAAACCCGGCTGAGAGTTACTGCTTTCTCTGTGGGGCGAGTCTTTAGAGTCTGAAAGGTTACCTGAAAGAGCAAACAAACATAACACATGCAATGGCAAAAGCTAGAAAAACTCTGAATAAAAAATCCCTGCCTAAAAATAATCCGTATCTTGACCCCAAGAGGAACAGCCGTTCACTATTCTGATGCACTGGATGGAGCACACACTTTGGGGAGAGCCTGCACCAGAAAATAACCCACATATCCTATCACTGAGCCTGCTTCTCCAAGAAGCTCCTGGAGCAGGTTTGATTTTTACAGTTTCTCCTCTGTGTTTTCAGGAGCCTCAGAAGGAGCACTGCTGGAATGAAGAGAGAGCTGCTGGGGTGCTGAGGAGGAGGATGAACACACAGAATGACAAAGCAGGACACAGAGATCTGCTCTCCCACACCGAAGGTGAAATTAAGCAAATGGAGAAGAATAAAAGTTATAAGGAACTTTTATGCAGCAAAGATACAAGGAACTTTTTATTTATAGCTATTTGAGTATAATTGTCATTGCCACTTTCAGATTCTTCTACAGATAAATTCATGTAACACATGATTGCAAAGTATTTTGGTTTTTAAGCCGCTTTACCTGAGATATTTGTGTGGACAAAAGTACAGATAGAGACATTTATCTAGATATCTACAGATAAGTATATAACTATCTAGATAGATGTAGAAGTAACAGACAGTATCCAACATTGCTTCAGTCCCTGTGGGCAAGAACACTCAGCCTCAAGATGGGCCACAGAACTTATTGCCTCTGAATATATTTGTTTTTCCCAACTCAGCTGAAATCCTTAGCTAAAAGTAAAATTCTCCTCAACACCTTGTCTATAAAGATTGATGCAACAAAATTCAAAGAGGCCCTATGATGCAGTGATATTGAAAACAAGAGCCACCAGGTTTGAAATAAAGGGTGAATGCTGGAAATGCTGCTGCTCCCCCAAATAACAGCACAAACTAAGCTGGAGAAAAATTATGCATATTCTATTCTACATTTTGCTGAAGAAATAGGTACTGGGTTTTATCAATATTTTCCAGGTAAATTTTATTTTTGTATTTTTCCAAGAGCTAAAACCTCAGGACTGTAGTGCTGTGTGAAAATCTCACATTACTTCATGGTCAAAGCATCCACCACAGTTTTGTAAATGCTTTTACCTCCCATCCTTTGGGGGAACAAATGGAATCCCATCTATTATATATGGCATCTTGGAGGAAAAAGGAAACAAGATATAGCACCTAGTCAATAAGGCATAACAGCATGTAAGAAGTGAATACAAACATCAGTAAATTGGATTTAAAGAATAGAGGAGATGTAACCAGGCTGTTTTCCAAATTAAAGTGGAATATTATTCCTCTACCAAGGACTGTAGGCAATGCAGAGCAGGCAGGTATGGCTTGCCACCAGGACCTGGGACAAGCCTGTCCAAAAGCATGCCAGCTTAAAACCAACAAACATTCCATCCTTTCCAGCAGTCCCAGACATCACACAGCACAGCCACGACTGACAGAAGCAACAGGCAAAGGGAAGCACCCAGTGTACCTACTTGTGCTTGATGTTCCACTCCTGAGCTGCTGGACCAGAGGGTTTAAGAGCTTTCCGGCTTTCAATTTGTTTTTGCTGGTTCTTCGGCGCCGGCTGCTTGGTGGGGCAGAGTGAAGGAAGCCCAGGTTGGGAGGAAGGGGTTTCCCCAGGCGAATATACAGTGCCTCTATCTCATTCTTCTGCTGCGTCTGCAGCTCAGCAATCTCTTTCATATGCCTAAAAAAATAAAAGGACTGTGCTAACAATGCATTTGATAAAGCACCATATCCTGACAGTGTAATTAATTGTAAAAGAAGAAACAAAACAATTGTTGGTTATAAAACAATCAGCTGCTCATCCCTAAGTATGCAAAGCTACAACAATCTACCTGTGGTGACTCCCCATCTCTGGAAGGGGGAGTCTCTGGCTCCAAGGCCAGGTTGGACAGGGCTTGGAGCAACCTTACATAATAGAAGGTGTCCCTGCCCATGGCAGCAGTTGGAATGATCTTTAAGGTCCCTTCCAACCAAAACAGTCTGGGATTCTATGAGTTATTCTTCTAACTGGAACTGGCAGATAAGGCGATGCACAGCAGGAAGGTGGGGAAAGGTCCTGGCATTGCCTGATTTGCCCAGAACCAGTTTACTCCTTACAGTGCTGCTCATCCAAAGCTGAGCTGCTGCTCAGGTACAGTAACACAAGCTTCCCTTATATCACTTGCAACTCAACATACTTTTCTCTCAGGTTCTGCAACTCTTTCTTCATATCAGCATCTTCAAACTCTGAGTCATTGTCACTGCTCATGTAGGACGACTGTGAGTGGAAGGACGTGATGTTGATCGTAGGAATCTTTGCACCTTGCCCATTGGGTGACTCTGGGCCAGGGGAGCCACCTTTGGCAGACCTCTGCAGAAAAGCAGCTGCTTTTTTGATTAAATCTGTGGCTGTGCTGCTGCTGGCGGGGGAGAGCTGTGCAGCTGCAGCAGCCGCCGGCTGCCGCGGGAAGGGCTCGTCAGCGGAGTCGCTCGAGGCCTGGTCGCACAGGACGTCCACGGACGAGGCCGTCTGGACCCTGCGGACAGCAGCCTTCATGTCCGGGCTGGAGGGCAGCTCGTCCAGGTACACGTCCGGGGGGGCCGAGAATCTCAAGCAGTGCGGTGCTGCTAAAGTTAATTCATCCTGCGTGCTGATGACTGAAAACCTGCCAATGGTTTTGGCTGGCGTGCCACTCTCCTGAGCCTCAGCCTGTTTTCCATAGGAACCAGAGCCTGGAGAACCATCCCTGTGGAAGTTACTCATCACCCCATCTGCTGTCACTCTCCGCGTTACGCTCTCTGCGTGTGCGGGCGAAGCTGTCCTCTCTGCCTCCTCACTCCTCTGGAAAGTCTCCATCTGTGGAGCTGTGCCTGATGATGAAGGTGCAACCTGGCAAAAATAAGAGAGCTTAACAAAAGGAACTGTAACAATCAAGCAGAAAACTGCTCCTAGTTCTGATTACCTGAAGGAGGCCTTTTGCTGGAGCAGCAGGAGCTGAAGCGATGCTTGTGGCTGGACCTGATTTAAAGTTGGGAAAAAAATATTTATGTCTGGAATGCTTTAATGTAATAAAAACCAGTGTTTCATTGTGATAAACTGAAGTGTACCACTGAGGAATAATTTAAAACCCCGGTCTTTGTAATATAGGATTGAAAATGCAGGAGGCAATAGCAATGGCAATATAAAATATCTGCAGGTTGGCAGATCTAGCGATTTGGGGAATTCAAATAATAGCAGGTGTGTGGAATCTCATTACTCAGTTAAAATTTTTAAGGAGAAAAAGAGAAGAAGAATGAAATCTGCATGGTACATTGGGCCTGAACGATTCTGGTGTTCTTGGTGTCTCAGAGACACACAGGGCTGCTGGACATGGACGGGCTGTTGCCCCACTCCTGCCACTGACACCAAGCAGGGATGGCCGGAGGAGCATTACCTGTTCCGCCTGCTGACCCACCTCTTGCCTCTGAGGGATGAGCACTCACACCAGTGACTTCTGGCTTGTTCAACTTTCAGTAAAAGGAAAAAAGAAACACAATTTCAGTCTCACAAAGCAGAATGTGTTCTCCTTCCCTCACTTCCCCTTGCTGCCCTGGCACTACCAGAGAATACGGAACTATTTCACAGTGCCTGTGGAGGGGCCTTCAAGTCTTGTCTCCAACTCCCCCATTTTTTTTCCTTCTTCCTTGAAAGAAATAAAGCAGTGGCAGCATTGCAGTTGGAACTGCAGCCCAAGCTACTGAAACCCAGTATATTATATATACACACATGCTTGGGGCCTTGTTCTGGTTTGCTTTTCCAGCCAGACTATACGTTCCTCATCTGTACGTCTGTCCTCAGAAATTCTATGTCTCTTTCCTTACTGACACAGATTTTAATAGGATGAATTCCAATTACTCGAGAGACATAGCACCTTTCACAGAGAGAGAATTTGGTTTGCTGTAGAAAGTCATTTTTAACACCTAAACAGTTACTCCAGTACAGCTGCTTTCCTGTACCACACAGCACCTCTTGGGCAGTCGACAGGAGTCCCTCCAGCTGATGCTACACAGAACAGGCTCGGCCTTGCTAGGGATGGAATTATCTCCAGAAATGCTACTTTTGAGTAAGATATAGAATCATAGAATGGTTTGGGTTGAAAAGGACTTCAAAGTTCATCCTATTGCCTCCCCTGCCATGTACAGGGACACTTTTCACTATCCCAGGTTGCTCCAAGCCCCATCCAACCTGGCCATGGACACTGCTAGGAATGGGACAGCCACAGCTTCTCTGGGTAACCTGTGCCAGGGCCTGGAATAGACACTGATCTAGCACAATGTGCTGCAAATCTGATGATTTCATAAACTTGGAATTTTATCTGAAAAAACCTAACATGGGGGCTCAACTGAGACAGAAGAACCACTGCCCCTGACTGCCTGCTACCTCTTTCCTTAGAGGCTTCCATGTCAAGTCTTGCTCTACCAAGCTCAGGAGAAGACAAAAGAAACTATAACAGGAAACAGAAGAAACTCATGTCCATGGAATGTCTGCCTTTGGCTGCAGCATGTGGACAAGGCAAAGGTACTTGAAATGTTTGCTTTATCCAAGTTGACTTCTAAGGCAGTAATTGTACCACTGCCATTCATTTATACTTAAAATTGAAGCAAAATCACCTTCATTAGAACTACAATGACGACACCATGCATGTGTTTTACATTCTTAAACTACAAAGAAATTGACATATTTCTGCCTGCTTTGGACGGGACACAAGAGGAGATGAATTAAAGTATTATACCACTTCTAAACCCAAAGGGAAAGTCTGGCTTTCACTAATAAGCATTTCTGAAAAATGATTTGGGATGCATCTGACAAGAAAAATTTAAGTGAGCTTTCACATTGGAAAGCAGTCAGCAGGCAGAGGTAACACACCCTGGAACAGAGTTATGAAATGTTTAGGGAAGAAAAAGATCTACACGTGGCCTACCGCAGGAGAGTGAGTCTTGAGCTCTGCTCTGGGGCCAGCCCTACAGGCTGGCTTTGAGGGGGTGAAGGGCAGAGCCACTGGGGGACTGACCAGCGGTGGGCAAGGCAAGGCCTCTGAGGGCACGAGGGGCACAAGCGGCTCAGCAGCAGCTTTCACCTCCTGGCCTGGTGTCCGGGATGCTATAGCTTGGTTCTCTCCCATCCAACGCTGGGGCAGGAGCTTGCTCTTCAGGAAAAGGGGATAAGGTAAATTCACTGTCGCCCTGTTCAGGTGGCACAGAGGTGTCTGGCGTCCCTGCTGATGCCGAAGAAGTTGGAACATATTCCTGGTACAGCAAATTGCGCAGCTTCTCATCAAGGCTTTTAATCGTGTTGTCCACGAAGTCCACCCTGGGGGGGCCCTCGCCGTCGGACTCGGCCGCACCGGGGGGGTTCTGCTGCTGGAGCAGGCCGACCCCTGCCCCGGCCATCCCCGTGCCACCCTGCACCATCGGCAGCTGCTGGGACGTGGCCAGCGGCACCTGCGTGGGGCTCTGGAGCTGGGACCCCGCCAAGGCCAGGGCGTCGGGGCCAGCGGCCGCGGGGAAGGGCTGGCTGCCGAAGGGCCCCGCGCCGGGCTGGCTGCCCTCCAGCAGGTGCGGCCCCTGCGGCGCCGGCTGCCGCTCCAGCACCGCGGCGTCCGGAGGCAGCGGCCCCGGAGCCGCTGGCGCGGCCGCGGGCGGGCCAACGCTGCAGCAGGCAATCTCCACGTCAGGCACGCAGGCCGGCTCGTCCGCCTGCGGCTGCAGGTGCGGGGCCGGGGCCTCGGCGGGCTCCTCCAGCCCCACGGCTCGGGGGGCCGGGGGGCCGGGCTGGGGGAACTCCGGCTGACCCCCGCTGGCCACCACGGGCTCCGCGATGCTCGGGGCAGATGCCGGCGGGGCTGGCGCTGGGAACTCTGGCTGGCTTGCTATGCTGGCAGGAGCTGCTGTAGCAGGAGCCGTTGCCAAGGACAGGGCGGCTCCAAGGGGGCTGTCACTGACCCCTGTATGCAGGGGAAGCTGCTGGCCAGCCCCGAGCCCAGGTGCCTCTGTCACTGCAGAGCTCACCGGCTGGTCATCTGACTGCTCCGGGTCTAGAGAGAACACAAGCAAAAGGTGAACCTTGAAAGGAAACGAAATCACTGCCAAGCCCCCTGGTCAGCTGCAGGGACAACCCACTAGCAATTCCCACCAGCAAATAGCTGTTATGTACATCAAACGAGAATTTTCAGATTATTTCAGCAAAAAATATTTCACTGAAAAGACACATAGTGATGGAGAATTTCGGCTGCCCCGCAGGATAAGGTATAGCTAAAACACTGACACTTTACTGAAACTCAGATAAAGATTCCCAATTTGGTTCAACACCAGGAACATATGTAAATGCACGAGCACATGTAAATGCACAGCTTAACAAAACTCATAATTTTCTTCCTCTGACTAAATTAAGTGAAACCATCACAGCTGAGTGAGGTGAGGACAGAAGAGAGACAACACAGCAGCTCTGAGAAGACGTTTTCTATAAAGTTTGGAGATACCTGGCCCTTCTGTCTGCTGGGCACTGGGAGGCATCGGGGGAGAAAACTCAGGGGCATCTGTAGTAGGGTTTTCAACCACTGGACATATAATAAACCACCTTTTTCCGGTATGCAAAACTAGGGATGAAAAGAAAATTACAAGTAAACACATGAATTTCCATTGTCTCCAGATCATTACTTTGTCTTAATTACACAGGATTGTTTGGGTTGGAAGAGGCCCTTAAAGGCCATCTAGTTCCAACTCCCTGTTATGAGCAGGGACATCTTCCACTAGAAACTCAAAGGCACTCTTACCATTTTGCTGATACACAGATGTCTTCATTTGAGACTGACGCTTCTCCTATTAAAGAGACAACACAAGAAATAGCTGGATCAGTGCAAGAGGACCAGCATCCCGTTCGTATTGTAAGGCTTAACAGAGCAAAAGCATTATTTTTTTAGTTAAGAAACCTTTTTAGTTTTTTAACACAAGATGCAAAAGTAATTTAAGTATCTGGCTGTTAAAAAAAAGGAATCAAACTAGGAATCTGTATTCAGTGTTTCTTACCTCGCTTATTTCCAGCCTATCTGCATCTTGTTGGGGACTTGTTCCCTGGTCAGAACTTCGTTCTCCTTCTGTATCCTCACTGAGCATATCTTCTGCTTTATCAATGATATCCTTCATTTGTTCAATAAAAGTCTCTTTTTCACTTTGCAAGATGAATTCATTCTCCACCTAGAAGGCCACATCAAAATAAAGGGGAAAACAGACTTTTTTTTATTAATGCCTCATTCCACAGCTGCCAGGCAGCTCAGGCAACAAGCACACACGAGGAGCTGCCTAGAGCAACTGGGAGCACTGAGAGCCCGTGGGCAGCCACATCTCACCATGTAAGTGGCAATCTCCTCCGGCGCATCACCATCCAAGTCAAACTTGAACGTCACCATTTTGTGGTTATGGGTTTCAAGCTGGCATTCCACCATCTTATCCCCTGTGTTACACACCTGCATGCAGAGATCAACAACCCTTATTCCTGGCAAAGCCAAAGGAACCCTAGAGTTAACCCTCCAACAGGTTGTACTTGCATTTAATATGGTCAGTTTGGGTCTGTTGGACTTCTCCTGGCGCGAACGAGCACGTGTGGATTTCTTATGCTTCTTTGAAGACTTTCCTTCTTGCTTTCCACTTCCTGTTGCTCCTTCCAAGCTGTCACTCATCTCTTTGCCAGAAGCAACATCTGGACTCATGTAGCTTCACAAGAGAAAGCCAAGGCAGAGTCACACACAATGGAGTCATGCATCACATGTAAGCTATAAGAGAGGCTGCAAAAAAGGGCACATTTGCACTTTTTTTTGGCCCGAACTGAGTCAACTGGAAAATACTCAGTGAGCGAAGGGCACTACTCTACACCAGGCACATACTCTGGCTACAACACCTACCAAGAAATGATCTAATAATGTTTCTGGCAGTAACACAGCACAAGTCCCTCACGTTGAATATATCCCTTAAGGGGCCCTGACAGTCTCTCTCTGAACTGCACTAGTTCCTACTTTTCTAAGGTGAAGTTTTCTCAGCTCCTGTCTTTCTGCCCTCCCAGCAGAAGGTCAAACAGGTAAGGTTTGCTGTAGAGGGAGGAAAAAGAAGATCCATACAGCTGTACATACACCAAGGCTAGGATGCTGCATCCAAACTAAGGAATTAAAAGAGCTGCAGGTGCCAGAATGGGCACACTGCACACAGAATATTGTCAGCTTCTCCCTAGACATGCTCCCAGTCCTTCTTCTCCTGATCAAGTCAGAAAAAACAGACTCCAAAATGCAAGCATTTCTTACGCCAAAGAGGTGATAATACCTTTCGCAACTCTGGGACAGAGCTTGGAGTTTGTCCTGTATTGCCTGCTCCTAAAATGCAAGAAAAAGTAATTTAAGCAAACACATTATATTAGCAGATGAAAAACACCTTTAGGAAAGGGTTGGCATCAGTAACTCTAAAACCATTCTGTTTAACCAGTTCTTGGAACCTAGAAATAAAATAAATGCCCAATTTTATCCTTTCAACATCACTTCTGTCCAAGGCCCCAACCACTTAGTCAGAGACACTAACCTGCCACTTCCCTTCCTCTGCCCACAGCAGATCAGATGGTGAAAGGAATAAAACAGTTCTCACCACCATGGCAAAATCGGACTGAGGGAAAATTCCACTGTCTTTTATTTTTGAATGTATCTGCTAATTTGGCTCATTGCTTTATATAGTTTCCTGAAAATATGCTCAGTATTTTCATTGTGTTTGGCTTAGTGGGAAAATTTCTAAGGAACTTACAAACAAAAGATGAAAATTCATCATTTAAGAACACCACCCTTGCATCATGTCCTCTTGTCCTCTACATGAATTTCCCCTAAAATCTTCCCTCTTCACTGGCTGCAGCTCTGGGACAGACATCATAGCATGATTTTCATATTGGGCAGACCTATTCTCATAGAATTTGTGACAATGCTGCAGGCCCTGATGTAACAAACTTACCATGTATGCACAAAGACACACACACCCTTATGTGTATATAGCTGTGTATATACACTCACACCAGATACACCCATAAATATATATCATTTTATATATATTTATAAAAACATGTCTATAAAATACTTCTATAGACGCAGAGCTAGAAACAAGCCCCTCAACTGCCATTGCTACACTGAGGACTCAAGCAGTGATGAGCTGAGGTTAAAAGCTCAGAGGGGAACTGGTCAACATCACTGGTTCTCTGCAGCTAACCAGCCAGCCCCACTCCTTGGCTCTAAACACCATGCCAAGCTTAAATGCAGTTTCAATAAAACTGCAACATCAATGAACAGAGAGAACACAGACATAATGTATCGACATTCTGGTAAAGCACTCAACCAAGTGCCTTACAAAACCTCTTTTGCCTGACTGGTTCAAGTTGGTTTGGATGCAAGTGCTGCAACGTGCCTGAACACAACAGAAGAGATAAAAATGTCATGGCAGAGTAGAAACAAAATGTAGTGTTTTGATTATATAGGCAGGTATGAAACTTCTCTTACACCCAAGGAAACTTTAGTAATGTATGCCAGAAAACCAGCATGGAGACAATGTGCATTGGTACTTGCTTCACTTCTTAAAGTGAGTGAGAGAAAGTGGTTAACTTAGAGATGGACGTGAGAAAGAAATTAGCAAACCAGTGGTTAAATGTTCTGAGGGATGTGGGATGTGAAGGACAGACATGTGCCTCAGTGGCCACGAGTTTCTCAGGAGAACTTGTATCCCCCCTATCACAGTGCCTAACAATGAGGTTTGTTCATATTTCCAGAATCTCTAATGGAATGGACTCCGCACTGAAGGCACCAGCACTGACCTTGCCATGAGTTGTGCGTTCAGAAAAAAGACAGCTGGAGAAGGAGTACCTTGAATGATGGATATGCCTGACCCAGCCCAGCTTTTCCGGGGAGTCTGCAGGTGAAGCACTGCAGACAGGCTCTACAATTCCTGATACACTTAACCAACAGGATGCAGACATTCACCAGGAAATATCCTACATCACAGCAGGAACGCTGATGCAGTAAGAATTAAACTGCCATTGACAGACAGGAAAAATGGGGAACTAGAATTCGTTTTTAGTGTTAGCACAGCCCTTCTGGAGCATCTTCTGGAGGCAGCATTGAGTTGTATGTCCAATGGAATTTCAGGCTGCACTGGGGTCAAGGCATGTGACAAGCCATGGAAACATGGGCAAAACCAAGAGATTAATTTTGAAAAGGTGAAATACATACTTTGGGCAGAAAGATAACTCAGAGCAGAGACTCAAGAGGAACCACTCTGAATGCAGAATCACAGTGGGACATTTCCATCCAGAAGTGGAGAAAAAATTAGACTTATTTCCTGAAATCAGGTAGAAATGCCAAAGCTTTTGTTTTGTTTTGTTAACAGGCAGCTGAAGAGAAAGAAATGTTCTGTGATGTTCTGTCAAGACTTAAGATTAAACAATTATGGGAGTGGAAAGAAAAGTCAAAATAGCAGATGAGGAGCTGACAATTCTGTAAGGAAAACAATAAAAAGCATCCTGCTTCTATGACCACTGAGAATTGGGAATGCCTATGAGTATCTTAAGAAACAAAAATCCCAGGGCTACAGCAGACATTAGGCAATACAGGAGGATACAATGCTAAATGAAATGAGAATAGGGCTCAAACTGAAGAGGATGAAAGGCTTCCACAATACAAAGACTCAGATTGTGGAGTAGTTTATTAAGGCAAATGATGGGTTGTTGAACAAGTGCTTGAGACATTTAAAACAAGACTGGACAGAACATGGGTGAAACTCTACAGAACAACTTCTAACTCACCCACATTGAGAATTTCTTGATTTCTATCTCAGCTACGGACAAGAAAGTGCTTAGTCCTGCTGCCTCATTAATTCAGTGAGACATTTCCTGAGCTGCAACATGAGGTTTCATTTGGAATAGCCAATTATTTGCTGACCCAGAACTGCTGGCATCAAGGAGCAGCAGCTCAACACACCGAGGGGATAACCTCCCTTGTGCAACAAGCCCACTGTTTCACATAGGAGTAACTAAGAAGATTAAGGCTGAGGCTGGTGAGTTACTTCAGAGGAAGGGCTCTACCTCTTGAGATGTCTCTGTGCCTGCTGCGACAGCCGAGCAGGGAGCTGGGAGCTGCTGGCCCAGTGGCTGCGAAAGATCAGGCTGGAGCTGCAGCAGGGCAGAGGGCTGGAGAGGCAGGCCAGGCTCTATGGGGGCAGGCGGGGCAGCTGTGGCAAGGCTGCCATGGACCTGGGCAACGCCTTCGGGAGCGACGCAGGGCGGCACCAGCTCCGGCTGCAGCTGCAACGGCGGTGACATGACCATGGAGGGCTGCACTGGCAGCACAGGCACCTGGGCTCCAGCTTCCAGAGCAAACTGAGTGTGTCCAGGCATGGGCTGCAACACAACGAGAGCTGTTAGCACACATCTCTGCGCCAAGGGCTCAACGTGACAGTTACTCAATGTGACAAGGGAGCAAAGTCACTGGTGTTCATGAAGAAAGGACTCAAACTTCGTAGTGCAACTGGGTTTGGATGCTCTCAGTAACATCTACAGACATAAACTTCCCATGAAATAACCAAAAAAAGTGCTAAGGATGCCTTCTGTACAATTATGACAAGGTGCATTGATCAGGTACTAGTTTATTAGTAGGGACAAAAGCAGATTTTGCTAAGAAAGGAAAAATTACAGAATTCCAGAATGGTTTGTGATAGATGGAACCTCAAAGCTCATCTCATTCCACCCCCTACCATGGGTAGGGACACCTTCCACTATCCCAGGCTGCTCCAAGCCCCATCCAACCTGGCACTGGACACTGCCAGGGATCCAGGGGCAGCCCCAGCTCCTCTGGGAAACCTCTTCCAGGGCCTGCCCACTCTCACAGCCGAGAATTCCTTCCCCATATCCCACGTGTCCCTATCCTCTGGCAGTGGGAAAGCATTCCCTGTGTCCTGTCCCTCCATCCCTTGTCCCCAGTCCCTCTCCAGCTCTCCTGGAGCCCCTTCAAGCCCCGCAAGGGGCTCTGAGCCCTCCCTGGAGTCTTCTCCTCTCCAGGTGAACACCCCCAGCTCACCCAGCCTGGCTCCAGAGCAGAGGGGCTCCAGCCATCAGAGCATCTCCATGGCCTCCTCTGGACTTGCTTTTAAGATCTTAGGTGATGAATTCATTCCTCTGAATACTTTGCTCTGCTTTCAACAATTCCACACTGTCCATGCAGAGAAAAATACATTCTACCCATAACCTAACTTAGGATATTTTAAGAAATCTGCCAGATATGTAGAACCAGGACCTGGTACAAATGACACAATTAACTCTTTCACTGAATATACACCAGTGTCCTACTTCAGTTTAGTGCAGTTTACATACTGAATTCTCAACTTAACCCTTGATGTGCCAAACGCCAACACTCCAATCCTACCAACACATTCGTGTGGACAGAGGGAGTTTCACTTTTCTCAGTGGATTTCTCCAGTGCATTAAAATGACTCAAGTGCGTAAGCACTTGGTGGGAACCAGATCCAGGCGACAGGATGCCAGCTACCTTAGAGACTGGGTTGTTATTCTGCATAACAGTCCTTTTGGGTTGTACATTTAAAATCAGAACATTCTCCTTTTAGGTACATCATGTATTTTTCCAGGGGGACTGAGCTTGTGGAAAGAGGAAGAAGGAAAGAAAGAAGCACATGGAAGAAAAAAAGACTTTTAGTACTAGGTAAAAGTGTGCCCAATTTTTACTTTTTTTGAAGTATCATCACATAGAGACTTAAGGCTATTGGAAAATACATTAAAAAAAAAGACTTAGATGAGAACTAGGCCACACGATTTCATTGCTGTGTGCTCTCAGCAGGTTCTGGGTATGGCTGAAACTATTATTCCAGGTTTTAATGTAGATAAAAGTAAAGACAGGATGTGCTTCATAACACCTCAGAGTTACACGGCTGCCCAAAGGGGGGGTTGTTAGACTGACAAGTGCGGTGTAATGCCACAGAAGGGTGGTTCAATTTTAAATTTTATATAACTAGAATAATTCACAAAATATTTCAATGTAAAATCACAGAATCACAGAATATTCTGGCTTGCAAGGCACCCACAAGGATCATCAAGTGCAGCTCTTAAGTGAATGCCCATACAGATGTACCCAGCCAAAACAAAACTCAGAGGTGCTAAACATCAATTGTGAAAACAGCGTGGCATTATATACAGAAATACCTCTCCAACAGAAGTCTTCAAATCAAAACAATGTTTTTTAAAATATTCCTCTGCACATTGTAATAGCAATTTTTTAACCCAAATTCTTCCCTATGCAATTCTTCTACACATATTTGATAGCTAATGACTTGGTCAGGATGGTGTGGGAACATCAGCTCTCCAGTTCTGGTATTTGCCATGCTCACTGTGTCCAGTGTGCTTGATTCCATTCCCTCTAAAGCCACAGGGAACACTGAGTAACACCCCCAAACTCCATGCTGCTGACATTCTCAACGACAGTAATCCTGTACGAAATATATGGCTGAAAGAGAGAAATTTAAAAACTATGTACTGCTCTGAAGATGCCATGACAGGTTGGGATGGGATGTTACAAATTTGAATTAGGGTGTTATGGTGAAGGGATGTGGCAGAATACAGATTTTCCAAATGCCTTATTAACAGGTTGAGTGTCCTCTCCTGCTCTGGTCAGACTGTGTTTCATGCTGACATATCACAGATGAGGCGAGAGAAGTATTTACAGACTCTGTCAGTCCTGAGGCAGTTTCCATGTAAATACTGCTTGAGCTCGTTTATGCTTTGTTTTTTTCAAGGGGGAAAGGGTCTGCAGCTAGAATCCATCCCTGCCCTGCAGGTCTGATAGTGCTCTTCCACAGAGCTTTCCAGAGTCCTTACCCGAGAGCCACTTCCCTTTGCTGTTTTAAATATATTCTACACCAAAACAACTCCACTGCTCCTGCCAGCTCCCCTGTATTTGCTGTGTGTACCCAGCAGCCCCTGCATCGTACATGGACCAGCTACAGGCACTGGCAAGGCTTGGTACACCCTCCTGACCTGGGAGAACACAGCTCACACTTCCCAAGATCTGAGAGCAAGAAGGAAGAGGAAATTCAGAAAGTGCTCTGCACACTTACTGTCCAAAGACAGTTGTATTATGCCCTCTATCCTTGATAACCCCTGCCCCTGGCTGAGGATATCACCTGCTACCCCACAGCTCACAGCTTCAGCCACCACCTCCAGAACTGAGAGCAAGAAGTCAACAAAACCTCTCAAGAACAAGGATTAATGCTGGCGAGGAACAGAACCCCAGGACAGGCAGTGCCCTGGAGCACCCTGCAGCGCACGGCCCCGCGCCCGGTGGATTTACCTGGTGAGCCGGCTCAGGAGGGTGGATGACACTCGGCTGCAGGGCTGGAGGAGGTGGCTGTGCCTGGGTCACGGGTTGGGAGCTCTGTGCGTGGTGGGGCGAGGGCGTGTCGCCGGGCAGCAGTGGCTGGAAGGCGGGCTGGAACACGGGCTGCGGCGGCAGCGCGGCGTGCGGCGGCAGCGGTGGCACCCCTGGCGGCGCCACAGCCAGCAGCGGGATGGTGGCCGCCGGCATGTTTGGCACCATGGGCTGGCAGGGCAGGACCAGAGAAGCCACGGTGGTATGAGGCAGGTTGACGGCCTGCATGGGCAGGGCAGGGGAGTTGGGTGCCATGGGCAGCGTGGGGTTCATGGGCAGGCTGGGCAGGATCACGGCTGGAGCAAAGTATTGGGAGGGAGCAGGAATGGGGGGCACGTTTGCAGCAGGGATGTCAGACAGGTTTGGAGGAAGGCTGTCAAGCCCTGCCAGAGGAGTAATTGCAGGAATGACAGGAAACTGAGGAATCTGAAAAAAATATAATATTGCATAAACTGCATCAGTGCTTTCACTGATGCTATAGAGAAGTTTCATTTGCCGCACAAGTCCCTAAAAACCACCTGTGCCAGGAGGATAATTATGTCTGTTTGTTAATCACTTCCATTCATTCCCTGAGCTTCGCAAGCAGTAATAAAAACTGATTTACGCTTAAATCATTAGTAAAAGCAAAAAAAATACATTTGAGGGGGATGCTTTTATACCCTAGAAGCTTAGAACTACTTCTAACACCAGCTTGAAGCCTTCAAGCAACATCCTAATTAAAAGCTGCTTTCATTTGAACAGAAATTAAAAGGAATTGGGCCAGACCTAACGCAAAACTCTTTCATGCAAAATTAAGTGGGGCAATTTAAACCCTTGTTTTCAAACAAGCTGCAACTCAGGCAGCACGGAAGAGCCCAGAGAAAGGGTTTTTACAATCAAAATCTCCCAGTGATGGAGCAGACTGGCATCATGGCAGCAGCTTGCTCCTGCCCTTTGGCACAAGCTGCTTCACATTATGGTGCTGTCACTACTAAACACAGCACCATCCACCTTCCTAGGCCAAGGGAAGGGTTTGTCCCTGCTCCAGAGAACAGACCCAGAGCAGAACAACACCGACATGGCTGGCAGGTGTTGGGGGAAGTGGTGAAGTCAGGAGGTCAGAAAATAGCAATAAAAACAGGCAACTGCTCATGCCCTCAAGCCTGGGATGGGGAAGAGATTGTGCCAGAGGAGACAGTGCAAAAGACCAAAACAAAACAACGCCAAAAAAATTATTGCCATTTTGGAGCTGCGTTTAACTGGATGGCGTAGAGTTGGGCACAAAGAAGATTTCTGATTCACCAAACAAATAACAAAGAAATATAAAGGAATTAGGAAAGAGCAATAATATTCTTATCGCCTAATTAAACTGGCATGCAGTCAAAATAGCCACACAAAACCTGCAAATCATGTTAATTATTAGCTGGAAATTTCTCCTCAAATGGCCATGCTCACAGCCCTTCCTTACCTGGGAAGGGGCCACTGGCGGGAGCTGCGGCACGGTGGAGATCTGCAGGGGCTTCAGGGGGGTGCTGCTGGCGGGCACCTGCGAGCCCTGCGCCGGGAATGGCGGCAGCAGGTGGGGGGCTGGCGGCAGCGGGCACACGGGCTGGCTGCTGAGCACCTGCTGCAGGGAGGCTGCCTGCGAGATGGGCTGCTGCTGCGGGGACAAGAAGGAAAAGGTTACTGCTTGTGTACTGCAAAAAAACCAGATGGCTGGCCACGCTCCCCATTTCTCCCCAGCTCACTGTCAGGACAGACCTGGTGCTTGGAGTACAGAATCACAGGCTCATTAAGATTGGAAAACACCTCTAAGATCACTGAGTCCAACCCCTAACCCAGCACTGAAAGGTCCACCATTAAAACATGTCCCCATATGCTGCATCAATACATTTTTTGAGCATTTTGTGGGATGCTGACTCCCCCACTCTCCTGGGTAGCCTATTCCAATGCTTAACTACTATTTCAGTGAAGAAAATTTCACTGATATCCGACCTAAAACCTTCCCCACCATAGCTTGAGGTCATTTTCTCTCATCCTGTCCCTGTTCCCCGCGAGCAGAGCCCGACCCTTCCCTGGCTGCCCCCTCCTGTTAGGGAGTTGTGCAGAGCCAGAAGGTCCTCCCTGAGCCCCCTTTTCTCCAGACATGGAGTCCCCTTCCCAGCTCCATTCCCTGCCCTGGTCATGCTCCAGCAGGGACAGCTCCCAGGAGAGACGAGCACTCTTAATTCAAACACTGCACAGGAGCCCACGCCTAAAACACATTTAAATGCAAGATATATTACCTAAAATGATAAGTGGTAACTGTCTTGGAGAGGCTACTTGAAATGACTCAGACTCTTTGAATCCCAGAGATTGCTCCAGTTGGTCTCGTGAAATCCCCAACCACTAACTTACAAGATACAGTTGATATTCAGCTCATTCTGGCAAGCAGAAGTTGCTACATAATGGAGCAGGCATGGAAAATATAACACTTATTACCTGAGACACAATCAACCACAATAATTGCAGTAAAAGCTAGGTTCCAGATATTTCTGATGTACTGTAGTGACAATGTGGTAGCCAAAAAAGCAGCTTTACTTTTCCAGAGAAAGCAGTGCTCCCCTGGCCTGCCAGGCTTTAGACAGCAGAACAGAGAAAAAGTTGCATTAAAGCTGGAAATCATCAGTAACAACCCCCCACATTTTATGTGCTATTGGTATCTTCTTCTTCAGCCCCTCTAATTAGTTCTGGAAATACTTAAAAAGCCCTTCTGGTTCAAAAGGATGACCCTGAGGCATAGGCTGGCTCAGGGTGACTTACTTGGGACCACAGGGCTGGTGGCCTCATCAGGCTCTGCAGCACACAGAACCTCTGCCATCTCATGTTGGGAAAGATCTCCCCAGTTACAATCCCAAACACACAGGAATGGCAGTGCAGGGGCTGGCCTGGCTCTGGTGATGGGACAGAGCAAACTGAGGGCCAAGGTGGAGGCACCTGAACACTGTCTGAAGGATGGAGGGGCCCACCTGGGATGGGGGGGACCCCACTCACTCCATGGAGGAACTCCTGCAGGACCAAGCCCCAGCTCAGGGGTGGGAGAGCCGCATGCCCACAGCGCTGGGCTGGAGCTCATAAAGCTGCCAGCTCCCAGAGCTAGCTTGGTCTTGCGCCCCAGCTGGGTTAATCTGCAGCTCAGACAGCTGCCCATGGTTCACACCAAGGGGACAGAGGGTACTGGCACTTGTGGCTCAGCCACCTCCCACTCCAGGAGACATCACATTACAGCAGGAAAACTGTGCTCAGGGAATGGAGCTGTTTCTTAAAACCTCCCTCTCAAATCCAGCTTGTGTCTCAAGAAATGCTTGTGAATTGAATCAGGCACAGGGAAGGGAAAATATCCAGGCAGATTAGGTAACTTTGCCTCATTATAACTTTAGCAGTGTAAATGCACAGACACCCAAATTGGAAAAAGAAATAAAAGTTAGGAGATACAACATTGATTCCACATGTCTGATCCACCAGTGCATATTGATACAAGATCAAAACAATTAATTCTGGAGGTAAGTGAATTTCTCACCCTAATTTCTGTTCCTCTGCTGTCCTGCCCTACCCTCCTTAGCATGGGCATTCACTGGACACTGCTGTCTCTGAGGAACATAGGTGCTCTGGGAAGTTTCGTAGAGAAACTTGGGATACCTTCCGCTGTCCCTGGGTGCTCCAAGCCCTGTCCAATCTGGCCTTGGACACTTCCAGGGATCCAGGGGCAGCCACAGCTTCTCTAGGCACCCTGTGTGAGGCAGAGCAGCCACAGGGAAGGGCTGAGATGGACACGGCTCCATGGTAGAGCCCAGCTCTCACCTGCTGGCTGGCCAGCACGGGTGGCGGCGGCTGCCCCAGCGGGAGCGAGGCCACGGTGCTGGGGACCACGGGGAACGGCATTGCTGGCTCCTGGTAGTGCTGGGGCACCACGGCGGGTGTGGCTGGCACTGCAGGCAGGACGGGCTGCAGAGAGACAGCAGCATGAGGGACAGACACTTCCACGGATGGAGCAACCACAGCTTCTCTGGGAAACCTCTTCCAGGGCCTCCCCACCCTGACAGGGAACAAGTCCCTCCCAATCTCCCATCCACTCCTGCCCTCTGGCAGTGGGAAGCCATTCCCTGAGTCCTGTCCCTCCATCCCTTATCCTCAGTCCCGCTCCAGCTCTCCTGGAGCCCCTTTAGTCCCTGCAGGGGGCTCTGAGCTCTCCCTGGAGCCTTCTCCTCTCCAGGTGAGCACCCTCAGCTCTCCCAGCCTGGCTCCAGAGCAGAGGGGCTCCAGCCCTCAGAGCACCTTTGTCACCTCCTCTGGACACACTCCAACAGGTCCATGTCCTTCCTGTGCTTTGTTGCAAAGCCACTAATGCCAACAGACTGATAAGGGACTGAGCAGGTCACTGCGTGCAGAGGTGAGTGAGGAGTACATACAGACAGCCCTGGAACCCATACCCTCTGGGAACAAGAGCATAAATGATAATATGAAATATGACCCAAGATACAGAACTATTTGAAAAAGCTTTGGACTTACTGCTGAGGGCTGCTGGTAGTGGCCGAGCTGGGGGAGGCTGTGGGGCACAGGCTGGCCCTCGCTCAGGGGGGGGCTGTACACCCTCTGGATGGCAGGAGGGACAGCGTCTGGCAGGGACGAGTAGATGACGCTTTGCTGGCTGCTCTGCGAGTCCGAATAAACTGTGGAGCCCTGGCCACTGTCAAACGTGCTGTCAGCTGGAAGAACAGTCATTTTTAATAAAGTTCAACAGCTCCCCGTGTTCAAGTGATGATCTTAGAGCAAGGTCACCATGGTTTATGTAATTAGCATTTTTACTACTCTAGCCCTTTCTTTATATAAATAAATTATACAACACCAATGTTATTCTCTACAAAAGGCACACACTGCTTCTCTTAAGCCAAAACCCATCCCCATGGATTTTTGTACACACTGATATTTCAGGCACTTTACTATATCCTTTAAAGGGCATAAGGTTGACATTCATAATTGCAGATGCTTATAGATTTTGTAGGATAAAAGGAGAGGAAACCCCGATTGTCATGTTCAGAGCAGATCGTGGGGTCTTTTAGAGTTCCATCTTCCAGGAATGCACTGACTTTAACACTGCTTTTATCAGCAGCCCTGAAAATGACAAAATTCTTTATGCTGTATGATTTTAGTTCAGCAAGTCATGCTCTGCTTGAGTGTAGTGCAATTAAGGTCAGACACAAACCCCTGTGCAGGTTCCAATGGGTTTGGCACACTCAGATCTGTGGGAGTTCTTGTGGAGCATTTGCCCAGTTAACCTATGGAAGTGCACAGCTACAGGCACTGGGTAAGCACTGGGTCCTTTGGGAACTGGAAATATCGGTATTACTGACTTTAAAAAGTCTTTTCACAACTTTTAAAATGTGTAAAATACAAATGCCCAACTCTGTTTGAGCCTAAATTACTGCTTTCTTCACTTGACAAAGGAAGTGAGGCAACCAGATTGCAGCTAGATGTATCCCAAGGACAAATAGCTTTAATAGGGATTTAAAATTCAAAACTGAAAGAAAACTGCAACACAGTTTCAATAACCATCTTAAATTATAGCTTAAGCTTAAATACTATTTCTTTTCCCAACACCTTCCTCTCTCTTTTTTCCATATTCTAAATAAAGTTTTACTTATTTGGCTTTTAAATAACAAATTATTTTTTAATAGCACCAGAGATGACATTTTTCTTCAGTACTCCCAAGCTATTCCCCCAACTGTTTTTCTTTTCCAAAATTAAACTCTCCTCTCTATTTATTCAATTCATTTCTGAAGAGCCAACATAGCCCTATTCTCATGATGGGATTTCTGCTGCATTAACATTCTGTTTTATTACAAACAATTATTCAGGACCTCAAAGGAAAAAAGAAAAAGAATAGGGGTGTCTAATGGTAGAGTGCTAAAGTAAAAGCTGTGAGTCAGTCTCAGGTTTTTATAGAATGTACATTGCACACATAAAGTTATTAATTTCCGCTTTTACATTTAATCTCAAATTATATGAATGGGTGCTACCCTAATTTAGAGGTCCTATGCTAAGAAAAATGTTCAAATAATCTGATAGCAAATTGCCAAATAATACCAAGTTCTGGTTAAAAGTTGAGGAGGGGTAGGAAATAAATTGTGGAGGTTGTATTTAGTATAACATTTTGCCAACTCATGTCCAGCATAGCCATGGGAAGCACAAGTCACTTCATTGCAGCACTAGAAACAAAGAGACATAATTGCAGTGTTCCTCAAATGAACTAGCATGAAATAAGTATATGATCCAAAAAAATGAAATAACCTAATTTTAGCTTCAGATGAAAACCTTTGTGAATGTGGCAATATTGTGAATGTTAATCAAATGTAGCTATTTATCGTATCATGTAAAGGGATTTCTCCTGTACAGGTACACATGGATATTTCAGTATTCAAAGCAGACCTCAATGTAGCCCTTTATAAAATACCTGAATTGAAGCAGCAGCTGTCTTGCTAAATGTAATGCATCTTTTACTTAAATGTGCTTACATACAAGTCCAGAACAGTAAAACAGAAATTCTGTGATAATTGTTTAGTAGCAAAATATATACAAAGTTATATAAAGATATCTATATAATACTGTTTCCTTGAAACTTCATTGCTTTTGAAATTGTCATGCATCTGTCCCAGATGTTTGTGGATTTTGAGCTACTGTGCAAAACCACCCACATCAGTTCACCTGAGCTCAGGTCACAATGGGTTTCCCCCTCAGACATTCATCCCTGTGTGCCCACGAAGCCAACACAGGACTTACAGGCGACAGAGGTGACGCTGGTGGGCAGGTTCTGCTGGAAGGGGTGCTGGTCCGCCTCCGGCTCCTCAGGCTCTGACAGGATGTGGTGGCCCGTGTGGGACAGGTAGGTGACCTGGACCTGCTGTGCCTGCGGTGCCTTCAGCTTGTCCAGGCACTCCGAGTCACGGCGCTCCTCTGACTGCATCCTGGGCCAGATGCGCTCCCTCCTCCAGAGGATCAGTGCCACTCGGTCACGGATGGACTTGGCCACGATCTTGAGATCGTTCTCGTGGAAAAAGCCCGAGTCAATCTGCAGAGGAACACACACTTAGCAAGGTCCTGAGCACGTGGCTGGCACACACACAAGCACACACACGATACTGGAACCTCTTCCCAACAAAGAAAACATCCATTTGAAACAACAAGAATTTATATTAATTTATTTCTCTCAAGAACCGGAACTCAAGAGCTTGATGGAGTGGGGTTCTTTCTCAGTAGAATTTCTATTCCCAATCCATTAAAAAAAACCCAGGATATAATGTCTAAGACCTGACTATATACTGGCTCTAATTATCCACCACTGAACATCCATTGAGGAGAGAAAGTTTAATGGCAGATGGGTTTCCCTAATTTTTTTCCTTTTTAACACTAAAAGAATAGACAAAACAGGAAAAAGAATTTCTAAAAAATGCACCTGGAGTGAATCAAACTGCCCCTAAATCTGAATTTGTTGTCTTAACTCGTCCAACACACAGAGTTATCCAAATTGCTCTGCTTAATAGCACAGCAAATCATCAAGGACAAGATGTTAACAGAATTATGTTTCAAATTAACTTCTCTTAAATAGTGAAGTCAGTCAGTATTGATCGACTTTTACAAAGAAAAAGCAGACTCTTCCCATTTGATGGAAAAGGGGACGAGGCTTCTCAGAACTCAACTGCTGAACAGATAAAATGGAAATTCATCTTTGTGTTATTTGTTTGCATAATCTCCTGCAGTGCAGGGTATGAATTTTCATTTAATAATGCCGTACCAGAGATCTGTCTGCTCTCCCTACATTCTTAACATGCATATTTGAAAGCACTTACATCCATGGGGGAAATCTTGAGGCTTTCCTGTTTTGCTCTTGCCCAAACATAAGACACTTTCACAGCTTAGATTTTCACTGCTAAAATTAATGGGTGCAAAGCATCTTAAAACACAGCTTCAAGAGCTAACTTCACTTTCCAAACCCACTAGAATGTTTCCACTCCCCTTTGCCCATATCGTTTGGGCAGGTGGGATTGCCTGACTACCAAAATCCCATCAGTAATGATAAATAATTCCCTGTACTCAGAAGGTCTCCTGCATTCCTCTCTTCCACAGCACACAAAGCAACAAACAGATGAAAGCACATGGCTTTGGTGTTCCACAATTCATAAGGACTAGAAAAAGACATTTAGCATAAATGTCCCCTTTTTCTGCCCCTGCAACAGCCTCAGGTTTGAAAGCATTTAATGGGCAGTCTCTTAGGTATGCATTAATGTAGAAAACAGATTTTTAAATTATTTGGGAATAGGTACAGTGTCACGTAGTTTGGGCATGATCCTTTTAAATATACTTTTCACGAGAATTATTTCCTCTTCAAAATAAAACATCACAACTATGGACCAAGCAACTTAGAGAACTCTGAAACTCCAAATAATTTCCATCGATATTTAAATGTAAAATATAACAGTAAGTAATGATACCAGAGCAATTTTTAAACTAAATGAGTTCTGTAATAATATATTGCTGGAAAAACATTGGACCTACTGCAAACTAACGACAAGAAGACAAAGGAGCCTGAATTCCTCCCACTAAACTCAGAGTAAATGGTGATGAGTTCCAGCCGAGCAAGGCAGCATTACCAAAATGAGTGCCTCATGAGCAGAACACGAGTGGTGATGACATCATTAAAAGGGATCTCTAGGGATTTAGAGTCTAATACGAACATTTCTGCAAGCACAGGAACGTTTCTGCAAGCACAGGAACGTTCAGACCCTTGGCTCAATGCTTACTGACCCTGACCTCTGTGACATTAGAACACCAAAACAATTGCAGCCAAGATACCATCAAAATAGGAGTTCAAGGACAATGTAGTGCAAATGGAACACAGATTCCCAAACAAAACCACACAACTATAAAGATACAGAAATTCCGAAAGTGAAACTTATCAGTTAAAAAATCCAAAGCTTACTCCTAACTCAGTGAATCCAGTTTCCTATCAAAGTTTGGGGGCGGAGCGGCTGACCACAGACCTTTCTCATCTACATTCCTTCTAAGGAACACCAACAGAAAAGATGGGGGAAAGTGTTTTGGAGAATTCAATGCAGAATACTTTGTGACTGAACTTCTGAACTCTTCTAATATATTTCTGGCTGCTGTCTGGAACTAAATAGATTCCAAATAAATTCAAAGACGTTCAACAGCCTATAGAAACTGGAGAAGAGCGTGCAAAAATCTAAAAGTAGACCAGACCTCTATAGTTCCTAAGCTATGTAAACTGTGATTTCAGGCATCTGCTTTCAAACAATATGTTTCAGTTAGCTGCTCCCCGTTCACCCCTTTCTTGCAGTAGTCATTCCAAAATCAATGCAAAGTGCCCAAACTGGACACCTGGAGTGGTTCAAGTGAAGTTAGTTTACCCAGCTTGTTCCTGTTGGCCCCTGGGATTTAGGCACTACTTTCTATATATACACATTTTTATCAGAAGTGTAGTTTACCATTTCTTGTGCAACATCATCAGGAGTTTCCTTCTCCAGATCAAAAGTAAACTCAATGGCTCCATTATCTTTGGGTTTTCCTTTCAGTTTCTTAGGATCTTCTACCCAGAGTCTTAAGGCAATAGAGGATTTCCTACCATGGTCTTCTTCTGCAAGTTCCACTCTTACCCCAGTATCTTCAGCAAAAAACGCATGGCTTAATAAATCTTTAATTTCATATCTGCAAAGGATATAAAGAAGAATCAAACACTGCAAGTCAACAATTTTAGAAAGGTTTGTAAAAAGAAACTGCTGTTAAAAGTGGAAATATTTACACTGTTTGGTGTTCACCCATAATGAATTTTTGTTCTTTCTGAAAAGATGTGGGATTTTGAAAACAAAGTGAAATTGAAAAAGAAAAAATTGACATTTCCTATTTCTCAAAGCTTAAGCAATATTCATACACCACAAGCACTTAGAGAAATGCAGATTATAGCTTTGTTCAACTTTTCTTAAGTATCTGAGCCTAAAGAGTACCAGAGAAGAGATTCTCTCTAGGCTGTGAGCTGCAGTCTCTAAAAACTGTATTTGTGAAAGTCAGGAAATACTCAGTACGAGACAAACTGGCAGAGACTAGTAAAACATTAATTTTTAAAACCAAAGCTGGAAACTAGGCACAACATGTCTCCATGTCCAGAGGGCACTGAAATCTGCTACCACAGCTCATGATGAATCCACCACACCAGCTTTTATCACCCTCCCTGCCCCCTACAGAACCTTCCCATTGACATTTTTTGGACTGCTGAACCAGAAATTGCAAGAATACCCTAGCTCAGCTCCACAGTGATGCTGAGTGGCTGAGAGATACAACAGCACTGCTTCTCCTGACACTGAATGCCAGGAAAGCAGGAAATAATTTAGATCTGCACTTCCATGCTGCATTTTCTTCTGCACAGGGCAGACCCACAGACCAGAGCAGAAATCCACAGACAGTTCTGAAATCCCTGCATACATGTTATTTAATACAAAACTCGATCCCTTGAAACAAACCTTTCTTCTTTGTTTTTGCAGATGCACTCCCCAATTATCTCCTTAATTTCAGGATCGGTAACTTTCTCAAAGCTTGCTGGCTTTATACCCTAAAAGCATAAAGAAAAACAATTTAATGTGAAAAAGAATTACATTACATCTCTTAATCAAGCATATTTTCTCTGCATTTTAAAGGTAACTCAACCCAGGAACTTACTAAAACTTTTAAAAAATGAGTTAAGGATTTAGGGATACTATACTTCTAAATACCATTGCACTTCAAAACTAATACAGTAGTTTGCACGAGCTCAGCCGTACACAGGGGAAGTATCCCTTTTTCTTTACCAACTTTTTCAAATCTTACCTTTATATCCTCTGGACTCTAAAGTGAATATTCAAGAAACAGCTAAGTTTAAATTTCAAAAATAACCGTTTTCTGGAATTATTCCTTTTATGTTTTTGCCTCAACTCTCAAAGCACTAAATGAATAAGGACAGATAATCACGTTTTTCTTCAGATAGCTAGTACTGAAAATGAGTGAAAAATACCTTAGAATAGTCCATATTCCTGTTTCCCACAAACCTCCTTCTTTTCCATCACCCAAACACTCTCCAACATATTCCCCTCTGCATAAAAAAATTAAAGATCAACCCTGAAACCAAGCAGGGAAGCAGGAGAATACAACATCTCTGCACTCCTCCTGAATTTCCCAGGATGTTGTTAGAAACCCCTTGGGAATATGTGATAGAACAGGTGCAACCTATAAATCTAGTTAAATCTCTGTCAAATGTTAGCATTTTTGCTGGGAACAGATTTGGAACAGCAACCTATGAGCACGGCCTTTCAAGGACAAAAACCAACTACCCACTGCAGAAGAAAACTCTGGGAAGCAGAATCAGTGTCCCCACATCCATGTATATATTCAGCTACAGGTGACAAGTGGCAACGCAAGAAGTTGTTCTTTGTATTTTTGATGTCCAACATAAATCACAGAATTAATTGATTCCCTTTTAAAACCATGTTATTACCTCTACCTATTAAACCAAGATGTATACGGATGAAAATATGACAAAATTTATTTGAGAAGAGATGATGCAGTTGGACCTTATCACTTAAGGACCCAAGTACTTCCAATGAAGTCAATGAGCAGAACAAAAAGGAAACACAATTTCCCTTATCTAAAAACCAGAATGTGGTAAAGCACATAACTAAATGGGAACTGAACATTTAGCTCCATACAAATCCTATTAAAGTTTCACTCTGAAATAATAGTAAATAATGGCTCATGCAGTCACAGATAAGGAGCCCCGCAGAGTAGACTTTTGGCTCACCCAGTGGATTAAAAGAAGAAAACAAGTATTTTCAAAGAGGGTCTGCAAATAATACACCGAATTAAGTCTTAAATAACTTTTATGGATGAATTTCAGTGAGGGCTGGAGCTTCTCTCAGAATTTCTGAATATTTCAGCATCAGATTATACTTTTTTCCTTTTATGAACATTCTGTTCAAGCTGCAGATTCTATTTCAAACTTTATTAATTAATAATTTTAGATCAACAACCCCCTATTTGTCTTGAAATTCTAGAATGAAATATGTAAATTGTAGATTTTGAAAAAACAATAATAAATATACAGAACAGTCACTCAAGACTCAGCTCCTTGGTTTTGTTTCAGCAGAAAGCTGCAGCGATACAAAGAAACCCATTTTTGTGAGAACAAAACGAAATTATTCATACACGTGGCTGGCTGGCTGTGACCCACTAAAAAGAATTATTTGCTTAAGCAAACCTAAATCTCACTGATGAGACAAGGGTTCAAATTTTGTGTATTAGAAAAATGTGTCAAAAGGCACTGGAGTGCCCGGGCTGCAAAGCCCAGGCTGGCTCCAATGTGCCATGGTAAGCTCTTAGGAGAGCTCTGATACCTGAATCAGAAATGAAAGAAAACAAAAGCACCATCAAAATGTATTTTCAGCAGGACTCCTCTGCACCATAATTCATGTTTAAGCTACAGGAGTCTGGTGTGTTCTCCATCAGGAAGAAGGATAAATCTTATACATTTCAATTCACTGTTGTTTGCTATGAGAAAACTGATTTCCATAATAGTGTGACACTCTCCAGGAAGAAAACATAATAAGATCTAATAAAGACTTTAACCTGAAGAGAGACAGGTTTAGATTAGACATAAGAAAGAAATTCCTCTCTGTGATGGTGGGGAGGCCCTAGCACAGGGAGTCCAGAGCATCAGATCCCCAATGACTGGTTCCCAATATTGACCTTACAAATTGCTTCCACAAATAAAAAACAGCAACTCTTTCACCCACACTTTCCCCATCTTTGGTAGAGCATCAACTCCTCTCCAAGTATCCATTGTGTTAATCTGCTGAACAGCTATGAGTAGATGACTAAAACAAATGAGGACAAAAATTGTGAAGTACTGAACAGAGTTGCTTTGGCAAAGTGTTTTCTCCCTGTCCCTGTGCTATAGGATGCTTTTCTTCCTTACTCTTCATTAAACTCTCCAAGGCCAGCTCACTGGGATGCTGCAAACCCTCCCTTGCAGCACAGTGCCCCTGACAATGAAGGGGGATTCTATTTGCCATCAAAGGGCTCATCTCATTCACCTAAACAAAAGCCATCTGTTTTCACTGAGCATTCCCAAGGAAACACAGCACCAAAATTCAAAGTGTATTAGGCAAGAGATTATCCATGACAGTTTGAAAGCTGTACAGCCTCTTATAAATTAAAATAAATTCAATGCCACCACATGTGAAAGGCTGAGCTCACTGGGAGGCATAAGGGGCATAATGATAATACAGATTCCTTAAATCTTGAAATATATATACACATATATAAACCAACAGCAAAACGAGAGATCAAATGGAGAGCTTCTCTGTACCAAACAGGATGATTTATTCTGACTCCCTCACCACCACTTATTTCCATACCCTTCTTTCTGAAGAAATTAGATTTATGATCCACTGCCCTCCAGTACAAGGCATCTGAGTCTACAGCCAGACATATACAGAAAAAGTTGCATCCTTCATGCTGAGGGAAGAAACGTGCTGCTTATTCTGCAGGGTCTAAAAACAGCCACTCGCCATTTTCCATCAGCAGAGCACACTTTGGAAGAGCAGCACGTGATGCTCTGAAGGGACACAGCGAATGCCACACAAGTCACTGGCACGTCTGACCCACGTCAGTCAGTGTTCTAGAGGCTTTCCTGGCCCCTAGAAGTGCCCTTCCACCCCAGAGTCAGCCTGCTCTGGGCTAGCACTCCACCTTCCACCTGAAGGTAACTCTAGGCTCATGTCATTCCTAAAAATGGAAAAAACCTTCTACCAAAAAAGGTGAAGCCACATTTCCAACTGAAACTGCACCTTGGTACACACTCTCTGAAGTCAGTGAAATGAAGGTAAAGCTCTCAGTTTTACCAGGATCTTGTTCTATGACTTCACAGTGTACAATTATAAACTCATCTCTGTTTCCCTCCAGAATGGTGCTCCATCTTAATGCAAAGCTAAGAGGGTTACCTGCAGATCTAAGAAGATCTCCAAAAGCCACAAGAAGTCCATGCAATGACATTGACAACATGATTTGCCTGCTGTCATTGTGCCACAGCCGCAGCATTAATTCTGCCTGTGTGCACTATGGCATACAGCCTGCGTATGCTGAGAAAACCTTCAATAGTTGATGAGAACAAACAATATGAAAGCTTTACATGCAAACCAGAACACTGTCACAGGGTGGGTTGTTCTGAAGCACAGGTTTGTACCACTAAACCCAAGGAGATGGCCAGGAACTCTCTGGAGATGCAGCTGCTCTGCTGTGCACTCTGCAGCACATGCCTAAGAAAACACTAGGCTGGAGCAGCCTGGGAAGGTCACGGATTCCAATGTTTCATCACTATTGTCTACATCAAAATCACTTGGCAGAATGATTAAACACAAAAAAAATCTCAGTAAGAAAAACCATCAAGTTATGCATGAAAAATGAGATTATGGCATCAGAACGAAGGGCACTGCAAATATGCTGACCAGGAAATCACTTCAAAGTGAACTGTGGTAAATGTGGCTTGGCCCCACTGCTTGGGAAAGATGTGCTTTCTATTTACGGTACATATCCATTTTTGAAATGTTTACACTCCATCATTCAGGCTGAAAGGGCAGAGAGAGGTGACAGGCTGGAACAAGCATGTCTTGTCTGGCAGAGAAATGAGCCCCTCTGCACATTCCCAAACATGACCACCTCCTTATCCTGGACAACTGCAAACATACAGGCACACGTAGAAAAACAGAAATGCAAAAATTAATGCAGCTATTTAGCTGTAAGAATACAGTCAGGCAGAATAAAAGGTCGCTGAAATAAATTATAATCTTACACTACAGACATGCAGAATGTGACATATGCTGAAATAATGTCTCAGAAAGGTAATGTTTACATTTTCTACACCAATAAGGATGACCAACATGTGTGATTTGGACAGCTGGGACCTGAGGTGTATCTCATGTCCTAGTACCAGGCAAGGGCATGGTAGAGTGTTAGAAAACAGAGTAGAAACTACTGAAAACATATTATAGTGGCAAAACCCAAATCATACCCTGCCTGTGCTGGGCAGCAGGGAGAATATCAGCTCAGTGGGACCCAACAGAAGGTTGGCAGTCTAAACTTTTTGCTGGTTGTCACTTCTTGATGCAAACTCTAGCCAGCAATTCCAACCCCTATGAATGCTATCAATACCTCTGGTAGTTGCCACTACAATGCTGAACCCAAGGCAGGAAAAGAAAGTTATTTTATTTTATACTTTTTAAATAAAGGCATCAGGCAGCTAGACACAGCAAACACACTTCACAATGCACTGACCCTCAATTTAAAACACTAGAAATAGTATTTATCTTTCTAGTGCAAAAAAGCCCCAGCTTCATAAAGAAGCAAATGTCCCACTGAGAAGCTGCAGCATTCAGGGGCTCTGCACCCTCTCCATCCAAGAAGGTCAGAGCCACCTTCTGCTCTTAGTGAGGCCCCAAAATTCATCTAATACTGGAAGAAAACTGTCTAATTTCAGCCTCTTGGTTTACACTCCATTTTTGACTATATTTCAGTTTATAAGCCCCAAGGCTTGCACAAGCTGCTGCATCACCAAACCTAACCCTTATTCCAAGTGATCTTAGAGTTACTTTGTCTTTTTGTAATCACTGCCCCAGCTTAGGGCAGACCCCACTGCATGGTGCTGGCTCACGACCCCACACCCCAAACTCCTCCAGCTCCTCCTCAGACCCCACAGACCACTCACACTGCTCGGAGCAGGGTCCCTTCTGTCGGCAGCTCCCCTGCAGATGCAACTCCGCTAGAGAAGCTGTTGAGCCCACCAGAAGGCTCCTCCTGGGACAGAGGATCTCCCCCAGGACGAGGCTCCTCCTGCACCCTCACCCCAGAGGTCCACCCCCTGCTCCTCCTTCCAGCCTGACAGTTGTGCAGCTCATGGCATTTGACAGGGCTTTCTCCACTCAACAGAGAGCTGGTTAACCCTTTCCTTGGAAAAACAGTAATGCCAATTTTGCCATCTAAGGAATCCTGGTGCCTTTGCTCCCACTGCTACTACCCCAAATTCAGATGAAAACTGCACACCCTCCGTGCTGGTACCTGATGCTTTTGTCTTCAGCTTTCCTCCCAGACAGTTCTGCTTCAAAAATACCCCCAACAAGGACCTTTCAACAGCTTCTGCATCATTGCTTTTTCTATATGACAAATATCATCTCCCACCTCTCTGGAGCTGCCAGTATAAAGCCAGTTTTACAAAACTATAATAATTTACCATCTAATTCTGAGCTGTGTAAATGTTACTGCCATAGAAAACGAGTTGGCTCAGGCTTCTTCCATCAGTGTTTAAAACAATGGCTACTTAAAGTCTAAAAATTGAAATATAACATCTAATTAGGAATCCTCTGATTAATCATTATTCTTTGCCATCTTGGATATTGTTTTGATAAATGAGGCTTAGGAGACTGGCAAAGTCTTAATTTCCAGTATTCCAGATGGCTACGAGGTGTGCACACAGCTTCTCTAGGTACATGGAGCAATGAAAAGCTCGATGTTCTCCATGGCTCCAGGTGCACACACACCTTCCCAGTAATACCAGCTCCCATGGTGATACTGAGTACCTGACCAGTCTCACAGGCAGGACATGAGGCTACAGAGCCTGAAATTAGAAGAGCCTCTTGTAGCCACCCCAAGAACCCCTAGAGTCCAAGGAAGTGTCCCCTAAGCTGCCACACTGGTAGCATTTAGGCCATATCTGAAGGACCATACCAAAACAGAGCCAACATCCCTTGTGCCAAAGCTAATAAATAAACACTGTGATAAAGAACCATGGAATAACAACATTGAGTAACCATGCAGATCTAGCATCACAGAATCACAGAATGGTTTGGGTTGGAAGGCACCTTAAAGACCATCTCATTCCAACCTCCCTGTAATGGGCAGGGACACCTTTCACTAGACCAGGTAGCTTCAAGTCCTGCCCAACCTAGCCTTGGATAACAGAGATAAAGGCAAGGAACTCACCTGAGCAATCAAACCATTCCATGTCTCTGAGAAGCTGCAGCATGGTTTGCAGCCACCCCATGGTGCAGAGCATGGTAACCATCCAGCAGATCCATGGCTGCACACACTCACCTTCCTGCAATGCCAAGGGAGCTGCTACAGCCAGAGGATGAAGATAACTGCACAGCTGAGCAGCTTCTGAAGCCTTTTGTGGGCTTTAAAATTATTTCTGAGTGGCTCTGGGCTAAAAGCAACACTTTAAGAAGAATTAAACTAGCACACATCAGCCCATTGGGCTGTATTTGCGGCTGATGGAGATAAAATCAGTGACAAAGGTAACTGAAAATATTTGATGTAGCTGCATCAAAACACACTCCAAGTGTAGAATTGTAAGCTTACACATAAGCCTGAAACAGGTTTGTGCAACCCAGAGCTCAGATAGCTCAACTTCTAGAATGCAGTATACATTCAGCAGTACCAACACCTCATCAAAATATGCTTTTGAACCTTCCAATGACAGGATCCAATACCAATTAAGGACGTGTACTCACACAGGTTACTTTTCGGTAGATTTGAGCAGCATTCTGGCATTCTGAGTAAGGGTATTCTGAGGTAGCCATTTCCAGCATGCACATTCCAAATGCGTAGACATCCACAGATTCATCATAGTGTTCCTCATACATTTCCGGGGCCATGAATTCTGGTGTACCTACACAGACAAAGATAATGTCGGTTTTTTACAGGAGTCCAAATGGCTTTAACCACAAGCTTTTTCACCTGTGAGAAGTGTGCCCAGTACAATTGTGTATAGGTGCATACAAGATAATTTCCAAAGAGCTCAAGCATCTCCCAGGGAGCAAATCCAATGTCGATGTATGCACTTCCATGCCTATGGCTTGTTGACAATAATCCAAAGTGGGAAAGCAGGGCAGAGTGGAAGCAGGATGGAGGGGAGGGGGAAGGAAAAGAATGAAAAATTTCAAAAATGAGCAAGAAAATGAGCTATGGTTCATTTCCTGCCCATACCGAAGTGATAGAATGGTTTCTGTCTGGCTGGAGAGAAGGATGTGTAAAGGGCCAGGGAGGTGAAAAGGGAAGAAGAAATGAGAACCTTCACTCTTGCTTTTATCAGTGCAAATTTGCCTTTTTTTTTGTTTCCTCCAGAGATACAGAGTAACCACCAGCAGGCAGACAGCACTTTGGAAACCAGAAGTATCACAAATCACCTACAGAGTCATGCACAAAACGTCAAACCTAATTCTGTCACTGGTTTAGTGGGACAAATCAATGAGGCTACTCATAGAACAAGGTCCTACTCAATAGGAATTAGGGAATCAGGAATCTGATGCAACTTGGTAAATATGAAGTGAGGCACTGGGAGATGCAGCTTGGGGACAAGCAGCAACCCCAACACTGGCAACATATCCTCAGCAAACTACTCTCAAAAGGGAGGGCTTACAAAGCAAAACAGAAAACTATTAACATTTGGGTAATTCATTCCAGGAACTGTATCTCATACTGTAATTCATTTATTTCCTTTCTACATAGAAAAGATGAAGGAAGAGAGATCAGTGCAATGGTGTGTCAAGGCACAGTAGCAGCAAGCTGTTGGGATGCCAAAAAAAGAGTGGCAGGTTTTGGACCATGAGAAAGACCCAGATAAACTCTTTCTGTCCAGCCTCAGCACCCAAACTGCCCCCAGCCCTGGCAGATCCCATCAATGCTTTGTTATGTCATCACTAATCAGCAGCAAAAGCACAACTCTAATTAAAGTAACATAGAATCAGAAAAAGTAGTTCTGGCATATTCCAGGATGGTTTGGATTGGAAGGTACCTTAAAGATCATCCCATCCACCCCCTGAGAGGTAGTGACACCTACCACTATCCCATGTGGCTCCAAGCCCCATCCAACCTGGCCTTGGACACTGCCAGGGATCCAGGGGCAGCCACAGCTGCTCTGGGCACCCTGTGCCAGGGCCTCACCACCCTCACAGTAATATGTTTCTTCCTAAATCTCCTCCAGGTACAAGCCATCACCCAAGTCCCTAAAGAAATTGAGGAAACATCATACCTGGAGGTGTCCCAGGCCAGGCTGGATGGAGCTTGGAGCAACCTGGGGCAGAGGAAGGTATCCCAGCCATGGCAGACAAGATGATCTTTAAGACCCCTTCTAATCCCAACCATTCTAGGATTTTCTGACTTGTCCAAAACTCTTTTTAAACGGCAACGTAAAGGACAACCCTCAAAATTAGGGTCTGCTTTTGCACACATTTCTGGAGTAGACTTGACTTAACTTATGAACAAGTATTTCTGTAAAATTAATTTCACAAAATTCAAGATTGATCTCTTCCCTTGTTTATGTTCTTCCACCTTCTCCTTCCACCTCAAAGACACTCATGCCTACAGCCTCAGCAAATCAGCCAGACCCATGTCATGGAGGCTCAGTGTAGTCGCTCTCTCTGGGTGTTGTTAAAGCTGTCACTAAGGCAGAGGCTGATACTCAGAAAAGGTTAACAGCTGCCACAAGAAATTATTTTGGAGCTGCTGCCTTGCTTTAGAAGGAACACAACTCAGCAGTGAATCTCATGAATTCCAGAGCATTTAAAACAAATCTGAAAAAGTGATAGCAATAGTCTAAGAAACAAATGGAATACTTGGCACCATTCCAAAGCAGAACAAAAATGACATTTCCCCCATTCCTTGGAGTGGAAAGGAATACCTACAAGCATCCTTCAACATAACAGCCCAGCTAAACGTGAAGCTGTTCAGCACCCACTCAGCTGCTCTTGGCAGGAGCAGGTTTGCCCTGGCTGGGCTCCCGCAGAGACACTGCAGTGTGCTGATTTCATCCCTTCCAGCCAACGTGAAATGCAGCTACTGATATGCCTTTAGAGCTACTCCCTCTGCAGAGGGGGCAGCATTACTCATCACCAGTGTTTCCATGCCTCCTTTATTCTCTCCTTGGAGCAGTAGTGCTCATGAAAATTATAAGCTTAGTTTAATTGCCAAAATGAATGCAGACACTTTGCCAGCATCCTGCAGCCCTTACAGTATCAAATTCCTTTCAGACATGACTGTATTTTGATGGTGTTCTGTTCATAACTGATTTTACAAAAACCTGTATAAGTATTACTAGTATTCTTACCAATATTTGTACTACTGATGCTACTCCTTGTATTGCTACTACTGATACTATTCCCAGTATAGATATGACTGATATTATTCCCAGTACTAGTACTTCTGGAATTATTCCCAATATTGGTATTACTTATATTATTCCCAGTATTGTTATTGTTGATATTATTCCAATATGTCCCATGAACAACTGTTACCCTGCAAAAAAATTATTTGAAGAAATACTGACCCTCAACAGAGAAAAACACCACCAGTTACGAGAAGTTAAAAATGAGAGAAACTTAACAAATATAAACAAACACGAGTTCATTAAAATCAATGAAATTAAGCAGATCCACAGCAGCCAAGTACATATGTGAAATTTCTACTGTTTAGACTTCACTGATTCTGGGTTCCCTATGCATTAAGGATGATACAGGAGGAAGGAGAAGAGGAAGTTATGATACCATTACTTACTGATTCCTATTTTTATAGGGGTATAGAGGCAACAGTCCCAAACCCACTTTAACTTCCACTACCAATTTGCTACTTTAAAATCACTAGTGCAAAATGGGAAAGGAAGATGTTAAATAGACAGCCACGATGCTGACCGAGGGAAGCCAAAGAGAACAGGAGCATTACCTATGACACTTTTGGCAAATGAAGCTCTTTTGAGTGTTGCCAAACCCAAGTCTCCTATTTTCACAGATCCAGTTGGTCCAGTAATAAAAATATTATCACATTTCAAGTCTCTGTGAATTATTGGTGGAGTTCTTGTGTGTAAGAAAAGAAGACCCTTCAGGATTTGCCGACACCAACTCCGCAGGACTTTAGGTTTCATCACTTTAAACCTCTTCAGATACCTGGAGCACAACACACACACAAGTGGGTAAAAAGGAAGTGAAAATACTTTGTTAGAGATTTGAGGGGCTTTAACATCATAGCTTAAGTTTTCTGAAACTCCACTATGGATAAAAGCCCTTTATTAGATGCCACAAGAGCAGCACAGAAATATCCCAAAATTGAATGAAATAGATCTTTACAAAGGAGGAATTAGAGCATTCAGTTTTAGGGAGGATGATAATAAGCATTTTTGGTGCAAATACAACCAAATATTTTGAAGTCTAATCATTCAGTGATTCATTTCATGAAGAGAAGAGCTTTGGAAGATGTTCATATATTTTGAAATTTTGAATCAGAAGAATACTGAAGTTTAATTTTAACCACAAACTTAGATCTTTGTACCACACACCTGCATTTCTTTCTATTTACCTGAAGCGCTGGTTGGGAGGGGACATTTGGGGAAGATGTAGGGACTGCTAATGCACTGGCAGAGTAGCACACTGGGTGAATACTGCTCCCATTGGGGCTGAAAATCTGTTCCAGAATTCATGCCAACTGCTTTATATCAGCCTTAACAAGACTGTCAGTACCAGAAGCTATTAATTCATATTGTTTAGGAGACAACCTAGAGCACCTTCAGCTTCTGAGAGATTCTACCATTCAAGTGCTATTCCATTTGAATTCCCTAACAAAACATGCAAATACAAGCTCAAGAGCCAAGCACAAAACACACCCTGACAAATCCAAACGTCACAGGCGGAAAATGAAACACATCAGAGAACAGCTTTGAGTTGCATAACTGAAACAGGGAAGCAGGCAGAAAGAGACGGAGGCCAAAATTCTGCCCGTCAAACCACTGCGGTTCAAATGCAGGGACAAATGACAGACACCAGAGAACAGCTCCATTTTTTCCTTTAACTGGAGATGGCTTTTTTCAGCATACAAAAGTAGGATTTTGCTATAAATGTCTGCTGCTATTCTTAGCCCCTTGCAGGAGCACAGTACTTACGTCTTCAGCGTTCCAGAGGTCATCAGCTCGGTAACCAGCACGATGCATCTTTTGCCTTTTGCACAGGATTCCCAGAAGTCATAAAACCTCACGATGTTTGGGTGCTGTAGACCTTTCAACATTTCTGCTTCCTCTTTAAACCTCTGCCTCTCTACTTTTGTGAGTTTTCTGTCCTATAAGCCAAAATGAGACATTATTATTAGTGATGGACAAAAATAAAGGCCCTGCATTGCCAGGGTGTTCAGAATTTTAGATTTGTTTTATGCTTGTGTCAAGAGCAATCATAAAATCTTTTATGTAAGAGAGCAGCAGCATTATGAACTAGGGCACTCGGCCTAATTCCAGTATCAAGAAAACAAAGAGATGCCTGTGCTACGCCATTCTTATGACAGCACTAATATTTGAGTCACCATGAACACACCCGTGGCATGATGGATCAACCCTCAGCTATTTCTTCATGTTTGGGTGTCGAGAGGCTCCTCATCCAAGGGATTAATACCCATAGGATGCCATTTCCAGGTATGAGTGTTCTCACAGCCAGGACGGCTCCCACTGTCCTCAGCTGATTCTGGATGCACTGGTACAAAGCACCAGCTGAGGTCCTTGCTGCTCACCACACTGGGTTCTACAGCCCATCCTGTTTACCTCAGGCTAAATTAAAACCATGTTACTTTCCAAAAAAATCCAAACACATAAATTTTTTTATGTGTTTGCTGTTCTGCTTAATTTTGGAGACTTTTCCCTTCTTTTTGGTAAAGGAAGTGTTTGCAACTGTCCTTCAGCTTCTTGCATAGGCTGCATATGCATGGAAATTCTTTAGATTAGAAATGTGAAAATGTCATGTTCTACTACTCTGGTTTTCCTGGGGAATTTCAGGGCATTTCCCCTCCAGGCTGGACCCTGTCCAGCACATGCAGAGACTCTCTGTCTCCCATGGCTCAGAAGAAACTCCAGGGCTGCCTAGACCTCCCCAGCACATGGACACCTCAAAGAGGCAGCCTGGACACTCGCTCCAACCTCTTAGGATGATGAAACAAGGCAGCATGGGAGTTCCACCCCAGACCCCACCATCATGCCTGCCTGGTTTGCCCCCCTTGGTCAAAGCACTGCCCACCCCTGCCCTAGAAATTGAGCTTTTGGGATCTTTAGAAGGTGCTCTTACACAGAAAGCCAAAGGCTCACCAATTACCAAGATTAATTAGTTTGTATTTTGACCTCAGACTTCTTTCTTTTCTCAAGTCAGTTAGGTACATCTATACAAGCTGCACTCCTTTGCACACAGAATGAATTAAATGGGAACACAGCTGACTTGTAGCCAAGATGCAAAAGAATCACTGCCATTTCCACAGTCTGTCCTCACGCACAATCCCAGACAGTTCAAGATGGGAATGAGAATTCCCATGGCTACAAACACTTCACGCGGAGACTTCATCACAGGAAACACAGGGTTGGAACTATGATTTGGCTGTTGGTGGATGACAAAACCCTGCCACAGTGCTGTGTGTGCACAGGGGGAGCATTTCCATTGGTACTGGGGCTATTCAGGGTGCTCTCTGCTCACTCTGAGATCCATGGAGCAGCATCAGAGCAAACCCTGCTCAAGCAGCAGCAGCAGCCCAGGGGCTGGGCTGTGCAGGGTGCCTGCGGTGACCTGGCCTGGGTCCCCAGGGCAGGCAGAGCCCCCCATGCCCCACAGGGACAGCAGCACACAGAACACCCACAGCCGAGCCAGGCAGCACTTCTGCTACTCTGCACCAGCCACCTTTCTTCTAAAGCAAAAAAATAAAGCTAAAAAAAACCAACAAAAAAACCAAGCTGTCTAACAAGTCAGGCAAGAAGAGCCACAGAACTGCTCTCAAATCCACCACTTCTTCCCTACTGCTGAGTTTCCTTCTAATTTAAAACCTGTAGAATAAATCAGACACACTGCTGTTAGGAAGGAGAAGGAGCAAGTCCCCATTCAAGGCAGGAAGTGCAGAGTGGGAGCTGGCAGAGAAAAGGAAAGGTGGCCTCATAGATCCAACAGATTTGCAAATACTTTCCAATTAAAAAAAAAAAGTAATACCATAGTCCTTGACTCTCATTTCCAGGTTTCTGAGCACTGTGAGAACTTTTCCACTGCTACTTTATTGGTAACTTTTAAAACTATCCTTCAGCACACAACCATATTCTGTATATTCTACATATTACAAGCAGGATCATTTTTGGCAACTGCAACAAAGTGAGTCTGGAAGGCACATGCGTGTTTTATTTGTAATTACAGTAGAAAAAAATCTGGATTTTTTAAATCAGATTGATGAAAAAGCATTGAGCATTGCTGAAGAATTGAGCATTGTTTTCCAGCTGGAGAGGCAAGGTGAGGGCCAGGGCAGAGTAGCCACTCCTGCGGCTGCAGCCTCCACCACAGGAGGGGTCTCTGGTGCCATCAGGGCTCAAGCAGCCTCCTTGAAATTCCTCCAGGCTGAACCTGACATGAGTCACTGGCAAAAACATAAGCTGATTCTGAAAGGGCTTAAAGGTCGAAGTGTTTTCTACTCTGAAGCAGCAGAAACACCTGTTTAACTGCATGACTCACTCAGGGTTTAATCCAAACCCAAGAAACCTTCACTGGGGTCAGAGACACTCATTCCCCATCATATAATCCACACAAGGCAAAATGTCCTCATCCTGAAACTAAGGATGTAAGCCTGAAACAACCTCCAGGCATTACATTTTAATGTAATTACATGAAAACAGGATTGTTTGGAAAGGTCATGACAAAGGTCATGACAAAGAAAGGTGGTCATGGACTCATGGAATAGTTTGGGTTGGAAGGAACCCTAAAGATCTGGGTATGAGGAAGAAACTCTGCACTGTGAGGATGGGCAGGCCCTGGCACAGGTGCCCAGAGCAGCTGTGGCTGCCCCTGGATCCCTGGCAGTGCCCAAGGCCAGGCTGGACAGGGCTTGGAGCAGCCCAGGACAGAGGGAGGTGTCCCTGCCATGGCAGGGGGTGGACAAGATGGGATTTGAGGTCTCTTCCAACCCAAACCATTCTGTGATTCTATGAATTTTTGATTAGCACTTTAGAGCCTCAATTCTGGTAAACCCCACAGTCATTTAAACTGGATTAACGTGATATTTGCGGCAGGAAGATACAAAGTGAATATCCTATCTATAACCAAATTTCTGCTAATTCAACACATGTATGTTCTCTGCTTCTCCCTACTCATCACAGCTGGGAAAAAAATGCTTCTGTCTGTTATTACAAATTTTATCCCTTCATTAAGTTCCTTATGGGGAACAACAGCAAAGACAGGAATTAGTAAGTAAATGTGTTAACAAAAGGAAAGGGAAAACTTACTAATTAAATTTCTGGAATGACACCCGAATTAACAGCAGGAACATGTTCAGTTAGTCATCCCCAAGCATCATTTCCTCCAGGTTGTAACATATGGGCTCTGACTAAGGATCTGAAAATTATACAAGCAGGAGACTGGCTTTCACCTGAGCCTTCAGAAGATTTCCAAGATTAACAAACAAGGTCAAATTTCTTGCCTAATTCCTTGCAAGGAGGAAATCGATTTGGGAATGAACTCCATCCCCCCACCATGAAGAAAGGGCCCTTGCAAAGAAGACTACATAAATTTTTCACATTCAATACATAGAACTGTGTAGGAGAAGGGTCTGGAGCACAGCTGCTGCAAACTAGAAAGTTGTGCTGCTTTGCAGTTTCACAGAAATTTTTTAATTTTCTCCTTTTAAAGTCTTGAATTTTCACTAATGTTAAAAAATTTTAAACTACTTTAAACACCTGGATATCTTCCCTACTTCCTGGCCTATGGACATCTGTGTCCAGCTAGCCTATAAATACTGCTTTCTTAAAAGTTTTGTGTTTTGTTTTGTTTTTAAATTCTTTAACTGACATAGCTGCATTTACTGATGGTTATTTAATTTTCTCTCATTTTGAACAGATGAAGGCCTGACTGTAAGGCAAGTAGGAGCATTAGGTCAGAAATGAGGGTAGGGCTCACCTCCATCATGCAGAAGCCTGACCCATGCTGGTGATGAAGAAAGAAAAACCAGAGGCACTTCTGAGCCAGGGACAGAAATCAAATACCTACATCAGCAGAATGAACATCTGTTCAGATCATTCCATTTTCACATCTGCATTCCAAGTACACACTTTTGCACATGTACCGCAACTACTCTTCTAATCAGAGATGGCCTCAAGTGTGAAGTCAGCCACGGGACCCACTGCCAGCTGTCTCCTGTGGAACTGTCTGTCACTTTCCTGTGGATTTATGGACAGTAGCAGTCCTGCTTTCATGTACCAGCCTTATATCTTTAGTATTATCTTGCCTATGCAATAAATGTTTAATAGCATCCAGGACCTTTCATTCCCACACCCCATATACTCAGTTATAAGCACTTATCACTTACAGCAATCCTAAAGGATAAAATCTCCTCTCTGTGAACAAACAGTAGATGCCATGAGACAACTTGCAAATCAAGAAAAAAGATTTTAGAGCTTCACTCCCTATCAGAATCCAGCCAACATTCTCCTTCAGTCAGTAACCCCGGCCAAGTTACAGCCTGCTATTTGTCAGCGGCACTACTGAAGCGCAGGGAGGTTTTCCCAGGGGGAACTCATTTTCCAAAGGCATAAAAGCAGTCCTTGTCCCCATGGATACTCACTATTCAGTGAACAGGAGCTATGGAACAGGGTGAGGAAGATTTACTTATTTGCCTGAGTCATTGCTAGAAATCTATGGAAAATTAGGAATTGTATTCAGACCTTTATGGCTAAATTTGGCACAGTAGAAGAGGCCGAGTGTGGTTTATTGCTGGATATAGCTTGCTGCTTTCTAAATTGATTAAGGCATACCTCAAAGCCTTACAGCAGAGGAACAGTGGGATTCACATCTTCTATTGAACCTCAGAACTTCAGCAGCTCGTCCTGCGAGGGCAGGAGGAAGGGGAATCAATACCCCAAATCTCCAATCCCCAAAGAGCCACAAACACACCCAAGAAACAGAACACCATGGACAGGCCATGCGTTTTAGAGGTGAAAACCTCTGTACACCACAGGCAGAGTGTGTTTTACAGGTGAAAACCTCCCAACATAACCACACCATGACAACCAATGCTTAAACAAAAGAAGTTCTTGTCACAAGCAATTAAATTAATTTCAGGTAGCACCTCCTTAACTTCCTTAATTACCAGTGCTTCACAGGTTCCACGTAAGCTTGTGAATGCAAATGACATACCAAAACAGCTCTGACTTGCCTCACAAAACACCTTTTTCAAAGGAAACTCTGAAATCAATGTGTGAAAAAAGCTCCATGATACCAGATCCCCCTTGAAAGAAAAAGCCCTAACAACGAAAAAACCACTTCAGGCACGTCATGAGAACCCCGTGTTTCAGTATTTTCTGGAATCCCATCTGACCCCAGCATTTACTGAAGTTTAAGCAACAATTGGTTGTTTTTTTAAAAAGAGTTCTGCTTCAACCTACTTCTTGTAACTCACAAACACAGTAACTGGGCAGGTAAATTACCCTCGCTCCAGTGCTGGACTTGTCAGCACAGGAGGGATGCTCCAGCTATCCCCTGGAGGCTCAATCCTGGGCTGTCCCACAGCACGAGTGGAGAGACATTTCAGTGCTGTGCGTAAAATATCACCCTCAAAGAGCTGGAAATGGGGGACAGGAGCCAGAGAGAATCCACTGCCCTTGAAGGGCTTGTACCCCTGGTGTGCTGTGACCATTAAAACCTGTCTCAGCACCAGCACAACAGCAGAGCGTTCGTGTGCTGGGATAAGCCATCCCCTTGGTGCTTCTTCCATCTCACCTCCTTACTCTAAGGCAGTTTGCAAATTAACTTATTGTATAGATATGAAATCCCCTTATATTTTCTGGTCTAGTGGAAGGTCATGGGAGTTGGAAGATGATCTCTGAGGTCACTTCCAACTCAAACCATTCAAGGATTCTATGATTCTCTTTGCTGTGTGTTTGCTACACAGACACAGTATCTTTCCTAAAGAAGAGAGATGCCACCTCTTGCTCACCTGAGAGCCTGCCAGAGAAGCCCGACCACCCTCTGCAGTCTGAGAGGAGGCACCAAAACTGTTGTTATTTACCAAATGTTGTTATTTACCCAAACAGCATGCAATGCTCCCTCGGCCAATGAGCTTCACCAACCAAAATAAACACAGTGTGAAGAATTAGCAGAATAAGCAAAGTTCGATTTAGCTTTGCTCTGGCAAGTTTAATCTTGGGGCAGCATTCAATCCTGCCTATCTAACAAGAAAACAGCATTTTCATCTCATTATTGCTACCATTTCCCATCTAGTTATAACCTAGCAATTGCACACTTCATTCTGTAGAACACTATTGAAGTGAAATATTCATACCAGTGAATTAATCATAGTCCACCAGGAACCCTAAACAGGCAACAGGATGCTCAGTTGGTCCGTGATGATGGCTTAGGAATGGTACTCCCCAGTTCAGTTCCCCCAGTGAGACTGTCCAAGACAAACACTGCTTTCTCTCACTCCTTTTTCCCCCTACCCTCTGTGGCAGGATGGAGAGTAGAATATATATTTTCTGACTCCCAAATAAAGCCCTTGGACTGTGTTGCATTTGTCAGTGACCCCCAGCTTAGGCAGCTTTACCAATCCTAGAAGATGCCCATAGAATAGCCCTTCAAGCATTGTGATGATGTCCCTGAAGGGTTGGGAGTCTTCAATTACACACTAAGTACATTTATTTCAGAAAACTACCTCAAGTTCAAATTAGTAAAAAAATTACCACAAACCCACAAAACACCAAACAGACAGATGGAGTAAACTGTAGGTGAGATTTTCAGAGTTCCTCAAATCATCCACAGCTATGAATATACCTCTAATATGACCACTCTTCTAACAAAATCACCTTGTGTCACATAAAAGCAGCACTAAAAAGCCATTTCTTAACTTGATTCTGTGCTGAGCCTAGGAGAGCACTGAGCATGAGGAGATCCCCTTGGCCACTGAACCACAGAATCCCTTGAGTTAGGAAGAACCCATGAGGATCGTTGAATCCAACGACAGCCCTGCCCAGATCCACCAACAATCCCACCCTGTCCATCCCTGCCAGTGCTGTCCAAAGGCTCCTGGAGCTCTGGCAGCCTCGGGGCCGTGCCCATGCCCTGGGGAGCCTGGGCAGTGCCAGCACCCTCTGGGGGAAGAACCTTGCCCTAAAATTCAACCTAACCCTGCCCTGGCACAGCTTCATGGTGATCACTGAGGTCCTATCATTGGTCACCAAAAGGAAGAGATCAGTGCCTGCCCCCTCTCCTGTCCCTCAGGAGGACATTGCAGACCACAATGAGGTCTTTCATTATCACCAGCATCAGTCGCACTGGCCAGAGCTGCAGCAGCTATCTTGAGCTCTCCATGCAGAAGAACATCTTGTACCATCCACATTCTTTATCACGCCAATGACTTAGCCTTATTGAGCTGGACGCATTTTATCTTGTTCCCAGTGAAGAGCTGTCTTGGTGCCAGGCAAGCATGGAAAACTTGCCCGCACAGCCTTCAGTGTAAGTTCAGCATCTCAGAAATTTTCATGTTCCTGTTTCCACAAAACATGCAAGACTGACCAAGTTCACATGTGCCTTTATACTAACATGCTGAAATTAATTATACTGAGGGATAGGAATGTAAAATAGCTGGAAAACAGAAAAGTGATGAGTCTTTGCACAGATCTTAATTTAAACTCCAACAGTAGCTCAATGAATCCTGGAGAGAAACTTTCTCAGTTCTTCCCTCACACTGCGGCCTACTAAGCCTCCTACATCAAGTCATTTAATGCTTCTGTGCCCACATTTTGCATTTCTAACGCTTACAGAAAAAGGATAAGGAGTTCCTCAGTGCATCCAGGAGATCTATGGAAGAGCAGCACCCTAAATCTCGGGGGTCTCTGTGGTCAGGATGACCCCAAGATGTGTCAGAGAGTCTCTTTTCCCAGCCCGGCAACTGAAGAAGAAGTCAGGATTCTTCTGGTCTTCAAGGCTGTTTATTTTCTGTTATCTATAATAACATTCTTTCCCTGACCTGCTGAGGTCCATTCAGCAGGTCAGTCAGTGGCACACTCCCCACCTTCAGGCTGGTGTTGTCTTTTTTATACTAAAAACTATGTGTACTTTATTTACAATTATTTTCCAATACCTATCACCTATGTTTAAAAGTGTGTTCCTACTCTAAACCAATCCAAAAGTGCCGCCATCACCCAGAAGATGGAGGCTAGGAAGAAGGAGAAAGAAGAACAAGGCATGCCCAAATTCTTACTCTTGGGACCCCAAGTCCCCATTCTAAAAACCCCAAAATTCTACTTTTCACCCTGTGACAAACTATCATTCTACTTAAAACTTTCATGGCTTGCAATTCCAATTACCAATTTAAGGTTGGTAATTTTTTCCATGGGTCAAAATCAAAGGCATAGAAGTCTCGGGCTCTGTGCCAAGGTCTCTGAGCCCCCTGGCAGGGCCTCTAGCCATCCAGGGCAGCCAGAGGGATGTCCTGGGTTCCAACACCTAACCAGCAGTATTGAGAGCTCTTCTCAAGCCAACCTGCTTTTAGTTTTAGCTAGGGACCTCTGAGGGGAAATACCAGAAAATATTCCTTTAGAATAATTTGCTCTTTCTGTTTTGAAGAAAACATCCTTGCAGAGGGTCATATAATTGCAATTACCTAACTCCCCAGGTAATATCAGTGCTAGGTTGGACAGGTCTTGGAGTGACTTGATCTAATGGAAGGTGTCCCTGCCTATGGCAAGGGTGGAACAGGATGAGCTTTAAGGTCCCTTCTAACCCAAACCATCCTGTGATTCCATGACTCTATAAACTCCTGCATCTGAAAAGTCATGAGCCTCAAAGGCCCTGAAGCTGCTCCAGGAACACTGTTCTTGTTCCAGCCCTGCTCCACAGCATGCAGCACCCAAGAAAGGACCAACTGCTTACCACTGCTGCAGGAGGTAAAATTCAAAAGAAAACATGAATGGGAAGAATATAGTGTGGAGACGAAGGAAAAAGCAAATAGCCCAACTGCCATAACAACTCAAGAGACTGGACAAGCATTCAATGCTTGCAAAGCTCTGGGAAATTGAGGAGAGGGACCTTTCACTGCCACAAAGCCACTCTTCAGATTGGGGTATCCCAGCTCCTAAATATTTAAGAGAGCTATGTGTCTGGAGTTTGGAAATGTCTTCCTTGTGAACCTTTTTCTAAGTGCTGTAAGGAGCTGTCACTTCTGGTGCATTCCTAACACCACTTGACAACCTGTTAGAAAACACTCCAAGGCAAATGCTGCACTCCCAGACAGGATACATTCATCACAGTCTCCCATAATGGTTAGGAATTAAGCTGAAAGCATCCCTTTTGTAACAAAATAGTTCCTTTTTCTTGATTTTCCCTCCTGCAAAGCTTGACATTCTATAGCCCCGCTCAAAAGAATAACAGGAGCTTGTCAACTAAAACACACTAATACTTAAAAATTGAACTCCCCATCCCTTGGACAGCAAGGCATGAAAGGGTAACATCAACATGAGTATGTGAGAAACAGATCTGGGCCATTTTCCAAGGAGATTATATGTTTGGGTTGATAAATATAATAACATTGACATAACAAACTCAGATTTCTGCAATGCATTTGCTTCACATTAAGAATTTTAATGAAACAGAAAATATCTGTTTACATTAAATAATTAAAAATTGGGTAAGCAATAAAAATACACATCCTTGAGGATTTTTCATGAGGTTTTGCAGGGCTGAGGTTTTATTCTAACAAAGTGATTTGAATTTTTACAAAGAACCATGGAAAAAAGCTCATTGCTAGTAACAAAAGCGAAATTTAGAAAGAATTAGGAGAATTCTGCAGCATAAAAGTGACAGGCCACAAAGAGGGACTGAGCTTCTCATGTAAACTGCACGTGAGCAGCCCAACAATGCTGGGGCTAGACAGCCAGGCCATGGACTGATCTGAACAGAGCTGGCGATGCTGAACAGGGCCTGGACGGCCAGCCTGGCCATGGACTGATCCCAACAGAGACTGGGGTACCCTCCTGCTGAGAAGAGCAGCTCCCAGTGCAGAGAGCACCGTGCCCCTTAGCATAGACCCTGATATTTAAGGATGGGCTCTGAGAACCAGTAAAGCCCTGGGGCATACTGTCCATGCTGGGGAGTTTCAGGCTGAACAGTTTCTCTGAGTGTCAGGGATTACCAAATCCACTGAAGAAACTCTTACAAACCAAGGCACATACAGGAGGCTTGATCAGACAACCACAGAAGTACTTTGTAACTTCAAGTCTGTGAAACTATTCTGTTACAGCCCCCCTTATGTTACACGACACATCACCTTGGCTAAGGCCCAAAATACTGATTCAAATGGTCGTTACCAAACACAAACAAGAAAGTTCAAATCTTGGCTAGACGCTACCTCTGAAAACATGAAGTCAGCAGTCCCAAATCTAAACAAATGTGAGTGATGCTCAGTCATAGGAGTCCCTGCAGCCTATCATGACAAGAATTTGAAAACTGGATAAGAAAAAAAAACCCAACAAAAACAACCCATGTCTCGTACTTGCAGATTCCAAACTGGTGGGCACAGACACATTCCTTATGAGTTGGTGTGTTCAGCTTTGATCACAGCTGTTTTGTAATTTAAAATCTGTGGCCTACAGCAGTATGGATTTTACAATGTGATGGAAGAATTATTACTTGGACTGTAGTTAACAAACAACGTTTGACAGAGACTCTATGGAAGCAACAATAATTAGGAAACACTACATTTCATTTTCTGAAAGATTTCAAGAACAGAATCACTGAATGACTTAAGGTTGGAAAGGACCTTAAAGTTCATCTTGTTCCCCCAACCACAGGCAGGGACACCTCCCACTGCCCCAGGCTGCTCCAAGCCCTGTCCAGCCTGGCCTTGGGCACTGCCAGGGATCCAGGGGCAGCCCCAGCTCCTCGGGCACCCTGTGCCAGAGCCTCACCACCATCACAGGGAACAATTCCTTCCCCCTATCCCATCCATCCCTGCCCTCTGGCAGTGGGAAGCCACTCCCTGTGTCCTGTCCGTCCATCCCTTGTCCCCAGTCCCTCTCCAGCTCTCCTGGAGCCCCTTTAGGCTCTGCAAGGGGCTCTGAGCTCTCCCTGGATCCTTTTCCTCTCCAGGAGAGCACCCCCAGCTCTCCCAGCCTGGCTCCAGAGCAGAGGGGCTCCAGCCCTGGAGCAGCTCCAGGGCCACCTCTGGGTCTCTCCAGCAGCTCCACACCATTCTCCTGAAGAGGCCCCAGAGCTGGATGCAGTGCTCCAGGTCCCACCAGAGAGGGAGAATCATGCCCCTCAACGGCTGGTGACACAGCCCAGGATCGAGATGGTTAAAGAATACTCAAAAGGCTTTCAAATGGGAAAACTAGGTTATGGGAAAAAACTGCCTGGTAGTTTGAGCTTCACACTCCGATTTCATGGAGTAGTGCAAGAAGATAGTGTTTACAGAGACTATTTGCCAAAAAGGTTTGTTGTATGTTTAATCACATATTGTTTCCTACATTCATAAAACCCAATACAAGTTAGAAAAACATACGGAAACCTTCTGCTCTGTTCTTTCCCTCTCTTCAGCTGACAGGAAAAAGCAAAAGCTGACTTTATCAACTCCCTTAAGAGGGGATCTACAGAGATGACACTGCTCTTGGCTACCTTGACGTACACCTACACAAAGCAAACAAAAAATCCTTTTCATATGGCTGTTTGACTTCAGGCACACCAACAAGGTACTATGGAACTGAAGAATCCACCCCCAGAGAGACAGACCAACAGAAGGATTTGCGCTTTATCAATTTAGGTAAATAAAAGGACTAAAATCTCTTCAAACAAGACATCTGAAGAAAAGAACAGTAGTGCATACACATACCATATTAACTGTAGTGAACAGCACTTCATTTGATTGCTTAGATTTGTTTTTTCTTAAAGAAAATTGTACTGCCAGCAAAATGTAGGATTGAAGAACCACTGGGTTCAATGCACCTTAAAATGGTTCAATCCATCAATCCATAAATAGCATTACTGGTATACACTTTCGCCAAGAAGTTTTTAAAAATAACTCTTTTTTTCTCTGAAGATTGATCTCTTTGCTCAGTAAAATTTTTAAAAAAACAAAATACAGCATCATGAAAAACATGACTAGAAGTTTGGAGAAATGACCTAGGAACTATGCCTAGCTTCCATGTAACTTTAAAGGCTCTGTAATTATTTTTTTAACTTTACAAAATTCAGGTGCTTCATCTCTCCTTAGAGGATGAAGGCTTTTCTATCAATAAAGACCAATCAATATGGCCATTTATGATTGCAAAGACTGGTCTCTCTGAGGTCCCTGTGATTGCATAGAATAAAAGCTTTTTCCACCTGTGAAACAACAGCCTTATTAATACTGAAAGAGAAAAAGCAATTGGAGTAAGACTTTTTTAATTACCAGTAGTAATGGACACCCACTGTATGGAATTTAAATCCCAGGACTGTGTTTCCCACAGTCACCACGATAAGTGACAGGTGAGTACATGAAAGGGCCTCATCAGTCAACAAGTTATTGTGCAGTCTTGGGGAAAATGGTACATGTACAGAAAAACAAAAGCACAGATGTCTGTAGCGTCGTCTGAAAAAAATGCAAGCAGTGTATTAACCATGTATCACCAGTACCTGCCTCACCCTGGGAAAAAGAAAGGTTGTAGGATAGACCTTGCAGGAAACATATCCTTTTTGAATATTGCAGAAGAAATGCAGTTAAGACACCATGAAAAATAGCACAAGGCATGAAAATGCCTTAAAAGCTTACATAAGAGGGCAGGGCTGTCATTAAAACTCACTGGCACATTAAAACCCAAGGCCACACACCTGCTTGCCATAGAGTGTACCCAAGTAGGAGGCACACATGGCAGTTTATGAGTCCACCTGAAAGTCCAGCTGAACTCTGGAACAGCAGTTTTTGCTTTTCTTCACAGCTCGTGCTGATGTGTAGCTGGGGAGAGGTACTGAAAAAGTTCAGAAAGCACAGTTTAAACAAAAGGGGTTTGTTTGTTTTTTACATCACTGTGCAATTTGGCAACTCTTTATCCTCATGTGCACACACTATCAATGGGCTTCATTCCCTGAAAGCTGCCAGGGATTTCTGGGCCCTCATACTCCTTTGCAAACAAATGCTTTATTACAGATAAAGCTGTGCACTGCTTTAGTGTTCCCGTCACATCCACACCAGAACAAAGGGTTCTACAGATGCTAATTTTGCCAGGTCACAGTTCTGCAGGAGGAGAGAGATGCAGTGAGAAATGACCACCAACCTGAACCCACCTGGGCTGTCTCTCTCCATACAGCTTCCATACAGGTCCATCCCCAGAGAGGCAGAGATGTCAGCCTGAGCCCACCCTGTGAGCGCCATCACCCAGAGCAGGCTGGACTGACTGTGCATGTACAATAAATTAACATGCCACACCTGAGAGCTGGGCTGAGCACAGCCTGCCCACTCGTCTCAGATCCCTGCCAACCACGCAGGGAGCCCTTAATTTCCTGCACAAAATGTACAGACTCATCAAGAGTAGATGTTCATGGAAATCTGGTTATTTGACAGCTCTACTAGCCTCACAAGAAATATACAGGAGCCCTGTTTTCTTCCTCCTGGTGCTTACCATACCTCCAAGCTCTTAATTCCACAAACCACTACCCTGTCAGCAAGCCAGGCAGCACCAGATTGGACATACGACACTTCTCTGACTAAACACCATCTGCTTCGTGTGCCAAAGAACAATTCCACTCACAGCCAGCCAGCACCACTCTTCAGAAGAGCACCAGTGGAAGAGATACATGTCATTATTAAATAATACTGCTCGTGTTCTACTAACAGAAGCACAAGGACCCATTTTTGGTTATGAAAACACTGACAAGGTCCACTGGTTTAATTTTACCCTAAAATGGGAGCATATGGAAAATAGTGCCCTAGGGAATAAAGCTATTCTCCTCAACAGATGTTCTTGCCAAAGGAAACATTTGGAAGGAAAGCAGGTGTGATTGATGAGATGGTTCACAACTGTAAACCTTGGCCACAACAGCAACACCATTTCCATTTCATTTTGGGCTATACCAAGAAGAAAGAAAAGCAATTATATTACCGTATTACCGTAACAGAAAGGGAGGAGGGCAAACACACACTCATTTTGTGTCCTTATAGAAACCATACTGTATGTTAAAATAATGCCTAGTAAAAACAGTAATAATTTAATAGTCTTTCCAATAAAGTGTTATTATTTCACAAAAAAACCCCTTCAACATAATGATAATACAGTAACGAATTTAGAGCTGATTTACCACTACAACAAATCAGATTAGTTCCTCTTTTGTTATTACTGTCTCTCTTTACCAACCTTAAGTTAATAACCAACAATTTCTTCTAGTCTTTTTACTTGGCTGCTTCACTAAATACACACTGAGCCAGGAACAGACCTACTCTCAAGATATGAGGTCTTGTGAAAAAGCAAGCACTAACCTCAGTGTTTTAGCATCAGCCAAAAATGACACATTAACATTTCACTGCTTTTGAGATTTAAGTGCTGCATTTTTCCTCTGTTACGACCAAACCCCACCACATATAAGCTGTGACAGTACTGGCACTAGCTTGACACTTTCAGATTATGCTGAGCAGAAGGCAGCAAGACACTTGATACAGCATTCTTGGGAAGACTGTATTCTTACAAACAGTGACCTTGGCAAATGCTCCCAGACACAGCATTTCTAGAAGATATCAAGATAAGGCTCCTTCATTCTGCAGGATTCTGTATGATGTCCAGGTACCTTGAAAATTAAGTCATAGAAACACTGGTTGAAAACCTTTTTTCAACCCTGTCATTAAGGAAAAAAGGAAAAAGAATCACCACTAGTAGGCTATTTAAAACAAGATCGGAACGACAGCAGGAAACATCAGCATCTACTGGGAACACCCTACCATCACTTCCACAGTTGTACCAATGAAGGCTGATAAATTAAGGATGACAATATTAGTTCACATATGACCCCATCACTTTGGGCTGGAATCCCAGAGGAATGGCAAGACCCCAAGAGCCAGGGCCAGGCACCGATGCTGCTCTCCTTGCTCTGAGGTTCCGTGACCATCTCTGCACACTGAGCAAGTCACACACTCTTCCTGTGTAGAGCAACATTTTGCTTAAAACCACTCCAATCCTCCAGTGCTGGATAAACCACTATCAATCAGGCCACATCAGTTTATCTCTGCTCTCAAGTTCAAGGCTCCACTGGCATTGGACGCTTGGGTGATTTTTCTGATTCTGAGCCTCCAGCCATCATCAAGAACTCCAACAAAAATCAAACCTATAAACAAAAGTGTAAATGCACAACCTTAGAGGCACCAAGGCTCATCAGCAGAAAAAGAGCCTTTTGCCCTGTTTCTTTTTAAATAGGAAGCACTCTCTGGAAAACAGAAATCTGTGTGTTTACCAGTATATTCAAAACTCACGTATTCCTGCAGGAGCAAACCTGACATAACTTCAGGATAATACAGCTCTTTAAAAACAAAAGGCAAAAACTCACAATTCAGAAGCAATATGAGCACTTAAAAAATATATTTACAAATAAAATGTGTGGGCGTGTGTTAATATATCTCTTTCTGAAGTGTCCACCTTCACTACTTACAAGGTGTAGGATGAAACCTAAAAATTTTGACAATATGTTCCTGACATGTGAAAAAGAGACAACTAGTAGCTCAAGATCTTAGAAGAAGGAGCTTCTTCTTGTGGAAGCCTCTCACATGAGAGCAACCAAAGTCAAGTGCAGGACATGCTGGATAATCAATCTTGTTTATAAATTTAGCAACCTTCATATTAAAACAATTACAATTCTTGTCATGTCGCTGCTAAAGCAAAGCTAAAGCAAAGCTAAAGCAAAATAAACCTTTACTCCTCCTTGTTTAGTTTGCTCAAAGCCAGTCCTTCCCAAGCCAACTTCATCCTCTAGCCTTCACAGCTCTCTTTCTTATAGTACCTTTTCCCTGCCTTTGGCCTTCTACAGAGATATTACAGACCTCTTGGCTTGCCAGGCTAACTGAGCTGAGGTCCAGCCTTGCTTTAGAAGCAAGGTTCTCCTTTCTCACTCACTCTGGTGGCCCTTCGTGATATGTTCTTCCATTTTACAGACAACTGTCAGGGCACTCCCTGCACCCAGACAAGTCTCTGCTGCTCTCGGGTGTTTGATTCCTCTGCAGCAGAGCAGGGATGATTTTTGTTGACTGGCTGTTATTTGCAGTTGTGCACCATAAGCCTTAATGTGATCTCAAACCAGTTCAGCCCACTGTTTATGAAATTGCAAACAGAACTTGCCAACATCCCAGTTTAAAGATGAGATGACTATTCAGTTCAGGCTGGCTCCTCACCAAACTAAACAAAACTTATAATATCTGTGTGCTGGTTGAAATAACAGTGCTCACAGGACTGACCATATCAATGTCAGTGCAAACCTTGTGACACTGAGTGTGTGACCAATGCCACGGGACAGAGTAAGAGAATTGCAGCAAGTGGATCTGGAAGTCACTAGGAAATACCACATCTGCTTCCTTGCTCCAAAATAGGAGCAATGATTTTTACACAATTCCTGACAGACCTGCACACAGCTCCAGTGAGCCTGCCTAAGGAATATTTGTCAGTGCCCAACTGCTCATAGTTAGAAAGGCCTCCCAGTTCTCTAACCTACATGTCCTTGGTTTCATTTTGAGCCCATTAATTATTTGCCAGTACATGGTGGCCAAGAAGACTTATTCGCTCAAGTCCTCCTTTAAGAAACTGTTTGGGTTGTTTTTCAAATACTATTCTTCAAATGGACAAACCATCTCTCACTATCAGCCCCATACCTGAGATCTCTCTGTGCTGTCATAACCACGTGCTGGATTCTGAAGGACCAGTTCCACATGTCTTTTGAAGCAAGATGCAGGCAGTGGTTTGCACCAGTAGCCTGTGGCCAGTTATCCAAGGGAAGTGCCCAACGTTTTCTACAATAAGGTTGGGGAACATCATCTGAGAGCAGAGTTCATGGTTCACAACTCCCCTACTGATACATATCCCTGCTTTTGGGAAGAGGAAGAGCAGAGCCCCAGCAGGTGTTCAACAGATTCTTAGTTAAAATGAATCCAAAAAGCAGACATTGCATTGCAACACTCAGCACCAGCTGAGGTTAATGGGAGTGCTCAGACTTTGAGCCATAGGTTTAGTTTACTTGTGGGACCAGGTACACAATACAGCACTAACTCATTTTCTGGAAAACCTTTTGGGGTCTTGATGCACTTGCTCTGCCTTAGAACCATGGGACAAGGCACTCCAGTTAGAAGGAAAATCCAGGAAAGGCAACAGGCACTGCAGCATTTGGGATATTAATCTTTCAACAGAAACAGCTTTTCAGAACAGCCTGAAGAGGCTCATACATCCCAATTAGACACATCCCTCCTAAAGCAACACCTCAGAGGAGGTTCTGCAACCTCCTCTCCCAGCGACTGCATTCACATCCAAGCCACCTGGGTCAGCCCACTTGTGCACATCTCCCCCCAGCCCCACTGCTCTATGCATGCAGTGCCTGCTGTCCCTGCCCACCACAGCAAGGCAGGTGACCAGGCAGACACAAAAGGTGCTGCTCAGAGCAGCAGCTGAAGGGCAGCACTGATCCTGCATCTCACTTGGAAGGCAGAGAAAGGGCAAGGACTTTCTCCACAACTCACTGCAAATGTCATGCAAAAGGAGAAAGAGTAATTCGGGCAAAGTCCTACCCAGAGGGAAGAAATCCTCCAAGCCCCACCTCACACTGAAGACTCAAGCCAGCTCCACTTAGGTGAAGGAACCAGGAGAGGGCTCAGGCATCCCAGGAGAGAGGGGGATAAGAAGGCATCCCTGCTCTGACTGCATATTGCTGGCAGCTCCTGAACTGTGAGCATGTCCCTTTCCATAACCATCCATCCCAATACATCCCAACTCCTCCCTCCTCCCCTCCCCTCAGTCATCCTGAGTCCCTGAATCACCCTTCTTGCAAGCATCCATTCATTTCCCTTATCTTCCCTGGTAAAACACTTGGAGTGCCATCCCAATTTTCTGCTGCACTGATATTACTTTATTATTTACCTCCCAGAAAAAAAAGCCCAAACCCAAAGAGCTGAGCAGTGCAACATAATTTCCAGCAGTTGCCAAATTCAACCTGGCACCAGCTGGGAGTGTGTCAGGTTCCAGACTACTGCAGAACCCTAAGGACAACCTGCCCATGAGAAACCAGCCGGGCAGAAAGCCCTGGCGTGCCCAACAAGGCAGACACAGTTCACTCATCCTAAGACCTTGATTAACTCTTTCCCGAGCTGCATTTTCCCTCTGCTGTGTCCAAACAGTAGTGAACACCATGCAAACATTTGAGATCAAGCAGACCAATCAGTGTCTGTGACAATCCCATTCCCTTTGCCCTGTGTGTTGGTGTGGAATGCCAAGCTCACTGTTCTCCACCACTCACGGTTTCACTGCAGACAACAGCTCTTGTTGTTCCTCATGCCCACGTTGTATAACTGTGCTTCTGCATATGGACAGAGCTCTCCATGATAAGCTTGCACTGCATTGCCCCATGTGCATTCACAGCAGTTTTGAGAGGAAGGAACATTAGGAACTCTCTCCTATGAATCATTCTCTTCCTCAATAGCACAGGCAATCAAGCAACAGCCTGTGCAAGAACAACTTGTGCATGGGAAGAAAAGGCCTTAATGGCAGACTGACCTGCAGCCCTGCTTGACAAGAGGCTCTGTTACAATTCCCTGTTTCCAAACACCTCAATTTATTCATGCAACAAGTTATGCAGGTAACAAGCCTGGCAACAAATGGGATAGGACAAGAGGAGATGGCCTAAGGTTGCGCTAAGGGAGGGTCAGGTTGAATATTAGGAAAAGTTCTTCACAGAAATTGCTGTTCAGCCCCAGCACACGCTGCCCAGCACAGGCTGCCCAGCACAGTGGTGGACCCACCATCCCTAGAAGTATACAAAAATGCATGGATTTGGCACTTTGGGACATGGTCTAGTGGTGTACATGGTGGTGGTGCTGGGGATGGTTGAACTTGATGGTCTTAAGAGATCTTTTCCCACTCTAATGTGTCTATGATTCTGTTTGCCCATGCCAGTTAACAGAATGTTTCTGTTTTTTCAGTATGATTCTGTTTGCCTGTAACAGTTAACAGGAGGGCAGGGCCCACAGGGCCCCCAGGAGCCCCATGGACATCACCACCACCCACTGATCCCATCACAGTTTATCTCCCATCCCCAAAATACCCACACTGGTCTTGCTAAACAGATTTCACAGCAGGTAACCCAACTAATCCTTGCCTTCCTGCTCCACCCCATGACCCCTGCCTGGCCAGATCCCTCTCCCCGAGCTGCTGCCCTACAGACACAGCTTGGTCCCATGGAGATGCCCCAGCCCACCCTGCACACCAGGCAGAATGGGGAGATGCAGAGGCCACACAGGGAGACACATCTGCAGCCATCTCTGTATAAGTTTCATTTCTGATGATAAAAAAAGATATCTGAATACATTCCTCAGAAGACAGCTTCAATTTCTCAGCAGCAACTGAGAACTGCTGTCTGTCACAGAAGAATCTGCTTGATTTTTTTTTCATATTTTCAACTTCAGACAGAAGATCTTTCATTAACTGCAGAGTATTATATGGCACAACCAAGTCTTATGGTGCACCTCGCATTCATTATACTAAAAGCTTCATTTGACATGCAATCGTTTATTGAAATTGTTATGTAAAGTGAAGAAAAAAATTTCCTCACTCAATTTGATTTGCAGGCTCTCGAGAAAGAAATTCAGGAATACTTCAACCTAAAAAACTATGCAAAACAGATGGAGAGAATATAAACAATCTCTTCCAAAAAAATAGGTGTGCACTTAAATCCAGAACAAAAACCACCTCTTAAGTAACTCAGCAGACCTTAACTAACTTAAAATAGGACTTTGAAGAAATTAAAGGAATAGGTCTGTTCAGAATAAATAAATATTTTCTGTGCCATTAGTAATTGGAATCCCTTACAATAGGGATACCCATTGCAAAGAACAATTATCTGGAAATAAACAGATTGAAGCACAATGAGTTATCCCATAAAGGCCAGACAGCTTCTCGTTATTTATTAAAAACTTAGAGAATAAAACTACATTTAAAGTAAGCCACCATAGGCCGATACAGGTTAGTTTAGAGGACGTCCCATTAAACTGAGAGGAGGATATAACTAATAATTTTCGTATTGTGGCTTTTATATGTTGGCTGCTGTTCCAAGGACAGATTAAATACCACAGTTGCTTGGTTGGATAGCAAATTAAAAGCTCTGTGATGACCCTTCATTCCCAATGGGAGATTTTTAGTCAGTATTTTTTTTTTTTTAATCTATTAACTAACACAGTAGGTTCTCCAGAACATTACCCTGAATAAAAATAGTTTCAAATTACACAGGAGAAAATAGGATAGGAAACAAATATGTCAACAGAGGTTTGGGCTATGATTCGATTGACAAACCTCCCAGATGTGCACCCTGTGGGTAAGAAAGGGGAATCCTTGGTCTTGCTATGACACACCTAGAGCCCTACAAGCACCAAATACCAAGAACATGCACCACAATATTAAGACATTTCACATGAAAATAAGATTTTGCAACTTAATAAACACACAACGAATTTTTTCTACAAATCATGTGGGCTCGGCCTGGAATAGGATTCAGTATTTCCAATTATCCACTATGCAGGTGATAAAGGTAAAAGACCAGCCCCAATCCACAGCTTCTGAAAGGAACTAGGAAATACAAGGTGAAAAATAAACACCTTAACATGAAAAGGATAAACGTCCTACTTAACATGAAAAGGAAAAAACGGAACTATGCCAGGGTAGTTTCTGTTTTGTGTTTAATTCCCATTACCTTTCCTAGAGTGGGAGGAACTCAAGTGAGAGTCAGGGAGTTTTCTCCCCTGAAAATTGAGACAAGGCTGGTTGAAGAGATTTTTCTTATCACATCCCTTTCTTACTAGACATTTCTACAGGACAAAAACACATTAATTCCCCCTGTAATAATATACATGTGAAAAACATGTTATTAAAAGAACGTTGCAAGCACTGCCCCCCAGCATGCACTCCCAACTCCTGGCTACCAACACACAGCACAGGCCACATCAGTCCTTCCCACTCTCCCTTAACTATAAATCCAGAAAAATTCTCCTTACCCTTTCCACTCTTTCAACTAGCCTGATTATAGAAATAATCTGTGAGATTTCTCTGCTGCAGTGTGAAGAACTAGAGCAGTGGGCAGCTTCCCTGGGTACTCAGTAGCAGCATCACACTATGCCAAGCCTTTCATCTGGAAAAAAGCTTGGTGAGAGCTTTGGATGAGAAAGTTCTCAGAGACCACACAGTTTGTGTTAGCACACTCAAAACAAACAGAATATGATCTACTGCAAAGAGCATTCTTTTACCACAACATGTTTTTTTTAGTCTGCAAGGGTAAAATTCAGGTAGAGTACTTTAAAATAATTTCTGTGACAACAGTTAAGCTGGGATCCCTTAATAATAGGGATACCCATTTGGTATCCCTATTTTAGTCTACAAGATTAAAAATACACTAAATACTCCAGCTCTTGTAGATTATGTTGGTCCACAAGATTAAAAATGTACAAGTTGGAGCTCTAAGAGGTTCTAAGTAGCTGTAGTTAAATTCTAGACCTCTTAGAAGAGGATGCTCAGAGGGATTCAGCAAAGGGCTTTTTGCAGCAGGAGGCTGGATTAGTCTTGCCATCAGATCCAGCTGATTTTCAAGAAAGTCAATGGTTTCAATATCACAAAAGTGATAACAATAAAACATCAAAATCTAGACATGGATTACCATCCCATACAAAAGTCCAGACATTTTCAAGATGGGAAAAAAATTTGTGAGTCATGAAGTGATTCACTTAAAATATTTTAAGTTTTGTTTTCAGAAGCTTTCAAAATTAGAACTGTCATGAAAAATTTATTGACTGCAATGAAACAAGTTTTAGCACAGTCTTCAATGAAGCTGCAATTCCATTTTAAACCCCAAATTTCTTAACTTTCTAGCACCTTAGAGTATGACAGTGAATGTTAGCAATGTCTCACACACAGCACTCAAAGGAGAGCTGATTTATCAGTTGCAGAGTAAAGACACTTCCAGATGTTTGTAAAAGCCTTAGACAGAACTATCTAACCAGTTCACAGTCCACCTAAATGACTCCAGGCACTCCTAAAAGAAAGCACCTGAGAACTCACAAGGTAAAGAAGATTTGCTTTTTGGTTTTTTTAAAATCATTCAACCTATCAGAAGCACATTACTGATTCCATTATGAATGCCATGTACTGCAATTAATTTTCAAAGCCCATATGCTTCAAAACACCTTTTAACAAAGAATAATCCTCATTGCCGTAATCTCATTTACAAGTTCTTAAATTTAGGAGGACACTGACAAATCTAGATTCTTGTATTTATGTCACCTGTCCAAATGCTTCATTATGGTAACTATTTCACACATCTGTGTGGTCTTTTAAAGTAATGCCCACATACTTCTTAGAGACAAGCCTTAAGCAAAGCCCAAGAACACAAAGGGCAAATGCTTGCCATAAGTATGGAAGAAAACAGCAATCCAACAGTGAGACCAAAGCAACCTAAATCAAGTCAAATCACTCCACAGCCATCTTTTTAGGGGGTCCACTTCCACTTGCAGTGCTGTTCCCAGATTTATCCCACATCAGCTATTAAACAAGGTGTAACACTAAAAAAATTAAGCCAGAGAGCAGCTACAATGTTCCTTAAATCAGCTTCATACAGAAAGGCAGAATTACCAGAATATTCTCTGAAAAGCAAAGGAAGCATTTGAGTCTTTATTTTCACCTCCCTATCTAAGCCTAAGGAGAAGTTAAGCCCTAGAACCACCAACTATATCTCTATTATAAAAATACACATATTTGCAAACATGCTGATTTTGCACTGAGATTTCCCCTGCGGGAATTACAGCCCCGGTCCAGGCTTACACACTGCTGCATACTTTACTCAGCTACAGTGTGGCTTTTCATGCCTCCCATCAACTAAAAACAATTGGGTGTTCACTTTGATCATGCCAGATTCTTAAGACCTGCCACCATTCTAGCACGACTAGTGCATGCAATTTTTTTAAGCAGGTAAATTTACATGGGAATTTTGGGGAACCTAAGAATAAAAGCTTCTGCTCTGAGACTGTTACCACATTTCAAAATATGTCACATCCTTAAAGAACAGACTAGACAGAATGCTTATTGAAACATGTATAAACACTGCCTCAGGGGGTTTAAAACTTCTGTACAGGAGCACCTTAGAAACTGAGTGTTTCTTTTTTAACTTTTTTTTTTAACTGAACACCTAAAAACAGGTGAACAGGCTTTCATGACTAATTATTCATCTGTCTTAGACCTCTAAGACTAATTAACATTCCAACATATGTAAGATCTTCCAGTTAAACCAGTCCATCCATTTTTTTCAGTCACACAATTAAGCACTTTGCTGTGTCACAGATTATAGATTAGTGAAGGATCCTCCAAGAGAAATACAAACAAAACTACTGGGAGTTTGTTATCTTGCATCAACTTAAACTCATGAAGAGCAAGAATTATTTTATGGGACAAATTCTTCCCTGTGAGGGTGGGCAGGCCCTGGCACAGGTGCCCAGAGCAGCTGTGGCTGCCCCTGGATCCCTGGCAGTGTCCAAGGCCAGGCTGGACAGGGCTTGGAGCAGCCTGGGACAGTGGAAGGTGTCCCTGCCATGGCAGGGGTGACACTGGATGGGATTTAAGGCTGCTTCTAAAACACCACTGTGTGATTGTAAGAGTAAAAAAAGTCACCCATTCTTGTTATTTCTAGTGGTTGTCAAAACCACAAGGTTTCAAAGGTTGATTTTCAGCCTTTGCTTCTTAAGGAAAATATGTTCCACAATACATTTAGTGAGTAAATCATGGTAGCAACACATGGAAACAAAGCACTTCTGAATTTTTACTAAACTTGATAGAGCACTATCAGAAATAACCAAACTGTTGAAGCAGCCACACAGGGAGTTCACATCCTATTAGGCACCAAGGTCTCCACTGCCAGAGAATTTCATTAGTTACCCTGTTGTCAGAAATCCATTAGGAAACATATCCTATACATCTTTCAAGGCACAAAGGTCACAGTTCACAAAACATTACATTGTTATCTCTTTTTGCACTCAAAAATTAGCTTTGTGGAAATGTTTTAATGACTTTTTTCTTTCTCTAACAGAAATCATAAATTACAATTTCAATTCTAAAACTCAGATACTGCAAACAGGATAAAGCCCACAAAAATGCACAACACATAAGCTTTATGGAAGCTTGTTTTTAAAAAAAGCACTTCCAGCACATGGACTGTACTTGCAGGAGCAGAACTGCAGTACCAAAATATCAACAAGGCAGGCAGAAAGATAACTATCAGTCACTGCTAAGAATCAGAAACAATTATTGCACAAGACATTATAAACTGCCTTTGTATCTTGTCTCACTAGGTGTCACCCTATTTTCCTTTGTTTCTCTGCAAATTCTGATTTCTCTCCCAGGTTCATGGGGATGTTCAGAGACACCAGATGCTGTCCCAGCTGTCACTGACTGATAGTCCCGAGGCTGCACAAAGCAGTGCCCAAGGAAACACTCTGCACAACTGGGAGGCTCTCAGGTGAAATGGCATCTCATCAGATTAATCATAGGACATAATTCATGCAATTGTTAAGATGACCCTCCAAAGAAAAATAAGGAATGTGAAAAAAGGATAAGTGTATATAACCTGTGGCAGTGTACGACATGGTGCAGAACCATGTCCTTTTAACTTTTAGAGGGCAGAAGACAGGAAAGAGAAGGAATGAGAAGGAAAAAAAGTAATTTAAACTGCTTATTAAAAGCCTACTGGAAAGCTTTTGTGAGGTAGCATTCATTTTACTAATAAAGCCTTCCTAACAAGGCAGTTGAGGGTGATGAGGCATTGACACAGATTGCTTGGAGAAGCGGTGGATGCCCCATCCTTGGACATGTTCAAGGCCAGGTTGGATGGAGCTTGGGACAATTTGGTGTAGTGCAAATTATCCAAGCCCATGGCAGGGGACTGAAATGAGATGGTCTTTAAGTTCCTTTATAACCCAAACCCTTCTGTGATTCTAAAAAATGTCAAAGGCAGGGAGGAAGGGGCTGATGAAACACCCTGTAACCATTCCCTAACCCATAACAAAGCCAGACCGGTATCAGTCACACCTATCACACCCAAAGCATATGGGGTTCAGCAGCAACACTGGATTTAATTTTCAGGACCAAGTTTGTAAAGTGTGTATTTTTTGTGGTGTCCTGCTTGGACAAAGCCAACTGCCCCAGGCACAGACCTTCCTGTTCCAGGCACTCTCCATCAGCAGCTCCGTGCTGAGAGATTCCCCCCCAATATGGCTACAGCCCCAGCAGTGTCAGTTATAAATGGGGTTGTTATTCAGCAACATCACAAATAAAAGGAAGAAAAAGTCTGGATAGTATTTGTATGGCTAAAATCAAATCCCCAGTCCCCTCCTTGTGGCAGTTACTTTTGAATACCCAGGCTTCATTATACCAAGTGTCTCATTTCACACTGAAAAGCCTCAAAACACAGCCATGCAGCAAACATTCTTTGAAGCCAACAAGTGCATAAGCCTGAGCTTGTTATCGCCTTCCCTCAAACAAAAAACATGGTTTATATATACTAAAAAAAGTATATCCACGCTTCAGTAAATGAAGCTGTACTTAAAGTTTTAGTGTTACTTAGAGAAAGAATTGCTCTAATAGTTTTGTAGCTTTACTGGTTAAAAACTTGTCATTATAGATTCATCCAAGTGAACAGATACACATTTTAATCACACACTTTTTAATCACTAACTGTTTCTTGTGGTCAGGGATATCAGCCTCTTATCAAAGCCTTCCATGTTAGCAGCCCCTGTGGTGATGTTGTGTACCTACTGCATGGCAGGAGAATGGGTTCTGGCAGAGTACTCATGAGTGAGGACAGAAATTCAAGCTGTCAAGTCCTAAACATAAAAATTATCATTTATTCCAGCAAATTAAAAAGACATTTCACTTCCCTCTCCTAACCAGTTACTTGCTTCAAGTTTCTTCTTTCTGTACTTTGAAAACAAGGCTTAATCCTCTTGCTCAGAGAGGGATTCAGAGCTGTCTATAGCCTAGAGGAAGCCACAGCCTGCCTCCACAGCAGTATCTGGTATCACGTGGGAAACTATCCAGTCGGCTTAATTTAACATGAGACTGTAAAAATAAGGCATAAAACTGACCTGGGTCCAAAAGAACTCTGCTGAAGGCACCTGGGGCTCTGACAGCCAGTCCTCAGCTGCCAGCACACTGAGGGCTCTGTGCCTTTCCTGCGGGTAAGGTGCCTGCAACAGCTACAGCCTCCAGCACATGCCCCAAATGGCTTCAGCCTTGAAATGTGCCCCCCCCCCCCATGTGTGAGCACAGCTGGGACGCAGAAATTAACTCTTCAGCCATTCCTCAAACTGCACACCCATCACATGGAGACAGAGCTGAGTGATGGCACCTACTCTCCTCTGACATGACACCTGGAAGAGGTACTGCCCATCTCCCCTCCCACAATGGCCAAGCTTAGACTAAAGAACTTACACCATGAGAAGAGATTCATTCCCAGCTCCCCTCACATGTGCAAGGCTCATTGAAGCCTTTACCAAACCACCTTAAACTACGACCCTGGCAGCCCAGGAAAGAGCGAGGGGCACAGCTCCTGCAATTTCATGCTTTGAAAACAGAAGAATCTGCCATTCTTAGCAATAGAAGTGTCATAACTGAGATAAAAGCAAGCCCATTTCATTAGTGTAACACTTACTTTATTATCTACAACTCTCCAAACACACACTGATATGAAAGAGAAACAAAACAAGTTCAGATGCAAACAACCATGCCTGTTTTCCTTAATTAATCAGCAAAGCCTGGAACCAAACAAGCCTATTTTGATAATATCTGGCTCTTGTAAAACTGATTCCAGGGTTTTAGCAGAGCACTGCACAGGCCAGCAGCAAAGAGCTACATCCACTGGAAATGTTGTGATTCCCCCCCGCCACGTTCCAAAGCATTCTGTTTGAACAGCAGGATTGATTCTGCTCAGTCAAGCACCACAGCTGCACCAGCTCTGGCCAGCACAATGGGGCACCTGAAATGCTCCTCTAACTGAAGCAGTCCAGCATCAGGAAAGGCAACATGAAAAAGCTGCTTATTTTATGAAAACCTGGAATAAATGCCACAACTTTAATCCTTTGAGCACGCACTAGTGAGAGAAGGGAACATCCATTTCAGAAGCAGAGGCAGGGCCTGGTCCAGATAGTATTTGTGTGGCTAAAATCAAATCCTGATTCTGTAAAATCAATACTCGGTTCTCAATACATGAGGTGACCAACTGTCATCTGCTCTTTTAATAAAGCCTTATTTTATAGAACATAGAACAAATTTTATCATTCAGTTAAAGAAAAAAAACCTTTCTCCATCTGTTTAGCCTGACTGGGTTTTAGGCAGTTTAAGCATGTGAAATGCACTAACACTGCCTTTGGACAAGCCCTCTTAATTCAAGAATACAAAATATAACATTACCATGCTCATTTCTGAACCAGTTTAGAGGCTCATGCTTTGCAAAAAAGTTAATGGAAAATACTTGACAGTTCCCCTAAACGACAAATACACAAATAAACAAAAACATTCCAAAACAAACAATAAGGCAGCCATCATCCATATAGGTTTACATTCAAATTCTCTGAATTTTGAGGAAACAAAAGGCCTTTAAAATAGAGAGAGATTAACTATATCAGGACTTCCAGAATCTGAAAAAGATATTCATTAATAGCTTTGGCAACTAGCTACTGTACAGCCTCCTCCCACACAAAAGCATTACAAAACAGGACTGGTGTGTAACAAAACAAAATGCTCATTTCCTTTTAGGTTTTCATTTTTTTTTACAAAAAATATTAATCTAACCAATATCTAAAACTCAAATTAACTTTAGTACGGTGGTGCTGAGATACATCACAGGATCAAATACCATTCTAAGAACATTTAATTTTCCTTTAAGGAGGTCAAAAATGAAGATCAGATTGAATTCACATAACATGGCCAAGTGTGGTGGTTTGACAGGAAATGTGTTTTTTGGGATGCTGTGTTTTTGGCCAATGGATATTCAGACTTTAATATTGGCATTTAACCTGGCCATTTAGGACGTGGATCCGCCTCTGAGAGCACAGGGTTAAAAGCAGAGCTCTCCCCTGGGAGGGTCCTTTTGGATTTCCAGCGGGAAGGAGTTTGGGTCTCTCCCCCGGTCCAGCTGCTGGCTGGGCAGGGGGAGGGGAAAACCATGAGGCCGAGAGAAGTAGGCCTGAGCCCAGGGGTGGAAGAGAGAGAGAGAGAGACACCGGGAGCCATCGGGCAGCCCCCCCAGAGACACAGAGAGAGAGAGAGAGAGAAGCGAGCCGGTGCCTGAGACTGTAACCTTGAAGCTGGATAAACATGGGCCTTTGCCGGCAGCACGGCTGGGATGGAGAAGAGGGGGGGTTCAGCCGGCCGCTTGTAGGAGCTTTTAACCTCTTTTTGGAGAATGAGAACTTTACAGAACATTGACCTTTCCTAGAAGATAGAGTGGAAGATGAGGAAGAAATGGGCCAGTGTGAGAGAGGTCTGGGCGAGTGAGAGATAGTAGAAGAATAGAGAAGAATCCTAGTGAGAAGAGATGATGGAGTAGCTTTTGCTGGACTCTTTTTGTATAGCCATGGACAGAACCATGTTCCTTGTGATACAGAGACTGCATTCTAGGGGGAGGCAATGGCCTCAGAACCAAGAGGGTTCAGTGTTGGTGCCCCTCGGCCCCAGGGGGTGAAAAAATATGGGGGGGACAGGTGTCCCAAAGGAGAGATTGTGGGGACAGGTGTCCCAAAGGAGAGACTGTGCCTTTTTTGGATCGGGACAGAGCATCCTTAAAAGACAACCCTAGAAGCAGCTCTGGTCTGTGTTCAGTGGTGAGAGCACTGGAAATGAAAGGAAGAAGTCACGATGGCAGATGTACTCCAGGCAGTGCCACGAGTGACACAGAAACACACGAGGCTTCAGCTGTGTTTCCAGGGGAAGCCCATGGCACAAGAAGGACTCCTCTCCTCTTGATGAACTGAAGATTGATTGTCTAAAAGGTGGTGCTGGACCGAGAGTTGGTGATTTGAGGAACCAAATGTATTGTGTTGGAAATTTGGTGGGGGGAGGAGGAAATGCACTTGTGAAGTTTTCATTTTCCCTGTGTGTGTGTTCCTTTTTATCTGTAGTTGTAGAGTAGTTAATAAAGTTCTGGTTCTTTTTCCCTAAGTAGGAGCCTGCTTTGCTTATTCCTGGTCACATCTCACAGCAGAAACCAGGGAGAAGGTATCTTCATGGGGGCACTGGCATTGTGCCAGTGTCAAACCATGACACCAAGTTAGAATCCCCCCCAGTGTTAGCCATGCCTTCCCCCCTCAGTTTTCCTCAGAGTTCATGAATAAGTGGTTTATAGCCCACTGCAGCAAACTGAAGAACAGATGGTATTAGGTCTTCAGTTACTCCTTCCTTGTCAGTTTGAACAAGATGGACATTCCCAGAACATCGTCTTTCATTCTGCCCATTGTTCCCATTACACATTAAGCACATTTAACATAGCCATATTACTCTACTAACACTATACAGTAAAATAATTTTCCAGTGGGTGTAATTTTTTTTAAAAAGCATTTTGGGGATTATGGTGAACTGAAAGCACAGGTAAGAACATTCAAGACCAAGATGGAGCATCTCCCATAAAATACAATTCAAGATGAGTACAGGTATGAGTTTACTTATATTTCTTTAAGGGATTGCAGAGAGACATCACCACCCCCTCCACTACCTGAACATCATGGAAGAGTCACTCCAGAAAGTTTTCAGTGCACATTTTTTACCATCTGATTTGAAACTCAATTAAGGTTCACCAATTGTTACAGACAACCAGCTGGGAAATAAGATGCTTCCTAAGGCTTAGAGGTGTTCAGTAACATGTCTCAACTTGTATTCACAACACAGGTGATGGCAGGGGACAGGAGAGAACAAGCAGGACTTGTGATCCACCCCATGTCCCAAAACCCCAGTGTCTTTTAGAGAACATGGCCATTTGCATGTGGAAAGAATCTCTCAGAAGCTATGTAGCTAAGTCTAAATGGACAAAATTCCTAACAATCACACTGCTTGAGATAAGCGTAATGCCAGAATGAGATATGGACCTGATTCCTTTGGAGGACGATGAAATTTTAATCAGGGATAAAGGAAGTTGCTTATGGTTTGAAGATCAGTACATTCCAGAGCAAGGGACCAGTGACACATAAAAGGGGCTCTATTTTGTGGTTTGTGTAGAAACTGGGCTTAGAAGAATGTACAAGTACTCATGTACTGGTGCAGAGTCCAGGCAGAAGCAGTTGCAGCCAGGCAGTGCTGGAGAAGGGTGCTGTGACCCCTCCTGAAGGACTGCTGACCTCTGCTTCCCAGGAGGCAGGAGGGCAGCACAATCAGGGACCTGCTCCCTCCTTTCAGAGCTACACAGGAATAGCAAGGTACTGGACTGAAAGTTGTTTCCACTTGACTGATCAACACCACAAAGAAAATCCTCTGCCGCCCTCCTTAGCCAACCTCTGTTTCAGGCACATCAAAATCAACACTGGGATGGATAGCACCCATACTGTCTATAAGTGTCACTTGAAGGAAAAGATGCATTCCCAAACATAACTTCATATATAGATACATACATATGAAGCAAACCAGTTCTGCTTCCACATGACCCTTTTGGATATTCTCCAGCTGCTATCTGCAAGCCCCTCCTGTTGCAGCACAACAAAGACGTCTCTTCCAGTAGGAGCGCCAAGTGTCACACATCTTGTGTGACACACCTTTGGCTGCCCTTGCCTTGCACCCACGGCCTGCCCAGGCATCACGCATCAACACTTAGCTCATATTTATGTCTTCTGGCCAGCAGACCCAATCCAGAGCTTAATGCACACACAGGAAAGTGTCCTGCTGCTGGCCGTCAACAGCCACATCGTGGCAAATTTAAAAACCAAACTTCTCAATTCTCACTGAACCCGCATGCACCACTGCGGTGAGCTCCTGAGGCAGGAGCCTCCCTCCTCAGCAATGCTTTCACACCCAACCCTTCCAGTGCGTCTCCTACCTTCCAGGAGACACTCTTTCAAACCTCTGCAGCATCTCTAATCGTTGACACAACCAAAATGCATTAACTCCAGTAGCCAGCATCTTTGAGCACATCATTACCATTGCCTCCGAACCCTTAAACCTCTGTTACACCCCAGCCATAAAACATCACCTGTGTAAACTCATGTGTCACTCATGTCAGACTGCATATCAATTGCAAGGATGACCACAGTGACAGCTTGCAACATCAACTTTTTCCACCCCCCATCAGCTGTGGATATGAGATGACCAAAGGGACCAGAAATATCCTTTACACACGGCTCTGATTTGAAGTAGATTCTTCTTAAGGCAGCTGGACCCACACATTTAGCATGAAGAATTTCACCAGAATTAAGGGCACACAACCAATCTTGAGGCACAATGTGCTCAAAGCAAAAGAAAGGATTTTTGTGTGATTCACAAGCAGAATGTGAAGCCTGACCCAGCTCTATTTCATTTACTGAATTTGAGAAGCAGTCTATTAATAGTTCACTACCATATCCCTGCCCTGCTTCTCCATGCCAGGGCAACAGCTCTGCTAGCAAACACCAGTGATATAGGCACACATTTTCATACTGACACTGCAGAACACAGCTAATCCCAATTGTTTCAATTTAAACAGAAGTCATATTCACAAGAATTAACTGGAAACAGACAAAATTGGTCTTGAACTTCACTTAGTGTGAGCAGACAGCAATACCAGATTCAAGCTTTCAGGTATAGTCTCTGTCTCTTTTCTTCTCTCAGATTTTCTAAATTATTCTGTGCATTTACACTACAAAGTCTATCTGGCCAATAAATTACCAGCATAGATAGTAACCTGCTACTATTTCGACATCAGGTGAATGCTGCCAGCCAGCAAGGACACTAACAAAAGCCAAACTACCACACTACTTGAAATCCTGGAGTTACTACCCTTTTCAGGAAAAAAAAAAACCTGGAATTTTGATACAGGAGCATAAGACTGTGATGATCACTAGGCATCTCACACCTTCCTGCGAGAGCAGGATAAGACAGCCCAACCTTTCCCCATTTCTCAACAAAAAAAAATTAAAATTAAATACAATGGTGGTATTCACAGTCCAAGCAAGAACCATAAAGTACAACGGGGCCTCTGCATTTCACAATACCAGGTCTGACTCTTTACAGGGTCCCTATATATCCCCAAAGGGAAACATGATGGGATTTTGAAACCATTAATCTAACTAAACAGAATATTTGGCTTGCAAGCAGGGGAGTGGTAAAGCCTGTATTCCTTATTCATGACCCAACACTTTACTCAGGAGTGCAACGCTGTAATACTGTTATGCCAAAGCCTCACCACACAGTGACTGTACACCATCAATTAATATTAATTATAGCTTCTGAAAACCTTGGAATGCAAACCCTTCCAAAACTGCAAGGGTACACTAATCCTGCTCTAGCACTTCAGCTTCATGAAGGAACAATAGCCTTATTTTCTAGCTAGAATTCAACTACAGCTTTCACCTCTTCAGACAGGTCTAAAGCCCAGATCATTTGGCTAGCACTTGGGTCCCGCCCTCATCAGAGCTATGACTTCAGTTCTGAACCCTAAAGCCGTCTTTTCAACGAAATAAAGCCACTGAACAAGAATAGCTTGCGAGGCCTTTGTACAGATGGACAAAGACACACAGGCAACAGCACAAGTGGGCTGAAAAACCGCTGAGCCAGGACAGGATTAATGCCTGCATGGAACCTCAATGCTGTCCACTTTCATTTCCCCGCTCCAAGTGGAAAAAGCACAAGTGCATCTCCACAAAAATACTACAGGTTGCAGCAATTTTTCCACAAAAAGGCTCTGGCCTGGGTTTTGATGGTGTGAGGCTGCAGAGGAAGGCATTTTGTCTCTTAACAGCATGGTGATATGATGGCTTCCATTCAGTCTCCTGTTACCTATAGGGAACTTCCCCAACAGCTATGAATAAAGTGATTTACTTGACAGCATCCTCTGTATGTTTTCCCTAAAATTCCCCAGCTGAACTGAGAGCATTCTACAAGTCAAAGAGACAACACAGCCATTCACATCTTCTCCCATTGCCTCCTCCATGCAAATCCAGTCCGGAGGCACAGGCTTTAATCCTGTAGTCGTTAAAGGCTTTTGTCATTCAATGAGGCTTTCCCAATCCAGACCCAAGTAATGGCTTCTAAAGTCACATACCATCTCACATTACCTTCGGCATCACTCAAAACTGCACACAGTAGAGTTTAAGGGACCCAGCAGCCCCTGCCTCCAAGGGATTCACACCAATTTCTCTAAAGCAGCCAAACAATAGTTTTCTTTCCACAATTAGGAGCCTAAAGCAAATCCTGTATGAAATTGAAGATATCTAGCAGTAAGATCTGATTTGGGCTGAAGCACATACAGTGAAAACTAATAGGAATTTGAGCATTGTACAGATTTCTTCACACACAGTCAGTACAAGAATTCCTAAACAAGTGTAACTAAGAATATGAAGGCCATTCACCAGGTAAGAAAGCTTTCACGCTGCAGTTTTCCCTTCCTAATCTCTTCCTTAGGTGTACATGATCCAGACTAGCACTTCCAAGCAGTGTTCCCCAATACCTTTGGCAGGCTTTGGTCCTTAAAGCTGCTCCATTACAGAAAATACATGGAAAATCCCTTTCTGTCAACCCCCTGCTAGAGCCCTCTGAGAAAACCTGGCATCGTGCTGAATTCTGGGTCTGTGCTATGGCTCTGCAGTGATGGGGCTGGCCTGGGCTGCATGGACTGACAGGAGCAGCATCAGTCTCTTCCAACCTGCCCTCCAGCAGCACCCCAGCCACCATCCCTCGTGGATTTCAGGCTGCTGAAGCAGAAGCCTTACACACTTCGGATTCAGTTCCCAGCAAAGCCAGACAAAAGCCCAGGCCTGCCCCCAGGCTTTCCTCCACCAGCTCTTTTAAATCCCCTTAACAATCCCCCAGACCCCCCCTTTCCCCACAAACCCACCAGGACCCCCGGGCTGGAGGAGAGAGGGGTTCAGCCCCTCACCACCAGCCCTCCATACCTTGCCCGACTGCTGTGTCTCCCATTCTGCATCCCTGTCTGATAAAAGCTGGGGAATGCACGACTATGAAGACTGAGAAGTGTTCCCCATAATTCTTATTAAGAGAGCACTGCTGCAGTGAATTATGATTATGTTGTGTAATGAAATCATCAGAGAATAAAGATGTGGCTGTATATCCATCCCCAGCTATCCCAGGCAGCCAGGAGTAATTTACAAACAGATTGGGCCAACATTTAAATATAAACAACCAAGAGCTTAGATGTACAATAACACATTATTTCCATATCAGTTTCAAATACTCTTGTAGGCCATAAAGCTCAGTCATCCAATGGAAGTTTAAAGATCCCAAATCATAAGAGTTAAACCTCCTTTCACCTAAGTTACAGAGTAACTCAGGCTGAAAAAAAAAAAACAATATCAATTCTGTATTAGGTTTTTCTATTAGGTCTCATTCCAATGGATGCCAACAAAAGTGAGGTAGCAGGCACTATAAGCAAAAAAAGAAAAAAATAGGCATGTACTACTGTGATTTTTACTAAATGCTACAAAATCCACCAAGAACAGGGTAACAGCAAAAGACGGCATCTAAACTTTCATTCTCTTTAGATATTACTGGATGATACTACTTCATTCTGAAGATCTGGAACTTTAATGTAAAAATCTGCCTTTTCAAAGGTATTTGGACAGATAAGTCTTTGACCTAACCAAAGTACTGTAAACGTGGTACCTAGAAAAGGACAAGCACCGGGGCATATTAGGTTTGATTCACCAGGACAGTGACAATTTCATGGCAGGGGAGAGGGAAGGTCGGGGGGAGCAGCTTCTCAGCTTTATGAAGCCATAACACAAAAGGAAATTTTCCCCCTGCAAACGCTCTCAAATCACTGACTGTCGGTGTCTTTTTAACCGGGAGCTGCCGCCCGAGAAGGGGCTGGGGCCGGGCCGAGCATCCCCGCTCCGCCCTTTCCCACGCCGCGGGAGCCACGCGTGACCTTCGCTGCACCAGGCGGGTCCTGCGCGGCCCCCGCGGCGGCAGCGGCGCCGGGCCGAGGGGGTTAAGCGTGGGAGGAGTGTACATAAGGTGGTGGATCCAGAGCCAATGGGGATATTGCGCTATAGTTAGACACTGGATTCTAAGCGATGGTGACCATAAAGGCTGCTCAGGGCTGAGCTGCTCTGAATGACACCAGCACGGCGCCTTTAGTTCCCGGCTTATAAGGCAGAAAAAAAAAAAAAGCACAGGAAGATCAGCTAGGCTTACCTGCAGTTCACACCACGCGACTTCGACCCACGTCTCCGTGTCCAGTCCCTTGTAGACTGTTTTGAAGGATCCCCGCCCGAGTTCAATATCAAACTTTAGGAACCTGCCATCCGGCGAGGTGGCAACCGCTTTCATATCAGCCTCCTCCTCGGGCTCCTCTTTCTTAGCCTTGCCCTGGTCCTTGGCAGCATCCTGCGCCTCTCTCCGCTCCACATCCTTGCCTGGCTCCTTCTGCTCCTCGGCGCCCGCGGTGCTGCCCGCGGGCGGCGTTGCCCGCGGCTCCCCGGAGCACTCGGCCTCCCGGCCTGCCGCCTCCGCCGCCCCCTGCCCCGCCTTCGCCCGCTCCGCGATTATCCTCCTGGTTTTGGGGAGCAGGATGATTCTCCGCTGGTGCTCCGCCTCGGGCAGGTCGAAGGCGGGCTCCTCCTGGTCCGAGTCCACCACGCTCCTCCGCAGGAACCGCTGATGGACCAGCTTGGGGTCCCTGGAGCCGGGGCCGCGAGGAGGCGGGGTGGGGGCCGCGGGGGCTGCCGGCGCTGCAGCAGCGTCCGTGTCTGCGGCCGCCCCGCTCCCCCCGCCGCCGGGCCCATCCATGTTCACGCCGGTCTCCGCGGCCGGGGGAGCGCCGGGCTCGGCAGCCGCTGGAACCCCGCCACGGCCGCCGCCTCTGCCGCTCCGCCGAGGTGCCGCTCTGGCATCACCCCCACTTTCCATCCGGGCCGAGGGCTCAGCGCCCGCCGCCGCCCCGGCCCGGGGGAGTCACCGCGAGCCGCGCCCGCGCCGCCACCTGCGCGGGGCAGAGCGCAGCCCTGAGGCGCCGCCACGGCCCGGCCCGGCCCCCGGGCACCTCCCCCGGCCCCGGGGCTCCGACGAGCCGGGCCCCCGGGCCGGGCCGCGGCCGCTCTGACCGGCCTCCCCCTTGTCCCCGGTGCCCGGCAGGGGCGCGGCCGAGAGCGCCAGACGACGGGTGCAGCCCCTCACCTGCGGCGGGCCCGCGCACAAAGGCGCGGCCGGGCCGTTACTTACGTGCGGAGCCGGGGGCTGCCGCGCTCAGCGCCATGCGCGGGGGAAGGCGGGCGGCGGAGGAGGGGCGGCTCCGCCGAGCGTGCGCCTGCCCGGGTGCGCGGCGGGGCCGGGGACCCGTTGCCGGTGCGGCGCTCCGCGGCACGGCGCGGCTCGGCTCGGCCCGCCCCTGCGCCGCAGCCCGCCCCCGCCGCAGCGCCGGCCCTGCCGCACCTCCCGCTCCGCGCCCGGCGGCTCCGCGCCCCTGCCCGCGGGCACCCTGCGGCAGCCCCGCCGCGCCTCCGCCCGCCGCCGCTTTTTTGTCAGTGGCAGAGCTCCCGGGCAGCGCCCATTTAGGGCACCGGCGCTCGGCGACCGCCAATGAGGCTGCAGAGGGTGGGCGGCCGCCCCTCGACCTCGGCCCCCGTTTCCCCCGCCCCTCCCGGCCCCGCCGCAGACAATGGGAGGGTCCCGCGCCCCGCCGCGGCCTCGCTCCGCGTCCGGCAACGTCCGCCCCTTGGCAGGTGCCCCCACGGGCCCGAGAGCATCCCCCGAGAGCATCCCCCGAGAGAGTCCTCCCATGGCATCCTCCCGACAGGCATCCCCCGAGTGTATCCCCTCCAGAGCATCCCGCCGAGAGCATCCCCCGAGAGCCTGCCCTCCACAGCATCCCTCCCAGAGCATCCCCCGAGTGCATCACTCCCAGACATCTCCCCCAGAGCATCTCCCTGAGCGCTCAGTGCCCGCGCAGGTGTGGGATGAGTGCAGGGCGCGGGCCTCAACTCCCTCTGATTTCTGGATCCAGGAGGTGGCTGTCCCAAGAAGCCGATTATCATGCCTGCGAGTAAAGGGAAGGTGACTTGAAGGGAACTGGATACTATTTGCACACAGCATCTTTGTATCAGCATCCCTCAAATGCAAAATGTGACCAGGGACCGACTCACACGTGGCCACTGCAAACACCACACAGCCCACGCACGTACTGCGTGGCAGGTCACAACACATGACAAGCCTCACAACCTTGGGTTATCTGTTATCTTTTTTGTGGTTTTTTTTCTTTATTCCAGGCAGTTCAATAATCAGTCTATGGATATTGACCCCATCATTCACTGTGACCAACACTTCAAATTAGCCTAGATAGAGGGAAACTTTGATCTCGACATCCATCTGTGCTTCGAAGAACCCACCTGGAGCACTGCCTCCAGTTCTGGGGGCCTCAGCACAAGAAGAATATCAACCTGCTGGAGCTGGTACAGAGGAGGCCACAAGAATAATTGGAGGGCTGGAGCCCCTCTGCTCTGGAGACAGGCTGGAAGAGCTGGGGGTGTTCACCTGGAGAAGAAGGGCTCCAGGAGAGCTGGAGAGGGACTTTGGGCAACAGCCTAGAGGGCCAGGACAAAAGAGAATGGCTTCCCGCTGCCAGAGAGCAGGGTTAAATGGGATATGGGGAAGGAATTATTGCCTGTGAGGATGGGGAGGTCCTGGAAGAGGTTTCCAAGAGAAGCTGTGGCTGCCCCATCCCTGAAAATGTCCAAGGCCAGTTGGGATGGGGCTTGGAGCATCCTGGGATAGTGGAAGGTGTCCCTGTCCATTGCAGGGTTAGGAATGAGATGGGCTTTAAGATTTCTTCCAACCCAAACTTCTGTAATCCATCTTTAGGTGAGGTCAGAGACGTGGGACACTGGCTTTGCCAAAGGCTGTGCCCTGTAACAGCTGTGACATTTCTGCTCTGTAAATTCACAAAAGGACTCTGGTTGCCACTACTGCCAAGCTGCTTTCTCAAGTATTAGGTTCATACAAACATACCATATGTTTTTGTTATTAAAATTTAAAGAAATAAAGAAAAAGAAAAAGATAAGTTTTACCAAGTAAAATCCCTGAGATTTCTGAGGGAAAGGAAGTTGACTGTCAGGCAACCGTAATTAGTTCTTCTTTTAATTAATTAATTTTCAGTCCAGAATGATTTTTAAAAAAAACAACTTTAAAATAAGAAACTGGGTAGTTATTGTACTGGTGTTTTATTTTTCACACTTCACTAATAATTCAGCCTCGTGGATGCATTTGATCTTTCAGTGGTTTGCTTTTTGAAGTGTTCAAATATCAGTGATATTTCTAGGACTTGCAATTGTGGCATGAAACACGGATTTGTGTGCTGTATAGAAACCCGAATTCCCGAATATTAGTCTTATATGCTGGGCTCTGCACCTCTCTGTGCAAATGGAGATTTGGTACATGGAGAGCAGTCTGCAGTTACCAGGAGAAAAGAAGGGAAGGGGAAGAGCTCTGACACCTTCTCCTACTTATTACATAAATTGACCTAAAACTCTCTTCAGAGCAACAGAAATTCCCACCAACATGTAGAAAAAGAATAAGTTTCAGGGTAATTAGAGGGCTAAACGTAGCTGGCAGTATTTCACTCTGCAGGTGGACAGGATAAAATGGGAATATTCTAGAGCTGACCAAATACCAACCCCAAAACCCACAATCGAGAAAAATTTGGGGGAGGGAGGGGGGGGGGGGGGGGGGAAGAAGACTGGATTTCCCTGTCTGCCAGGTCTTGCAAGAAGAAAGAGGGAATCTGTACACCCTCAGGTGTAGGGAACATCCCACCTCTGCCTCAGGAAGATACATGAGCACTGCCATGCTGCACCAGTGTCCCCTCACCCCTTCCCAGGGCTCCACAGACAAAACAAGACCTGTTCTCACAGCTGAGTTTTTGTGCTGTCCAGTGCTACATGGTGCCCAGGGCTTTTCCTGTGTCCATATGTCTACTGAAAACTTAGCAATAATTTGCATGTCACAAACTTAATCATGATCCACTATCAAGTGCTCTAAGTCTGTTACATGATGATCTTTAATATTCTAAAATGGAAAGAAAATGCTTCTTCCCAGACAGCTGTTTGACCTTTTCCATGCTGCCCTCTGCCTGCTCCACGTCCCCAGGTGAGTGAGCTGGGCAGAGGTGTGACAGCACGGGGCACCGCGGGACCGGGCTCCACACCCCACTCAGGCAGTGCCACACCTGCAGAGCAGCATGGCACAGCATGGGCAGCTGTGGGACTGGCCCCAGTCTGATCCAGCACTCCATGGCAGCAAACAATGGCCCATCCCAGCAGAGGGATGCTACCCAGTAGACAGAGAAGTTTTCCTCAGCCATCAGGAGCTGTCATCCCAGCCTTCCCGAATGTCAATGACCACAATGGACACACAGCCATGGAGGGATCCAGTGCCTAGTTCTGCCATGTCCTGTGCAGTCCCAAGCCAGTCCCCTGTCCCAAGTTCATGCCTGATGGGTGAGGAATGCTCAGCAGGCATATGGGGTGGGCTGCAATGGCACCCAAAGTACAGACTGGCACACTCTGCTTCTGCCATCTACCCAAAGCCCCCAGCACTGGGGACAGTCACCTACAAGCTACCTTTCCATAAGGGAGAATGTCCGTCCTGGGCAGGGGACCTCACACTGGAACAGGCTGCACAGAGAGGGTGCAGAGTCTCCCCCACTGGGATACTTCAGAGCTGTCTGTGGACACAATCCTGTGCTCTAGAATGTCTCTGTTTGAGTAGGAGCACCTGGTGACCCACTGTGGTCCTCTCCAACCTTCTCCACCCTGTCATGAGCTATTTTATGGGGTTGCCTCTACTTTCCTCAGTTTACCCAAAACAGAAGTCTGTTATTGATTTTCCTGCTCACCTGTTTCATCCTGTGCAAGCCAGCAGACACACAGACACAAGGATGTTGTTCTACCCACACAGCTTACTACATCAGTGTGCTGTGTTACCAAAGGGCATGAAAAAAGATGAACAGTTGCAGTTTTCCTGAATGTTGGATCATCAGCCATCATCAGAGCAAGCTAGAAGCAGCTTCACCCTTCAGAGCTGACTGGTATGCAGATGGCATTGGAAATTATAGCATGTTTCAACTAACAGGCGGCGAAGGTGTTACCTCAGACTGTGACCTTAATCAAGCCTTTGACTTGGAGAACTGCTCCTTGCAGGAATGAAAGGATGCTCATCCCTCCGGTGAAGTTCTCCCTCCATGCACGGTGCTGAGTGAGACACGTGTCACCCCAGAGCACAGATGGGCATTTGCACTTGACAAGCAGATTACCACTGGTCTGTCTTTGACTCAACTCACTTCTGGCAGGAACAGTCAGTCACTCACTGACACAGAGCAGGACAGCTTGTCCCAGTTAATAGCTAGTGTTAGTTTTAAAAGGGAGAAGAAGAACCATTTTCACTTAAAAACAACCCTTATTTTCCTTCCATGTTTGTTAGTTTCGAGTGAGGAAGTTCAGTCCTGTTCAACCAGCTTGCCTTTCAGGTTCTCAGATACTGAGAAATTTTTTATTTGTTTAAAATAAATGCTTTCAGGACACCATGGAAACCTCTGTACTGGCCTCCAGTTTTCTATTAACTCAGTTTTTTATATAATTTATGACCAGATTGAATCAGGTCAAACACCCATTGAGAGCTACTTTCAGTTGCACCCAGGGTATGCTCTTACACCTGCACATGTGCTATGGGCCCTAATGTAGTGTTATGTAGTAATTGTTTTTTTCTTAGAAAGAGCAATAATGACCATTTAAAAACCCAACTTCACAATATATTCTCCGTTAGGTCATCTGTGTTCTGTTCTAATAATTTGTTTATAGAGACTGTAGATACAGTGGTCCAAGTATCATAGAATCCTAGAATCCTGAAAGGATTCAAGGTCATCTCATTCCACCCCCTGCCATGGGCAGGGACACCTCCCACTGTCCCAGGCTGCTCCAAGCCCCATCCAGTCTGACCTTGGACACTGCCAGGGATCCAGGAGCAGCCAGAGCTTCTTGGGAAACCTGTGCCAGGGCCTCCTCACCTTTATAGTAAAGAACTTCTTCCTAAGTATCAGTTGATCTCAATTTGATGGTTGGACTTATGTTAAAGGTCTTTTCCAACCTTAATGACTCTGATTCTATGATACTCAGTCATTGAGTTAATACAAACTAATCACAAAAGCATAAACAAGCGTCTCTTTATGTCAGAATGATGGATGCTGTTGGCAAACTCACCTTGCAGGTTAGGGAGCCAGGCAAGGGCAGGGAGCAAGCGGTGGGAAGGTGTGTGCCACCCTCCTCAGGAGGGGCTGGGCTCCATTTATCTTTCTTTGCCCTGCAGTGTGACACTGGTACAACACATCATTCTAACATGCATGACAAGCTTAGACAGAAAAAAATGTTCCATGTTTTTAATTCCTACAGATTTTAATAGGCATAATAATATGCCACCACATTACCTCTCAGGTTCCTTAAATAAACAAGCTTAATGGTGCTGCACAGAAGTTAATGGGCAGTATCTTCATTGCTGTATGGATTTATGAGGTGTGATTGCTGCTCCCCAGCCCAGGAACCAGCTGTGCCTAGGGAATTGTGTTCAGGCCTCCCTGAAGGGCAGCTTAGTCAGCAAAAACACAGTTATTTTACAATTCCACGATTTACATTGAGCATTATCTCTCCACACCACTCTACAAAGGTGAGATTTATTTTTCAGACAGGCAGCCTGTCATCTTTCCCACACCAAATCTGACCAATGATGAATAGTTGTTTTAAAATTACTGTGTAATTCCAAAGTTTGTACTTAATTATTTATCTGCTTTTCTTTGCCAGAAAACAATGGCTTTCAGCCTGCCATATGCCCAAATGAATGACCCAATTAATTTCCAAATGCTCCTGCGTGTCCACAGGGATTGCAAGAGTTCAAAGAGTAAATTGGGTTTTTTGAAAACCTCTTTCACCTCTTGTGCCATTTCCCGCTATGATCCCTCAGGTACCTTTATAATGAAAACAAAATAGATGGAAAAAGCAATGTAAGAATTAGATCAAAACAAGGAACAGAGCAAAACAGACCAAATCAAGGAGTTGAATGTGACACTTAATAGCACGCTTAGGACTTTCCAAAATGTTAAATATTTAAGTTGAGCAAGTGAATACCTTTTACTTTTTATTTTTAACATGAAGCTATATTTTATCAAAGAGCCCATCGAACACATTGTGTTACAAAATATGCAGATTTAAGACATAACGACAGTGCCATTATTCCTCTTAACATAAAAGATGGGGCATAAGTTCTTCTAACTTCAATAAGAACATCTGCTGATCTGGTCTCTATGCAACACTGCTCGTTATACTGAGCTCTTTGATCCCGGCTTTTCCATGAACTGAAGAAATGGTGAGAGCACAAAACCTCAGCACAAAATCCTCCCTTCATGCAATGTGCGTTTAGCGACAGGGTCATGTCACAAACGAGTTTGAACAGGTGCTGTGCTGTGAAGATTGCACCCATGTGCCTGACTGGTTCCAGTGGCTCTGGACACACCACTGTGAGGAACACCCAAAAGTCACAAGTACCTCTATCATAACATTAACCTGAAGTTAAAACAATATTTAGAAAAGTTAACCACTAAAGGAATACAGAAACTGTGTCACACACGGATGGCAATGAAAGACCTGTGGAGTCAACACCTGTGCTCCAAACAGCCTTCATCCTCCACCCTCCTCATGAGAAGCCTCCTGTTTAGTACACTGACACTTCATTTTTAAGAGCTTTTAAGTAAGCAGCAAACATCACTGGCTTCCTGAGGGGAGTCACCACATGGACACGCAGAGCTTCAAGCCTGTTTAGGGGTCACAACAAGGACAAGGAACCTTTTGGAGTCCCAAGGTGACTGAGATACATGACCAGGCCTTTCAGCCAATGCTGACTGCTCTGCTGGAATCATTGGAAAGCAGGCAGTACATTCAGGATAAATAGGTGCATCCATGGACTCAGTGCTCAGACATGGAGTGTGGGCTACACAGGAGAGGTGGCCTTGTGTCATCTCCTGCAGACGTATGCAGTTGCTTAGTATAATGTTGCTCTTCTCTCTGCTGGATCCCCTGCAAACATCTGAAAAAGCCATAGATTCAGTGAGGTTGGGAAAGCCCTCTAGGGTCATCAAGTCCAACCATTAACCCAGTACCACCTTAATCACCAGTAACCCAAGTGTCACATCTACACATCTGTTAAATCACTTCAGGGATGGTGACTCTGCCATCGCCCCGGGCAGCCTGTGCCAGAGCTGGACAACTCTTTCAGTGAAGAAATTTTCCCTATTACCCAATCTAAACCTCGCCCAGGGCAACTTGAGGCTGTTTCCTCTTGTCCTGTCACTTGTTAGTTGGGAGAAGAAACCCACATCTGGCTACACCCTCCTGTCGGGGAGATGCTGAGAGTGAAAAGGCCTCCCCACGAGCCTCATTTTCTCCAAACTACCTCAGTTTAAGCTGCATCACAGTTTAAGCTACATGTGTGGCTTTTTTTCTTGTAATAAGAATTAGTGGAGAGCCACTGGTGTGTATGTTCAGAGTCACAGCTACCTCTGAATTGTTTTTAGAGGTCATAATAGAATATCACTCTTACTCTTATGCCTTGTAGAATAATACTCCAGAAGAGCAGTATTCAGTATTTGATGAATAAGTATGGCACATTGCTATGTCAAAATTTCCTTCTCATCTGTCAGTCCAACACAACAAAGAAGAAAGTGAGAAATACCACGGTATAAAGAAGCTGCAATTACTGTTTCCAGTTCCCAAGAAGAAGCCAGAAAATCCATTGAAGATCCTACCTCAGACCACAGACAATAGATTCCAGGACTGAGTCCTTTGTTCTTTTTCCTTCTTCTCCCTGATAACAGCAAAAGGCTGCACATGAACCCTTGATCTCGGGACTCTGCCAAGAGTTGGCATCCTGCATGAGGAGGGTTTAGGAAGAGCCTTTGAGACCTCTCAGTTACAACATACCTCCAAAAATAAAAGCAGCATATCTCACTTTGGGTACCAAACATCAAGGTCTGGAGTTCAGGTTCAGATGTTAAAATTCAGTGTTTTCAAAACATCAGATATCATTCATTGGTCAGTAGTATTTGTCTGATAATTTAGAATAAGTGTTGGACAAAAATAAAAACATAGAATTCCATAAGATTTGCAGAGCAACTAATTTATACTTAACAAATAGTTTAGAAGACAGCAGAGTGAAATTGGAGCAATGTCCTGAATTTCCAAGTAGGCTCTAAACACAAGACCTATGTCTGAGCCAAGGTCCCAATTCTGGTTTAATTGCACTGACTGGCCATTGATTAAAATGAAGGCAGGATCAGCGTGTGATATAATAATTTCCTAGTTTAATTGTGGGTCTGCTCACTGTGCATGTGCTTGTTGAGTAAAAACATGCACTCAAAGGAATGGGGGGTCTCCCACCCAGATACATCCCAAAAATCTGCAAGGGAAATTAAAACATGATTTTTAATCTGAAAAATTAACCAAATGTGACACAATTCTACCCATCTCTTATCCTAGATATCATACATTCAAAGATTCTAAGCCCATATTTTAACTTTTTCCTTGAAATTAGCACACTATACATTTTATTGCTTTTGAGAAGAAGAGATGATTACCAAAGTCATTAGCAGCTAGGCACCAGCACCTTGCTCATTAGAATTTATGGTTTACTTTCTGGGCAGGGATTTGGCCCATTTTCAAGACATAGTGACAACTGGTTGTGTAATTGAAGAGTAAGTTTACAAAATTATGTATGTGAGAGCCAAAATCACTAAGCACCACCAAGTGGCATGAGAGAGAAGGTGTTGCCATAACGTTGAAGCATTAGATGATTTCAAAGGAACTGATCTCTCTTTATGCTGCCATAATTCAGTCTGCAGCTACCTATGTGGCAGGTGTAGAGCATTGAGGGAGAGATTCCCTGCAATATAATTATTATCCACTATTCAACTTGTGATCCTGCAGTGCAGATCCACTCATCCATCCCACAGGTTACCATAGCATCATGGAATACCCTGAGCTAAAAGAGAGCCATAAGGATCATAAAGTCCAACTCCATGTGTGTCTGTATTTTGAGCTGTGGACACATCATGTCCTTTAAGATGTAGACCATTAGATAAATATTACAAATAACTATTAACAGAAATAACAAGTTCCTTGTTAAGAGAGTGCTTATTTGTCTACTTTGCTCTACTGCCAAATACTTCAGTGATCTTCTCAGTTCAAAACCACATATTAAGGACACCTGCATGTTACAGGTAATTTTGGCAAACATGTGGTAAATGTTTTTCATGCTGAACTGCTGGTTGCCAATTCCACTGCGTTGTCATTATACAAGTGTTAAGTTAGAATTGGGTTGAGTTCAAAAACATGTCTGCTTTCTCCAGGTCTATCAGCTGATGTGATAAAGGCCATCATTTTCATCCAGAAAAAAAACGCCCAACAATCTTCATTGCACAGAGCTCCAAGGATGTTACTTTTAGAATCCCTTAACATGTTTAATGTCAACCCTAGCAGGGTGTTCTCTCTCTCAGTGAATGATTCAGAATTGCAGTGCTCCCCCAGAGCAACGATAGAGGCTCAACATACTACAGGAAAGGTGCCAACACCCTGGGACAGGTCCCATAGTGAGAGTAATAATAAAACTCCACTACAACTACTCATAGTACTGTTATCAGCAGTGGTTTGGGGGATATTTTACCCTTTGTTTATTTTTTAGGGGACCATTACATGTCATATAAGATGCTTTAAATTGTGAATTTGACATGGGAAATAAGCCAGGTATACTTTGGTGTGCCCAGAGCACAGAGGGAGAGAGCACACTGGGGAAATAAAAGCAGCAAGTACTGTGCAGTTCCCTGAGTGGACTGGCGTGATGCAGTGTGGTAACAGGAAGAATGAAGCCACCACTGCAGTCACCAGGCATCTCAGGCTGCTGGCTGGTAATCACATCTGTCTGGGACTGTTGGGATGGCAGTACCACCAGTCAGGGAGGAAAGGAAGGAAAAACTGACAGAAAAAAACCCTCAACAAAACAGCCCCAACAAAACAGCCCCAAACAAAAAAGAAAGAGTGAAAAAACTGCAGGACTGGATGATCCTTGTGGGTCCCTTCCAGCTTGGGATACTCTACAGCTGTATGATTCTATGTTTCATCAGTGTCTGCTAGTCACACCAGAATGACTAAACCTCAGTTAAACCCTGCAAGCTATCTAAAAATAATGTTAGATTTTAATCTTTGCTCAAGATAATTCAAGGTATTTTTCTCTCTCTCACATATTACTTGTCTCAGTAATGTCAGGACTGACATTAAAGCAGCTTCCCGAGCATAGAGGAGAAGTTATTACTATGTTCCCAGGGTTTAAAGATGAATGCCTTTTAATATAAAAGTTTCCTAGCAACTTGTGTTCTGAGCCCAGAACATATTCCAGAGGCAGTGATGCTTTCAGCGTTGTCTCCATCTGAGGCAGTCGCTGTGCTCTGCTGCCATTCCTGCCTCCACAACCCACAGCACTGCAGAGCAGCAGTCTCCTCTCCCTAGGTTCCTCTCCTCACCGTCTCCCACTTTTCTCTTACACATGAAAACATCTACCCACCCTTGTCTAGTGATGTGTATCTGTTGCTTTTCTTCGGTGTTCTGAGGGAGCATCTCCTTTTCCCTCACTGAGTATCAGTCTCCTGAGTATTTCTGGCTCTCACATTACTTAGACTGCATATGCTCCAAACTAGGCAGCCCTTTTATCTGTGTTTGGAGAGCTGTGGACAGCAGAAGGATGGTCCTGGACCTGCACCAGCACCTACCCACCTGCAGCACCACATTCTCCAGCATTGTGCACGAACACAGAGCAAGAGCAGGGAGCAGGAGCACCTTCCACATCAGGAACTGCATCCCACAAGAGAAATAAACACAGGAAATGGCTTAGTAAACTGGGTTTTTTATATGATTGGGGAAGAGGAAGGAAAGGGGAAAGTAAAGGAAAGGAAGAAGGAAAGTAAGAAGGAAAGGAAGAAAGAAGGGGGTGAGGGTTATCCTGTAACTCCTTTAAAAGGGAATCATGATCCAAAAGGTTATGGCCAGGCCACTAAGTCTTGAGGAAAATCCTTTGGAGTGTGGGTGTGGAGACTCAGGTCTGTGACAGAAGGTTCTTCTTCCCAGGAGCAGATCCTGACCAGACCACCGCCCTCTCTATCCAGGGTTCCCCTCTCATGATCAGGGCTCTCCAAGTGCTGAGAGAAACCATAGGGGAGGGAGGGCACAGGTAGGGAGATGGGATGCTGGGGAATTTGTGAAGATTGAGAGGAGAAAAAAAAAATTCACCCCTGACTATTTCTTGGAGGAATTGGGCCCAGATGCTAGGATTGTAAAGTGAAAACAGACAACTGTCTGTCTGGCAACCTGAAAAAATACTAGAAATACCAGTAGTGGGTACTGCTCTTCCCCTCGAAGCAGGGGATGCCAGCAGAAAGGCATGTTTAGGGATCAAACACAAGTTACACAGTCTCAGAGGGAACAGTGCCTTCCTCACACTGAGGTGCAGCTGGTTCTCAGCAACTGAAGGGTGGATATCACAGAATCACAGACTGTTTGGGTGGGAAGGCACCTTAGAGCTCATCCAGTGCCACCCCTGCCATGGCAGGGACACCTCCCACTGCCCCAGGCTGCTCCAAGCCCTGCCCAGCCTGGCCTTGGGCACTTCCAGGGATCCAGGGGCAGCCACAGCTGCTCTGGGCAACTTGAGCTGGGGCCTCCCTACTGAGCTGTCTGTAGCTTGGGTGGAAGTGCAGCCCTTTCTGGCTTTCACAGTTCCCAGCAACATTTGAGGATGTGTGGCATTAGGAACCATACAATGTGCAAAGGCCAAATCATCCAGATCCTAAAGGGACATTGCCCCGAGCACTTGCTGGTCTCAGAGGAATAGGAGGGCAGTGGGATTTCCATCAGTTTCCTGCTAAGTCAGGCTGTTCCAGCCCTGACTGCAAGGACGCAGGCTGCTAGTGAACAGTCTACACAGCAGCATCTATGAGCAACATGTGAGCTCTTTTGTGATCCCTTTCTCACTTATTTACTGCAAAAACATACTAATGAAGTTTTGCAAACACAAGGGTAGGCAGAAGCAGCTGAGAAACCACACTGTCTGTGGTTTTGTGATACAGCATTTGCTTTAATGCATCCCTCAACAGCAGGTTGCAAGACTGAGTTAGAGAAGCTTCAAAGAACATTACTTTCAATTTACTCAGTTCCTACAAGGAGAAATTCATATGTAATGTCACAGAATACATCTTGATTCCTTCATTTCACAGCAGTTCTACAGTGCCCCATCCCATTAAATGAAGGTGCCTCACACCAGCTGTGCCAGCTCTGAACCCTGCAAAGTGCCACAGGGAACACAAAGCCAGGAGTCAATCACTGGCACACAGAGCTCTCTGCCAAGGGCTGGACAGGCTTTGGAGTTGCCTTAGGACAGGTAGGAAACCTTCCTTGGGTTTGTTTATAACACAGGTCATTCTGAAGCTGTAGGGAATATGCTCTATACAGGGACCTGATCTTGTTAGCAGGCCCTTAATGTTTGCATATTATGGGATCTCTAGGCTGAGGAGTCAAAGTTGCCCAGAAAAATTCTAACACATAGTTCCTTGCAAAGGGAGCCATGACCCCACCCCAACTGCTTTGAGAATTCATGCACCTGCCTCAGAGATTTCTTCCACAGGTCAATAAGGATGTGAGTCCCTTTTCTTTGATTAGGGCAAATGTGAAGCAGAAATGGCTTTAGGGGAAAAGTTGTCTTTGTGCATCGGGGGCTGGTGTAGGAGAGAAAGGCTCTTCATTTCCCTTTGACCCCAGAAATCAGACCCCAGGCACCTCCATTTGGGAGCCGGTGCCTTGCTGAGCGCAAATTCCTTGATGCTGAATGTTACCAATCCAGCAGCATTCTCACAAGAGACAGATTTGGACTTGGCAAAGAGGAGGCATAACTGGGATTCCTCTGCTGAATGTCAGGGGTATCTCACCCTCTCCCTTCCTCTCCCAGGGGACTGGGCTGCAAACCACCTCCTGAAGAGTCTGTATTTTTCTTGTTTCTGCCAATTCTGGGATAAAAGGGATAATTTAGGTTCTTGCTATGGGAGGAAAATATTCAGATAACCTTTACAGTGTTAATTGCAGCACACACAACCCAAGCTTAAGCCATATGTTTTCATTTGGCTCACAGAGCACACTTTGCACACTCTCCTCTCTCCTTATCGGGTTCTACATCTGATTCACTTTATTTATAGACATCTGCCTTTCCCAGGCAGCAGCTCTGGCCCTTCTCGCTCTCCAGAGCTCCCTGACAGGAGGCTGCAATCAGGGGGTTTCTCAATCTCTTCTCCCATGTAAAAAGTGATAGGACAAGAGGAAACACCTTCACGTTCCACCAGGGGAGGTTCAGGCTGGATATTAGGAAAAAAAATCACTGAAAGAGTGGCTAAGTATTGGAACAGCCTTGGGATGTGGTAGAGTCCAGGGCTGTTCAAAATAAGAGCAGACATGGCACTTTGCCATATGGTTTAGTGACCAGGTTGGGTTTTGGCTGAAGACTGGCTGACCTTGGAGGTCTTTTCCAACCTTGATGATTCCATATTCCATGATTCTTCAGAGCTATGTGTTACAGCTTCTATCCCATAGCAAAAGCTAAACAAACAAAGGAAAAACACTCTGCAGCCCAGGAGTGCTGCCCTTCACATATTGCCAAAGTCACAGTGAAGAAACAGCCAGAAAAGATAGGGTCCTATCATGCCCTAAGCTCATATTCCTCTTCTGCTACTTTAAGTGTGCAAGTATCACAGAACCAAGAATAGCTTGGGTTAGAAAGGACCTTAAAGCCCATTCAGTTCTACCCCTGCCTTGGGCAGGGACACCTTCCACTTACCCAGGCTGCTCCAAGCCCCATAGAGCCTTGGACCCTGCCAGGGATCCAGGGGCAGCCACAGCTGCTCTGGGCAATTTGTGCCAGGGCCTCCCCACCCTCACAGGGAACAATTTCTTCCTAGTATCTAATCCAGATATAGAGATGTTCCCCCTTGTCTTACCACTATCTGCCCATGTACAAAGTCAGTCTCCATCTTTTCATAAGCCCCCTTAAGGTACTTGAAGGATGTGTCTGCTCACTTTCATTCATGCAGGAGTAGAAGAATTCTTTCACAAACACAAACATAATAAATCCATAATGAGCTGTTATCATACATACTGTTGATTCCCTTCTTTAAATCCATCCTCTGGATTTCAGCCATGTACCCAAAACTACCAATAACCTATCTTTGAAGTTCTGATAACATTTAGTCCTTTTAAATGAACTTTTGAAAGCAGGACAAACCTCCCAGCTCCCAAGCCAACCTTCCAGGGCAGGGCAAGGCATCTCCTGGTACTTCCAAGCTTTCAGTGCTATGGAGTTGTCATAGCCGCTCAAGGGGACCAGTCCTGCTTCAGCAGCAACCATGGACCCAGCCCTGAGGGACAGAGAGACCGAAAGATATCTGCCAATTTTCCTTTCTGCTTGGAAGGAAAGCAGGAAGGAACATTCTGATCCTACTCTTACCTCATAAAAAAATTGTGCTGAAAGTTCAGTTTCTGATCTCAGTTTTGCTATGTAAACTTAATTCCCTGATCCTGATTTTTTGCAGATTCTTGTCCTTTCTTAGCCTCATTTTTAAGGCTTCATTTCTTTTTGCTTGTAAACTGTTGCTCTAAAGAAACCCCCGTGATGAACTAGAGGAGGAAAAACCTAGTAACACCTGTACTCATAATGCCCACTTTCTTTACAGTTTGACACGGTCTCTTAAATGTTTTTGGAACAGCTCTTTAGTGCTGTTCCTGCTCTCTGCAAGTGACTGAGATGATGGCAAAGCACTCAGAAACTGCTCTGGGAACAGAGGGGACTGCCACTGTGATGAGACTGCTGCAAATCCTAACTCCATAACCATGCTGGCCTGTAGCTGCTTGAGGTACTATTTTGCTCATTCCAGCAGTCATTATTAGTCAGTGCAGTTATTCCTTCCCCATGGGGCTAGAAAACCGTAAATAGCAAAAAGAATAGGAATAGGCAGCAGTCAAGCAACAGAATATTAAAAAGGTCATATGAAGTGCACGGCACCAAAATATTGGAACGGCTGTATTCGAAGATGGAATTCTGATAATAGCCACTGAATTCTAAGATAATACTAGCATGGAAAACTGGCACAGAATGTGAACTTGGAAACAAGAACTGTTTAAAAGACAGTGTTTTCTTCAACATGCAAATTCCTTTTCAGAATGTCAGATAAATTCTGTGAGCTTTATTATCCTTTTACCAGAGGTTTTAATGATGCTCCATTATATGAGAATGCAACAGAATGAAGAAGAGCCTCAGTTGTTATGTTTGACCCTTGACTTCCATTTCTCATGACATGCTCCACCCAGGCCCTGTAAAGCTCAGTAAATCCTGTGCATCCCCACAAGCATGAAATGACACCCAGCTCCCCACTGCTAAAGGATCAATCCATAATAATCATGAGTGCAACCCCAAGGAAAGAGTGGAAGAGGAAGATGTATAATTGCATATTGGATGAGAGATCAGTGGTTCATGAGCTCATGTCTCTGGGAGATGGGACCAAGCTGCTGAGACACTGATCATTTCAAATGATGTGCACTGTGTCTGCTGCTCCTGAACACCAGAGTGGCTTCAGGCACGTCAGACAATCTCAGTGTTTTTTCTTCCAGCACCCTCCTGGAAAGGAAGCCAGTTTTCAAAGACTTCAAAAGCCCTGTTATTTCCATAGCTGTAAGAATTGGTTTGCCTCTAGGAATTTCATCTGAAGACTATACATCACCTTTCAGGGCCTCTGTCAGAACACCAGAGATGGGGACAAATCTGTGCTGCTGCTGGAGACCAAAGTGAGGTTTCAGTCCTGGTTTCTGGCAGCACCAGGTGACAGCACCCAGCGAACACAGTCCTCAGCTGGAACAACAGGCATCACCTGAATGTCACCTTTTATCTGAGCAAAGCATATGGGTATCAGACAGGGAAGTTTGAATTAGACAGGGAAAAGAAGTGTGTGGCTTTCACAGTTAAATGCCTGAGCAACAGGTTCAGGAAACTGTGAGAATGTCACTGGGAATGAATGAGGGCTGGGTGTGCTTCAGGGCACACTGGAAAGTTAAATCTGCAATTTTCATTACATTGGTAATGAAAGGGTGTGAGGATGGGCAGGCCCTGGCACAGGGTGCCCAAAGGAGCTGAGGTTGCCCCTGCATCCCTGGCAGTATCCAAGGCCAGGCTGGACAGGCCTTGGAGCACCCTAGGATAGTGAAAGGTGTCCCTGCCCATGGCAGGGGGTGAAACAAAATTCTCTTGAAGGTCCCTTCAACCCAGACCATTCTGGGATTCTATGACATGTAATAAACTGCAAATAGGGTGACAGTTTCCAGAGGCTGAATGTGCTGTCCTTTGACAGACCAGGAGCTGAGGGTGGCTCAGCACTTCACCTGGGCACAGCACCACCTAAAGCTAGCTTCCAACATGCTGATCCTACTCTTTCCTGCCCAGGAAGTCACTCCTTGGCCACCAAGTTAAAGCAGTTCACAACATTCGGTAAAAATTAGAATATACAGCCTACACCGGCAAAAGCCCTCATTTCTACAGGACATCGAACTCAAAGCCAGCCATGGTTCAGGATGGTGGAAAATGCTGTGGGAAACAATTGAGGATTTGAATGAGGATGCCTAATTTTCATTTGTCCTTCCATACCTTCTTTAACTGGGTCTTTAGGTGGCTTTATAGCTCGGCTTTTGTAGGAAACAGGATAAACAATGTTTCTGCTGGTACTAGTTGTGAGTGGGTTTTTTTAATAATTTACTTGCACTTTATAGGGGATCATAATTGTTTTGAAATAGTGTCACCTCATAATATCATTGCTTCTTAAATACTTCTGTAATCAAGGGGGCAGTGCAAACATCCCAAAGATCTTAGAAGCTGGAAAAGCAGCTAAAACATGGGGCTTTCAGGTCATGCATCAGAGAGGCACTCTAATTATTTTTGGGCAACTTTTGACAATAGGACACAGACCATTCTGTACTGCATTTCATTACAATTTTGGACAAATCTGAATAACAAAATCTGTTGTACAAATTTTTATCTGTTGTGCAGATGGACTTACAATGTTTTTCAGAGGTTTGCAAAAAATATTTGCAAAAATTAAATAAAACCAGCTAATAAAATATTTTTATTATTATTTTAAATCAAAATTCCCAGTTCTCCCCTTTGTGCAATATCCTATTACAGCTGGATCTTTTTCTATTTCATTTTGTGGGGCAGAATTGCACTCTATAAGGCATTAGGGTAATACCTCAGTAGGCAATTTTCAAGCTCACTCTTTTAAGCATTTACATTTTCTAAAGTGTTATTCTAGTTTTACCAATAGACTCCAACTTCAATAAGTAATTGAAACTCTATCTGTGTTCAGTAGATCGAACATCCTTTATCTAAGCCACAGGGGAGCAAAAATAAACTTTTATCCTCTGCACTGGAACCCTGAATTTGGCTCTTTCCAGTGATCTTGCAGATTATATTACAGAATTAACTATTCAGTGCCAAATTCTGTTATTAGGTTCAGGTCCATTTGATCTAATTACTAAATAATAGAAATATCGAAACAATAAAAGATCAGTTTCAAATGTGTCCTATTTAAATACATCTGCTTATCCCTAAGGTTGTTTATATCAAGGATAAAATAGAATTAGTGCAGTAGACATTGGAGCTGCATCATAGCAAGGAAACCACCACTGCCTGGAATGCGCTTTCCCAATGTGACATATGAATATACACATAACTCCACCTTCCCAAACACGGCAGCTGTGGGGTCTTCCAGAGCTGGAAAAGCAACGAAGGGAAAAGAGGTTCTGGGAGTGCCATGGAGAAGGACAGTGACAGCACCAGTAAAACCACAGACTCATGGATTCTCCTGAGCTGGAAGGGCCATCGAGTCCAGCCCCTGGCCCTGCACAGACACCCCAACAATCCCACCCCAGCTATCCCTGAGAGTGTTGTCCAAATGCTCCTGGAGCTCTGGCAGCCTTGGGGACACGACCAAACCCAGGGGAGTCTGTTCAGTGCCCCAGCACCCTCTGGGGGAAGAACCTTTCCCTGATGTCCACCCTAACCCTGCCCTGGCCCAGCTCCAGCTGTTCCCTGGGTGCTGTCCCTGTCCCAGGGAGCAGAGGTTGGAGCTGCCCCTCGGGAGGAGCTGCAGCCCCTGGAGTTCTGACCTCAATCTTCCCTTCTCCAGCTGAGCAAACCAAGTGCCCTCAGCCACTGTTTGTAGGGCCCCTCCAGACCTTCCCCATCCTGTGTCCCCCCTTTGGACACTTTCTAATGAATTTCTTAAAAATCATCACACGGTGTCTCTCTGACACGGGGTAGGAGATCACAGCAACAGAAATCTCCTCATGCAAGGCAGATGTCCTAAAGGCACTCAGCATGCTTTTATGAACATTCTCTGAAATGCTTTGCCAGCATTTCTGTAGGTAGTTGTACACTATCAGGCTTTGTTTTATCAAGGATGACACAAGCTCTGCAAAGCCTGCCCAGGGCAAGGCTGGGCTGCCATGGCTCTCACAACCCAGGACAAGAGACAGCAGCCAAGGCTAAACCTTCTGCGAACACATGACTGCATTTAATGCCTCTTCCAATATCTTAAAATAGCTCTATTTGCTTTTCTTTTGTCATGACACTTGCTTCGTTCACAGGCTGGAGCAAGAGTATTTTCTCACTTGATTAATGTCCCCCTAGCAAAACGATATAGACTGAGTGTTGCTGAAGTGTCGAGGGCTTGAGCCTGTCTACCACTTTGGGTTTCATAACCATGAACATGCTGCTTTCCAAAGCTTAGCCCTCCTCTTTGCCATTCTGCTGACTCAAAAATAGGCCTGTGTTAGGTTTTTTCATAACCACCATATGGTGCCTAGAAAACCTTTGGTACATTTGCAGTTCCCTGGGGCCTGCTCTGGATTTAAGTAGATTTCTGAAGATGGCAATTATTTATGGCAATAAATGCATTGCCATCTTAGCAATTTTAGGGGTGGTTTTTTACATCTTTTCTAGTGCTTAATGTTTGTCCAGCAAAGAGGCAACATCTGAGGACAAGTGGCTCCTCAGTGAAACTGTGTATTGCCTTTTCAATACATCAGATTTGATGTCTCTTGATTTAAAACACTTGCTTCTGCAACCAAAGTAGACAGAAGTGCAAGATTTCTCTTCAGATCTCTTAGCACATCCCCTCTTGCCTGTATACTCCCTGCCTGCCATTTGTCTGGCTTATCTCTTACCTGCTTTTCTCAGTAGTTTTTATTTTAAAAATCCTTTTGCAAACAGAATTGAAAGTTGTGCTGCAGGTGAGGCTGTGATGTGGACCTCAAACAGGATGTGGTTACATTTGCTGTGGCATTTATCTAGATTATTAACCATCTTCTCACATTTTATGATATGGCCACAGCCACACTCTGATCAGCTTCCTTTAATTTCATCTCTGCAATGTCTAGAGATGCTTCAAGTTTCTTTTCTATTGTGGGTTGTTTTTTATTAACCGTAAATTTTATCCATTTTGCGGCTTGGTTGGTTATGTTCATCTGAAGCCTTCAGGTTTTATCTATTAAACGAAATTTCTCCTTGAAAGCTGTGATATGAGTCATCCGCATTTAATTCCTTGCCCTCTTTGCTCAAACGCCTTCTGCAGTTTCTTCTATTCCAGAGATGAGAATAATTACTACCCACTCTTAATTTTATAGTTTTGGAGTGTACTATTTTTGCTAGAATGAACATTCCCCTTCTTCTGAATGTGTTTTAAGACAGCTGGAGGTAGGTGACTTGATCTGAATAAATTAACAGCTAAACTTCCTTACAGAACAGACCTAGATGTACTTTGATGAGTTAATTCATTATTTCCCATTTTTTTCTGGAAACTGGTTTTGACCCCCACAATGGAAACAGAAATATTTAATAATAATCATACAGGTCACCTTCTTTAAACCACTGAAATCTCAAGAACATGCTCCAGATTGTGCTGGCCGTTTGTTTTGGGGAGACTTCTGCCCAATTTATCACCCCAGGCCTTTGATCAACATTTTTCCAAGTATCTAATATGTAGCTGACATTAATTACAAAGTAAATAAAAATAAACGAGACCTTACTTTCATTATGAAAATTGTTTAGAATAAATCCAACAGCCTGAAATTAATCTACAGTGGATGTGATATAAGCCCCAGGAGATTACCTGAGCACTCTCATAAACATAGATTTACTGGAATAAGTCATTGGAAGTAGGTCTTTTAGACAAGACCCATTAGGCTCTGGAATTTTCATTAAACACATTTCAGATGTTAGCTGGGAGAACAGTTCAGCAGATCAGCTCCTATGGCAGAGTTAATTACTGTGACTTTGAAATACTCAGTCAGTTTCAGACACAGGAATTGACCAACTCCTGCCTAATGCATTCACCTGGCAAAGCACAGGAACAGGCTCGTGGTGCAGAACTCCCCCGTATGAGTGACCCTGGTGAGTAAATCTGTGCAAGAGACAGCTGACAGAAACAGAGTAGCTTAGAATGTTGGAAGAATGGATTAGAGATGTGGGTTAGTGATGAACAGTTGGACTCAATCTTAGGTGGCCTTTCCAGCCTTAGTGATTCTGTGATTCTGTCCCTCCATGTGTTGCACAGACTGAGCAGCAGCAGGGGCTTTCTGCAGCAGCTGGCACAGCTCCACCTTAACCTCACCTGGCAACAAGAGCTCCCCACCAGAGATTCCCTTTGCTCAGGTTCTACCATCCACACGACCAGCTGGAACTCAACAAAGGCACCTTCCCTGTTTGTTAGATGGTTTTTCTTCACATTTTACACTTGAGTGGTTCAAACACCTTATCTGCTGGAAACACGCTGCAAAGAGGAAGCCAAACAGCAGAGGCATTTCCTTGTTAAAGCAAACAGTATTTTGAGAAACCTAAGACCTTAACTGCTATAATAAAATAAGTAGGATAACCCACACTGCCATACATATGCAGTGGTGAAATAATGTGCAGTTTCTAACCAGGAAACAACAGAAAGGAAATGCTACAGACATTCCTGCCAGTGCTGCAATGGATGTATGCCTCACTGGTCCAGACTCAGCACAGCGAGCAGCAGCTGCCTGTTTGAAGCAGGCTCTCACCCTGGGTCACTAACTGGTTCCTCACCATCATGAACCAGCAGCTATGGGAAGACGCATCAGGGTCTTGCAATCTTTCTTCCAGGTTTCATCAATTTATAGGGAAATATGCTGATTCCAGCTGCTCATTCTGGAGCTGAAGTTAATGAACACAACAACAGATAGAAACAGCTTCAGATACAGGAAAATAAGGAAAACCAGCAGGGAAACACTAATGGGGAGTTAAAAAAACCTTTGGTCAAGTTTTTTTTACTGGGTCGTTATTTCTGCTGTCAGAGAGGACATACCTTACCAAACAGAGGCAGTTTGAGTGCAACTGCAGAGAGGTGCTGTTTTCTGCTGTAGCTGGATGAAGATTCACACCGTCCAAAACCACTTTCTGATGCCAATAACACAAATAAAGTATATAGTGCACCATACTTTCAAAAGCCTTCTGCTTTCAGCAGTTCTCCAGCTTGTTGTGCATTTTCATTAAGGCTTCACTGCCATGCAACTGCATTCCTAACTCCTATTTGCTCAGACCTTCCTTCTTCAATACAAACAAGTTTCTTTAAAGGAAGACAACTCAATAGCAAGAGGTAATGGACCAGGCAATGTCAGTTATATATCACAGCCAAGCTGTGAGGGAAGCCTGGCTTGAGGCTCATTTCAGTGAGCTGTGCTTCCTCTACCTGCACATTCCCTTCAACATGTTCTGAAGGCAAGACGTGAAACAGGTGGATAAGATGTGCACATCAGGTTGGGGATGCTGCATGTGTAGAGTGGCAGCAGTAGTTAATACCTCAACTCCCTTACCTTTTCTGGCAGATGAGATACACAGAATCTGAGATAGACCTGGTAAACCTTATTTAAAAACATAAGAGTAAAAAATATCTGAATGCAAATATGTAAAAAAATCAAAGTTTGATGGTAGTGGCTGCCAAATTTTGTGACTGTTGAGGTAAAATGAAGGTATAGGTTGGGAAAGGCTTTAAAAGGGGAAGGGCTTTAAGGCCCTTTCCAACCTAAACTATTCTGTGATTTTATTTGTCACAGCTGTAAACCAAGTAAAACCAAGCCAAGTATCATGGCACTAACCAGCTTACTGATGATAAAGTAAATTTTAAGAATACTGCCTTCTTTATCATTAAAAGAAGACTGTATTAGTATGCACAAGATAGTAAAGCAAAGTTGTCTTTATTCAAAACTAAGCAAGGGTTTCTTGCTAAATTTAGACTAGATCAAGAGAGACGGAGAGGGTTTCTGCCTGTTTTCATCACATTATTTTTTACTAGATATGTTTTTAACAATAATAGGACACCCTAGGAAGGATCCAAAGAGCTGTCAGGGTTTTCACTGAATGCTGGGACATTTCCAGAGTACTCTGAATGATTCAAATAATGAAATGTGATAACTTCTGGATAAAACCCCTGTTGGATAGTTGAATATTGCTTAAACACCTTTTGGGTGTTAAATTGCCTCAGAAGGGACAAAGAGAGGAGTGATTTTGCTACATTCCCACCTTGCTCAGCCAAGGACTGGATGAGATACATTTGCTTGGAGAAAAACAGAAGAAAAAATTTAAAAAGTAAAGGAAAAAGCTCTTGGGTCATTAATACTGATACATCATAACTTAACAGTGTTCATCCCTGTCAGTCAGAACATATTAAAACAACCCACTGTTATTAACAACTCAACATCCACCACTTCAAGATGGTTGCATTTTCCAAGCAAATTAAGGCCCCATCCAGCTTTACCTGGATACATCATTCTAAGAATCCAAAAGGCCTTCCATTGAATTACAGCCAATTTAAATACGTTTCTTCTTATAATTTCTTAAAACCAAATACATTACACCTTTTTTTGCAAACTCAAAAGGTTACAAAGGCATGGGGTAGATTTAAAGAATTGCAGCAGGTTTTCCTAGAGGCATGAATTTTCCAGATCTGGTTCAACTCCTAAAGTTTTTAAATGACAGATTCAAAAGGAATTTAAGCAGATTTTGGAGTACCCTCCTGGAACCCATCTGTGTATCTTTGTCTTCTCTGTGTGCATCCTGCATTCTAAGCCCCCTTGACAGAGCTGTCCATCTGCTCTCCATGTTCTGAGTGTGTGTGTGGGGCCCTTTGGAGTGCAGTGCCATGGGAACAGCTCATGGGCTTTCCCTCTTCATGCTCCCACTGGAGCTGCATGCTCCTCTCCATCTCTGCAGCCTTCCCCTGGGGTCTGAACCTCCACTTCTCTATTTTCTCACAGACAAAGATAGAAAAAATTACTTTGGGGGCAAAACTTCAGAACTAGACAGAGTTGTTGCTTAGCTACACACAGGCATTTACATTTGTATTGCCTGTCAAGAGGAAAAAAGACAACTCCATTGGAGTAGCAGGGATAAAACAGCACTGTAGAGAGGTCACCCAGCCCAGCCTGATGCTCTGAGGCAGGCTCCTCAAAGCATGCACCACTCCTGCCAAGTTACATGTTGTTCCAGCCTGTTCTTAGTAGACCTCCAGTGGTGGATAATCCACGTCTCACAATGCAGGCCAGCGGCCAGGGCCCCGGTGGAGGATCCTTCCCTCACACCAACAATGGTCCTTTTTATTCTGTTCTGGCAAACACAGAAAGGGATTTCTTCTATCCCACAGATCAGGCTAATTCTCTTGCTTGGTTTCTGCCAGCTGAGCTTTGAAGATGCCCAATAATTCTAGTCCTACAAGAGTGTTACGAGCTGTTGTCTGACAAGCACATCATCAAGGGTAACACTTGAATGGTCTTTAAATTGTTTCTCTTAGTCACAGAATCAAAATAAAAATTAAAAAGAGACAGAAGAAACAGTACAAGCTTTAGACAAATATAAAAGGAATGCTTAGACACTATGAAAACCAAGGGAGAACATAATTACAGACCATGTTTCACTGAGAGCATGACTCATTAGAGAAGACTAAAAAAACACCTTAAACATATATATCTAACTGTTTGGCTGATAATAAAAGTGATAATTAAAAACTCCAGACACTTTGGGACTCCTTGAATCCCTCAGATTCTTCCATCCAGAAATACAAATCTAAGCACAAATCCTCAGGTGGTGCACGGAGTGTTCCAACTCCCCCAGGTGCCAGATGGCTGCTGCAGCTGCAGAGCATCTGGACCTCGGACAAACCACACATGCAGACCTATGGGATGGTGGCAAACAGGAGTTGGTTGTACATATGGCTGATGCTTGAGTGGTGCATGAGCCACATCAGGCTGGGCTGGCTGTGAACAACCACGTGCCCCAGCAATGTTGGGTGTGCTGGTAATCTCAGACAGCAGCCAGGGGAGGTACTTCCAATTCAAAGAGATTTGAAAAGGCCATTTCCACCCCCAGTATGCTCACCTGTACCTGTACAAGATTACTGGAAGCTCAGTATCTCACAGCACACTGTGTGTTCCATCACAGAAGTGGTTTGAGCCTGAGTTATCAGCAATGTCTTGCCAAGATTGCAAGGGGCAAGGTCATTCCAGATGTGCACAAGGACACAGCAGCAGCATGGTTTAGATTATGGTTTTGCCCAGCTTCCCAGCAATGGAAAAGAAAAGCAAAACTTGACATTTCTTTACTGAAAAAGTGGTAAAGTATTGGAACAGGCTGCTCAGGGCAGTAATGGAGTAGTAAGGCCAACAGGTAAGGCCAGATTTAAGGTTCTATGATGCCTGTCTTTTGCTGAGAAAAGTGAAAGAAAAAGAAATCCGTTGATATCTGATCACTGAATAGATGTACTCCAACAGGATTTACATGAGCACCCACATACACAAGATGTTGTCTGATGTGTGTAAATGCAGATATATAAAAATAGATACATGTATTGATTAACTCCTGCAGCTCTTTAAACCTCCCAGCTATTAAAAACTCCAAAAAGGCAGTCAAATTGCTTAAAAGCTTAAGGAAGAGCTACTTTTCAGCTTTTATTATTCTGCATTCAGTCCAAGAGCATTGCAGAAGTCTCAAGGCATGCCTAGAGAGACATAATCATGCTGGTAAAATAACCTCAAGATGCTTTTGTGGAAACCTGTATTATGCTGTGTCCCTGAAGTCCCATCATCCCCTGAAGATGATGTTTCCATAATGAAATTGCAGCTGCATGATATTACCACTATTGCATTTTAAGAACACATGCTTAACTGTGTAAGAGAATGAACAAGAGCACTGGAAAAAGCCATTGCACAGTAATCGTACTCTAGGCAATTTTCTTCAAAAAAATTTTAAAAACCCAGCAACCCTGATTTTACATAAGTTAATTGCAGAGGTGAAAAAATGTAATGAGAGGTGTTAGAATTGTGCCACAGTTAAAACACAACAGTCAGCAGGGCAAATTATGGACTGCTTTTAAAATTAATATCAAACGCCATGCACAAAAAACCTAAATATGTAAATCTTGGCAAAAATTCAGCTCTTTTCTTAAAATCAAATGTACAGGCTCCTCTTTGGAGTGTATAATGTATCCTTTGTGCCTCTGCCTAGCAACAAACTGCCTGGGGCTGGATGCTCTCAGGAGGGACATTCCTATTACCCAGACCTACCATCTCTTCACATCTTCTGCTGGGTTTTTAGGAGAAGTCAGTCCTATTTCAGGTTTCTCCATAGTAGTAGGGTTTCTCCACACCCATTCTGTCTGAAGCAATGGTGTAAGGTGGGTAGGCTGCAGAGTTCTTACATTAAACAGACTACTGCTGAGCTGTATTCTGTCACTGCACAGTTGTATTCACAATTACAGTCTCACACTCGATGTTGATTGTGTTTACTGGCAAGACCTATCTTGTCAATGATGACCAATGCCTAATTTGTCACCTAATGGCTTGAACATATTTATAGGACTGCACAAAGGCTTTAGACCCAACCTTTGCTCTCATATTGCCAAAGGCTATAATTAAATTTTAATTGACAGCCTGAATCCACCCAAGAGTTATTTCCTCACCTCTCCCAAGGGCTTGCAGGGTATCGTTCCCTGGACCTGGCTTGCACTTACTCAGAGCTGAATAGTACTCACAGGAGCATCAGGGTTTTTACCAAGCTTAATTCAAGATCTAGAATAAAGAGTAACACTCCTAACCTTTGTCTGAATCAAAGACTTTTCCATTTCATGTGATAGATTAGAATTCCTGAGGATGGTGGCCATTCCCCATGGGAGGGCTGCCAGCAATCCACCATGTACCTGCATGAATGCCTCCTACAGCTCCAGTCTGAACAGAGAAACCCCTTGACTAGTGGTCTCAGACCCTGATTGTCAATGATGAGGTTTGATAAACTCTGTAAAAAGGATATCTTTGCTCTTCCAGCCTACACCTCAGTAGAAAAAGATCTTCTGCTAGAACCAAAGGTCACCTTTGCAGCTGGGGTTGGAAGCTGTGGAGTCTCCCCCAGAAATGAGGGAAGGAAAGCACTGGCAGAGAGCACACATGAAGGTATTTGTCTCTGTACATGTTCACTTAACTTCATTTCCATTCTACACAAAAGCTTCTCCCACCCAAAACCACCCCAACAAGACCCCACAGCAATACAGATTTTAAATAAGGGTTTTTTTTCACATACAGGATGTGAAAGTGAATGGGACGTTTGATGCAGGCAGTACATTTTTATTCTGGAAGCAGCCTGGTTCTCCCTCCTGCCACTGTATATTATTCCTAGAAAAGACTACCAGCTAAGAAGGGAAATCCACAGCTACAGACTCTGTATAAACTGAGTCTGAAAAAAGAAAAGCTATTGTAGGCTAGGGAGATCAAACATGCAAGCTACACAACAGGTACCAAATGTCTTTTTTTTTTCATTTTAACACAAGCATTTTTATATGTTTTATTGCAGTATTGGTTCATGTTCAACACAGCAAAAGCTCACTGCAGGATTTCCTTCAACTTTGACAAGATCTGGATCAACTCACAAAAATACAGGCTCCCTTTCCACTACAGAATCACAGAACCATAGAATGGGTCAGGTTGGAAGAGACCACAGTGGGGTCACCTGGCCCAAACGCCCTGTCAATCATCTCCCTAAGGTCACTGGGAGAACTTTCTCATAAAAGATGCGGAGTACACACATGCATGACAAGCAAGAGGCTCACCCACAATCCACAACTTGGAAATCGTGTTGGTAGCAGCTCCCTGCCCATGAATGACTTCATCTCAACAATCAGAAGTGTCTGTAAAGATGCATCAGGAAGGTTACTCTGCACTGGCAGACTCAGGAATGTTGTCTGGCAGCCAGCACACACAGCTGTGCTCTGTACCACAGTACCACCCAGTTAGGATATAAACATTGAAGTGGGGTAGGCAGTTTAACTCTTTTTCCAGTGCATTTTTCAGTGTAGCTATTAGGGAGATAATGCCTGGCTGTGCCAGGTTGTTTCTCAAATCACTAGCCCCATGAAAAAGCGGTTTGGATTATGTTTGCATATGTCTGCAGATCTTCTCCTTAATTAGGCTGTTGGCCTTTCCAGTAACACTTTTCACAGCAAGCCTATAGTGAATTGTGTTTGAAGAGAATGGCCCTAGATATCCTTGAGCTTCTTTAAATCAAAGCAAGCTGTATATCTGAACCTGAGCAGATAAACAGAGAGATACAAGAAATACTTTTTAAATCTTACTCTCCTTTTGCTAATTCAGTGGCATAGCAGAAAAACATGTGCAAAAGTCTACGATTGTATTCTAGAATCATACTTCGAAAGACTTACCTCAAATGTACTGTCTACAAGCCTGCTTTACCTTTACTAAAAGCCTTTGCTTATTATGGGTAATTTCTGAAGGCATGTTTCACCATACTTTTGATTCTTGGCTTCTAACTTGAGCTGGAAACTGAGAGCAGCTTTCTTGTTTCAGTGCATACTCAGGCTCCTCAGCACAGCAGAAATCTCAGGGCGTCTGATGGCCTCAGCACAAAGCTGCTTTTTGTTCTGCCAATCTGGAGCCCACTTGATGTGATGGCACACCAGGTCCTGCTGCAGGGAAAGCCTTGCACACCACAGCACAGCTCCACGGCAGTTCTGCTCCCAGGAAAACTCTCCACAGGCACAGAGGCAGTAGCTTCCCCCACAGCCTTCCCAAAAGGGCAGAAATCCTGGACCTCAGCTCTCACTCAGCATTACCCACAGACACAGTTTTATTACTTACTTTGTTTGCAGCTGCTTAACCAGGCTTTAGCTCATTATTTAATAAGGCCCTTTATTTTGATTATTCAGGAATTTAAGAGTTTTGTTAAAACCTTTGTGAAAAACACAAAGTTAAACACAGCAGCCATTTTCAAATCGTCCGAAAGGATCAAAGCAGGTTAAAGAACTACAACGTGCAGTTGGTTAATTTGTGCTGGTTTGGCTCTGTGGGGCTGGGGTTTTTTCAAGCCTTGTGTACCTCTCCTTACTTGTACTTTCAATGAATTCCTGAATGGACAGGCATGCTGTCTACAGCAAGGCACAACACTTAAAAGAAAAGCAAATAATTTCTTGGGATCATTACTTCAACATGGTAACATAAACATATATTTTGTGCCTTGAGCAGTATCAGAATAAACTGACTCAGAGCACTGACCAAAGATGCCCTTTCCTACTGCTTTTGACACATTTATTTTAAAAAGAAATAAAAATTAAAAAAAAAAAAAGAGAGAGAGAGAGAAAATCTATTGTTGGATAGTCAGAGAAACTGACAGACAAGCTTTGTATATACTTAGTGGATTAAATTTCCTTTTATAAACTGGAGCCATTTCAATAACAATAATAGACTCCTAGATGTTGGTTTCCAACAATTCATCCCATATAACAGTGCAATTTCACTTTGCATTGTTTTGACTATGACTTGGATGAACACCATCGAAAGGCAGGATGTTGGGAGGATTTACATTGTGAACTCACCTTCAGACCTTGCCCTAAGGTTACCAAAATAATTTAAAATTCCTGGAAAGCCAAACTGATCCCATGTCTCAGTGAAAATGGAATAAATATCTCATTTCTTTTCCTAACAGCTTTGCTGTTCTGCCAGAACAGAACAGGATGGATCTCTTTACCTGCTAGCTCATACACATACCTCTTATTTTATCCCATTATATAGATGCTTTTAAGAGTCCACCAAAATTCATAAAGATGCATTTGACTATGTCTAGTCTGAAAAACAGTTAAGAACACTTAATAAAAAAAAAAAATTAATGATATTTGGAACCAGGATGTTAAAGCCCAACTTGGTGTCTAAACTGTATGGTCTTTGATCCATGTCACCAATGGATCTGACATAAAGATATCAAAGCTGAAGTTTTCAGGAGTTTTAATTCTGATTTCTTTTATACATTAAGACAAAATTATTTGGAACATATATGTAACCAGAAACTGGCACTCCTGAAGTTGAGACAATTGGACATCATAGTTTTCCTACAATATTTTCAGACAGGTGGTCTGGAAAACAGCCCCAGTTTTAAGCTTTTCATGCTCATGGCAGTTGTACTAGGTTTGGTAGAAATGTGGTTTTAGGAGGTAAGTGACTGATCAGTAGCAATTAAGTACATCAGAGCAGTTTTATGTCTCACACTTTGCATTTCTCCTGACACGAGTTCTTTAATGTCTATGCTCAAGGTATTAATGCCTCACTTCCCATACAGCCAGCACCATTGCAGAAGCCTCTGCCAGGGAAATCTGCAATGTTACTTACCCAGAAGGAGACTAACCATAATTGTTGACAATAATACCTGTCAATATTTACACTGTAGCATAAACCAAGGCTTACACCATAATATAAACATGGTGGCTGGAGCATGGTGCAGCCAGACTAAGGAGCCCACATATAGATTTCTTTCTCATCTTCTTAATTAATCTTTTTATCACCACCGATATTAAAAAAATGCAGCATTTCCAAGCTAGGCTGAAATTCTGTGTTTTCCTTTCTTAAAAATACGAAGGTGTTAATTTCTGTCTTGATCATTTTCTTTTTTAACCTTTTCAAAATTGCTGGTCTGTATTTTGAGTCTATAGTTGCAATGCTTTTATAAAGGTCCTGAGACTGCCCAGTGTTGTGGTGTAAGTATTTGTTACTCTTAAACACTACCATTAGAGTTTCTCTTCTGAAATAAAAAACAAGTGCCTAGAGATGCAGCACACAACAGCATCCAAACCACAACTGCCCTGGCCTCAGCATTAGGACATTTCCTGTCTCTGTCATTGATTATCTCTGGTTTGTATATTAATCCTGCAGGAAAGTAATCGCAGAGAAAAAGATAAATTCATATCTCAATCCCCCTGCCTACTTAGGAAGTCAGAAAAATGGTTTGGCGGTGCTCAAAAAGGAAATCCTCAGAAGGGACTAATGACTTCCCCTTGAATTATAACCCTTGCACAATCCATCACATTGATTTAGGGCCTCACAGTTCGCCCTCCTGATAGCCACTGCACTGCAGTGATTCTCTACAGTCCTACAGCAGAGACAGCTCTAGCTAAAAAGATTCAATTCTGCCTGCATCCACACCTTGAGCCCAGCCTTCCCTGGGCCTGTGGAGGCTGGCAGTAAATAAGAGCACAGGTGGGCAGATGCAGGCACCTGGAGTCTGCTCCAAGCACTGGATGTATCTTGTGTTTAGTCGCTGCAAGCTCCCTCAGGAACCAGATCCACTACAGAACTTGCATTTAGCAGTGCTTCATCCTGAAGCAGCTGATCCCAAAGCAAATCAGGGGATTCTGTGGCTGTACCCAGTTGTTATATCACAATGGGATTGGACACAGCCAGCAGTGCTGGATTTCCCTTTGGGGCTTACTCTCATTAGCATGCCTGGCTTGCCAATGCTTTGAGGCAGCAGCTTTTTCTCCTTCTATCCTCAGACATTCAAGTCACCCAGCTCCAATGAAGGTTCACAGCCTAGAACGGTTTTCCTCCTCCAGCAGATATGTGAAATTCTTTTCTGAAATGAAGGAGTGTGTTTTGCCTAATAAAGTGCAGCAGTGTAGCTGTCAGAGCACTCAGCTAACTCCTTTACCAACAGGAAGGATCAGGCCTGTGCCCCAGATACCATAATCATGGCTTTGTCACTGTCAGGGTCACGGTGATCTGCCTCTCACACTGCAGTCATGTCACTTCCCCTGAAAATACTTGCTGGATCAGCAAAAGAGTGATTTTGGATTGACTTTCTCTTTGCTCCCCAAAGCATTGCTGAGCAGCTCCATGCTGGGCTGAGACACTAAACTTCTCGCACTTCTGGGCATAATCCCAAACTTTTATCTAGTACTACCAACTTACCGCCTCTAAGGCCTATGATTTAAAGTGAAATTGCATCTTCACCCTGTAGACAAGAGGGACCTGAGTCTTGTCAATATAATCTGGACATCCCTGGGGTGGATGGGGAACAGCTTCATCCTCAGACCCTCAGGGAGGTGAGTTAACCAGGGTTCAGCTTTCAGGCAGATTCAGCAGCAGGATGCTCAATGAAAGGATTTCTTTAGGTAGAAGCACAACTGTTGATTTTAATCTCTGACTAGACAGAGGGTTTAAAAACCACGATCTTAACGCCATTTATCTATTGGAAATTTCCTCCACACCTCAGTATTTCAGTAACACTGGACTGATGTTCAACTCCTTCACATGAGTAATAGGAGCATTAAACAGAGATGTTGGCAGCACAGTTTGGCAATGGCAGAAACTGTCACAGCAAAGTTAAAACAGTAAAACATACATGCTAATGGGGCAGTTATCCTAAACTTACATTCCATGTAAGTTTCTACAAAGCTTCTATGAAAACAGATAGGAATTAATTATAACAAATACCCTGTAAATACAAGCTGTTTATATATCCATGGGCTATATAACTGACATTATTATATTCTTGATACCTTTCATACTTATTTTATGTACTATTATTTCCATGATCACTATACTCTAAGTCAAAGAAAACTATTCACAAGTAGTGCAATCATCAAGATTTAATAAAAACACAAGAGTCACTCAGCAAGTAAAAGTAGAAAAACCAACAATGGGAAATAATTGCTAGTATAAGGAAGTGAAAATGTGGCAACTGTGCTAATAAACTGGTTGAGTTGAAATTAGTTTTATACACTGCAACAAATATTTGGTGAAAAAAAGGAAGAGAAAGCCAGATGGCGCTGCTTTCATCAGGCAACATGTCTTGCAAGGAAAAGCCCATATGTTTATATGAGGTTTTGGAGATAGGAACCAGAAGAGAGAAATATTTGCAATGTCTTTCTGATAGTCTGCCAGTAAAACACCAGAAAATTTGTATTTTTACAGGCAGCCCTCACCATAACTGCAGAGGGGAATACAGACCACAGGCAGAATTAATGTCTACAGGTTCTGCTGAGGCCACTCAGCACTTCAAGGTGAAACAGATTTTAAAATTTCCTTGTGTATCATATTTAACAGCTTCAGTCCAGTCTAGTCTATAGGCTGAGATTTTACCACGTCCCAAAGCTGTCAAGTTTTTTTAATGTCAGCTTTAAAAGCAATGCCAAGGACTCCAACAAAGCCAACTATCCTTCTCTGGTTCAACCACAAGCTACTGGGCAAACTGTGAGTGGTGCTGCATGAAATTCAAGCAATAGGGATTTCTGGCCATAAAATTCCATCTGGGCTTGAATATCCTCTTACTATTTTAAACTGTGTGTCAGTAGTAAACAACAATCTGTGTTTGGTACCTATCTGGTCACTTTAAATCATCCAGACCAAAAGATTTCATGCGCTTTTCTTTAAAATTCAAACAAACAAATGAAAAGTTATACTGTCAAATTCTTTGCTTTTCAAAAAGCTTCTCTCTATGAATCTGGCAAAAGAAAGCATGGCAGGGATGGAAATTTATATTTGCAAATTCATATATTGGAATATTATCATGACAAAGAAACTACCAAAAAATGCTCAAAGGCCAATGAGCATGAGCCAGCCCTAAGTCACCTGGTGTGGCCTCACAGCTTACCCTACTTGAGCAAAATGTTAGGCTAGCTGACCTCCTGATGTTTCTTTCAACCTGGATTATGCAGAGAATCTAGCAAAGACTTCTGGAAATTCTGGAAAAAACAACCTTAATTAGGAACTCTTTCTAGAGAACAAAACCAGCCCCACTGCTTGTACACTCCAGACACGTGAGTTCCCATGCTGCACACATCGGTCACACTCACAAGCCTATTTCGCAGTATTTATGGGCACATGCAATGCATATAAACTTATCCCATTGCACACTGTGGAACCTGAACTCAGTCTTGAGAGAGCACAAAAACCCCAAAAGGGATCAGGCCCTAGAGCCCTGTGCACAGACGCAATCCTACTGCTACACAGCAGTTCTAAAGGCTTGACTGATGCTGCAGAACTGGGATACCTGGCAAACATCACCTGGTTTTTTGTTGTTGTATTTTTTGGGGGGGTTATTTGTTTGGTTTTGGTGGCTTTGTTCGTTTGTTTGTTTTGGAATTTGTATGTGTTTTGGTGGTTTTGTTTGGTTTGATTTGGTTTTGGTTTTGGGTGGGTTTTTAAGGTCAGTAATATTAATAAAAGACACAACAAATGGGGACAGGCTGCACCTTGGTAATGAAGGCTGCTTCTTTCATCCCTTCCCTCTGGGCCATTGCACGGCAGGAGCTTGGGCTCTTGGGGGCCTCAGCACTGCTGTCACCTGCGGAGCCAGTGCTCTGCCTTGTGGGGAAATATCTTTTTCTTCCTTCCTCTCTCCCTCCTCTCCCCATACATCTTGAAAGCTGGGAACCACTCCTGAAAACATTAATCTGATACAAAAGAACCCTTGGAACAGCAATTTATTTATTTTCTTTATTTTTCCTTTCCTCTTTTCTTTTTTTTTCTTCTTTTTTTAAATGCATTTCAATAGCATGCATTGTTCTATGACGTACATTTGGGAGTAATTCCATACACAAAGGCCTTTTCAATTAACTAGATTAGTCATTTCATTGAATTACTCTTTCCCAACAGTAGTTCTAGGGTCTGATTCTTCTCTTACTTACCTGGTTGCTGACAAGTTATGTGGGGACATACAATTCAGATTCACACCTGTAATGAGACCTGGCATTTTAAACAGATGCATTCTTTACTCTGGTTTACAGATAACCTCCTTCCACTCCCTCTTCTAGACCACTGCTGCACTTCTGCACAATCCTGATAAATACATTAGGTTTGATTTTTCTTTGAATTCTTTCTTTTGGGGTATACTGCTGCAAATGGTTCATCTCTGACCTATCACTGCCTATACATTTGATGAAAAAAGTTTAAATTCACCTTTCAAAAGTAAACATTAAATCCAAGATTTGCACATAGATGTATTTAAATCATTCTCCATCTATTTGATATAACAAAATCTATAAAAAGAATTTATTGATCATAAGAAAGTTCTGTTGGTGAGAACAACACAGTTTGGGAACATAAATGCAACTGACTCCATGATCTCATTCATTACCTAGATTAAGATTCAGCACCTCTGAAGTGAACTGAAGTACATCCTCTAAAAACGCATCACCACCTCCTAAACACTGTGTTGTTTGTGTATTTTGTAACAAACCGCTGAGTTACGCAGCTTCAGGCACATGCAAATGTGATTTTCTGAGCAAGACACTTTACCAGCTAACAGAAATCATTAACACAGTTTTAAAAAAGACAATGCTCAAGCACGGCAGAACTTTTATACCAGGCTTACCATGCCAAATTTGCAACTTTATATACCATTTCGTTTCAGCTCCACAATTTCCTCAACAAATTTTGCAAAAAACTACATCCTCTAATTGTACTAGTGTGTAAATATATACACATATATATATGCTGTCATTAAAAAAGGTGCAGAGATTCTACTAGGACTTTTGAAAGAAGAAATCAATATATAGAAATAGACTAAGCTATGCAATTTCAGCCAGAAAGTATAAAAGCTATGAAGTCTTTAAGACCAAGGATAAAAATAGGAGCTTTATTTCCTGCAATTGAGTCTCTTCTATCCAAACTCTTGGCATTTCTTTCCTATTTTAAGTACAAGGCTGTACCTAGTTTCTCAGATAGCATTGTGTTGTCACACTTGCTGAAGCAGGAAAGGTGCAGCAGTATAAGCACACCCCAAAGCAGGTGTTCCAGGAGGGAGTTAATAGAAAGCTTAAGCCAGGAGTGCCAGATCTCCTCAGAAAGTGTGCTCCAGAATTAGAGAACAGTACAACCACCTAACAACCTGGCAGGCTGTCATAATTTTCTAAAAAAATATGTAAAAAACTGATCATCAGACTCTCCAGGGAGGAATGCCAATAATTTGTGTAAAGGGCCAGGCTGGGGGATCACACAGCTGTCTCTGAACACGAGGTTTGGACTCAGACAACACGCTGCCATGCCATGCCATGCCATGCCGTGCCATGCCATGCCATGCCATGCCGGGCCCAGGCACAATCCTACGGTCTCCAGATGACTTGTGGCCATGCTGCAAATTTGTACTTCACATTCAGATGAGATACCCATGAGCACTCCCAGCCACCTCCATTCCAGAGAAGCCCAGAGCCATCAGGTCCCTCATCTCCCTAAAATCAGCCCTACCAGGCATAGTCTTACTGACATTTGCACTGCAGGCAAGTTGGCTGCCCAGCAAACAGCACCCAGCATTCCAGACTATGGAACAGCTGTTTGTTCCATAGAAACTACAGAGGCAGAATGGAGCAGCTGAGAGGCTGATTCAAGTGTACAATCAATGTGCTGTGAACACAGCACACTGCACAGCAATGAGTGACTGTGGAGGGCAGCAAGCCCAGGGGAAGTGAGCGCTACTGCACAGAGAAGTCTTTTGTCTAATGGGTAGTACTTGCTCTTTACAGAGAAAATTAAGTACCTTACACTTCTAAATGCATCAAAAAATAATCCAAAAGAGTATTGGTAAATTGTATATTCACGTTAAGAGCATTTTCACAAACTCCAGACGTCCCCATTTTAATGCTAAACAACTTGCATAGATGTTTCTGCTTATTTCTACATAGGAGCTTGCTCATTTCCTTCTGGCACAAGTCCAGCACTGCTGGAAACGTTCTCTTTCTCAGAAAGTCTGTTCCAAACATGTGTGTGCCAAGCAAGGCAGCACATCTTAAGCAAAAAAAAAAAAAAAAAAAAAAATTTAATCACTGGCTTCAAGATTTTAAATCCAAAATGGAGAAATGTGATTGCTGAAACTGATCTTCCCAACAACAGAGGCTGGAAATTTCCTTATTTGCTTCAGGTATTAAGCCCACACCAGTTGCATGTGAGCGAGCAAAACCAAAATCAGAGTCATGGAATGTTTTGGGTTGTAAGGAACCACAAAGATCATTTTGTCACAACCCTCCTGCCATGGACAGGGAATCTTTCACTAATGTCTTTCCAGAATGTCTGGAAAACGTTCTGAAAAGTCTTTCCAGCTCCTACTGATTAGGAAAGAAGGGCACTATCCTTTGCCTTGATTATTGGCTTTTCATGAAAGCTCAGAGTAAATAAAAATATTCAGGTCACTTTCAGGACTCTGATATTGTCGTAACCGTTGATTCCTCGGGCCCTCGGGCCGAGCGCTGAGCTCCGCCGGGCCCGGCCCTGCGCGGAAACCTCCGCCCGCGGGCAGGGAGGGGGAGAGCGGGGAGAGGCAGGCAAGGAGGCGGGGAAGAGCCGGGAAGAGCGGGGAAGAGCGGGGAACAGCGGGGGAAGAACGGGGGAAGGCGGGGGAAGGCGGAGGAAGGCGGAGGAAGGCGGCCCCGGCGGCGGGAGTGGCCCCGGGCGCGGTTCGGGAAAGCCGGGCCAGCTCCGGGAGCCGCTGCCCCCGGGGAACCTTCCCCTGCCCCCGCCCGGAGCAAGAGGGGCTCGGGCGGCCGCCATGGACTCTGGCAGCGAGACCCACGAACTCAACGGGACGGCGGAGGGCGCGGAGTCGGCGGCCGAGGAGCAGGTGAGGGCCGGGCCCGGCGGGACGGGGCGGGGGGATCTGGCGCCGTGTCCATCCCGCCGTGTCCTTCCCGAGGCCGGGCGGGACGGGGACTCTGCGGGGTGCGGTGGCGGTCGGTGCTGCTCGGTTCTTGCTGGCTTTTTAGCCTGCCTTCCGCGCGCTCCGCGCCGTTCCTGCGTGGAGGCCGCTGCGCGGGTTCCGTGTGCCCGGGCAGGGCCGGGCAGAGCATCCCCGGCCGCTCCTGGCTCCTACAGCTGTCACCTGTCACCAGGGGGCCACCAGGGCTGCTCCTGGCTCCTGCAGCTGTCATCTGTCACCAGGGGCTACCAGGACTGCTCCTGGCTCCTACAGCTGTCACCTGTCACCAGGGGCCACCAGGGCCCTCCTCGTCCGGGGCCCGCCCGCAGCTCGCCGCACCTGCAGGGCTCTGCCCACCCAGCTGGCTTGGGAGAGGACATCCGCGCGAAATAAGCAATTACAAAACCAGGAAGAATAACTGAAGTGGTTGTGCCTGTATGGTTAATTTCCATGCAGTAATCAAAATAAAAACCAGAATACACAGCTTTTTCATACTATGTATAGTCAAAACATGACCAGACATCCTCACTGGGAAATGTTCATTCGCATTCTGTTTAAGTATAAAGGATATTTGCAGAACATGCCACTTATCTGAAGAAAACAGACGGGTAAAAGAGTGTCTTTTATCTTGTTTTGGAAAGACTAAACTCTAAAGGCAGCTCTTACTCCAGCCTAAGTCTCTGACACACAGAAACCACTGTACTAAACCCTCTTCTGTGTCACTGGTAAAATGTTCTGGTTACAGACAGACTGGGCTGATTGTGTAGCACATCTGTCCTTCCTCCAACACTCCCTCCCTAACAAACATTTGGAGTCATGAATATGAAACCAAGAAAAATAAAAATCTGTTTTCAATAAATCCTGGAAATCCTACCTTAAGTTAATCAAGCCTAGGATATGCAAGTAAAGCTGGTGGTCTGGAGTGGTTTCCTCTAAAACTCTGACTTCTCAGGAGTTCTCTCATTTTCTTGATGCAGTTTTGTGATTGCATCACAAGTACTCTTGATGGGGTATTTTTCCCCCAATGTGGTCTGCTCCAAGAATTTTTCAGCAACTTACCTGCTTTACTGCATCTTCAGTTGCAAGAAACCCTCATTTTGTTAATCGTTCCCATCAAAACTCAAGTTCTCAGTGAGTGCCATATAAAGAATAAGCAGTGAGACATGCTATTCCATTGTTTTAAATGTATTTAGTGGCACTTCAGTGAACTTCATAAACACTTTCTAAATTTTCTCTCTCTCTCTCTCTCACACACACACACTCACACACACAAAGTATATGCAAGGTAAAACAAATAGATTTTTCAAAAACCCATCTCTGAATAGAAGATACCTTAAAAACTCTGCCAGTGTTCACAATTCCCACAAACAAAAGAACGCCCCAGCTCAGCAGCCACCTAAACCTGGAGGGACCATCTGCAGCTGCCTGAATCTTCTGTATTGGAGTCAAAAGTGTGTCTGCTTTGAGGAATGCTCACAGGCATCGGAACATGGGTCAGTCACTCTTGTTTCCTTCCTGCCTGTCCCAGCATCTGTCCTCTCCTCAAAACAGACTCTCTTGCACACCTTCACCACAGACCACTGCCTTCTCATACAGAAGAGCTGACATGAAATGCAGATGTAGTTGTTACCTTCAAAGCAATCAAAACATAAGAATTTTTAAAAGACCAGTTAAGCTCTCAGTAGATCTGAACAAGGGTCACACAGTGGTTTGATGTGGTTTATTTTTACTCCAGCATTCATTTGAATACATTTTTTTAGCAGATGTCAGGCTTTTGGAAGCAAGAAATTCCTTGCTTCTAGGATTGGTCTGGCATGGCACACCTCACTGACTAATATGTGTGATTACACCTGGCAGAAGTATCTCATCTCTTCTTCAAAGGATCTGTTCATACAAATACAGATCATAACTAGTTTTTCATCCATCTAGTTGCTTTCCGTGTTCATGGTCCATATTGAAACACTCTCCATCCACCATGTTGTAAAATCTAGTTTAGTCTTTCCAAGATAACAGGACGTGCTAGATGAAGAGTTAAGGAAGAGCTATGAAAAAGCTGAACAAGAATTGGATAGTAAAATAAACAGTTTTAATCATGCTATTCCTAAAAATGTGTTGAAGTCCATATATTAATTGAGGGGTAATTTGGAACATGAAAGTAATTTGAAACATGGCAGTTTCTTGGCATCATATTGCAAGTAACCAGCCTGTAGGAGCTTGAAATTATTTTGCTGCATATAGCCTGAAGTAGTATGTTCTCATTACTCATATCAAACTGAATTTGGAGTGTTCTATCTACTCCAAATATTGATACTATTGGTGTTAAGTTTTTGCTTGAATATTTTTAAGTAGCTAGAATAAACAAACAGTGTGTTAACCACACAAAATAGACAGTCCACAGCCCAGTTGTGAGAAATAGTATTGTAAGACCAAATGAGTGGAATGAGTAGTAATAATAATGCAAGGCAGAAAAAATTATACTGGAGCAAACTTCCATTTAAATAGCTGTGTGAACAAATTTAAGTTACTCCTTCATTTCACAAATTTAGTCATGAGGTGTGCTGCTTATTTTACAGTAATTTAATGAGTAGAAATATTTTAACTGGACCCTGGAACCAGTACAGCTTTAGGAAAACAGTGCTAAAGCTGTTAAAACTGCTAAAGCTGGCCCTCAGCAGCCTGTACTTTTCCCTTTTTTAATATTAACTTTTTTAGCTCTCAGAAGTCAACATGATTGCCACAGTTTTTTTCTTAATGTAGTCATGCTTGCACGATCTGTTTGTATAAAAGTGATTCTTCTTAAGCACAAAGTTTTGGAGCTGCTAGAAAATCATGATGTCTATGAAATACAAATACATGCTGAGTTTTTCCCTTTTTTTCTTTTTTTTTTCTTTTTTTTTTTTTTTTTTTTTTTGTATTTGCCAGCAACCACAGCATGTGATTGCAGAGTTCTCACAAACTAGTTAGTGTTACACTGGGTTGCTACTTGGGTGAACATCTCCCCTCTCTCCTCAAAATGAAATTTCCATGGGAAATGAAACTGATGATTCATTCCAGAGCCAGAGTAGGGGTTTTTCTCTCTTGAGTCAGTACTAAGCTGAACAAATGATCTAATGTCTTTTTGAAGGATAAACCACAGAGTATCCTCTGAGGCGGTGTACAAAGGATCCATTAGAGATAAGGAGGCCATGAGGATGGTGAAGGGCCTGGAGGGGAAGCCTTGGTCTGTTCAGCTGGAGAAGAGGAGGCTGAGGGGAGACTCACTGGGGTCAACAACTTCCTTGTGAGTGGCAGAGGAGGGGCACTGATGTCTTCTTGTGGTGACCAGTGATAGGACCTGTGGGAATGGCCTGAAGTTGTGTCAGGAAGGGTTAGGGTGGATCTCAGGGAAACGTTCTTCCCCCAGAGGGTGCTGAGCACTGCCCAGGCTCCCCAGGGAATGGGCACAGACCCGAGGCTGCCAGAGCTCCAGGAGCATTTGGACAGTGCTGCCAGGGATGGACAGGGTGGGATTGTGGGGGGGTCTGGGCAGGGCCAGGGGCTGGACTTGGTGGTCCCTGCGGATCCCTTCCAACTCAGCCTATTCTGTGAATCTGTAATCATCCATTACATGACTGATATGGCTTAAAATATTTTTGTTGGACAAATACTTTTTTTCTTTGTTGAATATTTTACCTGACTGCTTTTAGATCAGCAAGGTCTCTGAGATGGACGGGAGGTCTGACTCAGAGTGGCCATAAATGGCCCTTTGCAATTTCAGTGTGTAGGTGATGGAGATATGGACAAAAATTCTACAACTATAAGTATTATTAAATACTAGTGCAAAGTTGTTAGTTCAATCCTGTAGCGGTAAGTTTGATCTTACAAAAAAATAAAAGTTCTGAAATGGTGTTCTATTTTAGTCCTGTATTATTCCTTTTATGTCTGATCCATCTCTTTTTTGATTTAACTGGAATTTTTTCCAAACATGAAATTTTCCCTCAAAGATCTGGAAAAATCAGCCATGTGGTATTTTTCTGAAAGATTATTACTTCAAAACCATAGTAAATTACTTCTTAAACAAAATTCTTTTTAGCATCTTTTTATCAGTTCTGATTGGGAAGAATATTGCAGAACACAGTAAAGACCAGCCCCACTAAGTTCAGTATGGCTCAGCTTTAGTTCTGCACAGCTTCATTACTATTTAGCAAGTTTCCATTGTTTTATAATTCAGACTTATTCCTAAACACGAGATTTTCAGGAAGCTTGCTCTATGGCATTGCAAACCCAGAGGTCATTCTGGTCCATTCTCATTTTCAATCAAAGCTGTTGGCCCATAACATTGCATTAATAACTAACCCCAAATAGAAAGAAAACTGCTGTAATCCTTTCTATAACAATTTACTGTATTTAGCAAAGATACTTTATTGTTTTCAAATATTTCCATTTTCAGTGCTGTTTCCTTCCTGTTGAATCACCAGGTGGGGCTTCGCTGTCATACACTCAGCACCTAAGGACATTTGCTACAGAGCCGCTTGTATTTGCTTTTTAATAAATGTAACAAATAGATCCTTTCTGTACTTGAGAGGGACTCAGTTTTTCTGGGTATACCATTGAAAGAGGGAGTGAAGCAAAGCAGATGCAGAGTGTGTACTAACACAGAGGTACTGTGAACTGTGCAATCTTGGAGTGAAGGTTCCGTCAGAACCAAAAGCATGCCTGTTTATGACATGGCATTGTAGCTTTATCCTTGCAGAGTGCAGTGCTCTGGGCAAGCAAACAGCCCCTGCTTCTGTGAGGAGACCTAGAGTGGTACTGCCTGTGGGGATAGCACCATGTCACTGTGAAAATAGCTCTTCCATGGTATTCTTCCAGTCACAGATGGAGCAAGAGGAAGAGGCTTTTCACTCCCATCCTTTGTCTAACTGTGCATAGACCAGCAGGGCAGGTTGTTGTGCTGTGAGGCTGAAGCTTTGCAGCACTGAGGCCCTGAAGGCAAGCAGGGAATGGTGTCCCAGATGCATATGGCTCTTATATGTGAACGCACGTGCTGGCTTTGCTCAAAGTCCTTTGGAGACACAAACACAAGGCCTTATCTTGTCTCTGCCAAGGAATTTGAATGTTGAATGTGTGTGAGGAGATGTTTTGGTTGCACTAAGGCTGAAGCAGGTCCTGTGCAATGCATACTGCTCTTTTGCCAAGTGACACCTGCAGGAAGAGCACTCCTTTATGTGTATCCTAGAAAATCTCCAGACATTCCACTGTCCCTCTGTACTCCTGTGGATAATCAAAGCACAGGAAGTGTTGTTTGGTGCTGTCAGCTGCACATGTTGCTGCATTCCTGGAATCCCCCTGAAACCATAAAGCCACATAACCAAGTTCTACTATAATTTCTGTTGTACAGACTGTCACTCTCCTGAGGTTAAGGCAACATCTCTTTTTTCTTTACCTGTGTATATATTGCTGTGTAACACACAATCTGATCTTAAAAAGTACCCATGTAGTACTGACTGCATCAGCTTCAATACCTCTGGCAGCAGCCTTCAGCTTGCTCCCAGAAGACAAGGCTAATTTGCTCTTTTTTTTTGGATTTTTGTTTTCTGGTTTTCCAACATCAGTCAGGAGGCAGGAAGTGAATGTTTGAGGGGTTTTCATGATTACAGGTCATTTTTCCTGGTGGAGGCAAGATCACAGGCTGAGAAAAACCTCTGACATTTTCTGCTGCCCTATTACACTCAGTCAAACATTTAGGCTTGTGATGGATGACGTGTCTGGTGAAAACAGGTCAAGTTTGGTATTTAAATGCCCTGAAAAAACTGGCAATGTGTATATGAATATCTACCCTGTTTAAAAGGAGGCTTTTAGGTCTGGACTGTGGCAAGCCTGGCTTGGGAGTTGATAACGTTTAGTGCTGCTGAGGAGAGTAATTAGAGGGTGTCTTCTGCATTTGAGCTAACCTGCAAAGCCAGACTCCTTTCACAGGAGTCTGGCAAGGAGCAACGTATCTGGGCAGTAAAAAAGTCTCTAAGAAGTAGGTTTAAAGAAGACAGCTAGAACAAGTTTACTTTTCATATATTTCTCTATTATTTTTAAAGTCTAGAAGAGCAGAAAGAATAAAATTCCTAACCTGTTCAGAGACAGCAGGATAGAGGATCACTTACTCTTCCTTCCTCCTGGAGCTGGGCTGCTAACTCTAACCTAGTTACTCTAAGCTGCACCTAATCCATAGAGAAATAGGCACCGCTGGGAGACAAGCAGTGACATTTCAAGTCAGGTCACATGAATCATCATCAGGAAACACTCATATATTCATCCCATTGGGTTAACTAGCCCTAAGTTTGCCCTGCAGCAGGTTTTTATTTTCCTGTTTGTTTGCAGAGCAATTTAAAAAATACCAAACAAATGAAAAACAACCCAAACAGCTGATGTGAAAATGGGGGAAAAAAGATTCCCTTGTAATTGGGCAATTCTTGGCAACAACACATCATATGATATGATGATAGTAAAGTGGAAAAACATCTGTGTATGGGGGTATGGATGGCCCTGGACAGTGGCATGGTGAAGGAAGGAGTAGCAAGGAAAGGAGGGCAAGCAAAGCTCACACAGTGGCCAACTTCACATCTGTCTTTAAAAGAAGACTCATGAGTAAGGAAAGAACTTTTTGGATGTGTAAGGAGAGAAAGTGAATTTAATAAATATCTGTATTTTTAAGTGTGCCTTCAGGAGTAAATTAGTTACAACAACCTGTTGTTTGCTGGATTGTGTTACAGTGGTTTTTCCCTCCCAACTTTTTCTCAGTGCAAACTTTGGTAGAAACATGCTGACTGTTTAAACTGATCCTATAGGCAAGCTGGAAAAGGTGTAAAAGGGCAGTAGAAGCAGGCAGGTTTCTGCTCTCCTTCTGGAGGATGGGGCTAACAGGGGAAAGCTGCACAGAAGATCTCAGCACTGCTGTGGTTCTGCCCATATGGTCACAGGAATCATTTGATGGGCCAAGTGATATCCCACTCACCACCAATTAAGAGATGGGAATAACCATTTTCCTCTCTGCTGGCTCCAGCGCAGAAGGTGGCAATGGTTCCAAAGGAACAGACCCATCAACATCAACCACTATGCCAACAAGAAGAGCGCAGCCGAGAGCATGCTGGACATCGCCCTGCTGATGGCCAACGCCTCCCAGCTCAAAGCTGTCATGGAGCAAGGACCCTCCTTTTCCTTCTACGTCCCGCTGATCATTCTCATCAGTCTGTCGCTCACCCTGCAAGTTATGGTGGGAGTGCTCTTGATATTCCTTGGTAGGTAACAACAGCAAGAACCACTGACTCATATTTTTCTTATAGGACACAGCCTATAGGATGGTAAATAAACACCCTTTGCTTTTAAAAAGCCTTTACCTCAGAACCAATTCAGGTTAGAATCACAGAATCATTTAGGTTGGAAAAGACCTCTAAGATCAGCTAGTCAAAAAGTTAACCCAGCACTGCCCTGTTCACCACTAAACCATGTACATACATAAACATCACAATTGCACATCTTTTAACTATCTCCAGGGATGGTGACTCAACCACTTCCCTGGGCAGTCTGTTCCAATGCTTGACAACCCTTTCAGTAAAGAAATTTTTCTAATATCCAAAAATGCAGATTTTCTCTTGAAACCATAGAAATACTGCAACAAAGGGAGGAAAGGCAACTTTATGTGAAATCTTCAATTTTTATCACCTTTCTCCTACTCATTTGCCCATACTATGAATATTTTTCCTCCAGAAAGCCTGAGGAGGAAGGAAAGTTATGAAATATTGTAAAAGAAACATCAGTAGGCCAGACAGGATAGTGAGGTCTATCAAGTTTCATAATTATGTTTTTGGCAAGACTGTTACTTAATCTTATGACTGAAATGTATTTCTTCCATATCATATAAGAAAATAATGTGAATGGGGAACTCCAAAAGGGAAGTGAAAGTCAAAATGTCCATCGTCATGTTGGTGTGGCATGTTGTCTTTAGCTTGGCTGTGTTGCAATCAAGCTGCATCTACCATTGCCCACCTGGAATAAATGACACTGCCAATGGTAGGAAACAGCTGTGGATCATTTCTGCTAGTGATGTGAGATCATTTATTCTTATAACATTTTTCAAATCTCATCCTTTACCTTAGTGGGAACTAGATAACTGACCTTGGGCCTAATGTAAATGAAAAGCCAGACTTCACACATGGCATTTAATGAGTTTGGCATCCCTGACAATCTTTCAGTGTTCTGCTCACTTATCAGAGCTGAAAAAATAATGTTCTGTTCAAGGAGAAAGTTCCTAGGGATCCAGGATATACATGGCTTGTAATATTCACAGTTGATGTGGCTTGTTTCTTTCTTACAAAAGAGATGGAATACAGCTGTCTCTGCATTTGTTAGGGTTGGTGCAGAAGCAGAATCCAGGTCTTGGCTCAGAGGAGATTGCAGAAGGGGACTGGAAAAAACCCAACCTGTTGATGCTGGCAGGTGTGGGAAACAGGTAATGGAAAAATCAGTAAAATACATCTATGTTCCTCAGTTGAAGGCGTCTCCCTGGTTGCTTCATCAGGCTTTGAGGCTGTAAACAAGCTCCCTGTCTTTCTGCTGGGCAATAATTTCTCAGTATATGCTGAGATACTGCTTTTTAATGCTTGTTTCTGCAAGACACACTGCTTAAATGGTATAAATTGCTATTATGTTACGGGCCACATGTTCAGTCCCTTAGGTGGTTGGAGACAGGGACGACACACACACCTCAAAGCTCCATTTGACAAACAGCGTGTTTTGGTGTCCAAACCTAGTAAATATAGGGGATTTGAAAACCCTGGTCTCAACTGCTAATTGGTCTGATCCCCACACAGCGCAGCTCCTGACCAGTGAGATGTCTGCAGCTTAGGATGGAATGGAATTGGTTGAGGTTCCTGTCTGTCAACCCAGGGGCCAGTTTATGGAACCAGTTGGGTTTCTTATTTATAGCCAAATCAATTGCCCAGTACAAGCCAGCTTGTACTGTGACAAATTGCTGTCAATTTTATCATTGTCACAATGAGGCTAACAGAGCCCTTGGCTTATGGTGATGCACTCTTGGAGCAGTGTTGTCCTGCTAAGGTCAAAGACAGGAAGAAGACAGGAAACAGGACACAAAGGTATGAAAATGCAGGCATCAGAGCAAGAACTTTCTTTTCACAATGTATATTTTATAGTTTTGGCTTGCAGGAATAGTTTGTTTCTGTCCAGCCATGAAATTCTGTCTCTTCAAGCTCTCACACGGCCAAACAAAAGTCTGTGCCATGATCCAGTTTCTTTCCTTGAGTCAGGGTTTTATCCTGGGAACTACCAGTTCTCACAGTTTCTACTAGGCATTAAAAGCTTTTCCTCCTTCTAAAGAGCCTTTCATGAAAACAATGTGAGAAATGTTCAGCAAACTTGTCCTTGGAAGGGATTTGGTCATCTTAACTTTTTGGAAGAAAAGAAAAGAATGTCTTGAAATAGTTTCAGTGGCTTGAAATCATAGTAATCCATTATAATAAAATACTTGATGAATAACTGTTCTTAAGAACATTTTCACAAACACCCTCATCTTAAGTGCTGTAATTACAAAGATAGAATTACTGCAATTCTACTTGAAAGTTTAGAGCTTTTCCTAAACTGACAAGTATTACTTGTCTTCCCTGACCCTCCTGTGGACAAAGGGACAGCTCTGAAAGTGTCAGTTTGCCTTTCAGTGTGATTGCTTTTTACTCACATAACAGGTCAGGCCATTATTACCTTTCTATTTTTATCCAACTGTGCCAAATGCTGTTATTCTATGTTTCAGAACTAATGATTCAGTTTCATTTATTCTTCACTCACATGGAGTCCTTCCAGGTCCTATTGGGGTGCAAGCATCCACATGCCTCCAGATACTTTACAGATGTGTATACTCATTTTAAGGTCGAAGTATTTACTGAACTTAAATTATTTAATGCCTGCAAAGGTGTGCAGTAGCTTCTCAGGGCAGTTCCCCCACACTGTTCTTCAATGCTTTGCCTGGCCTGTGATGTTTGACTACACTGCTTTAGCAAACAGGACTTGAGCAGGTGCTCAGAATTCCTTGAAACCAAACAGCATTATTAAGAACCCCAGGTGAACCTGGCTGTTAGCACTTCAGCATCACAAGTGTGTTTGCGACCATTCAACAACAAGGGATATTAGTTCAGTGGTTCACTTCTGCAGTATGGAACACAGTGATGATGGTACAAGCAAGTAACAAGATTTATTTTGTGTTGTAGAGTCATAAGTTGTATGTCTATGTGTGTGCCTATCAGAAGGAGCCCTAGGTTTTATGTTGCTGTAAAAACTTGTCTGGTATAAACTTTCTCTCACATGTTGTGCACATGCAGACACAAGCTCCAGTGATATATGCTGTTGAGAACTTGGAGTCTCAACAGACAAAACTCATTCTCAAAACATGCTTCAGAATTCATCAGCACTCACTCCATCAGCATCAAAGGAATGTAGCCAAGGGTCTCAGCTGCAGGGCCCTTGCTGCCAGAGAACAGAGACAGGAAACTCTTGGGTTTTCACATGGTATTTCAGTGGGCATAGTATTTGGTCAAAGTTGGATCTGATGACCTTGGAGGTCTTTTCCAGCCTTAATGATTCTATGATGCCAGGCAAGTGCCCCAGACTTCTCACTGTCTTAAAACCAAACCTATTATCAGCCCGATGTAACTAATTTGTATGCTATCACAAGGCCTGGAATCAAAGCTTACACTCCATTAATGCTTGTGTGAGCCTCCCTCACTCCCTTTAGCAGTTCAACCGAAAAACAGCTGCAAGAAACAAAGGAAAATGTTTCCACAGCAGATGCTCTCTGTAGAAAGGACTGCAGCTACACTGCTCTGACACCTCCCTCTGTTTAACAGATAGAGTACCCTTGCTTTCTAAAAACAGAATCAGGGCAAAGGCAGGGAGTAAAAGGGAATACAAGCTGGGGAAGGGCACCAGTACAGAAAAAATCCAGCCCTGGTAATGAGATTTGTAGCATTTTAACTAGGAAATTCAACTTCATCCTCTCAGGGCTTCAAGTTTCATATATTCAAGACTGAAATAATTTTTAAATGCTTAAAGTCTGCAACAAAGCTCGGCTTCAAAACATCAAGAACTCGAAAGATTTCTAGTGATGTTAGTGCATCCATTACTTCCCATGTGTCTCCACAGAGATTAGATGCTAATTACTTGAAGTTAATAAGCTCCTTGTGGTTACAGACCTTCTCCTTAGCACTTTCAGTGACACTGCAGAATCTGACTTCCCTTTTAAATATGACTGATCCAAATAGCTTAGCATAAGATAAATTCTGTAACTGCAGCAGAAACCTTTTATTCTGGATTTTGAAATATACATATTATTAAACATTTTTTCTCCTTTCTCTTTGAAGTAAAATATGACCTTAACAACCCTGCAAAACATGGAAAGCTGAATTTCCTCAACAACCTTGCAACTGGACTAGTATTCATTATAGTAGTTGTGAATATTTTTATCACTGCCTTTGGAGTGCAGAAACCAGTTGCTGAGCCAGCATCAAGACAGTAAGGACCAGGTGAGTGTGGTCTCCTGCAGCATGAGGTAGCAGAGCACTGCATCCAGCAATGCAGAGCACACTGGAGCACTTCAGAAACAGCCACAGGCTGATCTGTACTGTTGAAGTTCTTGCAGATACCTGAGCTCACTTCCCATTAGTGCAAAAGCAGAAGCTGCTGGGAACTGGTAAGCTATTACAATGTGTTTGTGAATGTGGAGTTCAAAAGTTGATGGCAGCACATGTCACCCGTAGGAAGTGTAAGGATCGTCCTGGCCTAGCCACTCCTTTTCCTTACTGCTGACTGAGACAATAAGGGAAATAATGTTGTTCTGCTTTCTCCAAATGCCTCTCCTTTTTTTAAGGAAGGTTTGCATCCAGTCTGTTACTTAATGCTGAAGACAATCTGTTTCCAAGTAGCTAGGGCTGTTAAATCTGACATGTAACACTGCACATGCTGGAGTCTCTCAGTTTCTGGGCTGGCTCCAGATCGTGTGGCTGCTCTGTCCTTCACAGGACGGGGCTTTGCTCTGTGGGAGACTCAGCTCACAGAGATGAGCACTGTCACTTCACATGTGGCCATTTAGGACAATCTTGTTGCTCTACCTGCACTTGCAGCTTTGTTCTTTACTTATACAGAAGGATAAATACAGGAATTGTGGGGATCAAACTGGGTGTCTTCCTAGCTATGATGAGCAGTTTGGGAGGACATAAACCTAAATTATAGGCTCGTAATGCAAGAAGCACCATGGTCAACATCTGCCTTTAAAATAGCAGTGCTAAGTCTGTGCGTGCCAACATTGCTCTGGCACTTGGTCTCCCAGATGTCAGTCCAGGGTCAGAGACCTGCTGAAGAAGGAATGGCTGGGCTGACAGGCCATGGTTGCACTCTGTACTACACAGACAGCCCGTGCAAATAACATTACTGCTTTGTGCAAACTTCTACAAGAAACCCTTTCTCCATAAAAAAGAAGATACAAGGCCTTTAAACTATTAATCTGTAGATGAACGGTGCAACAGAAATCTGTAACAAAAATGGGAGTCAAACCAAAATTGATCATCAGTCAAAACAGCATGAGGAGAAATCATTGTAAAAAGTTACTAGGAAAATTAAGAACTACAGTAATTTATCTCAGGATATGGGTGTAATTTTCTCCTTTAACCAAAACCTGTGAAATTCTGGCAGTGAAACAAGATCGTTTTAATGCATTTTCTGGCCATAGTTGCTACAAACAGACTAATAAGTATTTAATTTTAACAGCGAAGAGCACATAGATTATCTGAGCTATTACCTGAAATGCAGGTAGAATGTTAATTTCAGGAGAACATGTTAAAGCAGTACTGAAGCAATAACCCCAAAATTAACACTGGCAAAACCAAGGGAGCTGCATGAAGGATTATTGGAATTTTAGCTGCCTTCATGGGACAAAACACACAAAACACCCGGGACAGAGGCAGAGACAAGGATCTGAAATAGGCATAAGGAAGCTCAGAACAGAACCAGAAGCTGTGGGCTCCTGCCTCCATGCTCTCACACATGCAGTTTCCTAATTAAACAGCCAAATGTGGTGTCCAGAACCTATTTTTTGCTGCAGACTTGTTAAATGTGAAAGTTCTATATTGCTTTGGAACATTACAGCTGTTGTTTGCTCATTTGTACACATTGCCCTTGCTTGCCATCTGAATGTAACCTGAGAAATAAGTGTTTTTCAGTCTGTTGCCACAGTCTCCTCAAAACCCTGAAAGAAAGGAGTAGCCATGCTCTGGCTTCACCTTTACTATTATGCACCCTTTTCCACCGAAAACTTAATTGCCCCTTTAAAGTAAATGTATCATTTACTATAATTCCTGTATCACTAAAATATCAATATCTTTGTGTTTCAGAGACCTGGAGCATTCATTTTAGATGCCATTTGCAGTTGAGCCAGCTACGCTGGACACAGTGGGGAAGAAGAAGCTGGACACACCAAGCAGCTTTCTCAGGCTTCCAACACACCTGTATACCTGAAATTTTCCCATGTCTTAATATTTAAATTGTTTGGCATCTAAGAGAAGGTTAGCTTCGCCCCAAGGATGCTGTTTTTCTGGAATATTGGCATTTCAATTTCTGAAGAAACTTATTTTTTTTTCAGAGAAGTGACATAAATTCATGAAACAAGGAAATATCATCTGGTAGCATTTCACAGGATTTTTCTTTTTACATGCCTTTGGTTTTTGTGGCAATTTGTCATTTCACGATGGTAAGGAATGTCAGGCCTTTGATTCTGCCGTGGTCACATTGTCCGTTTATTTCACAGCTTGGCACCAAGCCCATGTACTCTGTAGCCGAGCGGTGTGTAAAGGTGGCTCTGCTTTTGCACAGCTTTTTGTTTTGCATTTTTTTCCACTCTAGCTAAAGGAAAGATGAGACAAAAAGAAATAAGCAGCATTCTTTTGCCCAGTTTTGTTCACAGGTAATCGTTTGAATTGTTTCTTCTGGACACACTTAAAATTTCCTGTCCTTCATGCACAGACACAAATCACCTAATTTTTAATGGTTTCTTACCATGTATTGCTATTCTGTGTATTCTGTCCATTATATGTATTTATTTGAATCATAGAGTAGTTTGCATTCAAGGGACCTTTAAAGCTCATCCTGTTCCATCCCTGCCATGGGCAGGGACACCTTTCACTTGCTCCAAGGCCTGGCCTTGGACACTTCCAGGGATGCAGGGGGAGCCACAGCTGCTCTGGGCACCCTGTGCCAGGGCCTCACCACCTTCATTGTAAAAGGTTCTTTCTTATATCAAATTTCTGGAAACCCTATTACTAGTGCCACCTTTTCTAGGCTCTACTGGTAAACTGGAAGATCCAGGGTGAACTTTACCTGTTAAACTGGTACCAAGTGCCTGTCAGCAGCAACTCAAATGGCAAAATGAACTGAATTTTTCTCTCTAGTTCCCTCTCTCTCTTCCCATCATTGATTGCTGCAGTTTTGTTCCTTTTATGAGTTTATGGCTAAAAGCAAAATAAAATTTTCAATTTTTATTTTTAAATATATGTAGAGAGTTAGAAATGTCTTCTAGTCTCTTACCTGCTGGCTCAGGGACTTACACTTTTTCTAAATACACTATTGCTAGTAATAGTGTAGGTTACAATAATTTCTTCAACAAAAATATTTTAGTCATTTTATTTCCAAAGTATCATACCTACAATCAGAAAAACCTAAAAGTTTTCTAGATTGCACTTATATGTAAATGCAAGATGTAGATTTGTATGAATCAATTTTCTTGATGTCAATTTTCAAAAGCTCCTTTGTACATAAGAATAGAAGATTGATTTCATGTGTCTCATCTCATTTACAAGTTTTATTACTGACTTTTCCCTTTGGCTATGTCTCAAAGCCCACTGATGTACCAGACTTTCATGTATATGTTCTGTAAGAATTACTAACAGAAAACAAATCAAACTCACGTGATTAGTAATGGAATAGATATTCTTTTTTTATTTTCTAATTTGTCTTTTGTTGCTTCATTTCCATTGTTACATGTGTTTAACCAGTATCCAGCAGGCAGTGGTTTAATTTTGTGGGCTATACTAATGTAAACATAACTCAGAACAATTTCTGAAAGAGGCACACAGGACAACTTCCTTCCTGTATTTATTTTTCACAAACCACCAACTGCTGTAGGACTCTTCATGCCCACTGGCTGTCTGTCGTGGCTGTCACACTTCTGATGCTGCTTCCCATGTCTTTTATTGTGATTAAGTAAGATTTGCAAAACATTCTTATACATGAAATCTGTATTTTAAGTCTTTGAAGCCTTCAGAGTTCATGTATTTTTTAGCAGACAGAAGCATCTGCAAGTTGGTTTCAAGTATAAATAATTTAATCACAGGATTATTATTCTTTTAAGTCAGGTGCTGCTTTAAAATCCAGGCAAGTATCTCAGAGGGGCAGCAAACAAATACATATGTTTGACTCATTCTTTGGTTTGCTGTGCTTTTTCAGAGTTTTTGGTTGGAGGCAAATATCTCTTTTAAAAAGAGGTCATCAATAATGAAGCGAGATGAATTTTCCAGACTCTGTGGGGAGCAGTTCGTGCCAGGTCAGCCGTTTGCTCCTGTTTCATAAGCTCTGGGCAGGGTGAGCACTGCTCATGGTCCTTCTCATTAGTCCCTTCAGCATGCAGAATAGCCTGGGCTGGGATTTTCAGTGTAGCTGTACTTACTGAAGCAGGTGACAACAACCATATTTACTGGAACTCTGAGTATTTGTCTTCTAAACCAGGTCACTGCTGGAGCTCATGCTGATGCTGCCTCTTATATAAAATGGGCTGAAGCAGAAAACACCATCCTGGTTTCTGTATCCCCTCAACTGCCATTCAGTTGTTTGAATTGACAACTTCTTTACCTCAGTGAGTTTGCAGATGACACTAAGGTTGCTGGGAGTATTGATGTGTTGTCAGGCAGGAAGGCTCCATAGTTTTATCTGGAGAGGCTGGATCCAAGGCCAGCGATTGAGGTTGAACAAGGCCAAGTGCCAGGTCCTGTCCTTGGGTCACAACACCCCCTGCAGCTCCAGGCTGAGCCAGAGGGCCTGGAAAGGCCCTGGGGGTGCTGGTGGCAGTGGCTGAACAGGAGCCCAGGTGGGTAAGAAGGACCAGGGCACCTTGGGCTGTTCAGCACTGGTGTGGCAGCAGGGCCACGGCAATGCCCATCCCCTGTGCTGGACATGCTGGGGTCAGTTTTGAGCCCCTCACAACGTGAAAGAGCTTGAGGGGCTGGAATGTGTCCAGAGAAGGAAATGGAGCTAGGGAACGGGCTCAGCCTGGAGAAAAGGAGGCCCAGGGGGGACCTCTTGGCTCTGCACAACTCCCTGACAAGAGGGGGCAGCTGAGGGGGTTCTGGCCCTGCTCCCAGGAAACAAGGACAGGACGAGACAGAATGGCTTCAAACTGTGCCACGGGAGGGTCAGGTTGGGTGTTGGGAGGAATTGGACAGCACCAGTTCCTGGAGCAGGTGGTGTTTCTGATAAGCCCAAGAGAAGCTGAGCCCAGGTACATTTCTCAGATCGTGGTGCAACTTGAAAAGGGGCTGGGGGAGGCACCACCACCTGGACCCCACCAGCCAGTGCATGCAGCAGTCTTGCTGGAGAAGCCCATTAGTATTCATTCACAGGTGATCAACAAAGCTGAGACAGAAGCTGAGACGTCCCTAGAGAAGAAAGTAAACTGAAATAAATGAGAGAAGGTACTCCAGGAAGAGATAAATAACAACATGGTCATAGCAGGCCTTAGGGCAGAGTTTCCATCAGAGGCTGGGTTGCACCCAGGTGCTGCAGCATGACATGTCAGCTGTAGCTGGAGTTTCACTCCTCTCCCCATCACTGAGTATCCCCATCCTGACATTGGAACACGTTCAGCAGCGGTGGGAGGGCAGAAGGGCAGAAGCATGGACAGAACTGACCAAACAACTCGAGCTGATTGATAGCAGACAGCTCTTGGGCATGTCAGGAAGCAAACACACATTGTTGGAAGTACATCTACAGCAAAGAGACAGGAGAAAATGTGGTATATAAAGGCTTCAGCTGTTTGCAGGAATTTCTTCTTTTCACACTTGATCAAATTATTTTCACTGTACGAAATCATGAAGTCACAGAATCACTGAATCATTTAGGATGGAGGATACATCAAAGATCATTGAGTCCAACTTTTGACTGACTCCACCTGTAAATGCCCCCCCTCATCCTTGCTCCTGATGTTCATGTAGTCCATGGCTGTGCCAGTCACTGACGTGTCAGTGCAGGATAGGGTGTGAAACACAGGATACAATCTTTTCAAAATAATATCTAACCAATAATTATCCAACTTCCTAACAGGGTGGTGACAAAACATAACCTGCCCTCCTATGGGATACTATGGGTTATTTTGAATTAACTTTTCTCCTCCTCCACAGTCTGTTGAAGATTTTCATGGTTCGTTTTATCATTTTATTTTGGGTTCTCATAACGAGAACTATTTACTAACCTGGCTGCCTTCCCAAGAAGAGTGCCACAGCTCCAAGTCAGGAACAGAGACTTATCAATAGCTCCTCATCAGGCAAGTCAGGCTTTGTCAGAAATGGAGATGGCAAAAACTCCGTTTTCATTCAGCCTCCTTTCTGATGTTTTCTGCTCCTCTTTTTCCAGTCTTCCAGCCTAGAAGTTGCCCCACCCCTTTTTTAATGGTACGAGTTTTAACTAGTTGAGAGGTGAGTGTAAATATGGTGCCATGCTAGGAAGCACTACACCAGGATTACTGAAACATTGCAAAACATTTTCACTGGTACCAAAAATATTTCAGAATAAATCAGTTTCATCACCACTCAACATTACCACAGATTTCTGGCGGGAAGGATGAAAATAGTCTAAACTCTTGGGAAGGCCTAATGTTTCAGATTTGTTTTGGACTTGTGGAAGATATGGAGGGAGACAGCTATGTGTCTTTACCCTGAAATAGGAGTCAATTTTTTCTGTGTCAGAAAACATGATTCACCAGGCATGCCAGGGAGAGAACTGCTCAGGAAAGAGAGCCCTCAGGCCTCTTCATCCCTTGTAGAGTTTCAAATCCTGGCAACATGACTTGGGAACATGACTGAACTTCACAAACTGTATGAAGTGCACTAACTGGGGAACATTGGGAGCAAGCCACAATGTGCCTGTGTGGGTCACTGTTCTCCTTCGTACTCAATAAAAATTCTTTCTTCTCCATGCTAGTAGAAAAACAGGTTTGAAAGCCCACATCCCAGCTGCACTGGTAGGATGCCTCACAGCCTCTTGAAGGGACCCTGGTTATCACACAGAAGTCCTGCAATCTTCAAACCTGATATCACTGATAATATTTTGCTTAATTTGCATGTCCTCTTCATTTGCAGACAGAGGGTGTGATGGCATGATGTGTCTTGTTCATCTTTCCAGAGTCAGGACCAGCCTAGACTCATCCAGGGCTGAATTTCATCCAGCTCAGAATGAGGAATTTACTTCCTACTTGTTTTCTTATTGACTCTGAGATCACCAAGATGAGTTTCACTTGTATCTCACAGGACTCCTAGCTTGGGAATACCCTGAAAGATATCAGTGCAATTCTTTCATAGAAACCTGCTATCTAAATGATTACCATTAATAATAATTTTTATTTTCTGCTATAATTTTACCTGTTATACCTGGACTGTGAATTTGGTTCCAATCTGATGTTAGTTATCTCCCTACCTCCTGGCAGAACAGAGTTCTTTCAAAGCAGAGCAAAGTAGCCGCATTAAATTGGCTGTGAGCCAGCTCCAGAGGCACAGGTGAAACAAAATCCAGCTCTATGCAACCATTATGGATCAGGAATATTTAAGAGGCACAGGCATCATCTTTCCAGCCTTCACTGGGAGCTTTTAAAATAAATTAGCTCAGAGCCCACAGAGGAAAAACAACGTCAGCTCTCTCTGTTTCTGCTGCAGCGGAGCGTTCAGCAGGGAGCAGCCCCGGGGACCCCACAGCCCTGCAGCTGGCACGCTGAGGCACCTCAGGACAGCACAGAGCAGCCTTGGGCCAGCACCCACAGGGCTGGAGCACTAGGAGACCCCCAGGGTAGCTAAATCCAGGGCTAAAAAGGAAAACAAAAGCCACCTGAGAGTGATGAAATATTTTGCTATGGAGAAGATTTGCTGTAAATCATGCTGTGAGAACATGTCTCGCCTGTGATTTATCCAAGCTTCATGTGCAGTGGCACTCTGGCTGCTGGCACCCGACTTCACCTGTTACCAGTTTGTGAAGCACAGACTGAGTCTGAAAGGTTTTTGCTTTACTAGACACAATGTTATTAAAGATTTATCAACAGCACCACGGCAGAAAGTGTTTCCCTGTGACAACAGTGTAAAGTGGCCTGTGTTCCAAAATAGCAAGGGCAGCTCAGGATTCCCCTAAAATGTTCTTTTATGCCAAAGCAATGGGACTGAATTAACTGGAGCAGTGCTGCTGCATAGCTGTCTCATCTCCTGCCTCTGATTTCTTTCTTTCATTTGGCTCTAATAACATCTCTATGCAGTGGGTGACATGAAGATAGAAAATTACCCCCTCTCCTGAATCCTATAATTTTGTAGTTTCATCAGGCTGTTGTTTCACTCATATCCAAACCTTGGTGATGCCCCTGATGCTCTGCTCTGGTCCCTTCACCTGGCACCTGGCACAAGGCTGCTCCTGCAGAGGCAGAGGGTTGGGGCATGCTGCCCAGCACAGGCACCAGCACAAGCACAGCCTCCCACTAAGAGCTGCTCCTCTCCCCAGAGGGCTACAAACCAGTGGGCAAGGGGGGAAGTCCAGTTCCCACTCATCAGGGAGTCAGTCCACAGAAGGGCACAGGATGAAGTTTCTTCTCCTGATGAAGTTATCCCAGAGATGCTCCTCCATGACCACTCAGGCCCTGTTCAACAGAATCCAGTGCCAAGCTCTGGCATGGGCTGCCCAGGACAGTGGTGAAGTCACCATTCCTGCAAGTGTTTAAAAAAACATGTGGATATGGCACTTTAGGACATGGTTTAATGGTGAACATGGTGGTGGTTCAGCCTCAATTATATTAAGAGCTCTTTTCCAACCTTAACAATTCTATGATCCCATGATTATCCTGCTACAGCAACAAGTTCCTTTGATGGGATGCTCAACACTGCTCATAGAGGCACCCATGCCAGCAGTTCCCCCTTACCCAAAGGAACAGGCCAGAAACAAAATGAAGTCCCTTTCTGGGTGGCCCAAGTAGCACTTCAAATGAACTGTGTGTCAAAGTCCCTTTACAGCAAGCACCAGTGCACCTCCAAGGCTTCATGGGCAGTGACCCTTGGAACTCCCAAAATGACACAAAAGCAAGGATTCACCCAAAGACACCCAGTCTTTGAATTGATGAGCCCTGTTTAACTCCAGATCCCTAAACAAGCTAAGCAGAAAAACTGCAATTTTGAAATTGGGTGAAAATGTTAAAAATCCTGGTGCAAATACCCAGAAAAATTTAGCCATGAGAGGCAAGAGCCCAGGAGGGGTCAGTCAGCAGCCACAGGAGGGCAACAACCAAGGGGTGCTTCTGCAAGGAAGAGCAGTGCATTAACTACAAGAAAAACAGCAGCATTCTTCTCCCAGATTTTATTTCAATTTAATTGACAGCTTCACCCCATTAAAAAAAGAAATACAGTAATTTCTAAAGGATGTAATTCAGAGAAATTAATACAGGACACAGGCCCTGTGAAGTGCAGCAAACTGATTCTTGCCAGCACAGCCAAGGCATGGCATAACATGGAGTAACATCTGTGCACACAGAATGGCAGGGAAAAGCATCCACAATGGCACATTTTGATCAAATATGTTTTCAATTTATTACAATATGAGAAAAATAACAACAATTGAAAGAAACAAAAGGAATAACTTTGTCTTGGCAAAGGCACTTGTAACTTCCAATTCCATCCAGCAGCTGTAAAGCAGCCCAGTGCATCCCAGAATGAATCATCACTCCATTCCCACTCCAGCTCATCAGGCACATCATCCTTCACCAAGTCCTTTAAATAGCAGTCTGGCTTTAAAGAGAATTGTGCAAATTCTTTGTAGGATCTATCACTTTGCTTCCCAGCTCTCTGCACACAGACAGTCCCATACTCAGCCTTAACCATTACCATGGCTCAGGCCAGTACCTGTTTAGCTCCTGGACAATTCCTGCCTACAGCATGGCAGCCACAGTGTTCACCAGGATGGTCTCCACCCTTGGCATGGAACCACCTACAACCCAGCCAGGACAACTTCCCTGCACAAAGTGTGAACCATGTTTATAAATCAGTACCAGCACAGTTTCAGCAGCAAAGGCCAAGCTGTTCTTGACTTGCCAGGGAAACCAGAATTCTGCAGCTAAACAGCTTCATCCAAGACCCTGCTTGATTTATTCCCAAGTCTGTAACACTGTTTGCCTAAAAGGACCTGACTCCCATGCAGGTGCACATGTGCTTCCTCCAGGAGCTGAAAATGGAATTATCTCTGTCCATATGTGCTGCATAGATGTGCTTGCAGAGAAGCAAGCTCCTGAAAGAAAAATATTCTAAGAATGTCTCCCAGCCTGTGCACATGCCAATTGTATAAGCAGCCTGACATTCACTGTTCATATTAATAACTGGCACTAATGAAAGAACAAATTGTTTTCTATTCTTTGCTGTTAGGTCCTTTAACACTAGGATGAACCTAGACTCACTTTTTCTTCCTCCTTCCAGCTCTAACCCTTGGCATAGCTCATTCTGGATAATTTTTTTCCCTGAGAGATATCCTCATCTCAAGCAACCTCAGGAAGGGAGGAAAATGTAGCCCTAGCCATAGTAAAATTTCCTGTACCATACTGGGAAAGAATTCTTCCCCCAGCCCTGGCACAGGTTGCCCAGAGAAGCTGTTGCTGCCCCATCCCTGGAAGTGTCCTTCCAAAGCTCTCTAGTAGTTTAATATCTTTCTTATATTGTGATGCCCAAACTGCCCCCAGCACTCGAGGTGAGCCTGCCCCAGTGCAGAGCAGAGAGGGACAATCCCTCCCTGGCCCAACTGGCCATGCTGGGCCTGGTGCCCCCCAGAACAGGGATGTCCCCCCTGGCTGCCAGGGCACTGCTGACTCATATCCAACTTTCCATCTGCTAGGATTCCCAGGTCCCTTTGCATGGTGCTGCTCTCTAGCATCTCATTCCCCAGCCTGTCCATACATCCAGGGTTGCACCATCCAAGTGCACAATCTGGTACTTTCCCTCGTAGAACTTCACTGAGTTGGTGATTGTTCAGCCCTCCCATGTGTCCAGGTCTCTCTGTAGTCTCCCTTTACTTCACTGGGAAAGGGAAAGCCAAATGAATCTGGAACATTTTCTTGGTAGTCTGAAGTGCTTCAGGTCAGACATTCCACTCCCTGGAACGGCCCATGGGCTGGGAAGCAGCCTGCAACAGCTCCAGGGCATTCAAACCAGGGCCAGCAGCTGTGTCAGACTGGGAACAAGGCAGACTGGGATGAGGCACCAACAGGGAATCAGAAGACACAATGAATACAAGGCACACATCAAGGGAACTGGCACCCATAAACTTTTTACAGGTACCAGTACACCTGAGCTCAGGCAGTGATTATAAAGGGTCTAGACAAAACAGTTCTGAGATGGAGATCCATTTCTTAGTAAGGGCTTTGAGTGCATGTGTTTAAGTTCTTTTCTTAAATTACTTCTCACAAAAGGAAAGCCAGAGTTTTTCAAACAGTTGTGATCCTTCATTCCAGTATAGAAAACACATACGCAAACATGGCTTCAGACCCATGCTCACTTAAGAGATCATTTTAAAGCTTATAATAAAAATATTTTTTATACAAACAATAAATACTTCAAGCATTTACAAAAATACACGGTCCATTCCTATAAAGAAGGACATTTATAGCTGAAATTTTGAATACATCTGGAGGCAAGGCAATTATTGATTAAGCCAGTTAATAAAATCTTTGGTATGAGTAAAGGACATTTTTATCCACTGTTGGCTTCCTTTGGTGTACTGTACAGACAAGCAAAGATACAGCTTTTCCTTAATTTCTTGACATGTCTTCCAAATACAACATACAAATATTTCTAACATGTCTTCCTATGATAATAGGAGAAAAACCCAAGATTCTCCTGGCTCTTCCTATGACTTGCGTTTCTAAAACGGAATGATGAGAGGAAAAAGAGAAAGTGAGCAGTTAGATTTCCTTTTATCTAGGAAGCAGCATCTGCAAAAAATAAAAACCAACTAAAAATAACTCTAGAGGAAAGCCCATTTCCTTCAATTTGTAGAAATCAACTGCCAAGAGAGGTAAACAAGGAATCTGTTCAGATTCATTGCTGCAATCTCCTCTTCCTGAGACAGGAAGAGGAGATTGATCAGTTAGGGAAGGGGGCAGCTTCACCCCTGAGCACAGCACTGGATGGTGTGGAGCCAGTATGGACTGTCAGGTGGCAGTTAGAGCTAACACCCAGAGCCAGCAGCATGGGGCAGCTGTAGCTGCTGGAACTCAGCAAATCCAGCCAGCATCCCCCAGCCCTGGCCAGGCTTCCACCAGCTCCCAAGGGGTGTGGAGCCAGAAGGTTTTGGGCGTGTCCCATGACTGCTGGGAATCATGACCCATTGCTATAGCAACAGGAGTTCACATGACTACTGCATTTAAAAAGTGCCCCTATTGGTGGCATCTTCTGTAGGCAAAATATCCATTATTTATACCTCAGCATGTTTGCTGTGCAATTTGTATCCGGAGCTCATTAATGAATGATGACGCCTTGACCCACCCTGTTAGGGAGCCCTGTCAGATGAGGAGCCCAGCTCATTCCATCCCTGCTGAGGGAAGGCAGGCAGGAGAAGCCCCTGAGAAGCTCACCTGAGTTACAGCAGTACCAGAAAAGGGCCAGTCCTGCAGCCACGCTGAAACACGCCAGGAAAAACACTGGGCCTACAGAAAATGGCAAGAAAACACATTGAGACAGAGCAGGGCACCAGAAGTTTAGCTCAGCTCACAAATCAACAATTGCTATCAATATGCATAATTAAGCATATTCAAATGAAGCTAACATATTCACAATTCTGTATGTTCTGTAGCTAATGTACTGTGAAGCACATTTATTAGACTGCAATTAATTTTTACTACAGTTGCTCTGCCACCATTCCCTGTTCCCCTCTGCTCACCTACCAGCTACAGACTACGACATTTAAGGAAAAGTTTCCAAACCAAACCTCCTGGAAACTGCCTGCCTGGAATTACACACAGTTTAATGGTGATGGTCAGTACTGATGTTCAATAAAACCTTTCAAATTCACACTTAGCCACTGACAAAACAGCATTAAGATTTATATCTGCTTCTTTATTACGTAACACTCTATTTGTAGTTACTATCTCACTAGAAACAGAGATACAATTAAACTACACATCTACTTGTAGATACAATTAAGCTACACCTCTCAATTTAAGGTCAAGTGTACTGCCTCAACAAATTCCTGGAGCTGACTGCATGGACAAGGACATTGGAGAAACACCAAAGGAGCACAGATTTGGTTGTTCTTTGGCATGTAACCTCCCAAGGAGGGTGGCTAGTGGCCAAACAATCTCTAGTCTGAGGCCAGGTCAGAAAAAAAAACCCAAAAAACAAAACAAAACAAGCCCAAAAAAAACAAACAAACAAAAAAACCCAAAACACCTTCATTTTCTTATTTCCAAACACTTTCTCTGTTCATCCTGTACTGTTATGCTGCAGACAGCATCAGCAATGTGTAAACTCTGAACAGCAATTTGGTTCAATATTCACAGAAACACCACCACCACAGACAAAAATATACATTGAGTTAAACAGTGTTTCTGTTACTTATTTCAGTTTTTTCTCAGGAAACTGCAAAAAAGGCATAATTCACAGAAGGTGTTTTGAATCTCTCATTATTGTATCTAAATCTCTAAATAAAATACTGAACTTAAATGACACAATAGTTCATTATAAATGGTGAGAATTCTTCATCTTTATTTGAGATCTTCCTTTTCAAAATATCCTACCATGAAAAAAATATTTGTCTCTGTGATCTGGCATTGAACAGAGGAAAGTGAAACTAATTAATATGTTTTCCTAAGGAAAATATATTTAAGCTTTTCCTGCCTTTCCATCATTGCTTTCAAATGACTTGTAGTTAAACTGAGAGCTTAAAAAAAATGAAAAAAATTGAAAGCCAGATCAAAAAGTTATTGATGGCTTTATGCAAAATGAATAGACCTTACTGTTCAGGCATTGAAGAAATCACAGGAAATTAAGAGTTTAGCTGTAATAGTGTAAGTAATACCATTGTAAATATTGATTAAACTCTACAGTCTCTTCAATTTCCTGGCACTGGTTTCCTCGACAGTAACTCAGAACATTTTCCTCCATTAGTTCTACTTAACTTGTGACAGTAAACACATCATAAGCCAAAGTAGTTGCTATATACAGCGCAAATTACATGATATAATAAATTGCATCATAATCTGCAAAGCCATTCCATCCGGTGACACTGTATGATTTATTTACCCCTGTCATTTAGCATATATTGCTCCTTGTCAGTGTCTATCTCTGTGGGATCTGGGGTTTCTAGAAATAAAAGCAATACATGAAAAGTTAGTACTCAGCTCAAGCAAACAAACAAACATAATCAGCACATGCAAAATGGTGCAAAACACCGTATTTCAGAAAAATATCCAATATTGACATAAAGTATTAACCCCTCCAATGGTAAACCATTGCTAGAGTTAAAGTTGGACTGACCAAAAGACACAGGCATAGAGTCATCTGAATGCAACTACAAATAGCTGCAGTCCCACCTCTGATCAGCTTAAGCACTGACCACATAAATAACATTACACTTTTTTCCTAAGTTAGGAAAGCAGGAGATAATCCTTCACAATACCAGCAGTTTTCATTGTAATACATAGAAACTCTTTGTTAACAGATGCACTAATATCAAAACATCTCTATAATTTAATGTATCACCATCCTTTGTTTTTGAGCAAATCTCTGGGAATTGATGTATTTAGCAGGTAAAGCACATAGAAAGAACTTCTTGGTGTAGATTATTTACTAAATGCAGGTCTCAGCTGAAGGCATTCTTTAAAACTCTGTAGGTTCTACATGTTAACATTTGGCACAAGTAATTTCAGCCTCTATCTTTCTGCAAATTCTAGTAGAAAAGGAGGCTGGCCATAGGACAAGGTGTTCAGTAGTTTCCAGTCTGTGCAGAAAGACCCTTTCAGAGCTGCCTTTGCCACACAGATGTGGAGATTATGCTGTCTGCAGAAGGGGGATGCACAGCTGTCACCAGACATGGCAGAAGAGTGACTTTTCCTAACACATCACTGATCTGCAACACTGTTTTAGCCAAAGCTTTTTGTTGTCATGCAATCACAGAATCATAAAGGTTGGAAAAGACCTCTATGATCACCAAGTCCAACTGTCAAAGGGCTAGGAGGGTTAAAAAAGGAAAGGAAAAAAATTAAGAGTTCTGAATCTGGCTGTCAATAGGGAAGAATTTAAGACTGATTGGCTTCAACTGCTCTCCTTCTCTCACATGACACCAGGATGTAGGAGAGGTGCCTCGAAAACTGCCCAGTCCACCCAGACAGCGACAGGGGAACATCCATCTCCCCTGCTAAGGATATCCCTCTCTGTGGGGGGACAGGGCATGGCCCTGGAGCAGGACAGAAGCACCTGGTGCCCTTTGCTGTGAAGCCTGAGAGTCACCAGAGCAGCAAGGACTGCTGCAAAGCTCCCACAAGCTTGGTGTGCCCCTAGCAGCCTCACCCAGCCTGCCCCTTTGAGGAGCTGATGTCCTTCCTAGAAATTCCAACTAGGAATCCTCACACTGCACAGGAGAGCACAGACAAATCTCTGCCACTTCTATCACTGCATGGGGCTGATCCAAGCCTTTATCCTTTAAGTCTATGTCAGCATGGAGAGAAATAAAAACATTTTCTGAGTCCCTTGGAAACACCCATTTGCTTCAACAGCTCTGAGGCTGCCCATACCATGTGCCTTACCTCCCCTCTAGTGGAATGTTCAGACATTACCAGATACTTCATTGGCAATTTACACTTCAGGCAAAGAAATTTTGTTCTAGCATGAATTTTAAAGATGTCATAAAAATGAAAAAGAAATATTTGAAAGGATTTCCTCTGCTGAAAAAAATCTTTACATGCAGCATGCATACATATGTCCTATGTATAGCTGCATGTAATCTATTACAGAACTACAGAGTTCATCCATGAACCATCGATGGTTCATCTATGTCCTCATTGATAATTTCTCCAGCTGTTTGTAATGCTGCTTGTTTCAGCTCAGCCTGCATTTAGAAGAAAAGCCCCATGTTAGTGATTCTCCTTGTTCTTCATATTTACAAATTCTAGTGGCAGTTCTGTAAATGCTTTGTGCTAAATTTAACAACTACTGCTAAGAGCACTATAGAATGATAGCATGGTTTGTGTTGGAAGGGACCCTGAAAACCACCCAGTTCCAACCAACCTCCTGCCATGAGCAGGGACACCTCCGCTGACCAGAGTGCTCAGGACCCCATAGATTTTGGCCCGTAACACCCCTTAAGCACTTCCAAGAAGTAAAAATTCGAGTAACAAATTCTGTGTGTTGGAAGTCTGAAGGATAATGCCTTTGATATTGAAAATGTCCAAGTTCATTTAAATGAAAAGTTACTCCTCATATTGACAGAAGGAGCTTTTCCTGAAGCATAAAGGTGTTTGCAGTTTCAGCTTAAAAAGCTGCACAGATGTTTCTTAACCATTCAATCCAGAATGCAGACATTTGTTTTAATTACAGAACTCTAAGAAGCAGCAAGCATATTAACACAATCATCTAAATATTTATTTCTTAGGTCAACAGAAGAAACTGCCGAATCTCAGCACACAGTAAAGTTTTAACTCAGTTCTTTAAATTATCCTTATCCTTCTGAGGATGGTAACATAAAAGAGTGTACCAAGATAACAGAGAATTTAATGACTTTTCATGTTTACTGAAGTCAGCAGTTTGCAGCAGCAGCAGAAAAACTGTTTTTGGGTGCCACAAGGAGCTGTATGTTTAACGTGAAGCACTTCTAGCACAGGTATTAGCTATGCAGAGTCTGAACATGAGAAACCCTCACCCTGCCTACTCATGGCTACCTGAGGAAAGCGCAGAGTCACCACATAAGTCATGTGCAAGGATGAGCACATTTCTGCTCTAGCTAAAGGTGAAAACATCCCACAGACCCTATCCAAGTCTCCTTGTAAAGATACATTTTCAAAAATGGCTTGTGGAATATGCTATTGAACATTTAAAAAGCTTTAACTCTTAAACATCAAAACAGTCTTAAAATTTTTCTTCTTAGTGATTACACCAAGACTTCTCAAACTGCTCTTAATTCATAAAGGCTGTCTGCTAACTGCTAGTCAGCCTGGTAGAAAAACTTGTTTCTTGACCTCTACCAAAATAAAAATGATAGATCCAAGACAATTTGATTGAAGAGCCTGTTCTCCAAAGTGCACAACTTCTGCAAGGTGAACATCAGATCAAAGCATTGCCTTCAAGTTGCTGCGAGGCTCAGTCAGTTGGGACTGGGGCTCATCTGAGATTCTGAGGCAGGATGGGCCCAGACTTCTCCAGTTCAAAAGGGTTCAGGTATGGAAATGGGGTAACTCTGCAGCCTCCCCATGCAGGCAAGAAAATGGTCCTCCACCAGTTTGTGCAGGGTAGATACAAATGACTTCTTTCAAAATGAAAGACAAAATTAAGGAAATTACAATTTTACATTACAAAATCCCCTTACAGCTTTTGGAAAACTCAAGTCAGAAGGAATTAAGGTACACCCCAAAAATTATTTAAGTAACTTCTTTATTTGTATTATTTATAATCTGTTTAGGTTGTTTAAATGACCTACACTACATCTGAAATTAGGTTTTGTAATACACTGGTGAGGAAATCCACAACTCAATCAACTTACAAGTCAACTTACTCAAGATTTTCCTGCTTGGCAGGTCATTATACAGCTGTTCAGCATTGATCTGCAGAGCCCTGTAAAACTCCTGACAGTGTCTGTCTCCTTTCTTTTGGAGGTGTTTTAACAGATCTGAAAGCCTGGTATGGAGTGATGCCTTTGGGTTCCTGAACTGCAAGAGAAAAGTGCTCATCAGACAAGAGATTAAAACAGAACACAGATGAAAAGATCAATTTTACATCACTATGCCAGTTATGTAGCTTCTTTATAGAGCTTCTTTGATATTTACTAAAAGAATGGGCCAAAAAGGGAAACCTAAAAGGGACATACATGCAGTGCACAGCCCTGAGCTCCATGTGGTCAGCAGAGTCTGATGAAGAGCATATTGTCTCTGCCTCTCCTCCTTTTTTCTATCCCAGTCAAGTGAAAGACACTCTGCATTTGACATCTTCCCTGCATCCAAGCTGCGATGGTACTTGCTATTGTACAGTTTAATTCTGGCAGCTGTAGATAGAATATTTCAGCAAATCTTATAATTTGAAATAAAGTTTGATTTTTTCAAGTTTGCCCTTAGCTGCCTAGTAAGGATCCCCTAAAAGGCACTTTATACTGCTTATCCTAGTCCCAGTACTGGAGTGTTCATCATCCCAAGATTTCATATTTCATGGTTTTTTATTGTTTCCAGCCAATTAACTGCTGTACACCCACTTCAACAGGCACAAATTCCCATTACTCAGGTTGGCAAACAGTTGCAGTGGGAAATACATTTTTTCTGTAGTGCTAAATGTGATGAGTATTAGCAGACCTTACAAAGAGAAGGAAAATGCATCTCTAGCTTTACACTTCAAACCATTCTCAGTTTATTTCAAAAAAAATCCAAAGCCATTCTCAGCAAAACACCATATTTCATAGCAGCACAGTGGAAAACCTTTGAGGCATACTGAGTTGGGAACAATTGCTGCTTGAGGGGGACAAGAATGCCACAGATTTTACACAATACTCCTTATTCTGACAAAATTCCCACAGGGTCTTCCAGATACAGCTGAGATTATAAGCTTCCTAAACATTCAATAGAGTTGACACAAACTTGCCTGAATCTATTAAAAAGCAGTTCATTTCTGCCTAAGTGCAGAAGTCACAAATCATGTTTCAGATTCTTTATGGGTTTATTTTGAAACTCTTGAGGGAAGTGGCAAGACTGGCTCAGTAAATGATCTAGCTCTGCTCTACACCACAAAACACTATTTGTCTCCATGAAGTTTGATTCTGGTAGAATTGGACCTATTTTTCCTCACGTTCAAATACTGATATACCAAAACTCTTTGCAGACATGAAGCCAGTAGACGGTAAGTACAAACTATTGTAAGTAGTATTGTGGAAGCTCTTAGCTGACTTTAATTTGGTCTCCACACAAGATTAGAAGCTTTTTCTCCCTAGAAAGAGCTACTCATTTTGAAAGGTTCACATCAGGGAGGGTGGCCTTCCTCCATACATGGTGGCACCACTGCAAGATATTATTAACTCCACCCACTTCCCACAGCTCCACGCTTACTAATGGGACTAAAACCCCCCACTTCTCTACCAATACTTAAAATTATTAATTCGTTACCAAAACTGATTGAGCTAATATAGATGATTTTGTGGGCAGAGATGGATGCAGCACAGATCATCTTGTGTGCCACTCCACAGCACCTCGTGGGAGGAGACAGGCATGTCAGGCATGTGGTCACAGGATGGGTGCCCTCCTGCCCAGGGACTGGCTGCGTGACTGTGTGCCCCTGATCATGGCAGGGACCGTGGCATTAAACTGCTGCTGAAGAGAGCATTCTCTCCCATGACCACTTGGCACAGAGAACGTGCCAGCCCTGTGACTGCTCCTCTTACATGAGATGCCAGACATAAGTGGTCAGCAAGCAGGAGGTGAGGCAGGCTGGCTGCATGTGGCACCAAGAGTTGTGTCAGGAAGAGGGCAGCTGGGGTAGTGACCCGCAGAAGCAATACAGCAGTCAGAGACACAGCAAAACTCCTCAAATTACCTTTTCTGCTTCTTCATTGGTAAGAATTTGGGGATAGACTCTGTTGAGCTGAAGAACTATTTTATCAACCACTTGCTCATTCAGTCGGCTAGTGCTTGTAAGGAAATACATGTCATGCTGCAGCCGATGACAATACGACTGATCTAAAGATAAAATAACACAGAAGAAACCAATGCAATTAATTAATAAGCCAATTTTAAATTCCATACATTTCATTTTACTACCAGTGATTAAATAGCTAAAATAAAATTATCACCACCACCTAATATTAGCAAGCTGAACTATCTGTTAGGGAAACATAACACTGCCATGTGCTTTCAAAGACTCATCCATTTGAAATTACACAAATCAGAACTTCTGGCTGGTCACTCCTACTGCCTCTCTCCTTCCAAAGGGAGAAGGCTATAAATCATTTAGAAGTCAAGCTCTGAAGGATATTTAATCAAACACAGCCTTAAAGTTAATGAATTACTGCAGATAAATACTCTATCACTTATGAAATCAGATTATGACATTTAAGGCACCTGCAAGATGCTTCTCCCATCCAATGGGACGCTGTCATTCTGCTCTTGGAAATAATAAGGCTCATAAAAAAACTTATCATACATGACCATAAGGTGCCAGACTGTCTCTGCTAGAGCACCTGCAGAAAAAAACATCAGGGACACCCTTTCTTAAGTTCTTCAAACAGGGAGTTTGTCAGACACAATTCCCAACAGAGGAAGGGATATGCCAGACCCTGGCAGCAGCCAGAACGCTGGACAAACCCATATAAAGCACTCTGCTTTATATGCCTGTGCTGAGGTGTGTGGCTCCTGAAAGCTGTCACTAGCGCCCCTGGCACAACACAAACTAGAACTTTCAAGTTACATTGGTTGCTAAAAACCCCTTTGTAATTTTGTTTCTGCTTAACTATTTTTAGCATAAAACCCTCATGTTGCTTTCTGTACAAGAAACATCAAACAGGATTTTTTCACCATCCCCTGCCTACATTTCTTCATGATCTACATTCACTGCCTTTCTGGATAAAGCCACAGGGCCCTAAGGAGTTGCACTGCCACTTCATATTTATCACAGTAAATTAATAAATACAGCTGCATTGCAAATTTATAGGCCGAGATCAGTCCTTCCCTGCCCCGCTGCAACATGCAAGCACTCTCATCCACACCCAGGCCCTGGGAGCTTCCAATCACCTTTAGTCAGGCAGGTACACACTCCCAATTAATAAGTCCAACAATATTTACATAAGGACTCTGGACACTGTCTCTGACATCACTGTATCTTTATTATGGTTTCATCTTTGGTTTGTTTTCCCCTTAAAAGCCGTCTTAAGTTTATCAAGCAAACAAACAGGATCATTAAGGAGATAAATTTAAATACAACAGACATGAAAACCAGTGCAGCCCTCTGATGTTCTCTTGAACTTGCAAACATCCATTCCAGAAAGCTCAGTAGCGTCTGCTGTGCAGTGCAAACACGAGTTGCTACTTCCTGTAAAATTCCTGGGTGATTTTCATAAATATACAGAAAAGCTGGCAACTAAAACCTGGAAGGTTTGGATCTGATGATCAAACCATTTGTACGTGTCCGTAAGAACTCCTTTCAGAAGCATTTCAGGAAAGAGGAAAAAGACTCTCTCAACAAAATGTTAGCTTAACACTAATTTAGTTTTGCCTCTTCCCTTTCAAGATCACAAGAAAGGAATGGCAAGGATTTAAGAAGACTGGCTGCAGAGAAATGGTCTTGAGAAGATCAGATGGCACTGGTTACCAAATGCACCCATGAAGAGCAACTGGTCTGTTCCTCTGGGCTGAAAGGATGACAGAGAGGTGAAAAACAAGATGCCACCCTCCTCTGCTACTGTCGCCCACTGCCATGTGCTACTGGCAAGTTACCAGAAGTCAAGGGACTCTGACAGCAAGTCAAGAGAATCACAGAATCATTTAGGCTGGAAAACAACCTTAAGACTTTTGAGTCCAACCATTAATCCAGTATCATCACCATGTTCAGCACTAAACCATGGAGTCGTGGAGTGTCACATCCATATGCTTCTTGAACATTTCCAGGGACGATGACTCCACCACTGCCCCGGGCAGCCCGTAGCAGGCATGGGCAACCCATACCAGGCCTGGGCAATCCTTTCAATGAACGAATTTTCCTTAATATCCAACCTAAACCTCCCCGTGTGCAACCTGAGACTGTTACCTCTCATCCTGTCACTTGGTGCTTGGGAGGAGACTGACACCCACCTGGCTACACCCACCCATCAGGGAATTGTAGACTTCAACAACTGCAGTGAGCAAAATATTAAAAAGCATTTGATACTAGAGTGCGACATTAGGTTACACACAGTCTCAATCCTCCAAGCTCCAAAAGACGGCTAAAACAACCGGAGTCACCAGGAAAACTAACCTGTGTGCTCCCCAGGTGTAGAGGCACAGTACCAGCGAGCTGGATGGAGGCTAGGAGTAAACAGCAGACTTCGCTGCCACACAACAGGCAGCCAGTGTGCCAGGGTGTGAAACGTGGCACTGCCCGGCTACACCGGACACGCCAGGCTGGGGCTCCGCACGCCCCTGCTGCCTCGAGCCCCGCGCCCGGCCCCGCCCCGCCCGCCGTCCCACGGCCCGCCCGTGCGAGGCCCAGCAGCGCTGCCCGGGCCGGCCATGCCCCGGGGCGGTCAGCCCGACCCACGGCCGGGCCGCGGCCGCGCACCGAACCGCCGGGGCCACCGCGCTGGCGGGACCGCTTCGGGGCGCGGGGACACCGCGACATCGGCGCTGCGGCCCCGGAGGCTCCGGCCGGGCCTGGGAGCGCAGCGGCGCTCACCAAGCCGCCGAGAATCCCCGGACCCTGCCCGTCCCGCACTCACCGGCCATGGCAGCCCCGGCCCCGCCCGGCCCGCGGGCTGCGGCCTTCGGACGGCGGCCTTCGGCCTTCCTGCCAGGCCGGGACGGGGCGGGGCGGGGTGGGGCGGCCCGCGCAGGGCACCGCCTCCCGGGCCCGGAGGCGGCGGGGGAAGCGCGGAGCGGGGGAAGCGGAGCGCAGGGCTGGGGGCAGCCGGGGCGGTACCGGGGCAGGTCCCCCCTGAGCGCCCCCGTAGGCCACACCGGCGTTCCCATCGCCTTGACCTCCGAGGTAAAACATTTCTTCAAACGTCTGTGCTCACCAGCCCGTCCCGTGTAGAAGCATGAATTTACACTTGCACAGCCACAAGTTTTTAAACAATTAATGCATGATTCGTAAAGCCGCGATTTCCTTTTCCAGAAGAAATTACAGTGTCCAAAATACCATGTCTACATCTTCACAACATCCATGTAGAATTTATATTTTCCTTGTGCTGCAGCACAACACGCATTTAAGTGCAGCTGGACACGTAAGGTACATTGGGCAGGTAGTGACTCAAGCCCAAGGAGCAGGGACAATTTCTCTCATAGAAAGAGTTTCAGTGAAGCACGTAATTAGTTGGGATAGTTAACTTTGTGAGTGAAAAAGTACAAGCAAATCTGTGGATGTAAAACCTGCTATTTGTCCCAAATTTCATCAACAATTAATTACCTAGCAAGGAATGGAAGAGAATATGCCTTGCTAGGGATAAATGCTGCAGAGGATTGAAGCATTGTCAATTGCTGTGACATTCACGGTGCATATCCTTGAGAAGATTAGTAGAGTATATACATCCTGAGTTTATCCTATTTACCCTCCGGAATCCAGATCTTCCTAACAGCATGAAAATACATTTTAAAATAATAATATTAATATTAATATTAATATTAATATTAATATTAATAATAATATTAATAATAATAATAATAATAATAATAATAATAATAATAATAATAATAATAATAATAATAATAATAATAATAATAATTATTATTATTATTATTATTATTATTATTATTATTATTATTATTATTATTATTATTATTATTATTGCACATGGAGACCTTGATCACACCTGCATTGGTGTGATTTTTGGCAATGTATTTAAGTAAAGAAACAGAAATCTTGTGAAAAGTAACTTGGAATTTTGTAATTCCTTTTGTGATATATTTTAACATCATTTTGGATGGGGCTGAGCTACCTGGCACAGTGGAAAGCGCCCCTCCCCATGGCAGGGGTTTGGAACAAAATTATCTTTAAGGTCCCTTCCAATCAAACCATTCTTGTATTCTACAATTCACTTCCATATGCATATTAAACCATTACAGCAAGAGGGGTTGCCTAATACTAAGAAGCAGTGGGAGAATGTCATGCTGAGGATTTGTTTTTATGACCCCTTTATACCTCTGTGAATTCACTGCATTTTGTGCTCTACTAAAAAGTTTCCCTGGAAGCTTTTAGAAATTTTGGAAATTTTAAATTTAAAAGCTTTTAGAACTTTTGAAACTACTAGAATCTAAATCACTAAACAGAAAACCTGGTCATCTTAGTGCGATATAGACTGAAATCTCTAATATAAATCTAAATGTTTTTCAGCACACAGTGATTCAAAGCACAGTGAGTGAAGTGGAAACGAAAATCAATCCCTCAGGAATGCTGCGATATACAGTGCCACACTGCCTGGAGATATTTTTGTCCTGCAAACTCAGATAAATACACAAGAAGCAGAGGTTAAACATATCTCCTCCTCATGCCGGTGGCACGCAAGACCTCTGCAGCAGGATCGCTGTCAGGTTCGCTTTGCACAGACAGATCCTGGCGGAGCCACACGTCCACAGCAGAGGCCGCCGCCGTGCCCGTGCTCCTAGGGAGGGAAGGACCAGGCTGGGGCTGGTCCCGAACGCCCTCCCATGGTGACAGTCACAACCCGTGACAGCCACAGCGCGCAGCCGGGTGGGGAAGCCGCATCGCGTCCCTCACCCCGCTGCGGAGAGAGCGGCACGCCGCGAAGCCCCCGCTGCCTGACAGAGCCCAGTGCCCTTCCAAAACTCTAATTCATTTCAGAGTTCTGCCTCCGCATTTAGTGGCCATGCGAAGTGACCTGCACAACGTTTCTTTTCCCAGCAGACTGATTTCCTGCTTAGCTAATCTCAAAAGCCAGTACTGTTTCCCCCCGCTAAAGCGACCGATTTGTTTATTTAAGTGAACTATTTTACTTACTAAATAACACCCTTGTCCTGGCAACATTATCATGTAGTGTTTTATCTGTTAACTGTTGGATCACAATACGCTTTGTTGTTTTCCCACCGCCAGAGGACTGAATCTCTTTAGCAACAAATTAAATCTAGATAGCGCAAGCAGTTCCTCTAACAGTCTTTCTTTGTGCTTAAGAAAATACAATCAAGTATTTCTTAACAAGGTCAGATAGCGCACTAGGCTCCCTTCAGTAAGTTTCAGTCAATAATTTACCAAAAAAAAAGCTCTAAGAAGGGGGAAAAACGTGAAGGCAGTGACGGGTTGGCCACTCCCGTCAGAGCCACTGCCCCTCTGTCTCTGAACTCCTGTTCCCACAGATTTGCACCTTTCAGACCCTTGTTTTGCCCAAATTCCTCGCTACAAATGTGCACTTACAGCTTCTGTAGAACATCATCCATCGGTTTTAGGGTGGGTGTGTGCCGTGCCCGGCACACGTCCCACGCGGGGCGGCCGCAATGCAATTCTCCTTGATGGGATAAGCGGAGGTCACGGGCAACTGGGAGAAGCGAAAGTAAAAGAGGGAGGGAGCGAGTCCAGTTGTGACAGCCGGCAGAGCTCCGCCGGGAGCGATGGGCGGCTGCTCCTCTGTCCCTCGGAGTCAGCAGCAATTTGCTGATGATTTTAGGGGACGTATAACTAGCTCTGAAAACCAAGATGTTTGTTTGCTCAGAGTTATGAAGGCTTTTTGTGTGTATGCTAATAATTTCTAGAGTTGCTTTGCATATAAAATGGGATATTTTCCAATCTTATTTATATAGTCAGAGTATGATCATTGGTATGATTACTTTGTTGGCTAGAAGGAGATGAAGAAAAGAATTATCTGACTCCAAACACAAAAGCAGAAGCTGTGCTGCAAATTCCCAGCTCTTTATTCCTAACCAGTTAAGCCAAACCAGTGAAATGGGAACAGAACTGACTTGGATGAAACTTCCCCCAGAGGGTGCTGGCACTGCCCAGGCTCCCCAGGGAATGGGCATGGCTCCGAGGCTGCCAGAGCTCCAGGAGTGTTTGGACAGTGCTCCTAGGGATGCCTAGGTTGGGATTGTTGGGGTGTCTGGAAGGGCCAGGGGTTGGACTGGATGATCCCTCAGGGTCCATTTAAGCTCAGGATATTCTATGATAGCCTGGAGCATCCACAGGTCTGGAAACCCCTGGTCAGTTTTAACTTCCTGTATATTCACCTTGTACCTGGTGAATTACACACCCCTGGTTCTGCTCTATGCTACCCTATCATTGGAAATTTTAACAGCGTAAGTAAAACAAGAAGATGATGCAGATAATGAAAAAATTGTGTATCTCATTCCTGGCACAAGAGAATAATGGGCATGTAGAAAAAGTGTATACTGATCACACATAGTCCTGGTAAATACTGCACAGATTCTGGAGAATGAACAACCAGCTTCACAAACATGTTCAATACTGCACTTGGCTCCTTATCTAAAGCACAAATCAAATTGTACCCATGAAAAAAATACTCAGCTAATTATTTTTACAAAAAAACCAAAAAATTGAATTCTTTGAAGATAGGAAGCAAATAAAGTTGTTAGAGCATCCTCCTCTTAAAATAGGTGTGTAAATAAACAGTTGACAGATTTGGCAAACTGACATTCTGCAGAGCTTTGGGAAGGGAACAAAGCCACTTCGGGTACACATCTTCACATGGAAGTCATCCCTGTGCCAGCTCTGGGCCTCATCTGACCCCCACAGCCAGGAATGAATGAGAGGATGGTGTGCAGCCTGTGTGAAGTAAAGCCCTGGGCATGGGTTAGTGTAGGTCCCTTAGAGTTCTTGGGTCATCCTTGATGGAGAGCTGCTGCAGTGTGATGGTCTGCTCAGATGGGTGGATGCCTTTATCTTTTGTAAGAGGGATTTTGGGGATTTTAGTTGTAGTCATAGTCTTGTTTATGTTTTCCTCTTTAGTTAAATGTTTACAGAAATCCATAGGAGAGGCCTTTTTAATAAATAAAGGGGAATTGTGGAGGCCTGTGGACCTGCTAGGGGACTTCCTGCACCTATGCCCTGGAAGAATGTCCACTGGACTTCAACCTCTCCCATGGACTCCTGTGACATGCTGTCAGTCAACCTCAGTGCCACACCCCCTGTTGGCCCATTGGCTGTTCAACTGCCTGTTAACCATATGTGGTTAACAGGTTCTAGCAGTTTCTTTGTTCTTTGTACCCTCGTTTGTCTGTACCCCTGTCTGTTTACGCTTGTGTTTCCCTTTTGGTCACTGTAATCTTCTTCCCCGCTCACACTGTCAGGTAATTGTTGCAGCAGGGGCAGATGCTTGTTGCTGTTGGCTCTGCCCCTTTGTAACAGTAGGTGGTCCTGGACCCTCTACATCTCCCTGTGTTTGTCCCTGGACCCTTTCAGAGTGTAGGTGAAATAAGCTACCACTGGAAACCTATACAAAGAACCTTCCTGCCTCCGCTGTCTCACATAAGCAGCTGCTGCGTGTGAGTGTGGTATTTGCTGTGTGCTTGGTGGAGCGCTTACTCGTGGGGGCACTTCAGGAAGGTTTCAGCAAACAACCATCTGCCCGTGCTGCAACAGGTTAGAGGCCACTGCAGATTCCAGCTCATAGATACAGCTTAAGTCCTGTGGGAAAGACCTCTGTGAGCAGTGTGCAAGTCATCAGTTTCACAAAATGCACAAGGAAATGCAAGTGTTCTGTAGCAGAAATAGGAGCTTGAATCCAGCTGGAATCACTGGCCAGCAAACATTTAAGGGTTATAAGGTTTTAAATGTCTATTTTAGAGTCTCAGTTGTTTTTGTCTCCTTCCTGCACAGCACTTACTTCCCTTCTGACAATAAATTATATTTGCACGAGCAATAAAGCTAACTCCAGGGGGTGCAGCCATCAGAACTAAGCACAGTCCCAGAGGAAGCCAAGCCACAAATCTTTCACAAACAGTTTGGGTGTTGCTTCCTTATCTTGGTGTAACTTTGCTGCCTCTTGCATTAGCTGCCCAAATAAATGACAGTCATTTAGCTCTGGCACAGGGACAGTGAATTTACCTGCCTTCTGGGGTGCTTCCCATGGCTGCCAGCATCCTTGGCAGCTCAAGGGTGCACTTTTTGTCCCATCCAACATTACTCAGCTTCTCCTCATGCAGAACAGGAGAGAGGCTGTCTCCTCACACAAAGTGTTGACTCAAACATCCCAACAGGGAATTTATTTCACTTGCAGTCATATTATTGCATTTTAAAGCCAAATAATGAAATTAAAACACTAGGGAACTAAATAATGGAATTCTGTGAGCATAATCATAGAGATGGAAAGAGGAAGGAAATTCAAAAGAGCTACAGAGAGGCAGGATCAAGGATATCTTGGCCACCCTTCACATGTGTACCTTAAGCATAATATTGCCAGTAGGGCAGAACACCTCCCTCCCATGCCTATAACTCTTTTTAATCCTAGGCTGAGCTGTATCTTCTTTGTGAAGGACTTGTTTAACCATTTGCTCTACACTTCAGGGGATCAGAGAAAGCCTCCCATTCTGGTACTTTTGAGGTTCTCTTCTCTCCCCTTATTAAATTTGCCCTTTTCCATTTTCTAAGGGCCAGGCCCTCACCACCCTCTCAGACAAGAATTTCTTTCCTGTATCTCATCTAACCTTCTGGCAGTGGGGAACCATTCTCCTTTGTCCTCAGTTCCTCTCCAGCTCTCCTGGAGCCTCTTTAGGCCCTGGAAGAGGCTCTGAGGTGGCCCTGGAGCCTTCTCCTCTCCAGGTGAGCACCCCCAGCTCTCCTAGCCTGGCTTCAGAGCAGAGGGGCTCCAGCCCTTGGAGCAGCTCCTGGGCCTCCTCTGGACTCTCTCCAGCATCTCCATGTCCTTCCTATGCTGGGGCCCCAGAGCTGGACACAGAGCTTCGGATGAGATCCTAGCAGAGCAGAAGGACAGAACCATCTCCCTTGAACTGCTGCCCACACTGCTGGGTAGAGAAGCTGTCTGGGTCTGACAGGCAACTGAAAACTGCAGGCAGAATAGTTCACAGCACAACTATATCGTGATAAACACTAGCTAGTACTAATTGGATGAATTGAGAATGTAATTGGGTGGAGTGATGGGAAGTGCATCCATTCTCCTTTTTGCAGTGCATAGTGAGAAGTGTGTTGCAGGATGCACCTTGGTGCAACCTACAGTAGAACTGAGCTTATTAGAAACAAGAAAAAAGTCTTTTGCTGCAACTTTCATCTTACTGAGTTTCAAGCACGTGTTTTTGATCTCTGCAGAGTATGGCCAGGATAGAAGAGGGCATTTGCCAGCAAGCTACAGTAATTTGAATTTCAAAACTGAAGCTTCAGAACTGCAGGTTGTGAGATGATACCTGATTCATACCAAGGGAATATACCATAAAACAATTACTGCAGCCTGCTATAAGGTCATATTTCTACCCACGAGAGAGATGTGATGATACCCATTAAACAGACAGCTGATGACAGTATTAAGTAAGGCTTCAACTGGAACAAAAAGAACTATAAGTAGTATATACATCTATTTGCATATAAACAGTAGAAAAAAGCACTGTATCTGTTACTTAACTATTCAAAAAGGACAAAAGAAGAAAAAAACCCACCTTTTTTCCCCACATGATGTACAGATGAACAACAGAAAAGAAGGCAGGCTTTCAAAAGCTACCTCAGCCCTTTATTTAGAGAGGTCTCATAGGGATGATGCTGCAGTGATCCCGAGCTGGCTGCTCCAGGAAGGCTGCACTGCTGTCCCCACCTGCACACCAACTGCTCTTGCATTGGGACACCAGTAGAAGCTACAGGAGGTCACTGGTGGGGGCCCCAAGGTGTGCCACAGCATGACACCACATCCCTCCATGTGCCATCTCCTCTCCCACAGGCTGGCAGACCTGCAGAGGGGCCTCTGCTGCACCCAGTCTCACATGGTCTCTAAACACAGAGCAGATGAACTAAAGACCTTTCTGATACAAAACAATGCAGAATTTAATTAAAAACAAATTTTTTGTAGTTCTATCATGCTACTTTGTAAAAATATGGGGGACTTTTCTTTCTAAATTCTTAAAAAACCCACTGATTCAGAGAAGATTGGAATCTGAGGGGTGTGTAGTTATTATCAGCAACTTCATATGAGGCAAATATGCAAACTGGGTACCACCCCTCTAACTGTGCAGAAGGGCATTAAGCTTTTGCCATGGTCACACTGCACAGCACACCACAGAGAACACCTCTGGACTGACAGCCCCAATATTCATATCTTTATTTGTATCAGACCTTGAAGCATTTCTCTTAAATAACCATCTTGGAATATAGAAAACTTACAGTTCATATGAATAATGAACTTTCTGTGTTGTCTTTAAGGCACATATTTCTATCAACATTTCATTTTGGTCCAGAGAAGCAGTTGCATTTGAGACACCAGCTATCCAGGTATCTGACAGGTTGGTTTGTTGTAACTATCCTTATGACTGTAGACTTCAACAACGTGTACGGAGTTCACCGTCTGCAGTGCAGTGTTGTGTCTCAGTACCGTGTGTGCCCCAGGTGCACCACTGCTCTTGGCTACCTTCAGCAGGTGACTGTTGTCTTTGCAACACCCAGGAATGACGACATCCCAAGTCTGCTCTTCCTGGGACCTGTAAGCACAAAGGGTAAAGTTATTTCTGTTTCATTAATTCTGGTGAAGGTACAGAATTTGTGCATTTTATTGGCACATCAGGTGTTTTGCAAATGACTTGTGCTGTAACATGAAAAATTGCTTCTCCCAGCATCAAAACCAATTGGCAGCAGTGGGGCAAATAATTGTGTCTCTGTAAAACCTCAACAAGACCTCAAGTACCTTTTTGCTGGGTACCAACTGAGCACTGAGCACCACTGTGACCTGCCATCAGGGAACAGAAGCTACATGGGGTAATGCTGCACACCTCGCTGCCAAAAGAAAATCTTCTGACATACCTGCTGTTGTGCACTTATTTATTTTTTTTTATAGTATAAGGAACTTGGTTCCATCTTCTTGAGTTGGTAGTCAAAGGTCAAAATAAAAATCAAATCAAAGCAGCACACAGACAGAGAAGGACTGGAAAAAAGCTTTGCCTGGGCCAGCAAAACAGCCTTTGAAAAAAAAGTCTTTGCAAATTGTTCTGCCAGGATTATAGCTCAAGTCTAGGTGTGCTGGTTATAGAGCAATAAATCCAGTCCACCTGGGCAGAAGTCATCCCACTCTGATGTTTTTCCCTATAAATCTCTATGTTGTGAAACACTTCAATTACCCATAGTCCACCACTCAGGAACCCACACTGGCTAAAACTGTACTTGGAGAAGAAATGTACTCCTGGCTTAGCAACCCATTCCTCCCATTACAGGAACTATTAAGCTTTCATTGACATCAGCTAGCACAGGGTGCCCAGAGTAGCTGTGGCTGCTCTATCCCTGGAAGTGTCCAAGGCCAGGATGGATGGGGCTTGGAGCACCCTGGTCTAGTGGAAGGTGTCCCTGCCCACGGCAACGGGGGGGAATGGGATAGTCTTTAAGGCCCCTTTCCATCCAAACCATTTCATCATTATGTGATTCTATAAGTGTAGGGTGAGACAGTAGGCACCTCTCTTCCCTGCAATAGATTAAACCCTGAGGACATCAGAGGGACAGTAAAGGCAGTGAGGTTTCACCTCAGCAGAGGATGAGAAGAGCTATTAAGCGGGTTGCAGTGTCACCAAGGGACAACTGTGCATGCAGTGGGCTTTGCTATGTGTGCATGACCTTCAGTCAGACACAGTCTTCAGTTTGCTCTCCTCTCATCCTTGGAAGCTCTGTACTTTGTCCTGAATAAGCGTGACTGTTTTTTCAAGCACTTCAACTTTCCTTAACTCCAGTTCCCAACTGAGCTACTTCAAAACACCACAGCAAGGGATTAGAACCCTTCTCTGCACCCTTACCTGGCTATACAAACCTGCCCTGGGCACTGCACAGCCAAGTGCATGATGCATTTGACAAGGACAGACTGTATCTGACAGATAAAATTTAGAACTCCCATCAGAGGAGAAGAATAGCCATCACAGCATTTGTCAATGGGATTTAGAGGATTCACAAGAATATTCTTCTGTGTGACTTGAGAGATGCTCCTTGCTGGAGGGAAAACACTGTTAACAGGACATCCGAGATGTGTGAGAACGCAGCCACAAAGCTGCCTGGTGCTGGTACTGCCTCTCAAAACAGCTTTTATACTAGGGGATGGGAGGGGATTTTTTTCTTGCTGTATGCCTAGTGGCTTTGTACAAGACCCTGGGGTAATCAGGAAAGCATTATGAAAACAATAATAGCAGCTCTATTGAAAGCACATGTTGCTGTACATGCCCCTTTCTAGCTCTTGCAATGACAATTAAGACTGAAATTCTGAAATGGGTGTAACTTAAAAGCCAGTTTATCCTACCCTTCTAACAGGGCCCCAAGGTGAAACCACAGCTCACTTCCCCTGTCTCAGCTTTCTTTGAAACCTGCATGTTGAAAGGTACTGGGAAGATCTGAGCCTCTAAAAGGTGGTGGTGGGGAACACAGAGCACAGGAAAAACAAGAGGTAAAAAAAGAATAACTCCATGAACAGAGAAGCTCAAGGCTGGACCAGTCATGGGCAAAAGCAGGGAAAAGCAGGGAAAGGAAATCTGCCCCTCTCCTATGCTGGTGTCTTCCCTTCATGGTGCCATGCAATCAAACATTTTGTGTAGGGAACTGTATCAATTCCATACAATTGTATCAGTGAATGCTCTATGCGATGCAGCATTAAACCCCACAGTGATGCTGAAAATGCTGAGCTGCCTCTCCTAATAGCATGCTGGCTTTGTGATTTTTTACAAAATCTTTTCAGTTGGAATTCTTTGTTGTTGGATTGTCCTTATTTGCTTTTTGCCAGGTAGAATGGTAAAGCATCTTGTAGTCAGAAAGGTCTCTGGTACAAAAATTTCAGCAACTAAAAATATCTTCTGTGGGAGAATATACCAGCCTGCTTCTCTGCAGAAGGATTTTTTCTTCTTGGTAATATGTTCCAGCTGTGTGAATAGCTGAAAGGAGGACTTTAACCCTACTGAGACATGGGCTTTTCCACTTGACTAGCTTCTGCAGTCAGATCAACTACTTCACAGAGAATGTTTTGTAACTTGACTTGAGCTGTGAAAAATAATTCACCTCTAAGCAGTCCAAATTTGAAATGTCCAACTTCTTCCAAATGTTTCCATGCTAGACAAAAAACCACACCAAATTTCTTTGATTCTCTTTAGATTGCATTTTTGAGCTGGACTACTTTTTTTTCTTGTTGTCATCTTAGCTGGCAGAGAATGAAAAGGAGTTAGTGTACAGCTACATTCAGCTCTCCTGAGTATGGAAAATGCTGGATCATCAATTCTCCCTTACAAAAAATCAGCACATCCCTTGAGTCAAGGGAGTATCTATTCCAGGACAGGTTACAGGACTTTTACACTGAAAAGCAGAGCAACAGAGCCAAGGTGTGGCTATTTCTGACCATCACTAGGAAGATGATGCAAACTGAAATGAGCTCTCAGCAATTTCTTTACACTTGCTATCTGTGCTGCTCCTGGGACAGTATCTTCTACACATGCAGATATATAAATAGGTTCCAAAAGAGGAGTGCCTGATTCTTTAATGTCTCTTCATGCCAGAAGGGTTTACTGTTTGCTCTCACAATGTTAGACTAGGTTGTGCATATTTTGTCAGAACTAAAGTGGTTCCAGTTGGATTCAGGATCCCATTTCTGGCACAGAACACTTGCATTTCCTCGTGCTTTTTATGGAACTGATGGCTTCACTTCCAGAACAAATGTAAATGCTACAAACTACTTAAACAAGCACAGGACAGTTCTCTTCCTGAATGGATGCTTACAATTTAATTGATGTACATTACAGCAGTGGACAGGACAATTCTTTACAAATTTAAAAACTGGCAATGATGTTTATCAGAGCAATTGCTTATTTGCATTTCCTCACGCTGTATTCCTACAGCAACAGCTCTGCTGAGGCTGTTGCACTAGTTTGCTGTGAAGCTTTGCGTCCTTGCTGAAAACTGAAGGCACTTTTTAAGCTCTGTCATTTTGGGGGAGGTTTAGGTTGGATATTGGGAAAAAATTCCTCACAGAAAAGGTTGTCAAACCCTGAAATACCTTCACCTGGGGAGCAGCTACAGCTGACCGTGAGCAGTGGGTGAGCATAGGCCCCTCCAGCATTAAGCTGACCCCACTCTTCTTTTGGACACCCATTTTCTTTAACATAACGTCTCAGTGATCTTCATTCCATCTCTCAAACACTACTAGCAGCTGGCACAGAGGAAGGACAGCTGCCATTAAGTTTTTCTTTACTGATATTTTACCCTGTGTCGGTCATGTGGCAGAGGACAACCTGTCTTCTTGGGCAGATGCCTGATCCTAGCTCTCCCACATTGCTGCTTGCTGGGAAGGCAGAGAGCTGTTTGTCTTGGGTGGTGGGTGCCCAAGCAAGTGCTCCAGAGAACAGTTACTGCAGGGTCAGGTATTATTCTTCATCATAAAATAATTGACTCAAAAATAACACATCCTGGTACATCTTGCAGTCAGGCTCTGAGAGCCATTCCCAACATGCTGACAAGCCCTCTGCCCTGAGGACTGCTTTGGAGGCTCATGGGCATTGTTCTCCTCTAACTACGTGGCCCAGGGCTGCAGCTAATCTCCCTTCCCTGGACACAGACCCTTGTTTTCAGCTAATCTGGCTCAAACCTCTGCACTACAGAGAAAACTGCTATCTCTGCTGCTCTGAACTTCTAAGAAGCAACGCAGGGGAAACACCTCCCTCCGAGCAGCACCATGATCTGTAACTTGTTTTTCCCTGCTCAACATTATTTAGTGTTTTCAATAATATAATGGAGCAAATACGCTGTAAATACTTGCAGCTCATGCATATAAGACCTTTTTCTGCTAAAAATTGGTATGTTCATCCATCCACCTCATTATGATTCTTTACATCCAAATGAAAGAGGTAGCATCTGGAGTGACAGCACTCTGTAGTTAATGATCCCGGGTATTTGTACACATATTTCTTATCATTTTAAAGCAATTTGTTCAACCAGAAAAGCAGTCAGAATGAGAATCGTTATAATTAAAGCAGTTGCCACTAAAATCCAATGTTTTCCTGCAAAACTACATATTCACAATGTTTGTGATATGCTTCAAACATGAGGGGAGAAAGTTCTCATTTTGTGGCAGCCAGGTCCAGAACAGCACAGTGGATCCCCTACAGTCACACAGCTGGGCTTCTCTGTTATTTATAAGCTCTGCACATCAGCACTCTGCACCCACATTGTGTCACCTCACTGCAGCCAAAATTATCTTGTCAGCATACTAAGGCCCCTCTTTAACTGATTAGAGTGTTTTAATCTTAAATTTGTCTGTAAACCTTTATTTGTTTTGTAAACCTGCATTTGTTAATACCTTACCTGCCTGAAAGAATTGATTTTTTATATTATATTGCCTTACCTAAAAGAATCAGCTTTGTATTTTATCTCTTCTTACAGTATTTTGACCCTCAAGTACTGAATCAAAATGTTAATCTCAAAATCCATTCAATTAAGTCTGAAAAGTAGCACAACCTACATGCTTTTCTAGTCAAAAATAAATTAAGATATACTCAACAGAGTCTTCTTCAAGGGTGGAAGAGTTCTTACTCTTCCAGATACTTCATATGCTACAAGAATATGAAGCAGAACAGTTTCTTCAAGAAAAGAGAGAAAGCTATCATAAAAATGACTGAATTTTTCAGGCCTCCACCCACTCCCTTGTCAGACATGGGCAGCACTCATCTCAACTTCCCCTTCTAAGTGGGCTGCAGAGCCACTTCCCATGGCTGGGTTGCAGAAAACAGCATGTACCACAGCCCTGGAAAAGGCAGGGAGGAGAGGATTCATCCTCTGCCTCTTCAGACAGCTCCTGCCTAGAAAAACCAAGCAGGATTGCTGCTGTGCTCAGAGATCTCATGATGCATTGGGCAATTCCTCCAAATGTCTGAAACTTTAACACAAGAAGAGGATAGGGTAGGATAGAATAGGGATAGGGTGCTGATAGACTACACTAGACTAGACTAGACTAGACTGAAATATTTCAGTTGGAAGGGATTCAAAAGGATCATTGGGTCCAACCGCCTGACCCCTTTAGGGCTGACCAAAAACTAAACCTCATTACTAAGGGCATTGTCCAAATGCTCCTTGAGCAATGCCAGTTTGGGCCACCAACACTGACCTGCTCCAGGACTCTGTTCCAGGGTCTGACCACCCTCTTGGTACACAAATGGCTACTCATGTCAAGCCTGAACCTTCCCTGAGGAGTCTTGGTTAAATTCTCTTTTGGTTCTTGACCATGGATATGCAGAAATATATGGAATCTTTCCTTTGGGACTGCCCACCCTGAGTTTTGCTGCTGTTTTTCAAACATGCCACATGCCTGTATTTACTTCTTTGGACAATCAATACTGTAACAGCTTCACCACTGCAGCAACACGCACCCAGGTTTAGAGATTTCCTCCAGGCACAGGCTGCCAACATTCCCACCTCACACTGGAGGGGAAATGGTACTACAGCAATCACCCAGACAGGTAACATGTCCTTTCATTCCAGTCCTCCCAGCACAGCCCAGCTCCACGTTTGCACCTCCCCAGTACCTGCATTGTTCTCCTGTTCCCAGTAAGCCAGATGAACACAGGATGAGGAAACTTAGCCTAATTTGTTACACACACTAAAAAAAACAACTTGCAAGTGAAATACAAAACTGACAGGCCATTTGTTGTCTTCATGAAATCTGTCAGTAGAATTCCCACATCTCACCTTTCATGTCTATTCATTTTACAGAATTAAAGAATAGAAATTGCTTGAAATTACTTGATTAAACAGCTCTTACTTGAGTGGAAAAAGAGAATAAGGTGTAAATAAGGAAGGGTCACATCCGTTCCAAGAGCAATTCCAGGACAGTTTTATTTAGAATCACCTTTAATGACACTTCCATCTCTGATGAGAAGCAGTGCCCACTCTCCATACCCAAAACAGCCAGACTTTTGGCTAAGGGTGCACAGACTGATATACCTGCTCTCATAGCTGGTTTTAGCTCTGGTTAGTGTTTAGCCAGGATCCCATCAGCTCATTCAAACCTACTTTATTTTAACAGCCTTACCTGTAGAAGCCTTGGTTATCATATACCATCTTAGTCATGTCACCGAATACAGAAGGAATCCTGAGTTTCTTATTATTGTTGTTACTGTTCCTTCCCTTAAAACCAAAGTAAGCAGCTTGCATGTGCTCTAGTTCTTCAGTCTTCAGCTGGTACCACAGCTGCATTTCTCTGTGAATATACCAAGCAGTAGAAACAGTATTGTTATATATGGCTGTACAGCTGAGCTGTTATCTGACCACAGACCTGAGTCTCTAGAGCTTAAATCTCATTCCAGGTTTGTGGTGGTGTTCGCAGGGGTCCAGGACCAGGGAAGAGACGAGGATCTGACTCCATGTTTCAGAAGGCTGATTTATTATTTTATGATATATATATTATATTAAAACTATACTACAAGAATAGAAGAAAAGATTTCATCAGAAGGCTAGCTAAGAATAGAAAAGGAATGATAACAAAGGCTTGTGACTGACTGAGACAGTCCAGACAGCTGGACTTTGATTGGCCATTAATTAGAAACAACCACATGAGACCAATCAAAGATCCACCTGTTGCATTCCACAGCAGCAGATAATCATTGTTTACATTTTGCTCCTGAGGTCTCTCAGCTTCTCAGGAGAAAAATCCTAAGGAAAGGATTTTTCATAAAACGTGTCTGTGACACGAGTTTACTGAAAAAAGCACTTAAACACGTGCTGAACTTCATGTGTAAGCCAAACTTGTAGAGATTTAAATAACACCCTAAGATAGGGAGTTCTTCAATAGCATAAATATTATTGTGCAAAATAGTGTTATTTTAAGTACTGTCCAGCAATCCTAAAAAAAAAAAAAAAAAAAACCCAACCAAACAAACAAGAAAACGAGAACGATTTTCTTATGAGCACCAATGGATAGTTGAAAGAAATAAACCTCCAAGAATTATGTCCATTTGAGTCAGTGTTTTTCCAGACTACATGTAGTAAGAAAACTCATATAAGGGTGGGATGATGTCTCAGTGCTCTAATGGACCTTCAACAGTGACATCAGGCCACAACCTGTTATGTGTGAAAAGACTTCATATCCTCTCCATTTTATGGGATAAATTATTTCAGGAAAAAAAATTATTTTCTGTGACTTTTTGCATCACTGCTATTCTTAATGTTTCCAAAATCACCAGGCAGGTTGCAAAGACATTGACTTAAAAATGAAGGAGACAGGTAGTGTTGCATTTGCTAAGGCATAACAGTGAGGGCATATTCCCTCACTGTCAGAATTCTTTTTTGGAAATGTTCAGAGCTGTTTTCATGCTGCTCTCTGCAACTCTGAGGTGAGAAAAAAAAAAATCCACCATTTCTTTTCTTGTTTTTAAAAGAAGTCCAAGACAAAGAGAATCACAGACATTTTCACTGGCTGATGGGAGAAGATCAAATTGTGAGAACTGGTGACGCTGATTTTGGTGCCATTTCTGTCTTCTTGGGATGCAATCCTGCTCTTTCCAAAGAAAACAGCAGCCATGCTTCCTCAGTGGACAAGATCGATGAGGAGGCTGAATGGTGGGAGGACTTTCAGCAGCCTTTGTCCCTTTTCTCTTCACAACACATGTGATGTGGCAGTTTAGCTGTGAACATGGTGTTAGTGCTGTGTTGACAGTTCACCTTAAGGGTCTTTTCCAATCCTAATGATTCTATGATTCTATTAAACACAAGATGGCACTCAAAGATCACTAGACATCATGCAAGGCAGGTTTGCAGGCAGAGATGATCTCTCAGTTGACCAACTAAGAGCCAAAAGAAGCAGACATGCAGACCTCAGAGTTACAGGCAAGGCGAGGAGATCCTCTCTGCTCCATAGGTAGAGATTACCTCATCTTTCAGATCTGGTCTAAGAGACACTTACTTCATTATTTCCTCCCCAAGAGTTCTCATTTTGTTTCAAGTTATCAAGCCTGCAGCTTTTTGTCAGATTAATGATTTGTGCATTCAGAAGTCAATCCACTTTTCCACCTCCATGGCCAACAGAGATGCTGCCACTCCACCTGACAAGTTTCACAGAGGGTTATGTCACTTTTTCTCCCATGACATGGACAGTTTGGACATGACTTCAATTCTTTCTGACAGAAGGGATAAGATACACAATGCCTACGGTGCCCCCAGGTTTCCCCTTGGAGCTGGACTCTGTTGCCAATGGGATGGAGCAGCTCCTTCAGGAGACAGGGAAAGAAGCACAGGGGAGCAGGGAACTCAGAAGGTCTCAGCAAAAGGAATAATTTTACAGCCTGATGACAGAATCAGGTCATTATGTCCAGTGTGAAGGGCTTTTCTTTTGTAAGAGGAAAAATATCAAGTCATCAAAATAATGAGAATGGCTAGTTTTTACAAAACTTCATTTAAAATAAATGAATAACAAGGACTGTGATATGAATAGTCTTATCAAAAAGAAAAGTGGCAATTCCAAAAATGTCAATTAACCTTTCATTTCAAAGTAATTTATTTCATGCTACCAGTAAAAACCTGAGTATTATGACTGACACTAAAGACTTTCATTTTTTGACACAAAAAAGTCTTTTAAGAGAAACAGAAAATCTCTATTTTGGCTACACTTGGATTTCAAATGACAGAAGTTCCCCCTTCAGCTGGTTCCCACACAGCTTCAGATAAATCACAGCTCAGCATAGAACCCTACACTACTGTCTTCCCCAGTCTCCCTCCACTCCACTGGAGGGCCTGGTGGGAGTAACCAGCAAGAAAAGTGAGAGGTAAACCAAGTTCCTGTGGAAAGCTTTCTGCAGCAGTGACTGTAGGTGGGTGCTCTCGTGAGCACCAGTAGCCTGGCTCCAGCCTACAGGCAAATACGCTCCTGCTGACACTATCCACACTGAGTTTTTATAATGAACTTGATTGAAAATTTGACTTTTTCCTATTCCTGTTTATAATCCACCAATTTGTGCTCCAAGCCAGAAGACAAAATCCTCTGTTCTTCCAGCCCTATGCTGGGACAGCTTTGAGGATGCTCAGCAGATGGTGAGGCCTTGGATGGCTCTGACACAGGGAGTTTCCATTTCCCAGCAGTTTTCAAAGAAAGAAAGGGAAAAAGGAAAGAAATAGAGAAGAAGGGGAAACATTGCCAATCTTCAATAACTTGAGAAGAGAAATGCTGTGCCAGAAAATAAGACTTGTGTGTTCAGCTTCTGCATAATCCTGGGTAAATCCAGATCTGCCTAGGCCTGTTGAGGTTATCTGTTACTAACAGGCATCAGGTAGCTAAGTACTCTGGAATTCCAAGTCCTTCTACGCCTAAAGCCTGACCTACAAATTAAGGATTTCAAGTAATTAACATCATTGCAGTGCTGCAAGCAGCAAATCCTTTGAAGCACTTGTTATCACAGCAATGGGGTCCATATGATGTACACTCTTACACAGTTATTAAAACTGTCATCTTGACATACCTTTGAGTTCTTCTCCTCTCACTTTTCTTTGCACATTTGATCAGACAGCAAGTTAAGAAAGCCATGGACATCAGCAGAATGACAGCACAGCTCACAATGGAGGCAATTACTGCGACCTTAAAGCCAAAAGTCTCGTATTTTGATATGGCTGCAACAAAGCAAACACAGAATTGCTTCTAAGATCAGACCATAAATTTATCTTTCACATTTTCATTAAACCATGCTGAAGCCTGCTGGCTTCACACTTCTGCTCAGTGAGGACTTCCACATTACTATGTGTCAAGATACCAGAGAATCTTGGCTTCAGCTTTGACCTATGCAAGCCTCAAACTGGACTATGTAAAAATCTCATGTTTATAAGTTACTAATGAATTGTTCACAAGCATTTCACCACTGCAATTAATTAAACACAGTGCCCTTAGCACTGCAGTAGCTTAAAAGCACAAGTCTGCAGATGAGCTGCAAACTCTTTATTAACAAGGACTGAAGCTACAGAAACGAATACTAACACAGGTAAATGGGATTAAAGAAGCCGTTTAGAGCAAGGACAGTTCCATGTAATTACATCCTCTTTGGCAAGCAGCAAACAGGTCTTCCTCTGTTTGGGGAAGGATACGGGATGGAAGAAGTGATGTGCAGGGCTGAGTGTTCACAAGGATCTGATGCTGGAAGCGAGTCATCCAGACAAAAGGAGGAGTAGGAATGTGATGTGGCACAGCTAATGCAGATCTCTGCCAACTCACTTGGAGCAGTAAGCATGTCTTGCTTCAAAACTCAGCTAGTTCTCCCAATGTCACAATGACCAGCATCACAAACGGTTCAGCTGACCTCCACACAAAGCATTATATTTCTGCAGCCTCTGGGGGAATTGGGGGAATGATTTCTCTCATTTTTTCTTTTATGGGATCTCCAAAGAAGAGGTAAGAATAGCTGAGTGTGGGAGAGAGTACTAAGTGTCTGTAAGAGCAATGTATCCACTGGGGATTTGAAATTATACAAGGTCTGAGGCACCTCAAAGCTCAGAGGTACCAAGTTTTCCTTGGGTCTACTTCTGGTCAAACTATTAGCAACCTTAGAATAAATAAGCAGAAACGCAGCTAAAAGATAGTTAATGGTGTTGTCATTCAGACACTATTTATCTATATGGTAAATTTCCCGTGCAGCTGCAACAACCAAGAATTGTTCAAAAAATATCACTGTGCTTCTTTTACAGCAAATACATTGTCAGAAAAGACTGCCAGGAGATAAAAGGTCCGCAAATATGTTTGCACATCAGTTGGTCATTCCCATAGTGTTGGGGTGATTTATGATGATGGTCTATTCCCTGATTCTCTGCTTTATGCCCCAATATGAATGCTGTGTCTTTAACATGGGTCCGAGGGAAGGGGGAGCACTGGGGCCCTTTGCTGGGCTTTTTCAAAGCCTCACTGCCCCAGCATCTGGGAGTGTGGTGCAGTCTGCCTTTTGCTTGGCTAGTTTGGGGTTTTTTTGTTAGCCCAGGCAGAAATTTGTTTGGTTTTTCTTCTTTGCTTTTTTTGGGCTTGGAGAGGCTGCAGCAGCAATCCTTCAGCTGCTTTTCGAGGTGAATTGGACAGTTTGGTTTTGATCCAAGATCAGTGAGAACAAGTGCCAGGAGAAGAAATTGGCTGGGCCCGGCCGGAGGGAGGGGCTGCTCCTTTTTGGCCCCAGACCCGGGAAAAAGCCCGAGCCGGGCAGGGAAAGCACACCTGCTTCACCAGGGGACCAACAACAGAGATTCACCAGGTTCCCATCTGTTTGCGCCAGCTGCTGCGTGAACCTTTTGGTTTTTTCTCTGAGACAGGAGCTGGTGTCATCTTTCTCCCCACCCACCTGCTGGCCGTTGTGGGTTTTTATCTTGCTCTGGCATTTTGGTTGTTTTTTTTTTTTTTTTTTTCCGGGGCTGGAGGGTGTGTGTGTTAAGGTCTGACAGTTCAATATCTAGCATTTATTTACTTTTTCTCCCGTGCCGTGTGGGCAATCTGTTTGTCAATAAACGGTTGGGTTTTTTCACTTTCAGCCACTAGTATTAATTTCTTATTGGTGGAAAGGGATTGTTGGAACCCTATTTTTCAGAGGAAACACTCATTCCAGAGTGTTTTTCTCCTAAATTTGTCTCTAAACCAAGTCACCCATACATTCTCTAAAGAAGCATACAGCTTTTAGCTAGAGGTACAGTTATTCCAGGTGCTACCAGTGACATGAGATCAGGGACGAATCCAACAGAGTCTTTTCTGTGTGTCATGATAATGGCATGTCAGAACATATATGGAGTGGAATTACCATCAGTGGGGCAACTTTGAAGAAAATTGAATTTGTATTTTTCTTTGCACAGGTATCTAGGAAGAATCCTAACATTGCAGGATAGGCAGGGCAAAAGGAACGCACTGCATCCCAGAGGGAGGGGCACGGTTTGGGAAGAACCTTACGCTTGCAGGAGGGCACTCCGGCTGTCCACTGCGTGCTGTTCCCTTCCCAAACACAGGTGACGATGGCCGCTCCCTCCAGCTGGTGCTCGGCGGAGCACTGGAAGGTGACCACTGTTCCCACCTCGGTGCCGTTGCCATGAAGGACCTGCAGCGAGCCGAGCTGCGGCGAGAGGAGGTGGCTGCACTGCCCTGCAGAGCAAACACAGACACAATGCAGCGCCGCTGCCAACAGCGAAGCCATCCACTGAGGTTTCATTGACACCAGACTGTAAATCAGTCACAGTTAATGGTCAAAACAAATACCAGACCTCGGGGCGGCCAATGCTGGCTGCTCTGCCAAGCATCAGCCCACGGCTACCCTCCATCAGTGCCATTCAACTGCTCCCCTGCCCTCATCCCCAGCACAAAGCAACTGATGTTGTGACATTATCTGCTCAGACTGGAACATGTAGAACACTAAAAACACTAATAAAAAGTAATTTCTGAGTGGCACGGTCCCCTATGGATCCCTGTATTGTTAGATTCTGATTCATTTAGTACTCAGGCTGGCTGGGAGTATTCATTACGTGTCTTCCTGCACACAGATTTCCAAGATTTACTGGACTGATCATGCAGTTCAGCCTACTTGGTAGTATCTTGGCATGATCTGACTGAAACTTCTTATCTTTACAAGCACTGCATGTCTGTTTGGCTTGGCTGAAAGGGGTCAGCAGGGTCAAAACCACAGGGAAGAGCATAGAAAGACATATACATATAACTTATCTCACTTTTTGAGTTACAAACTCTGCTTTTCAGTAATTCATTAATTTTTAATACATTTTTGTTCATTCCGCTTTTCTATTGCTTTGTTGTTTATACAGCTGCTCTCTGAGCTGTGGAGCAGTTCTCCTCTTGGCCACCTAATGTTAGCCATTAACTTCATACACTAAGTTTTATTGTCACAACATTCCTTGTTCACAGTAATTTTAAACAAAACTTTCAATGAGAGATGATTAAAAAACCATATAACATCTAGATAACTTCAAAGGTAACAAATACTTTTTCTGGGTCTGTACAGAATACTTTTCTGGGTCTGTGCTTTGACAGAATCTAGAAACTCGGATATTTTAAACATTTACAGAATACCAGCACTGCTTCTGCATTAGAACCCAAGTTCCCTATTTTTCACTGGCTTTCCAAAGACTTGAGAAAACTCAGAGGCATAGTGCTGCAAGCACTATGATGACACATACAAAAATATTAAAAGCACATCTACAGGCAAAAAGAAGTTCTCAGCCTCCCTGAGAACATCCTGACAGAACCACATGTTGTTGGCAAACGTATTTTATTTTGAATGCTAAAACTCCCCCCATGTCATTATTGTCATTAAGCCCCTAAATCATACCACAGCAGGCAGGTGTCCCACCTATCTATCTCCAATTCATGCTCTTAAATTCCCTGTCCCTGGAAAAAAAACCCAAAGGAATCTCAGCAAAAGACCAAACAGAAGTCCCAGTGACAATTACTAAGCTAATCTACTGAGTAAATATGCAGCAAACACTAGCTTTTAAAACCATAGCTCTTTAATTCCATGCTGATTATTTCTGTTTGTTTTGCCACTTCTTTCAGCCTCTTACTATGGCAGAAATTGGCCTCAATGAGAGCAAATATTTTCTATAGGACTGATTTCTCTTCACCTCTTCCCGCCCACATCCCATTCCTGGAGCATACAGGATGAGTTGGACAATTTTCCTTCTCACTCCAAATGAGTATTATGAGTTTGGGCTTTTCTTTTTATTTTAATCACTCTGTGGTTTACCATGAGAAAACATTGTCCTAATCTGTAAAATAAAGATTTTACATATAATTGTTTGGTTTTGGTTTTTTTTCTCATTTTACAATTTCAAGGCTATTTTTAGAGATCAGTCCACATTTCTTAGAGTTCACATTGGTGACTCTTGTAGCTGCACAAGATGCAAAAAGTAATTGGAGCTGAATTGGACTTGATGCACACCTGCTGGGCCACAACATGCGGCCTCAGCAGAGGCATTCAGTATACCTGCCAGTTTACCTGGACTCATTGTTCACTCTTTGTTCTCCAAAGAACAAATAATTTGGCACTGGATCCTTTCTTTCAAGACATATTTCATTTAATCCAGCACTGACCATCCCGAGTAAGACGTGCAGCTGTAGCTGCTGGAGTGTTTTGAACCTTCCCGCCCCGTCCTTGCCCAAGATGGTGTCTGCCAAGACATCAAACCTCTGAATGGCAGTGACCTTGTCAGCACCATTCCTCAGCTGTGGGCTTTAAATTATTTTTGCTCCACTTGAGCTCTACAGAAATGTCTACTAGCCAGCATCCCCTGAAAATGTGGGTATTTCCATGCTTTGCCCTGGGCTGCAACAGCATCATAGATCATGCCCAGATGATCATTCTCATATGAATGTATTTGGGGCTGGAACTACAGAGGTGCCTCTCAATGAGAGTTACACATCCAAAACCTTCTGTACCTGAGCTGAAAGTTCATCAACAACTTCATGTACCTGCACTTCTGCAGAGGAGAAATGCTGTTCTTCTTTTAAGAACTTTCAATACCACTTCTTCCCACTAAAGCCAAACACTTAAATGTGTCACTGCTTTTTGCTTTTCACAAATGCATTTATTGAAATGCCCAGATGGAACTTTGCCAGAATGACCTTTTGAAATTTCAACCAAGCTGAGATTCAGCTTCTCTGCATAAAATTTGCCCTAATTTTAATCATCAATTATCTTCTAAAAATGCTTTTGGAAAACTTTCCTGCAAGCTCTAGTGTCCTTCACTTCTTTCACCTGTAATGTTTTTGTAGTTAGCCATGGCATTCACTTTTCTGCTGGGCTAATTTTACCCTTACATCTCCAAAGAATCATGTTTAAGTAAGCTTCCGTCCTTATACTTACATAAGCAGATGTTCCATATAGACTTCTTTTTTGAATACTCTTCAGGCACGTTTATCAGACTAAATCTACTACAATCAAGAATTTTATTATTGTTTTTATTGTTAGAATTAATTATATTTTTGTTTTCAACTGAGACTGGTGTCTGAGGCTGCATTGCTGCCTGGTAAAACACAAACATTTGTGCTGACCAGATTAACATTTAAATTTGTATTTCTTTTATAAATATCTAGAAAATGTTATGTTCAGGTCTTGGTTTGCATAACTGGCACCCAGAAATGTAAAAATGAAAAACTGTAAAATTGAATAAATCCCCTAATTAGAGAGCTGGAGGCCCTCTGCTCTGGAGACAGGGTGGAAGCAGTGGCATTGTTCAGCCTGGAGAAGGCTCAGGGGAGAACTTAGAGCCCCTTGTAGTGGCTAAAGGGCCTACAAGAGAGCTGGAGGGGGGCTTTAGAAAAGGGCCTGCAGGGACAGGACAAGGAGGAATGGCTGAAACAGGGTAGATTTAGATGGGATATTGGAAAGAAATTCCTGTCTGTTAGGGTGGGCAGGCCCCGGCACAGGGTGCCCAGAGCAGCTGTGGCTGCCCCTGGATCCCTGGCAGTGCCCAAGGCCAGGCTGGACACTGGGGCTTGGAGCAGCCTGGGACAGTGTCCCAGCTGAAGGTGTCCCTGCCATGGCAGGGGTGGCACTGGATGGGCTTTAAGGTTCCTTCCAACCCAAAACCTCCTGTCTACAGTTCTATGATTCCAGTTTCTGCAGCTATTTCTGCAGCTTTTTGTAGAGCAGGAACTGATTTATACAAACGCAATTCTGAGCTTGGCCTCATGCTGAGAGGATATCCAGTGTTCAGAAAATCTCTGAATCTGATGCTGCTGTCTGGCAGTGCAGAATTGCACTGGCTACAACAAACAGGTTATTGCATATGACAAATAACTGTCCTCAAAGTAAGACAGACACTAAAGCATAGTGTTCTCCATAACTCTTAATGCACCCAACCTCTGGGTTCAGAAATAAACACATACATAATTTCCAGGCAGTGAAAAATAGAGAGTAACGTAAAAATTAAAATAATTCAAAATATCTCTTCTCGTGTACAGCCAGGATTATCTGTATTGCAAAACTGATTCGTCAAAAAGAGGAAACATATGGTTTCACTGTCAGCAAGCTGTGGGTTCATGTTTTGCTGATAAGAAAAAGAAATGAGAGAGCAACCTAGGCATGCCTGCCTGGTAAACATTTCCTGTGCTCCTTCCACAGCAAAACAGTGAGTAAAATCAAATACATTGCATAAGTATCTACCAAAATTATCTAAACTACACAAGTAATTACCTGGAAGCATGCTAGCAAGGCTGCCACTTGCTGTCTGTGCAGAAAGAGAGCGATCCATGTCTTTGGCTCATTATTCCCAGAGACACAAAGGTTACCCCTTTATATTGCTTACTGTTGGGAATTGATACCACTAAAATATGCTGGAATAACTAGATTCCAGAAAAAAAGAGAACACTAGGCTCTATCAACTCTGTAGAAAATAAACACACCAATATTATTGCTGTAAGTCTCTTTTCCTAGAGAAGCACACCTCAGAAACTGGTGTCCCTGAAATCACAGGCATGTTAAGCATCCACAGCAATCTCAAAGAAGAGCTCTCAAGAGCTCGCTGTGTTAAAAAGCAAAAGAAAAGCAGCTAGAAGTGAAATATGAAATAAAGCAGATGTAGCAAAGCATCTTGCATAGAGTGAAACTGTCTGGCCCTGGCATTGGTCTCCTCACCACCATGCCTTTGCTTCCTTGCAGAGCTGGCCTCAAGTGCTGCCGGGGCTGGGCTTTTAAACCAACAAACGGCCACCAAGATCTGATCCTCCCACGAGAAAATCCAGATGCTGGCATGGCTTTTAAAGAAGTTAGTATAAGCATGATACCAGACTTACAGTAAGAGAGCGGGGTGAGACCCAGGCTATAGAAGCTGCAGAGATTAACCAAGGTCCCCAGCTGTGCTGCAATCCCTGGGCAGCTGCTGTGAACATGTGGGAAAGCTCTTACAGATCTGTCTGCCTTCCAACACACAGGTATGGCTCTATGAAATTATTCCCTGGGGGAAGCTTTGGTGGTTCAGGTGTGGCACAGACCACATGCACCAAAACACAGGCCTCTGCACACCCATCACTGCAAGGACGCAGGGTCAGGCTTAGCCACCACTGCTCCAGGAGCTTCACACCCCAAATTCTGATGGAGACCTGCAAGAACTGAACAGCAGCCACAGGACTGTTCCTCTGGGTCGGTCACATAGAGGAACATCTAGACAACCGCACAGGGTAAAACTTGCAGGTACCTAAGGAACACATCTGTCACAGCACATTACCTGAAAAAAGAAATGCAGCTTATTAATATGCAGTTCTGGCACCTGCCTCATATTAGCATTTCTGAATGAAAATATTCCCCATAAAACATTGCGTGTTTCTATTGATCAAACTATTTTTAAAGTGTGATAGAGGGAACCCAATATCTAATGATTCTTACAGGCCACCATTAAACATTTGTAAAAACATTTGTAAAAAAGCTTTTTTTTCAGAAAAGCTAGTTCTCCCATTAATACGTAATTTCCATGCAATTAAGAAGGAGAGCAAAAAGAGCAAAAAGGTATTTGAAGAGAGTTTACTTCTGTGTTCAGAAATCCATGCTCAAATAAGCTCTCTGCTCCTACCCCTGTTATAGCAGATACCTCAGGCTCACTCCTACCCACTTCCTTAATTTTATTCTGTTGTCTGTTTAGTAGGTAAAACTGATTTTTCGGCACATGTAATTTACAACATGCAAGGGCTCAGGTGCTGAGACTCCCACATCCATCACATTTTGGGCAGCATTGCTTTCATGGAATCACAGAATGGTGTGTGTTGGAAGGACCCTTAAAGCTCATCCCATTCCATCCCCTTCTATGGGCAGGGACACCTTCCACTATCCCAGGTTGCTCCAAGCCCTGTCCACCTGGTCTTGGATCCAGGAATCCAAGGGGCAGCCCCAGCTGCTCTGGGCAACTTGTGCCAGGGCCTCACTATTCTTTCAGGTCACCATGGGACTTGCAAGACATGCGAGTCCCAGGGCAAGTGTGCACTTTACCTCTGCCACCAGAGCCCTCTGTTCTCAGACAGGTTTTGGTGGGCACATCCTTGCTGGTGTCCTTCATTGGGCCAGTGAAGTCTGGATTTTTATAATTTCAACGTTCACCATTATTTTTTCCCACTACTAATGAATAATCTCTCATTCAATAAACAATTGTAACATTTCTGCAGAGGGTGCAAAGTGATCCGCTAGTTGGAAAGCCAGCAACTGAAGAAGCCAAAAGAAACCCCAGATGTATTTCCACAGGGAAAGCACATCTCTGTTAGGAGCCATGGATAGAGGAAGGATGAAGGATGCCCCACCAGAAAAGCGGACAGGACAGAGGTTGTGTGCTGCCCCATGGGAAGCCTCCTGCAGCATCCCTGGAGGAAGGGCAGCATCCCTGCCTGCCCACTGCCCACCCTCAACGTGCTCCACTCTCCTCCACTGCCCTGGGTGCTGCAAGACACAGAGCTCAGCCTGGCTGCATATTTGTCTTGCTTGGCTCTGGGTTATCTGCCTTCACCAACTCTTTGATCTGGCTTGTGCACAGCAACAGGCACGTGCTGGGGCACTGAACAGGGCTGATAAGAGCAGATGTGCCTGGACGATGTGGCCGGTGGCCTCTTGCTTCTGCACGACACTTGCCAGACTGGGCATAACCTCTATGGATGGCTGGGGCCACACTGCACTGACCTACTTGACCAAAAAAGTTCTCAAGGAGGAAGGCCCCAGAGCTGGACAAAAAACAGTTCAGTCATTAAAAATCCACCCCCAATGTGAAATTTTAGGTGGACCAGATCTGCATGCTACTTGATGGTCATATTTTAATTTTTGCCAAAAAGCTTAAAACATAGGAATTGCATTTCCACAAAGAACTGATCTGTAAAGAATATAGAAACTTTTCAACCTTTTATCTTTGCAACCACTTTCCTGGTTTAAAACAGATGAGGGAATACAGGTTCGTTGTTTTTCACGGGGAATTTCCAACCACCCTGTTAAGCAAAACAAGCCGGGATGATACAGACCTTACCTGCATTCCCTCCCCCTGGCTGGCCCACTTTACCTTCCCTAAGTCTTTCCCAAGAGCAATCTGAAGCTAATCCTGTCCTTGGTTTGCTGTCTTAAGCTGCAAAATGCACACCACAGAGCTGTGACCTAGCATCCACAACTGTCAACAAGAATTTCTGTGAATAATTGGTTTTTCAGACACCAGTCTGAAAAAGTTAGCAATATCATGCCTTTTATTATGGTGACAGAAGTCATTCATGGGCTGAGAAACCAACAGCCAGATTTAAAACCCATCTCTGTGGCTTTATAATTTTTTTATTTTTCTTCTCCCCTGGTTGGTTCTTTTCCTGACAGAGTTTGGCTTTCCTGTTCTGGGCTTCGCGCAGAGAGACATGCAGCCAGCAGCTTGGCCACGGCCACCAGAGCAACCTGCAAACTGCTGGGTGAGAGCCATGCAGCATCCTGCCAGGAACTGCTCAGGCACAGCAACAATTAACAGCACAAGTCAATATACACACCTGCTTTCATCCTCCCTGCACACAGGAATTGCTGCAAGATGGCACCAAGACAGACAAGAATGCCAGTATAAGGACAGGGAACCAGTGCATTGTGTTTGCTTTTTCCCATTTAAAAAGTCAAGGACTGCAGGTGAGTTATGCACAGAATGACAAACAGCTCGAGAGAGCAGAGGACGGCAGCCCCATGTCCTGCCCTTCCTTTGTACATAGCTAGGGAACTCGGGGCTACACGTGAGAATTCAGCTTCTGGGCTGAAACAGATTAAAATTAATCAAAACCTTAGTCCTAATCTAAATTTCTGCAGGTATTAAGAATAATGGGCACCAGAGCTCTCCTGCCTGTGCAAAACTGCCCCCTGGTTTTGTGGGGCACCACTTCTTAGAGCAAAGTAGAACCCCTGTGTCCAGTCCAGATGCCTCTTTTGACCCAAATCAACTAGCAAAGATCTTAAAAATAACTGTGGCCGTAAGCAGAAACCTTCCTGGGTGTAATTCTGCTTTTACATGAAGGCACAGATTTCTGCTCTTCTGAACAGGAAAAAATCAGACCCCAAAACTTGCCCTTTGCAGCTCTTTGAGCTCCCACAGGCCAAATCATCCTCCTACACATTGTTCCCAGCCCACACATGCACTCAGGGAATTTTGTACACCATCCCTTCACCCTACTCAACTTCTGTCCCCATTTTGACCTCTCCTCAAATTCATTCCCAATCAAAGCTACTCTGCTTAGGAGTCTGGAATACACGAGCTGCCTTGTGACTGGCTTTATTGCATCCCAGAAATAACAATGGAATCATCTCTCCAGGTCTATTGGAGGAAAGGCAAGCAGTTAACCCATCCCTTTCCCCAACACTGCTTCTACCAGCCACCACCACTCCAATCTGGGCTGAGGTAGCTGTGACTGCTGCCCCCCACAAGCAGCTACTGACCCCCCTAAAGATGCTGCTGGGCCACAGGGGCTGTGCTCTGCTGCAAAGGCTCATTTGTAATCCAGGCATCAGCTCAACTCCCATCCCTGAGACCCTCAGCAGACACAGGAATTGATTTATTTTAGGGAGCAGTTGCTCATTCTGCAACTTCTGCATTTCTCTCTGTCATCTGACAACCAAATGAGAGGCAGACGTTCATGCAGACTGCAAAATCACCTCTCTGCCAATCCTGATCCACTTGGCCAGTCAAAACTGTTCTTTAGAATAACATGGTTGCTCATCTGCAGCTGCATTTCAAAGACAGCAAGTCAATAAAATGCCTAAACAAAAACTGACAATTCTCCTATGTGTTGGCTTGTCTTCATCATAATATTGAAGGCAAGACTCTACAGTGCACATAAAAAGTCAGTGGCAATCATGATTAGTAAGCAAAATCACGCCGATTCTATCATAGTTATAAATCTCTTTGCTGTAGAGTTGCAGTGATGTTTGGGGATGCTCTGCTTTTCTAGGGGAAAGGTCCAAGGATGTCTTGGCTCTGACACAGTGGGAACAGCAAAACTGGCAGCAGTTTTGCCCTTTAAAATAGACCACACCACCCAGAAAATGCTGGGTTATCCACTGTCATTGGGGTGCTTCTGTGTTTTAAGACTGACTTGTGATTTTTTAAATTCAATGTTTTGGATCCAAAGCATTCAGCTCACCTCATTCATTAGCTGAAATTTAGATGTCTACTAATAGTCTGTCTCTCTAGCCTAGGTAATTTCAGAGTAGCTAGGACAAAGCATTGGAGAATACCACTTCTCCAGTGTATAGAGAATAGTGTATAGAATACCACTATTCCCAAGAGGGAATAATCTTGCACTGTGGAGGACTCAGAAAACCCAGAAGCTCTCTTCCTTCTCAATTTTGTACTGTTCTAATGGTTTAATGACGAGCACAAAAATCCTTCCCTCAAAGCAGTATCAATGCCTGGTGCAAATGCCTAACCATCCAGATTATTAACTCCTTGCAGTACAGGAGATAAAGCCAATTAGCAGACATTCTGCAACTGTCACTTCTTTTACATTACTTAATACAAAGTTTGACTTTGAGCTCATGGATAAACAAGAAAGGAGAAATAACCCTGGGGAAATGACAAGTTGTATCACTTTCTGCCCTGTGGAAATAGAAATTTGGGATCCAGGTTTTCTTCTGCAGCCTAAAAACGGAACCACATCTGAGGATCGCAGGGACAAGGTGATAAAATTCTATGTGGCCATACTGCAGAGCAGCAGCGCTCCTGGCTTCCAAGAACAACTTTGTTTTTGCTGTCCTGGAAGAGCAACTGTAAGTTCTTAGTAACATAATTTCAGTTTCTGCACTGCCAAGGAAACTCCAGAAAAAATAAAGTTGCTTACAACAAAAGAACAGACAGCTTAAGTCACACCATAGGTACACCCACCCTGGTACCGGCATCCCACCATGGCCACCAACATCCAGGCTACAACTGAGCCAAAACATGCTGTCCTGCCCCTATCCTCCAGCAAACTGCAACTTCTATCTGTTCTAAGCAAGAGACCCCATCCCTTTCTTTCAGTGGTGTCTGCTAGATAATTCCTTCCACAATTGGGTCTGAATAGAGCATTCACTGCAGCCTGCAGCATTTCCCACCTCACAAAACCTCTCCCCTTCCCTGGAAAGTGGAAGAACAAGGCAGAACAGCAGACAACAGCCTAGCAGTGAGACCTACTAATTAAAAACCTGTCATAATGAGTGTTTCTGCCAGATCCTGCATTAATTGTTTCTCTGTCTGTGGCTGCACTGATGTGTTGTCAATGCATCTCTGTGTTGGCAGAAGTACATGCTACCTGGTCTGAAAGAGCTACAGGAGGGTATTAAGGAATGAGAGGAACCACAGCAAAAAAAAGGTAGCATCCTGGATAACTGGAGGGCCAGAGCCTCCCACTTCAGCAACGTAAGGACTAAAAATAATGATATGCCTTTGTGCTTCTCTCTCTTTTTCGTGTTTCACCCAAAAGACCCCAGTATAATCTGGGCAGCTTCAGGGGCACCAGTATCTCAGTGGCACAGGCTGACAAGAGCAGCCATGGCAATTCCCACAGGGCAGGAGAGTGCTTAGGTCACCTAACACAAGCCTTTCAGAATCTCAGAGGCTTTTCCAGAGAATTTACTGAGCCTGGCAAGCACTGGTTGATGAGTGTCCACAGAACACTACCACAGCACGGCAGTGACACTGTAAACGCTGCTGTGACAACACAACAGCCACAGTACAGAAGGCTTCTTCTCAGCTCCAGACCTCTGTTGTGCTCTTCCCCTACACATTTGCTGACCTTCCCTCGGGGTAAGCCAGGCTCCCACAGTTCCTCAGGGAAGCATACTGCTGACCCTCCCCAATCAGAGGGTGGGATCCCTGTGAGTCCTTCAAAAGAAGGCAAGACCAGGAAAAGTGCAGGGTGTTTGAATCTCACAGCTGTGAGTCAGGAAGCTCTAAGACCTCTAAATACTACAGGCATCAGGGCTGTACTAAGGAACTTCCTTTAATTTCTCTCTCATTCATGCGTTAATTCAAATGGAAATCCTGCCACATTTTTTTCATCCTCTCAGAAGGAACATGTGAGGGAGTTTATTTGTGCAAGTCTTTATTATCACCTTATTGCTCATGGTCTGAAATAATGTAAGGGGGTAGTCAACATCAAAAAGGATCACCAATAAGGACAGGATGCAATGAAAGATACTGTATACTGTGCAACAATTGGCAGCAAACATTGATGTATAAATAACATGGTCACATTTAGATGAACGAGAGTTTAATTTAAAATTATATAAGTAGCCATCGTTTTAGCTATCTAAACTGCTTAGGGTTGCAACCAGTACATCCACCTGACTCAATAGTTCCAAATGTTTTTTTTGCGAAGGTGGAAATGCACCATGGAAAACCCCCATGAAGCAACAGAGAGGGTGAAGAGTCGACACCTAGGTAAGGTCTGGCAAAGCCCTGGGTGCTCAAACATCACTGCTGGTCCTACAGCCAGTGCAGCACAGCCAAGCCCTCACCCAGCATATTCCAGTTTAGCACCTTACTGAGAACTCCTGCTCCACAGTTTTGGTCTAGTTGGCTTGGAAAAAACGGTCTTTTTTGTTCTGGCTGGAGACATGGCTCAGAGGTACCAGGTCTATAGATATCCAAGGGATTAATTGAGGGTGGATTTCTAATTTGAACAGCAAATAGTTTTTGGCAGGTTAGCATTCCTCGCTGTTTTGTCACAGATCTATGCAAAGCAAGATTAACCTACACAGAAACAGAAAAGCTGAGCGTAACACAGGACATGCCACTTCCAAAACTCCTTTTAGTGTTGGCAAACCCAGCCCCACAAGACTTTGACACAACACATAAAAGCAGCTAAATATACATTATTTTAAATAAGAGAAAAGTCAGTAATTAGCAACACTATCAGACTAGAGCAACAGGGTCTACACTTGGGTTTGAGTTAATTCTCTAAGCCCATTTTCCAGAACTTGTTTTGCATTTTCAAATTAACCTCTATATTAAATTCAAATTAAACAGTCAAGCACATTCAGAAGATACAATTTAAAGCATTGCTACTAGCATTTAGCTAGTAGCTAAAATACATTTGCCAATTTCCATAGGCACAACAAATTCAGGTCATTAATGAAGTCTGTTAGAACTTCACGAGCCAAATAAATTGCAAGGATATGAGAGGACAGGCTGCACATGAGAAGGAGGTCTTTGGATTTCAGCAGCACTCAGCTCTGCTTGCATTGAAGCCAGGGAAAAGCCCATCTACTCTGTGATCTGAAGAAAAGAGGAAGAAACCCCCACAATCAGCAGGTCACGGCAGCTGCACCAAGCTCTAGCATCCTTCCATCTCACCTTGGTCCTGGACTGCAGAGGTGGCTGTGGCTGGGAATATGCATCTCCTGCTGCCCAGGCCAGCAGGTCCAGACCATGGTTCTGCTCCCTCCAGGCCCAGACACCCACCAATGCCACAGCCCTGTGCAGCAAACATGTCCCACCAGTTCAGACCCTCCCTCACCTCACATTACCTCCAAATTATTGAACCCACTTAAGCCAAAGAGGTTTTGAAAGGATGTTATGGTCTATGTAATTGAATTGAGTAAGAAAACTCCAGGGAACAGAAAGATAAGAAGGAAAAAGCTTTGCTTGGTTTCTCATTCCACCAATGAGAAATGTATTAACATATTCCATTAAAACACTGATATCTTAATTTCCTTCCCAGCCCGGTGATACACACCCAGGAGGGATGTCTCTGAGAACCAGCACTCCCTTCTGCCCCTATGCACTCGTCCCCCGTACCGGGGCCATCCCAGCGACTGAACCCCAAACTTCTATCATTGAACCGCAGCGCCTCCTCTCTGGGAGCAATCACCCTCCCCAGGGCCCCGGCAGCCCCCGGGTGAGCCGCTCGGACGGCTCTGGAGTGCGGCTGCTGTGTAGCAGCCCCGGCGGTACTCGGCCCCTCCGCCCGACCCGCGGTCCAGCACTGGCCCCGCTCGGCTTCCCGAGTGTAGCCCCGGGAGAGCTGTCAAGGGTCGCCGGGACCTGCCGGGACACCCCGTGCCGGGGTGGCTCCGGGACACCCGTCTCGAGGCGGCTCCGGGACACCCGTCTCGAGGCGTGCCCGAGAACTTCAGGGTGCGGATCACCATCCCCTCCGCACCGAGCGGCTGCAGGGACCGGCCGGAGGCGGCACGGAGTGGGGCGGGAGGGGCCCCTGCCCGGCGCGGGGGTCCGGAGCTGAGTGGGAAGGTAATGCAGCCCCAGCTGGGGTCTCCCGCGTCCCTCCCCGGGGACATACAACACCTCTGTCCAGGGATACCGCATCCTGCACACCCCGCATCCCTACGCGGAAGGGATCCTGCACCCTGACTGGAGTCTGGCGCTACTCCCGCTGACATCCTCCCTCCCCTCTGCTGCGACGCAGGAGGGAACTTGCGAGAGGAACGACGCGGGACCACGCTCGTACCTGTGTATGCGCGGGGGCCGCCGCTGTCCCGCCCTAGCGCAGAGGTGCGCGGCGTGTCCAGCCCGGGTGTGCTGGCGGCCGGCATGGCTCCGCCGAGCGCCGCCGAGCGCCGCCGCGCCGAGCCGCCCGGCAGGTGCACCGCACCCACACCCGCCCGCCCTCCGCCGGGGCCGGGCCGGGGGGAGCAGCGCGGCACGGCCCATCCCGTCGAGCCCCGCCGGGCGCCCGCCCCGCGGCCCCTCCGCGACAGCCGCGGGGCGGGGGAGGAGGGGCAGCGGGGCGAGAGGAGGGGCCACTCGGGGCTGGCGCAGCCGGGCCGCCGCCGGAGCTTCGCGGCCGGGGATAGCGCCGTCCCCTGACGGCCCCGGGCTTTGTCCTGGCCCTTCCCCGGCCCGCGCGGCGCCCCACGAGCGGCCAGGCGCGGACGGGCAGAGACTGCCTGGCCCTCGCTGCCCGCCCTGCCTAACCTACCCTCTGCTTGTCCTCCTCCACTGCCTGCCATCAGCCCCCGATGCAGCCAGGCTGGTGCTCAAAGCCTGCAGAGCCTCAGGTACCTCAGTCTGGTTTTCATAGGTCTAGTCTAGCAAACACTGTATACTGATCTTTATGTGGTTATATTCCAGGAGCAGAATCTCTCACATACATCCAGTTTATGGTCTACAAAGTTGTGCTTGTTTTCACTGGGATCTGCAAGTAAGCCCACTGAATGGTTCCCAGATCCATCATCCTATCCGGGGCTGGGTGGCACACACAAACATGCATAGGCTACTTGGCAAAGCCCAAGTGCCTTGTGCATGCTGTGTGTGTCATTTTGTGCTTGTCACATCCTGGCCATGTCTCCCCTGCCACGTACTGCCCTTGCAGCATTACCACAGTGAGTCTGGGTCTCAGCAGTGTTTGCTGACATCCTTGATTTGCTAACACTGGCAGTGGATCCAAAAGAGGCCTTTAATGGTCTGCACTGTGTGTCCACAGAAAACAAGAGGAGTAACAACTGGCTCTGCTGAAGAAGCTCTGTATGTTGGTGCTGAGCCTATAGTCTGGGGCCCACACCAAGCACTGCAGCTATTCACACTCTCTCCACTTGTTATACCTTCTCATTTTTTTTTTTTCACCTGGAATTAGAAGGAAAAAATAGTCTGCAGGAACAGATTAGAGAGATTGAATTCCAAGGTACTCGAAATCCAAATACACTAAAAAACCTCTTAAGGCTCTTCTGGAAATGTCAAATAGAGCAAGATCATGCCCACATGAAATGGTGACAGCTCAGTGTGCTGCTGTCCATAGCACTCTTTCCTATGAGTTTACCTGTCAGAGAGGCCTCAGGAATATTGCAGATATAAGGGACTGCTATTTCCATTTCTACCACTAAACCACACTCATAAAGCAATGCTTGGTCACATTATAGCAAAACGCCAGCATTTTTGAAAATGCTGCAGCAGCTTATGAATTAGATTTGTATTTCTAGTAATGCCAAATATTAATCAATCTAAGTCAAAAAGAAACTGAAGCTCCTCCAGTCAAGTCCAGTGAAACCAGAGGAATACCAAAGACAGAGAAGTAGTTTTTTCTGTAAGCCACTACCCCTGCAGCTGCTGTTACAATTTCAAGTTGAACACAAGTGTACACAAGCAAGTCAAATCTTTCCTTACAGGCACTTACAGAAGAAAATTAAGCAGCAGCACCTGAATTCCACTCACCTCATGGCAGCATTCAGATTTGCTTTGTAAGCAAATCAGCAACAGCACTGGTTTTGCTCCACATGTCCTGGAACACCACAGGCAGCCCTGTGGCATGACACCCCAGAACATCACTCACCTCCCTAGCTGCAGGTGAGTGCTTTCATAATTTTTAATACTGCTGGTTTCACCTTGAGCATTAGGGGAAGCCATGCAGCCTCAGCCAGACACTTGCTGCTTTTTCTTAGGGATTATTTAACTGTTGGAGTTCACTAAACTGCCCTAAGACATTGCCTTTCTTTTAATCCTAGTTATCAGTTAGCCCGAGGCATGCCAAGGGCACAAGACTACTGAAGTGACAGTCCCCAGCAAAGCTGCCTGGACAGCTGCAGGCACCAGACGTGGACTGCCTGCCACTCACTGCCCACCCAAACAAGGACATGCTCCCAGATCCCAGCCCGGTGATGGCAGCTTTCCAGCCCTCCAGCAGCAGCAAGCTGATCCCCTTTCTCCTCTCCTGGCTGGCCCTGCTGCAACCCCCTTCTTCTCTGAGCCTCAGGAGCTGAGGCTGGCTCAGCTGAGCATCAGCCCCTCAGACCCAGGCAGCGACTCCCGGGTTTACCTACGCTGCTCAGAGCCTTCGGCAGACTCTGTTGCTTGTTCTGTAACTCTTGAAAAGGAGAATATTAGTTCTCAGCCTCAGCTTCTGTTTAGTTAGATCACACATGCACAGGTGTGATAGCTAAAAACTCAACAATTAGATTGCTGAAAGAAAAGTGTGACCTTTAGAAGTGACATGAGATGATCTGGTGGGTTGTCAGTTCTGTTGCCATTACTGGATCAGTGGTGTGCTGCCGGCCCAGGGAGATGGCTTCACTCTGCCCCCGACTTTTCCTCTTCCTCCTCTCCCAGCTGTAAGTTTCACTCACAGTATCACAGGATTAACTAGACTGGAAATACCTTTGAGATGACCTAGTCCAACCTATGACCTAACACCACCTTGTCAACCATACCATGGCACTGAGTGGCACGTCCAGTCTTGTCTTACCCATCTCCAGGGATGGTGACTCCACCACCTTCCTGGGCAGCCATTTCCAATGCCAAAGCACTCTTTCTGTGAACAATCTTTTCTTTATGTTAAGCCTAAACTTCCCCTGGTGCAGCTTAAGGCTGTGTCATCTTATCCTCATGTTGATTGCCTGGGAGAAAAGCCCAGCCCCCACCTGGCTACACTCTCCTGTCAGAGAGTTGTAGAGAGTGATGAGGACTGATAAGCCTCCTCTTCTCCAGGATCAACAACCCCAGGTCTCTCAACTGGACCTCACAGGACTTGTGTTCCAGACCCCTCACCAGCCTTGTTGCCTTTCTCTGGACACGCTTCAGCCCCTCCATGTCCTTCCTAAACTGGGGGGGCCCAGAACTGGACACAGCACTCAAGGCAGGGAGTGGAATGAGGTGGGCTTTAAGGTTACTGCCCATCCAAACTATTCTGTGATTTTATGATAGATGTGGGAATAAAGTGTGGCTTCTCTCAGCAGGGAGGAGTGATGCTCTCCAGTGTGGAAGAAACCAACCTGGTCCTGTGTTATCATCATATTGTGACGCTCCCATACCTCCTCAGTGATTTCTCGTGGGCATCTCCTCACAGCAATGACTCCTCCTTCTTCACAGTGCAGCCAACAAACTCCATCTCTCTCCTCAACCAGCTAACCCACTCTTTTGTAGCACTCATCATCTTATTGGACACAGCTGTGGCCTGTTCCTGATCTTTGGTGATTAGTACAGCTGCAACTTCCCAGGTATGAGACTACCTTCTGCACTATATTTTCTTACATTCCATCCCTCCACAATTCCCCCTTTTCTTTTAATTACAAAGTTGCAACATCTCTGGAAAGATATGTTTGAGTAAATTGATATTATAACATATTCACATATCTCACTTAGGACTAACAGTATACAAATGTTCAGGCAACATGTCACAGCAAGAACATCAACCTAAGGCTTTTCATAAACTAATGTTGTGTTTACTGTCTTTTGCAGGGCCCTTTGCAAAAGATAGTAAACCCAGTACAATCATCTTTTGTGTAATTTCTGTTTAACTCTGGAACGTGTCTGTGTGCTGACCTTGATTTCTTACTCAAACTTACATTTCATATTATCAGAAACTCTTACACTTCTAGAATATTGACAATATCAATAGCTGTACAACTTATAAGGCAATCACAAGAATAAGTTAAAGGCTATGTATTAGGATAGTAACAAACCAACAGTTACATAGTTTTATCAATAGCTATACAATTTGAACAACATTGATCCAGTATCTGTCAAGTGTACTTAGGCTTATGGAATATAAACTTTTACACTTATGCCTAATCGAAGATTAATAGTTGCAATTCACAAACAAAATGCATATGTTTCATCAGCAAACGAATACACCATACTGAATGATAGAGCTACTCTGTCCCCAGCTCCAACTGCTCTTTTAATAATTTTCTTCTTCCTTTTACAGTTCTTTGTTGTATTAGTTGGCCACTGCAAGCCTCTCTTGCCCTGCTCTGTTTCCCATGTAGATAAAACAACCTGTTCTTCACTTGATATGTTATTTCCCATTGTGTCTCCCGCCTACCTGTGCTGCAGGTGTCGAAATCTGTCGGGCCCAGAGCAGGCAGCCTCCCCTGCTGCTCTCAGTGCTACGCTGGGCTCCATCTCCAGCTCGCCCTACAGCCCATCCCCAATCACATCGGGTTACAGTGGAGATGGCCACTATACAATTTTAGAGGGCTTCTCTTACATGTTGTCTGTGCAGCTCTGGCTCTGCCTCTCAGAGTTCCTCATTGCTTTTGTTCTAGTGCTCATGTAGCAGCAACTTAGCAAACCATATGTTATTTCTCATTGTGTCTCTAGCAGCTCACCTGCACTCCAGGTGTCAAAATTTGTCAGACCCAGACCAGGCAGCATCCCCAGCTGCTCTCAGTGCTACGCTGGGCTCCATCTCCGGCTGCACCTCGCCCTACAGCCCAATCCCGAATCACATCAGGCTACTGTGGAGATGGCCACTATACAGTTTTAGAAAACTTCTCTTACATATTGTCTGCTCATGTAGTAGCAACTTTCCCGTTGTGTCCTGCTACACACACTGCCATTCAGGGGGAACCTGGCACTGTCCTGGGTCCCCTCTGGACAGCGGCCATACCTTGGTAGGGGGCATGGGGCTTGGGGCTTGCTCCAATGCACCAAATAAGCAAAGTGTGTAGCGTCTGCTCCTCATATCCAGCACTCTTCTTCTTGGAGGTGGTATCCCATACATTGTCCCAACTTCTAGGCTCCCAGGTCTGCCTCTCTATAGCTCATCTGGATTTTTAGGCTCTCAGGCTCTTGGTCTGCCTGACTCCACCATCTTATTTCTCTTAGGCCTGCATTCGTCATCCTGAATCACCTTGGGATCACATTGCTTAATATTTAAGTCCTTTTTCCCAAACCACCACAGGATCACCTCCTTACTGTTCTCTCTACAGCTCACTACCTGAATCACCACAGGATCATGTCAGAATCATATCAGGGTCACCAACTGTTGTCATCATATTGTGAAGCTCCCATACCTCCTAAGTGATTTTTCATAGGCAGCTCCCCACAGCACCAACTCCTTCACAACACAACTAACAAACTCCATCTCTCTCCTCAACCACCTAACCCACTCTTTTGTAGCACTTGTCTTCTTATTGGACACAACTGTGGCCTATTAAGGGCAGGCCTGTTCCTAATCTTTGGTGATTAGTACAGCTGCAACTCCTCAGGTGTGAAACTACCTTCTGCACTATCATCTTTATTTTCTTACATTCTATTCCTCCATAGTCCTGTACCAGGGAATACTGCATGCAGGGACCTGGAGAGTCCTTTCTGCCAAGGACACGCTGTATGCCCATGCCCAGCTCCATTTTGGCTCTTCCAGTGACTCCCCTGGGTTATCAGTGGCACAGAGCTCTGCTGTGCTCATGTAAAGATGGCTCATGGCTGATTACATGTGACCTGCTTGCTTGCTGCAAACTCCAGTGTGTTTTCCTTATTTCTAGTAGGTGTTAGGGAGATGGTGGATTCAGCTTGGGGCCGCAGCCAGGAACTATTTTCTTGTATTACCATTAAGTGCAGTCCAGTGCCATAGTACAGAAAAAGACAGCAGATATATCCCATCCGAGCCTGAAAATGCTAAACTAATTTGAGGAGGGAACATTTTTGTTCCTTCTTTTATAGAAATGAATAAATACAGTGTGACAGGCCAAGTGGCATCAATACACATTCTGTTTGTCAGTAGCTTGGAAAAACAAAACACTCTGAGAACAACCATTTGTGTCTTCAGTCCAAGATATAATGTTGCTGTGAACACTCACAAAAGCTATCTCCTCCAGCATTGTTTGGGGCTAATCAGCACGATTCCAGTTAAGCAGACATGGCCTTACAAATTAATTTATTAATTTCCTTCTCCTAATATCTACTTTTTACAAATGTCAGGATATTGATTCTATACCTGGTCATTCTCTACCAGAGATGAGCTTTATATTTTATAAATCTCAAGTAAACAGAAACAGAATGATTAGGGGGATCCCAAAATCCATCCAGTTCCACCCCCTACATTTGCCAGGGACACCTTCCACTAGCCCAGGCTGCTTCAAGACCCATCCAACCTGGCCTTGACACTCCCAGGAACGGGGCAGCCACAGATTCTCTGGGGAGCCTGTGCAAGGGCCTCACCACCCTTCTAGTAAAGAATTTATTCCTAATATCCAGTCTAACATTGCCCTCCTTCAGTTTACAGTTGCTTCCCCTTGTCCTATTGCTCTATACCCTGGTGAATATCAAGTAAATTTCCCTCATTTCAGAGAAACACCACTCACTTGGTGAAACCGGCTCAGAACCTGTCCTGAACCACGGTGCCTTGGTAAGGTTGGTGTGGTGAAGTTGGCACATGTGATCAAATCTGGGGATCTGATCTGCATAACTCAGAAGAGGATTGAGCTCATGTGACACCAGCAAGTGCTTTAGACCCTTGCATGAGGTGCATATTAGATTTGCTTTTATCCCTTCAAAACAGCAAAAGGAAGCATTCTCTAAGGAGCATAGTAAAGCGTTAGTGTGCTGTTCCTGAGTGACAATTTCATTACAGACTTACAGAAATGCATTATTATCCTAAACCTACTGCATACTTCAGAAATCAGGGAAGAATTGCTAACCTGCCACAAATTTGACACAAAATTGATCTCTCAGGCAAAAAAAAATTAGCAGCCATTGGAATAATACTGTAGTGTCAGGTTTTCTTTGTGCTAGGAGAAATGGCAGGAAATTCACCGTAGAGGGAGAACATTAACTATTTGCAAGCCAAGACCAATGAAAACCTGCTGGGTCTTGGCTCCAAATATGGAGCGGACATCCTGCTCAAGTTTCCTGTGCATCTAGGGACAGCAAAAGCTGTGCTGTAAATCGCTGATTATCTCAATCTTAGTAGGAAGCAGAAATGCTTAAAGATCAAACAAAGCTATATGGTTGGATCCTCAGCTAATTTAACAGTGAGCTGTAATGAAATCCACCCATTTACACCAGCCAAGGAGCTGCCCAGTGTCCATTCTAGCAAATAAAGATTTCTTTTATTTTATGGTGATGCTCAGTACTTTTCACAGCTCTGCATTTCCTCTGTGAAATTTTAAATGGATTGTTGTGTCGCCACATTTCTCTTCACAGAGAAAAGCAAGGCACAATTCTTCCCAAGAATATTTCTGGGTTTCACATTCTCTGAACCTCAGAGAAAGGAAAAATTATTTTTATCTCATTTGCTGTGCCTGTGTTTGTGTAAAAGTAGAATGCAATATGGAGATTGTTTACCCAAAGTGATGGTGTTTTGTTTCCTTGGCCTGTCAGGGCCAAGTGAGTGTGTGTCAGGACTGTTGGCTGACAGTCACGCGATGCTGTGCAGTTGTGTGCAGTTGAGTGCTTGGCAGATTCAGTTTAGATGTAATGTAATATAGTGTAATATAATATAGGATAATATAGTATTATAAAGTAATTAATTAGCCTTATGATAAGATGGAGTCCTCCTCATCATTCCTCCCTGCCACGGGGATCCCTGCAAATACTATATTGTTGCAATTCTATTAAGCAATTTTTATTTTAACCTTTTGCACTTTTCAGTTCACATAATGGATTTGTCAAGGTCTCTAAGTGGTGCATTCAAATCTAATTGCACAGATGCTCTGCAACATTGTTAGTTTGCTCATTTAGCAAAGGGCAGTGATTGAAGGATATGCGTACACATGTCCAGCATCAACTTCAAAACAGACTGGACTGATATTGGTTAGTATTTCTTCTTCCAGCTGGCTTGAGGGACTGAACAAGGGACAGTATTGCCCACCAGCAAAGCCCTGGCACATCACTATTGTTCAAGACAGTCAAAATGGCACAAGATGTTGAAAAGAGAGAATATTCAAGTATTCTTTGCCCCAGATATAAACAGTCTGGGACAGAAATGTGAGAAAAAAAAATTCCGTGCCCCAGCATCTGCCCTTGACCCACCTCATGTCCTGTGTGGCCAAAGAAAAGAGACTCAAGGAGGGGAAACAAATGTGATCAGAGCTACCCAGCAAGGAACAAAGAAACAGACTCTTTAGTTACAGAAAGAGACACCTGGGAACATACAGGAGAGTTCTGTGCAACCTCAGGGTCCTGAGGAAGGTTACAGGGAAGCTTTTCAGTGCTGCTTCCCAGGCTAGACCTGGAAGGTGCCAGCACTACAGCTTCAAAACAGGGAAGAAGCTTTCTAGCCAAAGTGGGGTTTAGGTACAGAATTCTTTGACACAAGCTATTATGGATATTTAAAAAAAAAAAAAAAAAAAAAAAAAAGAATTTACAGTGAAAAATATCATTGGCTAAGTTCTAGGTCAAAAATCCTCTAAGGGGTTATTAAAGGGCAGGCCATCTCTAGCTTGGGATATCTTTGAGCATCAGGCAGCTGGCAGTCACACATGTTCCTTCACATCTGCTTTGGAGACAGGTTCCTCACCTGGCTAAGCTGTGTGCTCTCCCAAATCCACAAGCCTCATCTCCACATCAGTGTTGGAGAAGGACATACACACAGTCCCAGTGTGCTCCAGCACACAGTGACTACTTTGTTCCATCTCTGAAGATGCTTATAATGGACATAAAAACATATCCCTCATTTTCACTGCTCTACTGTATTTTATCTCTCTGAGCAGCTTCAGCATCAAACAAGAAACTCACAGCTTTGTCAACTTTCTCTCTCAAGAAGCTGTGAGCATCTGTCAGTGACAAGGAATTCCATGAGAACACAACAAAAAAAAGATCAGGGATTCACATTCCCTCCCTTGCATCACCTTTAGAAGCAGTTTTACACACATGTATATGATTGTGCTCACCTCGTGAGGACTCATGGGGTTCAGATTTAAGAAATAAATTAATTCTTCCCGGTGAAGGTGGTGAGGCCCAGGCGCAGGATGCCCATAGAATCTGTGGCTGCCCCATCCCTGTGAGAGTCCAAGGCCAGGTTGGGCACTGGGGCTTGGAATACCCTGGGATAGTAGATGTCCCTGCCCATGGTAGGAGGTGGAACAAGATGATCTTAAAGTCCCTTCCAATCCAAACGATACTGTGATTCTATGATTTAGCAAAAACCCTTATTTGATCACAACCAGGCATTGATATGGTGGCACTAGTTCTCCTAAACCCTCAGTCAATGAACCCTGTGTAACCCATCATAGCCAACAGAGGCTGGAAGATGAGTAAACCAAATGAGCACACTGAAATCTAGCCTTTTTATAAGATATTAAGGCGAATAATAAATAGTCCATATGAATGGATCAGTCCCATTTGCCTCTGTGAAAACCTGGCCCAGATTCCCTGGTGCTGATGGTCTGCAGCAGACACAGGAGATTTCCCAGTTTTCCTGTTTCTTAGTAGATTTGTCCATGCCGACTTTGACCCTGATGGACCCTGGACACAATACCCCTGATCCTTTAGATACCCGTGAGCAATTTGGGGCCAGAGATATTAAAAGGTCACACATCATTTAGCAAAAACACAACTTCCTTCTTCATGATTTTGAATGGAGACATTGATTTCAAATAAAACCTCTTAACTGACTGGTTTGATTTTGTGTAGTCTTGGTGTTGACAGTGAGTCTTGTCCAAGCTCAAAGATGACAGCGGTAGAGCTCAGGTATTGCTTGTACAGTACCAAAGGCTCAAATGTAGGTGGAGATGATGTAGGTGAATCAACTGGATCCAGATAATTTCTGGAATGCTGTGTTTCTCAGAGTTGTAGTTCAATGTCATTTGTCATCCTGATCACTTCACTTTCTCACCATCTACAAAATAAGCCACCTACCAACAAGCATCTCACCTCTAGGAAAGAAATAAATAATTTGATATTGGCCCCATCTGTCTGCTCTGTCACTGCCTTTTTCTCTTGCCAGTTCTTTGTATTTTTGCCTTTACCAGCTCTTCTTTCTGAAGGCATAACACCACATTTTAATAGGAAAATTAATAAATAAACACTCAGAATGAAAAATTTGTGGGAATGAGATTAAATACAGCTAATTGATTTGTTAATGAAATCTTCCTGAAAGAAATCCAGGGTTGTTCAAACCCTTTATCTGTGATTGCCAATTTACAGAAAAAAATGCAGGAAAAAATGACAGACATCAGTTTAATTCAGGCGAGAGATGATGGGCACCTTGGAGAGAGACAGCAGCTCCTGGAGAAGCAAAGAAAAGGTTTATCCAGCTGTTGACAGGAAGGACCAAGAAAGCTCTCTCAAGATTTGTGAGGTTTAGCTCCCAAACACAGCAGAACTTTGGCATCCTGCAGTGCCTGAGAGCCCAGAGCACCACAGCTTGGTTTAATTCTGCACCAGCCATGCTCAGAGCAAGAATGTTGTGTCTATCTGGCAGGTAGGGTCCAGTGCGTTGACCTGACAGGCAGAGTCAGAAGGACCTGGTGGGTTTTAGTTCATGGTTGCAAGCAGCAGAGTGGAGATTTGTTGGTGCAGCTCCACAGGCCAGATCCCTCATGCACTGAGAAGGTTCTTGCCTTATTGTGAGATTTTGGCATATTTTGTGAAATGTGCTCAGGACACCGCAGCTATGGGTATTGTACTTTTAATCCCCACTTAATCAAAATTCAGTCCCCTGGTTGAACTTAACTGCTGCAGCCACATATTAAATTTTTTTCTCAGGTCTTATCATGGCCAGCATATATAATTCAGCTCTATGAAGAGCTAGAAAGGGGCTATTAGTGGCTTAAATCTTATTTATGCACTAATACGAAGGCATATGTAGTATTTATGGGATGCTTAATCCCTGTGCTAACCCTCTGCACAGAAGCAGGCTGAGCTAAGAAGAACAGCTTTTATGACAAAGGAAAGTCTAAAGCTTACAGCTTTTATGACAAATACTGTCAGCAACACCTATTTCTTCAGCTTTGGGAGTTCCTACTTCCTTCCAAAGGAGAGAAGATGAGGAAGGAGAATGAAACAAAGGTCCTAACCCTCCAGCCTTTGATCTGGATGAGATTAGATCCTGCTGTAAATTTAGGACAAGCCTTCCGAGATGTGTGGTGATTTCTCAGAGCTTGATTGTGATTTCACAGCAGCACTGTGTTCTGGGACCTTGTGCTGGTCAATCAATGCCGACCAAGAGAGACTCTCCAACAACAGCATTCTGTAGCCTAGGGCTGTTCTCTGAGGGTACTTTGCTCTTGCATTGCTGCATGTTGGTTTGTTAATGTACTCACTATGCACATTTCCCTTCATTTGCTTAAAATCATAGAATGAGAGAATGCTAGCACATTGTAAACAAACAAACAAACAAACAAACAAACAAACAAAAAGCCCACCTCCAAACCAGAAATGTTTCTAAAAGAGTAAATTTTCAAGCACTCTACATCATTACATTTTCAAGGAAGCTTGGGAGAAGAAATAACACACACCGGAAAAAATTCCTTTTCATGGTAAAAGCTACTCTTCAAGAAATCTTTTCTGTGTAGACTGTTGAGAGAGGGTGGATAGGGAGGAAAGATGCAAGTCTCAAGAAAATTTTCCAGTAGATAATCAAATACATGGCCTATAATTTTTTATCATCATGGACTTCAGATATATGATTTATTCACCAATGTAAAAAATAAACCAAACCCTAAACAAGGATAAGTCCTTTTCTGTAGGTCCAAAAAATACTCACTGATGCATATCACTAATTTTCAACAATCCTAAAAAACTCTGTCTGTAAGGAGCATTTCTTCCTCTCTATCAATATCAGAAAATGTACAAGGCTGAAGAGGAAACAAAAGTTAAACCAAACCATTTAAAAATACAGTACTGTGACAGATTTTATTTCATTTTGATTGATACTACATGCTTACTACGACTAGGAACAGACATGCCTTTTTTTTTTTGGTTTGTTTTAGACTTTTATAATTTTTTTTAATCTATATTAAATGTTGACCTAAACTTTGCTGTGCCTTGGAAATCTGGCTCAGGAGTTAACTGCAGGAATTTTTATTTAAATAGATAAGCATTTATGTTTGAAAATAAGACAAAAACAGGTGAACAGGAAAATTAAATTACAAATTCGGTTCATACAAATATCTCTTACACTATGTAATAAATCCTGTTAATTAGCTGAGGTCTTTTAAAAATTCTTAAAATACTTATGAAACATTATTTACAAATTATATAAATAAAATCTAGGCCACTTAAATTAACCAATACAACAAAAAAGTCACCTTTTTGTATTGTACGTACTAAAAATGTTTTTGTTTATTGATCATAACCCAGTTTGCAGTATAAAATGTTTGTTCACTTACATCAAAATGGGTTCCAATAGAAGGAAGGAAGGTATTGTTTCCAGAAGAAAGCAATCGATATAATAAATGCTTAAAATCAATGAGACTTCTTAATGTTCTGTTCTGCACCACTTGCAGTCATTTTTAGAAGTCCCTTCTACACTATTTGTCATTTGAACAGCTCATCTCAAAACAGCAGAGACATGGTTTTAGCAACAGGAAAATACTCAGTACATTGCTCACACATCACAAAGACCTTACCAGGAGGGCGAGGCAGAGAATGGAATGTCAGTGGCCAGCACAAGCCTTTACAACATTTAACTTAAAAGGCAGCATTTATAGAACTAATCACAGAATATACACATCCTGCACTCAACAGCAATCAAAAGGACTGGAAAATATACATTTAGGAAAACAAGACTGATGATTTTCCACTACCTTCGTTAAAATTAATGCTTTGCTCCTTGCCTTTTGTTTTAAAACCAGCATTGACACCACCACCAACTATAACTACTTCTTTCTTTAACATAATATATGGCAGGTAACTACTGTACTTGAAAAATGTACAATAAAAGGTGAGAAACCACTGAACTTCCTATGCAGACACATGAAAATATAAAGCCATATAGATTCCAAAGTGCCATGAATACCAAATTCAAGTGATGGTTTATAGCATGTAGGAAAGAAACTAAATGAAACTTGCTCTATGGGTTGCTGAGCCCTTCAGCTGTATCCTCAGTCTCTCCTTTGGCAGCTCTGGTGAGAATTTCCATCCATTTCATCTGCAGCTCTTCATCTTCTGCACTGAAATAGAGAGTTTGATGGGACTGGCAAAGCTTAAAAACGTGCTTCAGATCAAACTTCTCACCAGAACCTGGTAAACTGACTTCATAGCCAGGCAGAGGGATTGGACGTGGGCTTCGTCCATCCTAAAGGAGAGAAAACAAATGTAAGGATTCAGGACCAAAGGGACTTTGAGGTGGGAGGGGGGGTACACTGCATGGAGCCAGCAGGCACACACTGCAGGAAGCACACAGATGCAGTCCCAGGCTCCTTGTTCAGCGCTGCAATGAAGGAAGCGGGGACAAGGCAATACCGACTGCTCAGCTTAAACCAGCAAAAAGCAATGACTTAGTGGTGCTTTATTCTTACGTCACTGATTTCCTTTCACAGTAAATATGGCCAGGGATTTTCATATAATTTCATGTAACTTATGCGAGTGCCTTTTACAAAACTTCCTCTGCATTAGGTACAGGCAATGGCACCCAGCCTAGAAGAGTTTGATGTTGTCCCTTTTGAACATCATGGGATATTTTGTAGGATTGGTTAAAAGGAAGCAATTAAGCAAAGCTGGACCCTGCGAGATACCAAGGCAACTAAAGGGCAAGGGAAAAGTCTTTGACAGAAAAGACAATTTTTGATTTTCAGTAATTTATGATGCTTTTGAGAGATGTCAAGAAAGCCAGTGCTAAAATTCTTGACCATCCTTTCATAGCCAGATTCACTCACACATCTAAGGATCAATACAGCTCTCTAGCAGTCACATCTTGAGCATCAACCAACTCCTCTCCTAATCTCTCAAGAAAGACATATTTTAGCAAGGCAAGGTGTGCCATGGCCAAGCAACCTCTTCAAGTGCTCCCAGCAAAGTGTTTCTAAAGATGAGTCCCCAAACTGAAGTCTGAATCACACAGGCATCAAGCATCTGTACAAAGCTGCCACCTTCTGTAGCAGCTGCTTGTGTTGCAGCCCCATACCAAAGCTAACGAAGCATCCCACAGAGAAGTGGCAAAGTCATTCTTTTGTCAGCCCACACCAAATGCAGATGACTTGGTAAATCTGGAAGAGGACCAAAACTCTGAGAACAATGGTCAAAAAAGTTGCCTACTTTCTCCACACTTTGTCTAAAATAATTAAAGTATCAAAACTGCTCACATTAATGCAGACACATTCATGAACTAAATTGGCAAGAAATACAGTCAAAAATGTATCACAGTTTATTAATACAGTTTATCAATACAGGCTTCTTGATTTATTCATCTATTGCTTGTTATTGTAATGCAAAAATGCCAGAGTCCAATTGCTTGAAGATCAAGCACTGTTCAACGAGATTTAAGGCAGCTTTAGGCTAAACACTGAAGTTACACTCAGTTCCCATTTGAGTGTAACTAGTTGTCCTAAATGAAGCACAGTTTCTATTCCCTGAAACCACAGTCACATCCCTAAAAACAGGAAGGTCTTGCCCATGCAGAAGAACTGGCATGTACAGAGCAGCTCCTGCACACGTGGCACTGTTCAAGCAAGCAAACATGAGACTGATGAACACAAATGCACAAGAGCACATGCATGCTCAACCATGCCTGTTTCACTGGTCTTGGTTTGGAAGAGTAGACATTTAGACTTGTCAAATGGAAAATTGTAGGTTGCCCATGACAATGACAAATGATATTATTTGTAGCCACAAAGTGCACTGTTGGAGCAAATTGATGTTTGAATTGTATGTGTTGCACCTACCCAACATGTGCAGACACAGGCAAATTAAGCAGTCTGCCTTTGGTCTTGCATCCTCCCTTAATATGCTGCCCTTGACACTTTGTCTGTACCTGCCTGATCCAAAAGGAAGGGATTTACATTATCTCTGAAAAGCTGTACTACTGAGAGGTAAAGGTGAAGCACTTGGCCTTGAGGAATACCCCACCCCCAATCCAGACTTCTCTTTGGGACTAGCAGCATCTGTGGATGTCCTTTGCCGCTGAGCCCTTCCTCCTACCTGAAGCCCAGCAAATCCAGCAGCTATTATGCGCCCATGAGGAATTCCAGCCTTATACTGAGCATGTAAGTAGGATTTACAGGCCTTATAAGAGAGATGAAATTCATGTTTTCATTTTAAGAGCCTACAGGGTTTGGTTGTTTGGACTGTATTTAAAAAAAAAATTTCTGTGTGCAACATAGTACAACTGCAAGATACTGGTATTTCATCAAACCAAAATACCCAGTGCTGAAAGAACTTCACTTTAGGGCTGATTACAATAATTTTCCTCAGATAGTGTGAGTGACAGATAAAAATTTAGTGGATGTGTAATACAGTCAGCAGTCACATGCACTGTGCACTCATCCTGACTCTCAGCGGCACAACACAAATGGGTTATTTATCTAGGTCATTAGAACAGCATGTATTTATTGTTTTGTTACAGCCATTGCAACATCCAGGGTTTAAGATTTGGGAACAGAATACTCAGTGCCACCAGACAGGCAGTTCTGTTTCAGGCACCCCTGCATACAGACACGCCTCTGGCACTGCACAGTTCTTTGCAGTGTATAAGCCCTTTGGACAACAATGACCCACCAATGGCATTATCCGCCTCCTACTTCCAAGTGGGCTTAGAAAATCCATGTTTTTTTCTACCCAAACTCTACTCTTTATCCACTCATGATCTAAGCCCAACCTTACACAAGTCATCGAGAGACTCCTGTGATCTTCAGAACCAAAAAAGGGCAAGCAGAGTTAAGTGTAGGGCAAGGTAAAGCTTCTACTAAACAGGATCAACAGGCAACCAAAAATACCAAACTTCTCAAAAAACCCTGAGATCAATTTCAAACTTAGCTACTCCCTTATTTTCTAAAAGTAAATCACATTTACATGATGAATGAAAAATTTCTCTTTATAAAGCAAAATTTTCTCTTGGATCAAGCCTGATCTGATATATATAAATATAGCTATATATCCGATATATACATAAATACAGCTAATGTACTAGTACAGCTCTAGCTATACTAGTTTTACCCTTCATATTTCTTCAAAATCCATTACTTTTCCAGCTATCCTGGAAGCCTTTGCACATCTCACTCAGGTAAGTTCATGTCAGAGCTTTGCAAATAGCTGTGCATTTTACAAGGCCAACGGGGGCACACGGTCCAGGTGTAGTATTTGTCAATCAGATAAAGGGGGAGCTTTACTCTGAAATGTTTTATAAAATCACAGGGAAAATTTATTTCCTTGACTGATCCTAGCCACAAACAGATGCTAATAAAAAGAAAACCTTTTTATTGCTACAACTACAGCAAGGTAATTGCTGGCTGAATTCAGTTCCATTACTACTTCCATCCCACACAGGAGATAAAACAAAGCTGTGCATAAATGTGTCAAATGCCAAATGCAAAACTGGATATGGGGAATCTCCTTTCAGCATTGTTGTTCTTCAGTGCTAAGGAAGCATAACAGATATTTCTGGTTTGGATATAGATGTTTCTATCCCTTGATTTTCATCACACACAAATGCTAGTTAGCTTCAACAGTGTATTTAGAGACAAAAAACTTTTATAAATGTAAGTATTTCAATTAAAGATAAAACCCCATGATGCTATGACAAGGAGTTTTGTAATTTTTCAGGCTGAAGAACATCTACATTTTCACAAATTCCTCTATCCCATCAATCCAGAACTAGGTTTAAAAAAAAAAGCTTGAACCAGCAGCTCCAGCAATTGCAATATCCAGCCTCCTTTCCAGCTCTATATATGTAACAGGAAAGTGCTTTCCCTAATGACAGCTTAATATAACCCTTGACTACACCTGTATAAAACCTTGAAAAAGGTAAAGCATAACCTAATTATCCTTGTTTTGTCCTCTTCTTTTTTAAAAAAAAATTGAATGAAAAAGCAATGAGCTTTAATATTTGGTCACAATGGTATCAGCAGTAAGTACAGATAACAAGGTAACCTAAAATCTCTGAGGTTTTGTGCTATCCAGAATAGGAAATTCAGTTCTGTTGTTGAAACCAAGCCAAATCCTTGGACCCATTTCTCAGCTCGACATGTTTAAACTTATGCTTTTCTTTTTCTGTGTGTTAGCCCTCATGAATGCCATCTTACCTGGCTGCTTCCTTGCAGATACAGAACAAGAGGTTCACTCTTGGGGATGGTCACCCACATTTTGGTCCAAGTCTTCCCTTTTTCAAGGAACTGGAGGTAGCTGCTGAAGAGGCTGTTTTCAGCCACAAGGATGCTTTGCTTCTGGATGATGGGGAAAAAATAAAACAGACCTGTTTCCATTTATGTTTAAGTGCACAAAATAGTTAAAATTAAATATAAAATACTCAAGTGGTGCAGAGTCAAATAATACTTGAGGGCAAATGTTGGATAGGCCAAAACCAAATAAGAAATTAATAATTATTATATACAATTAAGAAATAGCACAATTCCATGCAACAGAGGCAGAGGCTGAACCACCATTCCCAGCAGACATGAAGCTAAATTCAACTTCCACCCAGTAAATTGAAAATGGTAATTAAGATGATGCACCTCATTTCTTGCTTAGCAAAGTAGGCTGGGAGATGACTTCAAATTAATGCAAAGGGTTTATTAACAGAACCTCTTGTGCATGGTGGAGCCAAATCAGAGTGCAAAAAACAAAACTGAAGAAATTGTTGGGCTCTCATAGAAAGCAAAGAAAATCAAAATTCCTGTTTGCATTAGGATTTGCACAGAAGCCTTCTGAAGATTTCTGGCAGCTGCTAATAACATTTGTTAAGTGGCAATCTCTTCAGCTTCTACTAAGCTTGTTAAGAAAGTTTAATGTAAATAGAAGGGAAAGAAAAAGCCTGACTTTTCTTTCTATACACTGGCTTTCTTGCATTTTACCTCATCCTTTGAAGATTTAACAAAAAAACTAGCAGCCTGAGTAGAGGAGGGGAAAATGATACTTTTCCCTGGGTTTTTACAGCATTTTGTTGTAATCTCCTTTCTGAAGTAAAGCCATGGGTCCCATTTCACTGGTTTGCCTCTCAGCTTTTCAGATCAACAGGGCTCTCTCTTCCTGTGTAGGTGCAGGTTTGCACCTGCAACTTTTCCTACTGAAATAGTGCTGCAAAGTTTGTCATGAGATATCACAGACTGTATTGGCACCCATAAAGAGCTCATAATCTGTAGTCACAGCTGGAGCATATATCACAGAATGGCTGGGGTCAGAGGGGACTGTAAAGACCATGATACCATATCTGAAGGTTCTGATGAGGTCAGCTTCCAGATCCAGAACTTCTTCTGCACTCTGCAGACCCAGCAGCTCAGGCCAAGGGGGACCTGCGGCTTTACCCCACCCTATTGCTGAGATCTTGGATGTGTTTAGGTACAAAACTGTCAAAGTCCCCAAGCAACAGAGTTGCTACGTGGAATTAAAAGTGAAAAAACAGATCTGATTTTTTGAAAAGTTACTATGCACAGCTCAAGATTGGAAATACACCATAATAAAAAGAAGTCAGAGGGTTTTCCTTTTTTTTGTAAGTTTGGAAGCTGAACCTTAGCTGCCAAACCTGTATGCATCCTTGTGTAATCAGCATCCTATGATGAATGCTTACCATCTACAAACAGCATCCAGGCTGCAAGCATGTTCAATAAGATTTATAGGTCAGAGGATTAAATACCATGGTGGGGCAGAAAAGAAAACAAATTTGATTAGCTTTTACTAAATACACTAAAAAAAGAGAGAGTCTCACAAGGTTTCTTAGCCAAAGACTGTACCTCTGCAGCTAGTCTTTTCTTCTGTTCCCCAACTGCTTCCACTCCAGGGCTGCAGGGGCTTGCTGGGAGCTGCAGGAAACACTCTTTACACACGCGATTATGGCGGCTGTTATCTGCAAGTGGCTTAAACTCAGAGCATTTTGCACAGATCACCTGTAACAGACAGATGGTGTTTAATGGTGTCATGTTTAAAGCACAATCCTTTATCAAAGAATTTGACTTACAGAATGGTTGTTAGTAAAGCAAAATTCAATGAAAGCTAATGTAAATGTAAGATAGAGAGACCAATAGAATATTCACTATATCTACCTCCATTAATAATTAATGTGCTTGTAATCCCATGCCATATACCAAAATACCAAATTAAGGAAAACTTATGTCTTTGGGGAAATACTGTATGACTAACATCATACAACTTTGCTTTTTTTGCCTTTTCTTACAAGCTTTTATAAGTCAAAAAGAGCTTAAGTTGACAAAGCAATTAGTGCTTTTTAATGGTCCTAAGAAAGACTCATTTTCAGAATGAAAGTGGCTGACATTCCTCATCAATCAAGGACATCCTGGAGAACTGAGTAATCCAGAAAGTACCAACTATTTTAAGAACATAGTCCAATATATATTATCCATAAAAATTATTTGTCTGTCTGATCTGTCTCAGCTGCCAAGCGCATGCAATAGCACATTGGGCCCAAGGAACCAGTGCTTGGAAACAATGCTGGATCTTCAGCTCCAGAACCTGTTTTCATGCTAAAAATTTGTCCCTAATACACCTGCTCCAGGGAGACAAACTGTCTCCAGGGTGTCAGCCTGATGGACATCCATTCTGAATTTCTGTACAATAATAACCAAAAACCCACAGCACACACATATGTTGTTATATGGTTCACTGCAAGACTTTATTTACTATATGAGGAGGACTGCCTGAAGTCAGGAAGTGTTACCCAAACAAAAGCAAGACAGCATTTTTAGCAATATGATAGTCTTTCCTTCAGAAAAATTAACTTCTTTAATTCGAATGCTATTGCCACACCACAAGGCATTGCACCAAAAATGATGGTTTAATGATAAATTACTCATTTTATATTTCTTGTTATCTCTTTGTTCCTGGGGGAAAGCCATTATTTCATTTCTTTAGTAGCACTGATTTTGCAATGGGATATTTTAAACCCCAGAAGTGTATTTCATGATTTAATAAAAGCAAACCCAGAAGACTGAAAATCCCAACTCTAGGGTAGAAATGCCTCCTCCACAATTTAATTTCAGTTGCTGAGACTGAGGTTTCCTTTAACACTTTAACTATACATTTAGATCTCTCTGCAGCTGAAAATTTATCTCTACTTCAAATGACTAACGTTATTTAAATAACATTACTCTTAGTTACATTAGGAACACTGAATGAAGTTTCAAATAATTTTGCAGAAATCCATCTCATCTTGGCCATGGTTGATTTACAGAAGAAAAAAAGGGAATTCAGGCATTGATAAATGGCTCTAGGTGAGGTGGCTAAGGGCCTTCAGTAACCCAGCCTCTGGGATGGATTTTCTTTGGTTTTTCAAGCAGGAGGAAAACACTTTTGCACAACATTTCTTTAGGGAAAGAAACGAATAATCACAGAGTATGCTGAGTGGAAAGGGACCCACAAGGATCACCAAGTCCAGCTCCAGGCCCCACAGAGGGCATCCCCAAGCGTCACACCCTGTGCCTGAGAGTGTTGTCCAAAATCTCCTGGAACTCTGGCAGATTTGATGCTTTGACTGTTTCCCTGGAGAGCCTGTTCCAGTGCCTGACCACTCTCTGGGGGAAGAACCTCTTTCTAACATCCACCCTAAACCTCCCCTGACACAACTTCAGGCCTTCCCCTTGGGTTCTAGAAAGAGATCACAGAAAGAGATCAGAGTCTGCCCCTCCTCTTCCCCTCAGAGAAAGTTGTTGACCCCAGTGAGTCTCCCCTCAGCCTCCTCTTTTCCAGGCTAAAGAGAAGAAGTGCCCTCAGCTGCTCCTCACATGGCTCCACTTTGCCATCTTCACTGCCCTCCTTTGGATGCTCTCTAATAGCTTAATACCATCTTTAATACTGCATGTTCAACTGTTCATTTTAGCAGAGCTGCTGTCTGGGTGAAGCAAGGCTGTCTAAAGGCCATTGCTTCTGCAAACAAACTACAACCCCCTCCCCAGATATACGCCCATCCCCACAAAAAGCACCACCTTTCTTTCTATCCACTGAGGCACTGAATTTGCCTTTAAATCGGCACAAACTAGGACCCTTGCACCAGTTTTGCTGCTTTCCCCCCTGATATCCAGAGAGTAAAGCAAGTGGAAAAACCTGCTCTGTCAATGACTTGCCGTGAACCAGGATGTCTTTTAGCCCCTACACTGATAAAATAAAAAGTTGTCTTCTATGGTCTCTGCAGAAGAAACCCAAGAGCTGAGCGTGCTGGGATACTTACAGCCCCACACTGCTTACAATGGTGCCGCCTCTTTGTGATGGAGTTGAAGCTCTCACTGCAGCTCTTACAAGACTGTTTCTCTTTTTCTCGCTTGGATTTGGAAGATTTCCTGGAGGAATCACTCTGAAATTAAAAGTACAAGTATGTGATTAAAAAATAATGGCAACATTGTTCGTAGATCCTCTTTGGGGTTCACAACATTTTAGGAAAGAATTTGCATGACTCTGCTGCTTGCCTCAGCTGGAGGGCTGGTTCAACCATCAGGGATCTCAGGAGGACATAATGTGGTCTCAGCCCCTCTCTGCCCACTCATCTCCTTACCACCATGGAGCAATCTCCTCTCCTTGTTTGTCAGCGCAGAGGTGGTGGAATGGCCAAGGTGGGCATCTCAAGAAAACTTCTCTTCCAGCACTCACCCTTTCCTTTTTCAAGGTGCATGTTGACTTTGTGAGTGCGCTGTAAACTTCCCTCTCTTGGTGGGAAGGAGATGTGAAGATTTGGGGGAAAATGGCTTGACTGAAGAAGTAAATGTATTAGGAGTGGACTTTGCACCACCCAACTTCAAATGCTTAATTTTGAAGTTTTCTTAGTCTCCCTCCCAGCATAAGATGAAGCATAAGGCTCCTCAGGAAGGCAGGGACACCTCTGCCAGGGACCTGCACTCTCTGGGACCTGCTGTCTAGATGGCCAGGCAAGGTTAGCCTCTAAATCCAAGCCAATACCTAAAGTCACTCAGCAAACCTTATTGCACAATTTCCTGATAAATTGAATAGCATTACTGGATCCAGCATAAACTGGACTTCCCATGCCTGGAGGTATTTAAGGCCAGGTTGGATTCAGCTCTGAGCAACCTGGTCCAGTGGAAAGTGTCCCTGCTCATGGTGGAGGCTGTAACGAGATGATCTTTAGGGTCCCTTTCATCCCAAACCATTCCATGATTCTATGATTAACATGCCAACGTGCAGATCACAAAAATACAACATGTCATATAAAGATGTCTTTAAGTGTTTGATGAATGCCAGCAACATTTCACAGTATTTCTCAACATTGTCAGAATACAGTGAGAACAGAAGAGTTTGAAACATTGCTATTGTAGCTGCAGAAAAAAATAATAAAAATTAAAAAGTCTTTATTACTTGGCAAATTCCAGAGAGCTATTATAAAAGAAAGACTTTTTCAACAAAATGTTATTTAACGACTGACACTGAAAAAGAATTTAAAAAATCCCTTTCCATTCCTGTGAAAAAGATGAGACCTTCCCGCACTGGCAGTGCCCTCGTGCCACCCAGTGATGGCTCAGGTGACTTTATCACAGACTCATAACACATGGTCTGAACAAAGAGGCTTTTGCAGCAAACAAGGATACACATTATAACTCACATTGTTCATCCTAGATAAATTTAACAATCACTTTGCAACTGTGTCATTTATTACACAAGCTACTTTATTTACTGCTGATGCCTTTTAAAGGAGGTGCTAACACAGAGCCACCCTCGCTTCAGCATCTTGATAATAATGAGCTTGAATAATTGCCATATTTCTCACCTTTCTCAATATACCCAACTCTGTTTTGAAGCTGCTAAGTCTGACTGGAAAAAACACATAAAATCTGTTCAGAGCCAGGATCTACTTCTTTCAGACTAGGCTGTTTTGACTGCTAATTTGCTTTTACTCTACTGCATGTAACTCTCTAAATCTTGACAGTTTCCTTGAATTTTAAAATTTTGGTGGAAAAATAGCATATATCCCAGCAAGAGGTACAACTCATGTGACTGCAAGATGAAGGCCTATGGCAGGCCTTCTTAGGTGAGCAGACATCTTGAACTTAGTGAACTATGCAGCCTCCATTTGCTTCTGAAATGCAGGGGAGAATCACCAAAAAGCTGGTAGGAGCAGCAAGAAAAGCAGGGGGTTTAGAAGGCTGCTGTTACCATTACTTATTACTTGCTATACAGTTGGAGAATCACGCAGTCCCAGAATGGTCTGGGGTGGAAGTGACCTTAAAGTCCATCCAGTCCCACCCTGTCTTGGGCAGGGACACCTTCCACTAGCCCAGGTGGCTCCAAGCCCCAATGTCCAACCTGGCTTTGGACACTTCCAGGGATCCAGGGGCCTGCCACAGCTGCTCTGTGCCAGGTATTTCATTCTGTCTGGGTTAGCAGGTAGAAATTCAGCCCCAATGTTGTTCATGTGACTCATAAATACAGTCTGACAAGACTCTAACGTGAGCAGACACATGAGCTACAGAGCAGTTTCAATTCTTTTCCTTCTGATTATGCTCTTAGAGGTGTATTTTCCATTTATAAATTAACTACCTGGAGCAACCCACAATGGGGTTGCAATCAGCAAGTGTTTCTGGAAATGCTAACTGTAAGTGAAAAATAATTTTAAATTATATAGCAGATTTTGTACTTTGTATCTTTTAGTTTGTTTCTCTACATGCCAAAATTATATTGGCAAGACTGTGTGTAAGACATTTTCCACAGGCTCACATTTCCTCCTGCATACAGAAGTCTGAGCATAACCTGCACTAGCAGTGCAGAGCAGCAAGAGAATTCAGCAAAGAGGTACCATGATGCAATAGACAAGCAGATGATCCTTCCTGCAATAGGACTTCATTGTCTGGTTATGCAAGCGTGAACGTGAATGCTGAAGAAAATCCCAGAAGCCTCTCAGGCAAGCTGGGGAAGCACAGGAAGGAGCTCCCAGTGTGCTGGCCACCACTACCACCAAGTGGTTTGCACGTGAAGCTGTTGACCACACAATGTATTGCTTGTGCTCTCACTGATCTGTACTAAAGGGATGTCAGCACTAAAAATTCATATTTTCTGAAGCTGCAACTAACATCTTTATTCATTATTCTCTTGATATTATTCATTTTTAGCAAAATTAGAGCCCAGAATCAATATTACAAAATTTAGGGTATTTTTGTCTTTTTGATCAACTCCATATTTTTTTCTATGTCAGGAATTAAATTTTTCTTTAAATACACGATTTAAGGAAAATTACTTAACATATCAAGATATGCTATCATATGTAAATCACTGACACAACAATTTATAATCAACTAAAAAAGATACAAGTTTTTTATTTAATTACAAATAAAATGTATATACTTAAGACCAACCAAAATTTTTATGTAGGCTTGGGGTTTTTTTAATACTTTAAAACATATTTTTTTCTAAGTAGTTCACTAAATACAGCATCTGCAACTCAAGGCACAAAACACTAATCACAAAACTGACTGTAAATAAAGTAAAAATTGTTAAGTGAAAATATTAAGTGAAGACAAAAAATAACCAGCAAGGAGCACACTAATCACAAACCCTTATAACTTGGGTTTTTTAATAGGTCAGTTTGCTGGCTTGTTTAACAGCTTTGAATTGACACTGTGCACTCTACCAGAAGGTTCCAAGCTTGGCCAGAGGTCTGGAGGTGCTGCTAAATGGCTCCTTAGTTCCTAAAATCATCATGCTAATACAAAACATCCTACAGCATGTCTCTACAGGTAAGGGTATTTCTGGTGGTTGGTTGTTCTTGTTGAGGCTAATCTTGAGTAAATTCAACTAACCCTAGGCATTTCCTGAAAATCTTTTATTCTAGAAGAGAGAGATAAGAACAATAAAAAATAGACCTTATTAAGGACTCAAACCCTTGGTTTGATTCAGCAGCAGTTATAGCCATTTTACTGAGCAAAACGAATAATATCTTGAAAGTATATTTTGCTTTCGTGGCAGGCAATGTTTTACAGGCCAGAGATACACAAAAGTACTATCATCTCTTCCTCTGCATTAGCAGAAACATGGAAAGCATACTGTGGAAGAAGTGTTACTCAAAATGTGGTTCTGGAATGAAATCCTGAGTTATACAATGCAACAGCATTAATCAGATAGATTTCCTGGTATCTTTTTGCCGTTCTCCCTTCAATCAGTATAGCTCCCTATCACAATTTAAATACATGCACACAAAACCAACCAACCAACCAACCAAAAAACCACCAAAAATCCTCACAAAACAACAAACAAACAAAAAAGCCCACACAAATCTCCCCCTCTCCAAACCCAGTGCTACAAATTGAAGGAATCAACTCTGATGTGTGTGCAGCATGTATCTACTACTGAAGGAGTTATATTGCTTTAAGAAGTCTATTCATACTTTGAGGAGAAACCTCCTCATATCCAGCACTGTTAATAAAGTAATGTCAACTTTCTAACCCAGCAAATTGGTTGAAGAGTTTATTTCCTGGTTTTTGTGACACATCTGAGCAGGATTCAAATTCCCCGATGCTGCAAATGGCAACTAGCTGTGGGTATAACTTAGCCAGGAAACTGCACAGCTGAGGCCACAGACAGCAGGATATAAACTCTATAAAACCTATATTGAAGTATGATTATTTTTTCCTGCTGTAAAATAAACATAACCCACCTCCCAACACTGCTCTGACTAAAGTATTAGCTTCAAATTACTCACCCCTCCTAATGCACCACCACCATCTGCTCCTGGCATTGATTCAACTGAGCTGGTGCTGGCTATCTGAGGAGAAAGAGAATGACACAGAACAGTTTCAACATGGACATTCTTCCTCAAATATATAGGGAAGAGGGGAAGGGAAGGGAAGGGAAGGGAAGGGAAGGGAAGGGAAGGGAAGGGAAGGGAAGGGAAGGGAAGGGAAGGGAAGGGAAGGGAAGGGAAGGGAAGGGAAGGGAAGGGAAGGGAAACAAGGTGGGGGTGGTGGGGGAAGAGAAAAGAAAGAGAGTTTGCTTTCAGCCCTCAATTCTTTGCTTGTGAGCACACTTTAATTTATAGAATCAGATCACAGAACCATAGAATGGTCTGAGTTGAAAGGGATCTTACAGCTCATCTTGTTCCAGCCCCCTGCCATGAGCAGGGACACCTTCCACTACCCCCAGGTGCACATGTTGCACATGTACTCAGCCATCCTCAAATATGGGGTGGGCTGTGATGTGGATGATTTTACAGATGGCACTGAAGTGCCAACCTTCCTTTGGGTGCAACCTGTTCCTTACATGCTGCAGAAAGCCAGTGCCAAAGTTTGAAGGACACTTCTCTATTGGAGCCTGCCAGCCAGACCAGCAAAAGCTCTGTGAAGGTACTTGATTCTGAGAGGAACAAAATTTACTCTATTAAAACACCACTCCGTTAAGTTTCTCTTCTTCATAATGCATTTCAATCCCTAAATAAATGTGAAGTGACATCTCCATTTATACAGTTATGGAGATGTAGATGTACTAAATACACATAGATGTTTGTATATCTATATATATATTCCTGTAGAGTTAATATATAATATTCATATATCTATATGTATGCCATATATATAGACATATATACATTCAATAGTATTCAATATATATAAAGTGCAAATAAGCTTTGTACATTGAGTATCAAAATCACAGGCTACATTCTAAAAAGAATGGAAAACTACCTAATCTGCAAATGAATTTACAGGGAGTTTGCTAGTTTACACAAGGTTTTCAAACTATTAGATTCTTTATGATAAATTCTCCTGTTATTCCCATAAGTCATTCTTCCTTTGCCAATCAGACAACATCTCTTATTTCAAGATTATCCAAATGGCCAGTACATTTTGGCACTCTGGCTTCATTTCATTTTAAAGCAAGAAGGTTTAATCTCTGTTTGAGTGGCCAAATTGAAGAGCTATTCATTCTGATGCCTCATTGAGTCTATTTATATTCTAATACAATCAATCAACTCTTTAGAACAAGGAAAGGAGCAAATGCATCCTCTGGGACCAGGGCTGTCCCACCCTAGAGCACTTCCTAAGGGAATACAATTGAATTAAGGGAAGCATCACTACTCAGCTCTAACCAGCTATTTCTGCCTCTGCAAAAACCCAGCAACCCTGAGGTGTTCACATCATCTGTTCCTCAGTCCTCTGCAAAGGGGACTCTTTTCACTGGAATCCTAATCAACCCAGCATTTTACTCTGCCTAGTAAAATGACATCTGTGTGCTGTGATGGGACTTGGAAAAAGAAAAATGTGGAGGAAAAACAGGATTTGAAGAAGAGCTTGAGAAAACCCCCAGCAAATTTAGGGAAAAGAGTAAATTACTCCAGTTGCCTATTCAGATCCCCTTGTCTGTTTGTTTATTTGGAATAATGTGCTAAAAATCAAATACCCTCTACTCTTATCAGGAAAATATTTCAAAAGGGCTTCTCCCTTTTACATTACCATTACCACTCACACTGTCTCAGAGCTGGTAACAATACAGTTATTGACATGTTTGTCAGAACCACTCAGATCTATGGGAAAAGAAACAGCGGCATCTAACATTCATGATTTAACTAATAGAAGCATTCTCAATCTCAGATGCTAGAGATGTCACTTCCACAGAGCTCAGCTCTCTGCAGCACTTTTCCTTGCCAGCCTTCCAAGACTGCACAAATTAGGTCTGTCACCACACCAGGTGCCTCCAACTCTTCTGAGATGAAGCAGTGGTGAAAGAGGTCCTTCTCCTTGGGAACATTTTTAGATGGTTTTAAAAACAGCTTTCACAAAGCCTGGAAATGCTGCAGGTGAAAAGGGAGGAACTAAACCACAAAGGAACCCTAAAGCTTTCTAAAAACCCTTCTTAAATTACTACTGCTACCACAAAGTATGGTCAGAGTTGCATGCATTAGTCATGAACTGCAACCAGTCCTAAGCACCGTAACAGAGAAAATGTATGGCCAAGCATGGGAAAAAACCAATTTGACTCTTTTTGTACAGGTTAATTTCTATTAGCTGTTACAGATCCAAACAGGAATCCATGATTGCATATCCATTTATTGAGAGAAAAACAAGGGTCACTTTTCCCTCTAAAGTTGCTGCCCAGTTTTCCATAGATGATATGTCTGGTGGATGCTACCTAGTGCAGTGTATTGCAGTTAGAATGTTCTCAGTATTTGTCCAGTTTTCCTTAGAGAAATACTTTCAGCCTGTTTTAACAGTAATTTCTGTCACATTTAGCTGTGACATCAGTTTCAAAGCTGATTATCTAGAGAAGATAATCTCCTAAAAATGCAGGTTAGTATTCTGGCATTAAAGAAATTACAGTACAGACTGCATTAATATCACAGCCAGGGATAAACCAGACTCCTGCCCTGCTTGGCTTTTATGAAGAGTAGAATATAAGTGGGAGGCTACACCATGAACACAGAAGCAAAATCAAATTTGATTTACAAAGCAAAATAATAATAATGAACTTGACCAGACGCTGTGTTTTAATTACATAGAAAGAAATGAGTTTATTAGTTTGCTTATTGTTTGGGCTCTGAATGCAGCCTGGCTGTGAATGCAGCCATAAGTTAACTGAAAAATATAGGCATGAATTGACTATTTTCTATTTTTTCCCCAAGTATTCTTAGCTGATGAATAGTTCAGGATAAGTAAACTACGCCAGATTCTGAAAATGACTCATTGCTGGCAGCTATCAGTAGCAGTATTCTAGACTCTATGGAGTGTTGAGGAGGTCTTCAAACTGTCAATCTGATTATGTGGGGATGAAAGGCATATCCAACATCTCTCCTGAGGCTCCTGGAAAACCAGGCAGATAAAAAAATCCAGATTTTTTATCTGAGTCACCAAATCAGTCCTGAATATCCAAGGAGAGATGTCAAAAATGGTTAGGTACCAAAACAAAAGAACCCCAAACAAACAATTTAGTTGGCAGGGAATGGGGAAGATAAAAAGCTCCCAAAGTTGAATCTCTGTAGATAGACCAATGGACCTTCTCTCCCTCTGCTCCAAGATCTACCATCTTGGTAGATGTCATAAAAGTCATAGGCAGCACCATATGATATTCCTAAATATTTTGCTCTCTCAAGACCCATTCCTCTTTAGTTTGTAGCAAATGCCTGTGCTAAGGTTATCACCATCATTTTCAAGTTGAATGGAGAGATATGGTCCTGATGTCAATACTTCTAAAACAAAATTCCTAGCAAACACAGAGTGATACCATATGGCTGTAGAGAAACAATAAACTTTCAAGACTATACTACATATTTAGCTGAAGAGTGTTTTTCTGAAATATATATACTATCTAGAAGAACTGTATTTCAAGATCCTTTTAAAATGCATAATTTTCCTTCCGAGTCTTTAACATATTTTAAATAATAATAAAATAACATCAAAGAAATAATCCCAAAATGCATCTCTGATGAGATGGGGAAAAGTAATGAACAATATCTCTCAGGGACACAAATAAAATTCCAGACTGCTAAGCACTTAAAACATTGAGGAATTATACCTGTTCTGCTAAAAAAAGCCACCAGCCTGGAAAATATGCCTGATGGGTCTCTGGCAATTGAATTGTCCTGGGTAATTTATTCTGTATCTGCATGGCTGACTAACTGTGACTGATAGACATTTGAAAGCCAGAGAAATGGAGATTACTGCCCTGTAATGTCATATAAAAATCCAGAACAAGACTACACTATTTTAAAGTTAGCTGTGCAAGTCTCAACTGCTGGTAAAACTGTTCTGGCAAAGGAGAACGAAGCACTGGTACTTACTGAGGAATCAGGAGGATGCTCCTCCTCTTGTGAAAAAGAGCTATTGAAAGCTCTGAAGGTCTCACTGTTCTGTTTGTGCTTTTCTATTGTGGCTTGAATGACCTGAGACAAAGATGTCAGCAAAGATAAGAAGCATCACAAAAAAAAAATTCTCTCATAGGAAGATCACTTGGTGAAAAACCCTTACACTTGTATAAATGAAAGGGACACTTAAAAACCTTAAGTGGTGGTGTTAAACCCATTATTGTTTCAGTTAAAAACTAAGACTGCCATCAGACAGTATTTCTACAAGTCAAACTGGAAGAATATACAAGGTCTGATGCCTCAGTCTCTTCTCATACTGGGCTTGAGGAATGCAGGGAAGGGGAGCCCAGCTGGAGCCCCCAGATACTTTCTGGGGCCAGCTGGTCAGCACCAGGACCCTGACTGAGTTCCACACTTCTCCATGAGCAACTCCACCACACTGGCCCACCCAGCTTCCCTGCACAGCCACATTAATTCAGAACCCCAAAACGATGATTTCAAATGCTGCCTGCATGGTGATTGCCCTCCTTATCATTGGTGCTTTGTACTAACATGAATCCATTCCCTCTTCTCCTCTTCTGTCCTGTTAAAACAAAAGAAAAATAGAGAAAACATCATCGTTCTACTTAAAATATTTTCAGTAAATTCAATTCACAGCTTCACAGCTTTATATCCATTAGATTTTTAGCTTTGCTACCCACTATTTAAAAACATTATTGATAATTATTCACAGTAATTATTACCAAATGCCAAAAATACTTGAATTGTTGACACAGTGGACCCTACAAGCACTACTATAAACACTGCATTCAATAAAGGCAATCAACACACTTTGACTTAGGACCAACATTCTCTTACATATCTGTTACCCACCTCTGCTGCTCACCTCATGATTTAAAGCTCTGTCACACTAGCACAGCCCGTAGATAAATTTCACAAACCTTCAAAGACAGAACAAGTATCATACCTGGCTTGCAGTTCCAACGATCTCTTTTTTCCTGTTATGGAAAATGTATGAGCCACATTTTGCTTGGCAATTTCTTGGACCTGTAAAAAGCACATCAGCTTTTTTACTCATTGAACTTGTCTTTCCAACATTTTTAATGACTTACAAATACAGTCATTCTTAGAAATGCTTAGTCAAAAAGATCATTTGGAATAAAGTATAGAAGTAGAAAAAATAAGGGACTGTTTCCATAGTTACCTGTCTTGCTACAAAACTCGCATGTCTGTATCACCAATCAGACTCCTATGGCAGGTGGGGGGGTGTGTCAGCCAGGGGACAAGGTAAGGCACTCAATCCAAACATGTCACACAGTCACCATTACTATGCTCCCTTTTTGAATGATTCTTATAAAAATTTCAAAAGCCCAGCTGTCAGAGACTGAAATGTTATAATTTATGTCTTAAACATCTTCATGAAAGACTTTTGCTTGTTATAGCAAAACTAAAAGATGCAGAGAAAACCACCAAAACAAAAGATGCAGAGAAAACCACCAAAACCCTGAATGGAGCCCTACACTGCTCATTGATGAAGATAAGATAAAGTGATTTAGGGGAGAAGAATACATTCAGAGAGAGATCAAGCTTAGCACCTTCAGGGTGGAAGTCACAGCCCCAGGGCTATCAGCTGCTAGGCTTGAACAGACCCTCACACCAAAGGGTGGGGGGAGGAGAGGTTTTGGGTGTGTGATGAAAAAACCTCTGATTCGAGCAGTGAACACCCATCCTCTGCTGTGCAGAGGAGCTCAGCTGTGGGCTCCTTCACCCTGGCAGAAACCGCATCCACATGAAGGACAGCAGAGTCATGGTCCATCAAACACCCTCCTACAAAGGGGTCCCCAGACCCTGCACCAGAGATGATGCAACAGATCCATAGTGTTGCAAAGGACAGTGTCAAATATGCCCTACTCAGGGAGGCATGTGGGTGTTCCCACCTGACCCAAGCCACTTTATCAATCCACTGGATTCCCTACTTTCCAGCGACAGGTGGCAGGGGGACCCTCACCACCAAGAACAGCAGATGGAGGGGAGCAATGAGATGTTGTTGGGACCCTGGGAAGTGTGATATGTTTCCACCTAACTGGTGTCACCTTCTCCCTTTCTCCCCACCCATGCACACCTCTTTTTCTATTTCTTATTTTCTCTTTCTTTCTCTTTGCCTCTTTTACTAATTAATAAAATATATCACTTTTTTTTGGCATCAACATTGAACTTCATTTGGTTTTAATCAAGTTTTGGGATATATTTTGAACCTTTCTGGGTTCGATCCATTTTATTCACAGAGGCTTAGTTTCCTTTGGTCTTCTGTGTTAAACTGGTTCATAACACCAACCAACCAAAAAAACCCCAAAAGAGATAAAATCATAGAATCACTAACGTTGGAAAAGAACATTAAGATCCTCAAGTCCAACCATCAAAACAGCACCATCACATTCACCACAAAACCATGTTCTCAAGTGCCACATCCACATGTTTTTTGAACACTTCCAGAGATGGTGATTCCACCTGGGCAACCTGTGCCAGGGCTGGAAAACCATTTCAGTGAAGAAATATTCCCTAATATCCAACCTAAGCCTCCCCCGGTGCAACTTGAGGCCGCTTCCTCTCATCCTGTCACACGTTAGAAGAGGCCAACCCTCACCTGGCTACACCCATCTTTCAGGCAGCTGTAGGAAGTGAGAAGGTCTTGCTCCTTATCTCCAGAATCCCCCCATCTCCCTCATCAGACTTGTGCTCCAGACCCTTCCCCAGCTCTGTTGTGCTTCTCTGGACACACTCCAGCACCTTAAGGTCTTTCTTCTTGTGGAAAAACTGCATTGATCCAAAGTGATCCAAAGCTAGGTTTTAGAATTCTACTATATTTTTACATTCATACAATGTTATGTATTTAGATTCAGCAGGGATCCAAAGCTATCAAGAACATTAAAAAAAGAGAAAAGAAGAGATACAAACCTGCAGTCCTGCAATGTCCATCTTCTCTCGGACACTGAACTTCTGGCCGATCAGCCTCAGTTTTGGCACACAGTACAGCACCATGCTGTTAAACTGCAATGAGGCAAGAGTTTAACTTAGGCAGTTACATGCTAGACACAGCCTGCACTGTGAAGGTTTAGGGCTCTGGTGTGTTTTAATCTAAGAGATAGCTCTCAAGAAGAGATTTAAGGTGAAAGTGAGACTGATGGATCATTACTGAAAGAAGTGGGCAGACAGAAACACCTCAGCCAGTCACTTCTCCCTTCTGGCCCTCCCTCTGAATTGGACTTCCTTGAAAGCATGAGAGCTCTTCTCCCAGTGCCAGTGAGAGCTGGCCATCTCCTGCAGCGAGGTGGTTTGGCTGGAAACCACCTCCTGTGGCACTCTGCAAAAACTCAGCCTCTGAGGAGGGAGATGGAAAAGACCCCTTTGGGCCAGTAAAGGCACAGCATGAGAGAAAGAAGGAAATCCTTGAGCAAAAAACTACAAGAGAAAACTGCTGCTCAGAAGGAGTAGCTGGGCTCAGCTGGTGAATGCTTTTTGTCTTTAAGCTTAGGAAGATGTAAACATACCACAGAATCATAGATTCAAAGGATGGTTTGGGTTGGAAAGGACCTTAAAGTCTATCTCCTTCCACTGCCTGCCATGAGTAGGGACCCCTTCCACTAGACCAGTGTGCTCTAAGGCCCATCCAACCTGAGCACAGCCCTGAAAATAATAAAGCAGCTGAAACACTCACCAGGAATAAATACCTATCCTGTGCTGTGCCATTCTTCGCTGAAAGTTTCTGAATTTGTCCTTCTTTAATGAGCTCGTTGGCTGGGTTAACAATATCCTCTTCACCACCCAGGCGCTCATAGACTTCCAAAAGCTTGTGCATCTTTTCCTGCCAGTACAAACACCCAGCAATTTAAATTAAAAAAAAAAAAATTATTCCATGTGGTCTATTTTCCACTCTTTAATTTCTGTGGTAAATGTATGTAAGTTGAAAGAAAACAGTCTTTCACTTCCACTATAGCTTTGCATTTATATTAAAACACGTTGCATATTCTTCAGTGCTATTCCCCACTCTGGATTAGTCATACTGGATTAGTTATACTTGGATTGTACCATTTAATGACACTTTGAGATAAATTTATTTGATACTTTTAGACTATTACTATTCAACACTAAATATGTATTATAGAATGACAAAGGTTGAAATAAATCTCTAAGATCATCAAGTCCAAATATTAATCTTTGGAACTTTAGAAGCAATATCCAATAAAATCACTGGCCAAGCTGGAGACCTGTATGCTACCAAATAATGGAAGCATGATTTATTTCTTTTACTGCACCACAACAAGAGTAAGCAGCCAATAATTAATTCAACCATCCACTAACTTTTGGGGATTTTGCTACAGCATTCACTTTCCTTTCAGTCTGGCTTGGACCTCAAGCAGCAAAATTATTATAACAGCCTTTTCCAACGGGTTCTTGTGTACTAACAGAAAAAGCAACCGACACAGAAACCAATGAGCCAATGAGTTGTTTCATATTCCTGATATCTGCAGAGATACTGTAAAAAGCTCCCAGGAGTTAAGAGGCCCAAATCCAGAAAAATTTCCACCAAAATATATCCTTATCAAGAGAACATGCCAGACTCAAATAGAAACAGATGGTTTCCTAACTATGTTTTCAGACATACTGGAAATACACAGACATCAGCTGGCTACTTCCCCATAGCAGCCACAGGAAACATGGTCTCATGGTGTCCCCACCAGCTGAGAGAGGAAGTAACGGTCTGATAGGGAAGTGAATATAAACCTTGAACCTAAGCCAGATACACAGCATTTCAGGTCTGTTTGATACAAAATGTCCTGAGACACCTGGGTGCACCAAAGGGATAACATCTGCAGCTGTAAAGCCCATTTACTTTAACGGTAATGCACTACCTCTTCTATATTAAAACCTGTGCTAATGTCCAACATCTCCACATCTGACTGCCCAGCTTTTGAAACACAGCTTTCTGAAGCTACTGATGCATGCAAAATGCACATTCTGTGCACTTAAGATGGGCCAAAATCAAATCAAAGCAACCTTCATTCTTCTGTTGAAGAACTGTAGGACTAAAAAAACAGTGTGAAAATCTGCAAGGACACCTTGTGAATAGGCCTAATTGGAACACTTTCAACACTTTTCAAGGACAAGCAAATAACAAGTTTTATGAAGACTTCCTTTTTCAACTCATTGGGTCCTTAAGAATGAGGGAGATGGAATTTAAGCCAAACAAGCCACAGAAAACTGCATTTACAATAAAAAGGACTCAGACATCCAACACATGTTTAAAGCCTGAGTGACAGGCAGATATTCCTCTCCAGTTACCGTGCTGAGCCTGTAGCACTGGGAGGCCTTCAGTTTAGACAAGTGTTTCAGTCAGATCACGATTCCATTCTGGAATTGCTACTCACCATCTTCCGGATGGCTGCATTGGAATGGTTTGCTGCTGTCGATATCAGCTCCAGTGACTCTGCAATAAAGGTACCAACAGTTATGCATTCTCTAGATTATATCTTTTAATAGCACCTTGGGGGACAGGTTCACCTCTCTGAGTAGTTTGTCCTTCAAAATTGATGATACATAAGCAATTATAGACACAATCAGTTCTGCCTGTTCAACTGATCTATGTTTCATCTTTCTCTCCTAAAAATCTAGATGAGCCAAAGCACACAGTGACAAAGAACCCTCACTTTCTAGGAATCACCTATTAAAAGTCAAGTTTCACTTAAGTCTTCCCAAGCATATTTTTAAGATTGTTTTCCTAAAACAGGGATTATGGTGATATGCCTGTTTATGGTGATATGGACACTCTTTTGGTTGAGAGCAAAAACTCCTTGTAATCAAGAGAAGTCCACTTCTCCTGTTTCACCATATAAACAGAGTCTATCTGGCTTTCTTGGCAAGAAATACACATTTAAATTCAATACAAATTTAAAACCATTCTTCCTTTCTTCCTCTGGCTACTGCAAGGATGTCTTCCTGTCTTTGTCCTTAGCCACACAATGGAGTAAACAAAAATTTAGATGTTCTACTACAGCAAACTTCAACATATTGTCACTGTTTGTTTGCCAAAGCTGCTTTCATTCCTAGAGCAGGTATTCCAACCGTTTTCTTCTCAACTCCAAAAGCATTCAAAATCCCTTTGTTTGGTAATAAGTTGATTAATTCAAATCTCCATTTCTACCATAGTCCTGGCTGTAAGTATCTGAACACACAAAGAAAAACTCCCCAGGATTTCATTGTGCTTTTAAACAGAGAGGCGTTTACATGTACTTTCAGCATCTTTCCTGTCTGGAGATTCTTCTGGAAGTTTCTTTAAATAGTCCTTCAGGAGAAGCTCATAACGAGGAATCCTTTGCACTGGTTCAAGCATATGATGCTGCAAAGTCAGGTTTCCACACACCTCCTGTTTCTGTAATGGAGAGAAAACAAGAACAGGAGGGTTTGATTTTTTTCTGCCTTTGGTATATAACAGAATGAAAAATGACCATTCACATACAGCCAGAAGAGTGTACAGGAGCTTCTCAAGCCATCATAGGTCGACAGGCTCATTAGGTTGGAAAAGACTGAGATGATCGAGTCCAAACATAAACCTAACACTGCCAAGGCCAACTCAATCAAGTCCCCAAGTGCCACATCTGCATGTCTTTTAAATCCCTCCAGGGACAGTGATTCCATCACTGCCCCGGGCAGCCTGAGCCAGGGCTGGACAACCCTCTCCATCAAGAAATATTTCCTAATATCCAACCTAGACCTTCCCCTGGCACAGTTTGAGGTCATTTCCTCTTGTCCTGTCTCTTGTTTGCTGGAAGCAGAGCCCAGCCTACCCCACATCTGCCCCTTCCTGTCAGAGAGTTGTGCAGAGTGAGAAGGTACCTCCCAAGCCTCCTTTTCTCCAGGCTGAGCCCGTTCCCCAGCTCCATTTCCTTCTCTGGACACATTCCAGCCCCTCAAGCTCTTTCTTGTTGTGAGGGGCTCAAAACTGACCCCAGCATGTCCAGCACAGGGGATGGGCATTGCCCTGGCCCTGCTGCCACACCAGTGCTGAACAGCCCAAGGTGCCCTGGTCCTTCTTACCCACCTGGTTCAGCCACTGCCTGTTCAGCCACTGCCACCAGCACCCCCAGGGCCTTTCCAGGCCCTCTGGCTCAGCCTGGAGCTGCAGGGGGTGTTGTGACCCAAGGACAGGACCTGGCACTTGGCCTTGTTCAACCTCAATCGCTGGCCTATGATCCAGCCTCTCCAGAGCTGGAGAGCCTGAGAGCAGATATCAGAGCTGGCAGCTTTTATGTGAATCTTCATCCCATGTCAGGCATTTTCTGCCGATATGCAACTATCTTCTTTCAGAAGGCTCAGAAAAACTTTTCCCATCCATGGCCCTGTGCAGCATTGTTCTCCCAACTTCATGAAATCACAATGACCCCAGGAATGTATTGCTTGCCAGAGCTTACTGTATGAGCAGTAGGCACACTGCTCACACATCAGCTTTGAAAGGCAGAGCTCTCTCAAATTCTGCTTCTTTTGCACTTGGCCAAGAAGGGGAGGAGATTTGAGTCTGGTTACACAAAACATCATCCAATAAGGCACCAATGTGCTCTGCATACAATGGCACTGAGTATTGCAGTGTACTTGTTTTCATAGGATCCTGCGAAGCAAAAGAATATTTTCATTTAAAAGAGGAGAGATGAGAATCCACAAGAAGTTGCTGCTAGTGATGTAATCTGACTCCACAGCAGCATGTTAACCACAGACACACACAAGCTCTTCTACACAGCATTATTTTTACATCAGCCCACTAATGTGGTCTGCTCTCATGTAAACAACCTCTCTATAACCATGTTAATTTCACTGTGTATTTCTCAGAGAAAGGAACTTCTTTCAAGTATCTGCAATTTCCTCATAAATATTCCAGCCCACACCACACTGCTGACTCGCTCCATTCTCACAGCAAGACTGGAGATAATGGGATGAATGTCTGAAAGAAAAATATTAGCTTTCTTTCCAGAAATTCAAAGGACTAAATTTGATAAGTCACAGTCATCAACTTATTAGTAACATTTGATTTTTGTTTTCTGCTTTCCCTAATTTAACATAATTAGTAACAGTGAATGCCTAATGCTGTATATTATATATACACTACTCCATTAGCAGCTTAGGTAGACAGTGCATCCCTGAAGGATCACAACACACTTCAACTGGTATGTTGAAAACTATCAGTGGCTTTTGATAGTGCAGAGATATGTCAAATAAGTGGACTAAGCATTCTGGGTCTAATCTCTGCCTCCTGCAGCTATAATCACCGAGCAACAGAGCAAAAGGTGCTGTGTAGGTGTGACTAAATAACCTACAGTGCCCTTCTGTCATCAGCAGGCTTCCGAAGTGCATCTCCTGCCTGCATTGCCAGTGCCCACACTGCCTGGCAAGAGTTCTGCTCAAGCAAGAGCAGAGCTGCCCATGGTCTGGAACCAGTGTAGACCAACAGGTGACATACATAATTTATGTTGGAACTACTTGGTGGGAAGAGACAGTTGCCTGTGCTGTAGGGAAAACAGTCCCAAATGGATTACCCTGCAGAAAGTCATGGCTTGCCACAGGCTGAGGACAGCAAAACACAGTGCTGGTGTGCATGCCCTTAGTGGGAGCAGGATGGGTACAGACAAAAAAGGGGTAAGAAAAGGTCCTGTGGAGCAGTAGCATGGCAGGAAAGGACCTCCCCCAGTCCTTGTTTCTCCAAACTTCTGTCTTGAGTCCCTGACACAGCCCTAAACCTCCACTCAGGGCCTCTCCTCTCCCAGCTTGCTAGGGGATTACTTGATTCCCGACAGCTGGCCCAGCACAGTCCTCCCATTTAGGGCAGGCAGCTGTGCTCCCTGTTCAGCTTAACCCACTCCTTGCCAGCCCTTCCTTCCCAAAGGATGGTATCTGCCTTCCAAAGACTGGCAGAGGGATGCTTATGAGCATCCTGGAGCCTGCATCCATTCAGCTGGCCCAGGGGACGAGTGGGATAGAACAGTTTTATGGATACATCAGCATAACCAGAGCTCTTCCCCTCTCCCTGCGCAGCTTTTTGTGCAATTATGAGAAAACACATGAAAATCCATCTCAAGCATCCTCCTGTGGAGTTGTGATCCTGAGAGCTGCTTGCCACTTTGGAAGCCTCAGAAAAACCAGACAAACAGTAGATGCTGTTAGTGACATATCCAAACTTAAGCACACCCACCTCAGAATGAAACTGTATTTAATAAAAAAAAAAATTAAAGTTAGAAATGAGGAAGACAAATTCAAAAGAGTCAGAATTACTGGGCCAAGGGTGAAGTTTAATTCTGTGATCAGATACTCCTCTTAAACCACAGAATCACGGAATGGTTTGGGTTGGAAGGGACCTTGAAGACCATCCAGTCCAACCCTCATCCACTGTCCCAAGTTGCTCCAAGCCCCATCCAGCCTGATCTTGAACATTTCCACGGATCCAGGGGCAGCCACAGCTTCTCTGGGCAGCCTGTGCCTCACCACCTTCACAGGGAAGAATTACTTTTCAATATCCCATCTAACCCTGGCCTCTGTAAGTTTAAAGCCATATTTAAAAAAAAAAAAAAAAAGTTTGAGTGGAATAAAAACTGTGTGTGAAATCTATGTACCAGAAAAAGAGAAGAAAGGAATGCCACTAAAATGGTGTAATTTTAGTATGTCTTATTATCTTGACAATGTGTGTCATTAACTGGGAAACAAATAAATACACTGAATTAAGTGAGGATCTCTCACTCCTGGTTCTAGCCAGCAGAGAGTTAATTTTTTCCAGTAGCCAGGAGGGGTGTGGCCAGGGCCTCAGTGTTAGTGGATAACACCTCAGGTCATTGCTAGGCTGGAAGAGAGGGCCTCATTTCAGAGAAGGTTCCTTATGGTGGAGCAAGTTGGCACATGGAGCAGTTTGGGTGATGCTGGTCCTGACTGGAGGGAGTGGTTTCGGTGAGTAGCTGCAGCTGGATTGAACTCTGCACTCTCTTTTTGGTACACCTTTATTTTTGTTATTAATATTGTTGCTCTTACTGTTAGTTTTCTTATCTCATTGTTTCCAGTAAATTGTTCTTACATGATTTTTGCTTTTTGTGCCTCCAGCTCTCCTCTTCAGATGCTCCAGAAGGAGGGGAAAAGGGCAGTGGGGGGGGAAAACAAAGGAGTAGCACCGTGGTTTTGGACTCTCTAAACTGGGGATTATCATTCCTAAACCATTACAATCTCCAAGTCCTATTATGCAAATTAAAAACATACCTGTATATTCTGAACTACATCTTTGAATGGAGAGGACCGCTGCATACATGTGTTCACTATGTCCATTGCCCTGTCAAAGTTCTTTACATACTCTCCATACATTTTCAGAAAAGGAGCAAGTTTCTGCAGGATATCTCCTAGCCGTGGGTTGACGCTCCTATGGTAAAGAGACAGGTAAGTACTGAAATCTCTGGAAATGAATGGTATCTTCAGAGAGAAAACACAGCTGTAAGATTTCCACAGTTGTCTCCCACATGCACAAGCATTTACACATATGTGCAATCAAGACAGGCTAAGTTCAGTTTATGGTAATCTATGCAATATCCTAGATCATAGATATGGTAATCTATGCAATATCTTCTGTTACAGTTGTCCCTGCAAGTGCAAGCCAGGCACAGAGGTGCTGAGACTCATTTACTCCTTCTGGTCACTGACAAATGTGTGAAGACTGGACTCAGACAAGACAGAGGCAAACTGTGGTCCTGTCTTGATCAATCATGGGACCTGGAAAGGTCAGCACTATCTGCACCTGCCACTGCAGGACACCATGCACCCAATGTGTCCCCTCAAATTGGGTTTCCTAGATCTGACTTACAATTAACCTTTCTACCTATCACTGTGTTTCTGCCTGATCTACAGCTTACAGCATCACAGAATCATTAGATTTGGAAAAGACCTCTAAAACCAGTAAGTTCTACCTTCAACTTCTTATAGTAGCCAAATTTGAAATGGTATTTGAAAATATTTATTTCAGCTATAGGGCCAAAAGAAGCAATTTTATTCCTTCCTAGTACTGTAATTTCATAGTACTGCAATAATAGGAGAGTGGGAATGCAGTAATGAAAAACAGCTCTAGTAATACTTCCAACTAAAAAAATGCTCACAATATATTCTGGAAGTTTTGAGTGCTCAGGCCTACTCCTTAAGTCAGAAATGTTTGAGAATTAGTAAAGAACTAACGTAACTACTGCATTAAACAATAAAAAATTTGGAATTAGACTAGGCCTTATGGTTGCTACAGTTTCTTGAAAATGTATTTTTTAAATAATTGTAATGACAGCTACCTACCATTCTTGTGTAATTCTTGTTTTGAGCTCAGGAAGAAGAAATTGTCCATGGAAACAATAGATGGAAGAAATATTTGAGAAGATGCCTGTTATCACTTCAGATGAGATCCCTGCTTCGGACAATTTAGTGCAAAAAACCTGCAGAAGGAAACAAGACAGTACCAACATTTTTAACAAAAATCAGTCCTAGATATGCTGATTTTAGATTGCAATTTTGCAAAGCTGACTGCTTAGAACAGAGCTGCAGATTTTGACCCCTGGTAGCCAGTCCTTGGAGTCTTAAGGAGGTTCACAGAATTTAAGCGTGCTGTCACCCAGAGTTAGATATACCACTAAAGGCTATTGAAAAAACTAGGAAAATTTGAGCTATAATTCAGAAAAGATTGAAATGACTGAGAAGATCAGACATCTCATATTTGAGTGCAAGCTGCAAACATCATTCAGTCCCTGAAAAGCATTTACTGCTATTTACACAAAGTAAAATAAATAATGTGATTGGGTTTTTCTCAGTAGGAAAAATTACACTATACTGAACAAAAGGAAAAGACATTCCCTAGATTTCTATGGTCCAGAAACAGTTTCTGTTAATCTAATACAAGCACTGTAAGTCTTCCATACAGCTCCAAGAGTTGTACGGTGAATCATTCTCCAAGTTACAGCTTCTAACAGTATTTCTTGCCAGGTGACAGTTTTCTATTTTTTTTTTCTTCTACTCATTTTTAAAAAGCACTTTGCTAGAAATGTGTCTCATCCCCATTTTTATTTCTTTCCTGCATATTCATGGGTTTTTTCTTTGAGGCAATTATAGAAATGTCAGAATTGTGCAGTGTCAACTCAAAGTCTATGGGGAAGAAAGTTCAGACTCATCACACCAGTTTCACTTCATCCCCATGTGTAAACATGATGGGCAACAATTACAAAACAGACTGGTAAAAAATAGTTTGCTGTAGGCTCAGGGCTAACGCACGTGGCCCAATTTTAGTAAAACTTCAACTTCTTGCACATCAAAGAGCAATCACAGATTTCATCATTTCTTAGTGCCTTCATTATCCCTGTGATTTCCTCTCCCCATACACCCAGGGAGGAACCAAATGCTGGCAGTGTCTGTGTCTTGGACTGCTGCTTTCCCATTTCCCTTTCTGCCATCCCAATCCTCTGTTTCCTTTCAGAGAACCCTCTTGCTCAAAGCTCACATCTGGGATCCACAGCACACAGCCTGACAAGCAAACTCCATCTTCCACCTACACACAGCATTTGTACTGAGCTACAGCTTAGGCAATGGACAGGAGACATCATTGCTGCTCACTGAAAAGAAAGGAGAGTTAATTCAAAATGGAATTACCTGGTCCAAGAGATGGAGTCTTTTAACATACGCTTCTTCTGTGTGGAGCAGCTCATTGGCGATGTTGAATAGCTTCTGGGGCTCTGTACACTGAAAAAAAAGTCACAAATGACACAATCCATCTGCATCTCCACACCTAAGTTCCACTAACTCTTCTATTTTTCATTTTGTCAGTGGCCAAAATCCTACTAGCAGAGGAGCCTGGAGTGAAAGAGGTTAACACATTTCAGAATCTGCCCCACATCTCTCAAAAGACCACTCTGCTCCAGAGATATTTTAATGCTGTTTTCTGAAAGAGCAATTAGTAGTGCAATCAGTGTCTGGTCAGGACATCACTTGAGTTCATTACGGCTTTATAAAAAGAACCAGAAACATCCTCTAAACCTGGAAATAAGTCTAGTTAATTTGAAAAATAAGGCAATAGACTGTAAATCAACTGTTCTCATTTTTGGATTCAGGTCCTGTAACTAAAATGAAAACTAGAAACCAGGCTGTTTGGCGAGATTTCTACCCTTGCCAGCACAGCATTACTCTCTATGGCATATTTCTAAGATTTTTGTGCAGCTTTATACACACGCCAGTTCCCTGGAAAGAATTTTCTTCAAGGTAACCCAAATTACTCAGTGAAGCCTTTCATTAAGCTCATAATAAAAAAAAAAAAAGAGAGAGAGAGAAAGGACTACTTAAAAACTCTAAATACAGTTTTAAAGCACTGACTTTAGGCACTGTTCAGCCAAAAGCTACATAGACCCTTCACTCACTAAGTGCTTAATAATACCTGAATTACTAGAATACAGGCTTGAGCTTCCCAACAATCTTTTAAAGTGTTAGACTTTAAATACCATGCCAACATATAATGAAACCAGTCCAGAACAGAGTGTTGGCTGGCTTGCGTTCAGGAACATAAGCATGGAAAATGGGCAGCAAGGATGATCAAATGTAGGGAAACTATACTGGGCTGGATCCAGAAAAAAAAGACAAATGCACTGAAGGGAAGAGGTGCATTAACGATTCCTGGAATGAAGAACATTGACTGGGTGCAATTAATCACTATTTCTATGGGAAAACTGAAGGGCATCAAATAAAATCACCAAGGTTCCGCTTCCTCAAGAAACACAACATTGCTGGCAGTAACCTTCACACAGGTTCACAAAAGAACCAGAAATATCCACAGAGGAAAGATTTAGCTGAAGTCTATTAAACACATGGGGCAATTTCCAGTTCAGGAAGTACCTGGGCCTGTCACCAGTAGCAGTGCTCCATCCGAAATGTCTGTCTCTGGTGCTCACATTTGGGGCAAAGACTTGTAGATATAACCCTGTGAGCCACCATCAGATTGTTGGAAAACATCAAATAAAGGGTCTCTTTAAGCTTCTTCAACATTACCTTGTTTTGTTTCCAAATGAAGTTGATGAGAAAAATTTAAACACCTGCCCTCCACACAGATTCAGACAAACTGCAGTACAACTGAAAACCTCAAAGGTTTTTCAAAGAAAGCCATGAACTCCAACAAATCAGACCCACAATTATCCTGCATGGAATGAGGTGCCACTTGGCATGAAGTACCCATAGCTCCAAGATGTAAGTATTATTGAAGGAAAGTGAATAGCTTTTGAAGCAACATCAGACTTCCTTTGAAGCAATCCAGGCACAAATTTGAATTATTTCCAGGCACAAATCTGAAGATAGGCAAACATGCCATGAGTGAAGTTTTGACATGGACTCTCTCTGCCCCGCCTCTCAAATTATTCCAAGTCAAGTCAAATACTCTTTTACACTCTTTCAACATGCTACACACATCGTGCTCTGTTCACTATGTATTAATATTTAGGGGAAGTGAAAAAAAAAACAAACCACAGCACAATAAGTTTTGAAATTGTTCCAAGCAAATACATCTTATTACAGTTTACACTGAAGTGCTCTGCAGGCTCAGTCAAACCCAGTAACTACAAGGATCTCTCACTGAGAAAGAAATTATCTACTGGTGTTGCTGGGCACAAAGGAGCGCTCAAATGAAAGGCACTGATGTAACCAGCTGGCATGCCAGTCACCAAGAGCATCCTTTGAGTTGTTTGAATTCAGAACTGGAAAATACTTATTTCCAGAAGTAAATCTTTACATAGCACAGGTACTTTTTTAGCTCCTGACCTTCACCATCTGCAATTCAGTTTATATTTCAAGAAAACTTGCTGACATCTGCTTAAATACCAAACAAGAGCTTAATAGACTCAGCTTCAGCTCAGTTTTACAGAGTGACTCTATCTTCAGAGATAGAGTCTCTGCTAAGCAGAGAGGTAGGCACATTTTTCAGATAAATTTGCAACATATTTGTCTTTCAATGGGCATAACATTTTAAATGAAACTATAGATTAATTAAATGCGAGGCAGTCCCATTCTTCTAACTTCATTTTGTGCCATGGTGGGATAGCTTTAACAAAGCCCAAGCCATCATTCAGTCCACTAGGAACAAGATATTTCATGGTCCATGTTTCTAAAGGAAAAGTAAAACAAACCTGCAAATTGAGATTATGCTCTGCTTTGTGCAGTGTTCTTGCTGAGTGACTGCTTGCCACAAGCCACAGCATCTCCTGTGCAGTCATTCCCTAGAACCTTACACCTACTGCAAAGGCTGGACAGAACAGTGTGGCTGGCGGGGTGACAAGAAAGATGAGAAAATTGAAGAGGAGGTGTTGACTTCACAACACAGAAAGTTCACTCCAGTGCTCGAAGCAGCATGATGCACTTTCACTTTGTGAAAGATTCAAAAATTAATTTTCAGCTGCAACTGTCCATAAAACATTTTAAATAAAAAGAAACAACAGCCTGAAATCAAACAGAACCAGTTTCTAATGAAGGTCAGATTCACACTTAGAATGCATTTGCACCTTAAATCTTGCAGCAACCATTTTCATACAATGGGTGTGCACAACTACATTCAGTCAGCATTGGTCTCACATAGGGCACGTAGGGCTTTCAGCAAATCTTGCAAGAGAGCTGCTGGGATAGAGCTTAGGTTAAAATCATACATGGTTATGCTTCAAAACTCCATCAGTCAGCTCTCAAAGACCACAAAAAGTCACAGAAAGATTATAGACCACTTCCTACTCAACAATCCTGAAAACAATACAGAAAAGTTATCCTATGCTTGGTTGTCTTTGTTGCACTGAAATCACATTTTCCTTAAGATATTTAAATAATGATGATGTCATATCTGAATTTTCTCAACCAACATTATGACTAAAACATTGACATACAGACTTTTTTTCTGAATATACATGGAGATAATATCACCCAAAGGTCATAGTAGCAGGACTGCAGGCCAAATTTTACAACACACACTAGACAATGAAATCAGATGTGAAACCCCAGCCACGTACAGGCAGAATGGAAGCACGGGTCCATGAGTGCATGAGACCCAAGGGGGGCTCCATTGTTACTATTGACACATCAGGAAGCATGACAGAGGGAGAAAAGCATTCTTTGGTGATTACAAATGAGCATATATGACTCTTAGTGAAAAACTGCCTTAAAAAACCCCTCGAAGCACTGATACCCCTCCCAGAAGCATTACTCAGGCTCTCGGTCAGTCAGCAGAAGTCTTGGGACTTTGGAGCACGACAGTCCCTCAGTCTCACTTTCATGTCACTTCTTTTCTTTGCAGCCATCTTTGTAACCATCCAGATTAATGTGCATCACTTCCTGGAGCTCCTGACATTTTCTGAGACATTATCAAAACTAATAACCTCCCCTTGGTTAATTTTTATTTTGATAAAAGATAACTGGAAATCCCAGTAAATCACTCCTGAGATTTTAAAACATAATTTGTGCTAATAGTGAGCCCTGTTAGACTGCTGCAGACTCCTAAAGAATCACTGCATAGCTAAGCCTACACTAAATAAAACATTACCACTCACATATCAGGTAAGGTTACCTTCCCCAACCATGAGCTGTGTGCAAGTTTGGGTGGAAGACAGAGAGATAACTAGAAGTAGAAAAAGATAGTTATTCATGATCTCTTACATTGATATCCCTAGGAGTTACTGAGCCATCATTAAATCACTCTGTAGCTGTACTTATGATTCTCCTCCAACTATAACAGCTTTCATATTTAATGAGACCACTGGTTACCTTCATGGTGCAGCTGCAAAGCCTGGTACTAGGGGTAGGAGGGGGAATGCAGGAAAAATGCTTTCCCAACTTAAGGCTTTTCAAAGGAGATGAGGGCCCCCCAGCTCCCAGGCCAGCAGCTGATGCTAATTGAATTCTCTCTTCTTTCAAGCAGGAAAATTATCAGTTTTGTCAAGGATGATGTGAAATTCCAGCCTAAGAATAACCATGGAACATGTCAACTTTGAATCACGTTAGCTCTCCTTGCTGGAAGCTATGGCCCTTCACTCTAACCCTGAGTCCATAGTGCCCTAAATCTGCAACAGAATCAAAGAGGGGAGCAGGAAATGAACTCAAGTTATGCCAGGAGAGGTTTAGATTGGATATCAGGAAAAAATTTCTTCACTGAAGGGTCAGGCATTGGAAGAAGCTGCCCAGGGAAGTGGTGGAGTCACCACCCATGCAAGTGTTCAAAAGACAGGTAAATGTGGTTCTTCGAGACACAGTGGGCCAGTCAGTGTCAGAGTAGTGGTTGGACTCAATGATCTTGGAAGTCTTTTCCAACCATAATGATTCTGTGATTTTATGTGGACACTTGACACAGAAATTGGCTTTACCCAATGTGTCCCCAGAAGAGGGCACAATCTTTGCATTGAAGAAGAGGCAGCTGCTCTCTCAGCCTGCCTCCTCTATGTGACTGCAAAAACCAGGTGACTTAGTGTAGCTTGGTGAGCCTCAAAACTGCCTTTGGGAAGGGGAAATAAACTCAAACTGCATGGGAAAACATGCAGCGCATCACATAAAGGAGGGAGGGTAATACAAAAAAACCAAAACAAACGAGTTTTCTTCTGGAGATACTTCTCATATATTCACCAGGTGAGCTCCAGAGAATTATAGCCTCATAATTTTGTGTCATTCTTATTTCCTACTATATGGACACATAACCTAAGTACCAAGACTCAAAACCAGCCATCAAATCATTGATATCATATGAAACAGTGCTATTTGTCAACAAAGCACTTCTTAATCATATGGTAAAGTGTTCAGTTTGGGGTTGTTCCAGTTGGTTTGATACAGTATTCCTAGTCCAAACTGTAAATTTAATTACCAGATTAAAGATTTTTAATGTAATATATTATTTTCCAAGAGCTGGTCTTTGATGATTGTTATGGGCTCCTACCAAGTCAGGAAATTCTACAATTCTAGGCTTTCTTGCTGGCCTGTTGTAACTAATAACATATCTTTCAAGTAATATTTCAGTGGCACACATGCACATTATGAATATAAAACAATTAAAGTATGTCACAGTATGTGTATGTAGGTATAAACACACTTGTCAAGCTCTGAGGTACAGAACTTGCATGTCATTTCATCATTCTTTTATTTATATCAGATGATTTACCTAGAAACTAAGAAATGCATTCTGATGTCCAGATTTCCCAAGGGACAAGCCCTTGACTGGCATAAATCACTATATACTTGGTGATTTCAACAGAACCACACGATTTATAAAAACTGAGGTGTGGACACTGCACTTCACTAGCTACAGATCATTAGCTGCAACTGCTCATCATATTCTTTAAAACACAAAAATCCCACATATTAACTTTACTGTCATCATGGCTTGGCAGGGGGGGGGAAACCCTAACAAACCCAAACACCTGCAAATACAAACAAAAAGAGCCACCAAACAAAAAGTACAAAAAGTGGAATATTTTGCAGATATTTTGCAATATTCTGTTCTGTTTTTCTGGAAAAATCGAATCCCTTTTAACAGCACTATTTCTGAAAATAACTGTCTTGATAAGCTGATAATCAAAGGAATCTGTCATTAATCTTACATAGCTGCTGCAAACACACAACAGCCTGGACTACATTACTCTGGAATCAAAGAAAAATCTCTTTTCCAGCTACAGTTTCCTGAAGAGTAATTTGACATAACTACCATTAAAACAACTTCTTTGCACTCAAGAAGTGGTCACATCAACAAAAGCACAGGTTTCTGTAAAAAAACACTCTAAATTTTGTGTGAGACAAGATTCTGATCCTGCCCATTCTATTCAGATGCAAGGTCCTGACCCTGCAAGATGCACTAGCCAATTAACTCTCTGAATAATAGGGAGCTCCATGGAAAATAACATGCTCTAACAAGCTGAACTGAGACAAACCCAAGCAACAAACACAAGGTACGAGTCTTGACTTACAAAATATCTGAATTTTAACAGCTAACCTCTGGCTGTGATGGATTCTCTTATATTAAACCTTTTGAAGCAAGCTGGGAACCTTTCTAAAAAACTATTTAGGTCAGAAACAAGTTAGGACCTGCATAAAGCAGGAAACAATACTGACTATCATGATCCTTTGATGAAAAACCAACAAAACAAATGATCCAAACAATGTATTAAAGTGATGCAAGCGTCAGGAACTGGTTTCTGAGCACGCGATAGCAACAAACAAACTCCCTTACCTTGTTTACATCCAAATACTCCAACTTTGGCACTTCTGCTATCTCTTGCTCCTCACTGCTTCCTTCATCAATGTCACTGTCGTCATCCTGCGTGGAGTCTCTCTTCTGCTCCACAGAGGAAGGTTTGGTGCCCTTTCGGTCAGGTTCCATCTCTCCTGGGTTCCCAGCCATGCTGGGCTTCTTCTGCTCTGCCCCTTCTTCACTGGGGAATGCTTCCCCAGTCACACTACAAGAAGGACTGTCAATGCCACTGTCTCTGTTGGGGATTTTACCACTCCCATTCAGTTCTGCAGTTGAGTCTTTACTGCCAAGCTCTTCTTGGGACTCTTTGCTCAAAGTCACAGCAGTACAGTCTTCATGGCTTTTGCTATCACCTATGCTCAGCTCTTTAATTTTCATTATGTCTGCGTTAGTTAGATCCATGCTGCATGGTATGCTGGGCTCAGTTTCATCCAATTCAGTTTTGTCATTTGTGGAAGAGTCACTGGAAGCCACTGTGTCACGGTCACACAAGCTCATCTGCTTGGATGAGTCCAGGCCAGGTTCCATTTTAAGAGCTAAATTTAGCTGGTTTCTTTGAAGAATATGTACAGGTTGCCTGTGAATGAAAAGAAAGCACCACAGTCATATTAATACTCAGGTTTCACAAGTGCCCTGAAAAAGAGAGGGTGGTGATTGCCATTTGATTCAAGCACCCCACTGACAAATCCCAGAAGGCAAGAGTGTGCACATTTGTAATAATAATGATCACCCAACAACACCCAACGAAAAAACACCGCCCCTACATTCTACTGAAATGGCACCACCAGAATCCTGGGCCTTTAGTGCTTTCCATGTCACCTTAAAGAACAGTCTGGTTTGAGGGTTTGGAGAAGAAATCGCCTCTAAAAAGAAGCAATTGGTTCTGGGCTCATTTAAACAGAAACTTTCATTCTTCAACAGAACCAAGCCCTTTTGGCAAGGTGTTTTCTGCCAGAGAGGATGTACTGAAGCATGAGAAGGCACTACTCTTCCTTTTTCAAAGATACCAGGTTCACCCAGGTGATAACACTCCAAGGCACAGTATGATGACTGTCTCTATCTCCCTCTTTGTGGAAAAAAACCCATCATTTAGCTCCATCAGGCAGATTTGTTCTTCAGGAAAAGTTCTTGTGTGTTTGCAACATGAGCTGGTTTTACAGCAAAATAGATATATTTTATCCAATTTAGTGTCTTTCATTACAAAGTTTTAAAACAGCTGCTGTTCTTCATGACATTGTTTCACAGTACCCTATATCCTTCCCTGCCTCCAAGAAGCAAGATCTGATGTTTATTGCATCTTGGACAAAATACTCAATTAGTTCATGTCATAACAATCAAGTTCCTATGATGCAATTCCCACATCTAGCCAACTTACCAAAAGCAGACTGTGGGCTACTTGCCTTTGTTAGAATCTTACCAAATTCAGCAGGTCTTAAGCTCCTTAAGCATGACTGCATGTTACAAACTAAAATTTGCAGCTTTTATTAAAAATATTCTTTATCCTTAGTGAAACTTTGCACTTCCAGTAGAAAACATCCCAAGAGGACCTTTCCAGGGGATCATTATAATTAATATTTTCTATTATTATATTCTAAGTTAAAAATGCAGAAAAGGGAGAGGAGAGCAGATCTGGCAAAGTCATATTTACCTAATACTTTCAAATTTCTCAATGAGCGTGTTGACTCCTGCTGATACTGGTATTTCTTCCTCTCCAGGTGCTAAGCTCCTTGATGACTTGGGATCAGCTGGCAAAGGCCGAGATGGTGCAGGAGGAATTCTTTCCTGCCCAGGTTTGAGATGGACAGGCTTAGGAGGTACTAATGAAAGAGAAGGGAACAAACAGGAGGATAAATCTCCATCTTCTTTATCCTAAACTGGGAACAAAATCCAGACCAAGATTTCCTCATTTTTTATGAGCGGCACTGGTGCAGTCCTGAAGTACTGCTTACACCAAAGCAAGCTGCTAAAGAAAAATGACAGGCTTCTATTTTGTGTCTCTACAGCTGGCTTAGCCATGCTAACAAACTGAGCAGCTTGCAGCACTGCACTGCTTCCTCATTACCAAACAGGATGCAGAGCTTACGCTTCAGTTTGCAAGTTTGCTTGCCATCTCAATCACACTAATGAGCTTCCCCTTCCACGACTTCTCAAAATTCTGGTACCCCATTGAATGTCTTATATTGAGGAAAAAAAGGTAGAGGGATGAACCATGTCCCAAAATAAACCTAACCCCAGCATGGATTTCAGTGCCTTGAGTTTGCTTGGTCCAAAATGCCACAGGCTGAACATAATGGCTTTTCTTCCTCTCATTCTCTCACCCCCCTCTCTTCTGTGGTGTACTAGTCTTCACAAATTTCCTTCCTCTTTTGGTTCTATGTTGCGTTATATATGGTATAAATAAAACAAGTATTGTAAGAACACTCACATTTCTCTTCAGGACTCACAAGGAGGCCAAGGGACAAAGTTTAATACAGTATTTTTTAAAAATGGCATTAAAATGTAATGTCATTCTAAAAAGATTATTCAGATCTTACATTAGTTGCAGAGTAAATTATTTAGCATAGACAGGCAGTAACTCATGGCAACAAGTTCCCATGCTGTCATGGTTTCATATAGGGAAAACAACTCCCATAGGAAGAACTGACATTGGAAGGCAGGAAAACTAGCTGTGGGATTGTTCCCAAAGCACACACTGAATGGAGTAGGACTGCCAAGTGTGCCCTCCAATTTAGACTATCCAATGAGTTGACACATTAAGTGAGGAAATTCTAAGTACATGTTGTATTTTGAAAAAACATTTTTGAAAACGGTTTCTTGCAACCATTTCTGACTCTGATCATCCAGTTGGGACATGTGATCAGCATTGTAATGGGGCTTGAGTTAACAAGCCCCATTGTTCTGAATGTAATTCCAGGGTTACTTTCTTTAGGAAGATAAACAGAGGAATATGCACCCAAAAAGTCAATTCCCATTTTCCCTTCCTTGCATAAGTCCCTTCATTCTGCATTTGTTCTAAGATCCACATCAGCCCAGATGTCTGCCCTGCTCCAGCAGATGGGGAGCTGCCATAGTGGTCCATAGCCAGACAGTGTCTGAGGTCAGTGATGAAGAGGTGTTAAAGCATTTTGGAGTTCTGAGTATAGGTCAGATTTAAAACTTCCTGCATTACTGAGTTTATTTCAGCATGAAAGAATAAAATCAAAAGTTTTAAGGATTTGAGCTTTAAGAGGACACGTCCTATAAGCGGACTGATTTGCCCAGTCTCCAAAATCATCTGAAATTCCTATCATAAAATAAAGATGTTAAAGTCCAATTCTGAAAAGACCTCTACAAACCCTATCTTACACAGGAATAACAGGGAAACAGGAAAGAAAATCTTCTTGCATATAAATGGGATGGTGAAGATCTGTGTTTTGTTCACCAAGTTTTCAAGTGCACACCATGTAATCAGTGAGTGTCTGACCATGTTTCTCCATGTAAAAATAAAAAATAACCTAAAAACAAGTAACCACACAGACATCTGGTCCATCAACCAAAGACAAGCTCTGCGCTCCTTACAGAGGGTGCACAGTGCAGCAGGCAGACATGTCAGAACCTACCCCACATACCCCATCAGGCCTTCCATACACCCAAGGTTTTATAATACTATCAAAGCATTTACACTGGGTCTCACCACTGTCCTTGTAAAGATTTGATGTCTTTCATGTTAGTGGATTCATCTGAATCACCTCAGACACAAATTCTGCACTGGACCAAAAGGAAGCAGGAAAACACTTCATTAATTCTGAATTTTTACCTACTGAAGTAATGTTGAGAAATGGAGACTTCGACATGGAGGCAAAGCCACTAACCCTATCAAGGACTACTTAGCAAGCAAAATTTCAGCCACACCAGATGTTCAAGGCCACCTTGGTTCAAGGCCAAGTGCACCTGTGTCAGGGCAATCCCAGATGCAGACTGGGTGGAGAATGGATCAAGATTAGCCCCAGGAAGAAGCACTTTGGGGTGTGGTTGTCAAGATGTTTCACATGACCTGAGCACATGCACTGACAGCCCAGAACCTCATCATGTCCTGGACTGCATCCCCACCTATAGCATGAGCACCAGGTAATGCAGATTCTCTGCCTGTGCTCCATTCTGGTGAGACCCCACCTGCAGCTCTGGAGCCCCCAAAACAAGAATGATGTTGACTGGCTGCAACCAGAGGAGGCCACAGAGATGCTGCAAGGCTGCAGCCTCTCTGCTCTGGAGATGGGCTGAGAGAGCTGGCAGGGTGTTCAGCCTGGGGAAGAGAAGGCTCCAGGAAGAGCTTAGAGCCCCTTCCAGTGCCTAAAGGGTCTCCAAGAAAAGTGGAGAGGGACTTTGGACAAGGGCCTGGAGCACCAGGACAAGACAGAATAGTTTCCTGACTGACAGCAGGGTTAGATGTGATATTAGGAATTAATTCTTCTTAATTCCTAATTAATTTGGAATTAATTCTTCCCCATGAGGGTGGTGAGGCCCTGACACAGGTTGCCCAGAGAAGCTGTGGCTTCTCTATCCCTGGAAGTGTCCAAGCCAGGTTGGACACAGCTTGGAATAATCTGGTCTACTGGAATGCATTCCTGCCTATAGCAGGGGATGGAACAAGATAAGCTCTACAGTTTCCCTTTCCACCCAAACTGTGATTCTTTGGCTCTAATTAAATCTAGAAGTTTGCTACATGGAAGATACCAACATTACAAAGCATTTTCAGGTGCCTCCTAAAGGCTGAAGCCATATGCTGGAAAGATATCTCCTCATTCCTCCTTCTCCTTAAGGTTTTACACAGCAGCTCATGGCTTCAAACCAAGCTAACTAGGGCCCCTCCAACTTTCTGAAATACACATATAGAAAAAACAGTTTACATCCTCAGTGATTGGAAATCAGTGCTCATGAATACAACAGCAAAGTATTTGCACCAGGTGAATTCATTCCAGTTCTCACTGAACAGACACTTTTGCTATTCCTTTTTGTTGCCAGTAATAACAACATTCATGGAACAATCACTAATTAAACTTGGGCTACCAAGACCTCTAGGTGAAAGCTCCATAAAGACACAGACCTTGTGAGATGTTTCAAGCATGAAGTAGTATATTAATTTAATGTTTAAGGTTTACTTCCAGAAGCAGATAATACAATGCTTTCTTTGTTGTTGTTTAAGGCTGAATTGCTTTTCTATAGATATTTTAATTGGGATGGGGTGGTAGTGCAATGGCTTAGAGTTTACAACACAAAAATATCTTCTTTTTCAGATGACAATGACCATCTATCACATGAATCCATATCTTCTAAACATTTTGGTTTATGAACTTAGTATCTTCTTGAGACTTAGCTTCCTTTGTTCCAAACACCTGTCAAGTTCCATACTTTTTGCATCTCCAATTCCCTTGAGGCAAGCACCCATTACACACATTCTACAAAGCATGGGGTGGTGAGAGTAAGACTCTTGGCAAGCTGGCATTACAAAGACAGACCACATGTCATTTCACTGATGAAGAAACATGAAAACAATTTCTACTCTTTCAAGAAATTTCCTGCAATCTTTTTTGTAGAATTCAGAAGCCTGGGGAGACCAGAAGAACAGCTGGAACACACTACTTCCTGGCTCCTCTTCCATCATATTTTGGTTGTGCCATCTATTTGACTATTAGCTGGCAGTTCTGTGGAAGTACCACAACCCACAGGTGATTGGTTTAGCTTCTACATCATATTTTCAAAATACGTTTGCTCCATTTAGGCATTTCCTGTTGCCATATGTAGTTCTTACAATAAATGGAAAACAGACCAGGTTTTGACAGTAAGATATTATTACCTAAAATACTTCTAAAAAAATTTATCAAAAATATAAACAATGTTGTTAAATTCAACTTACGCTTCACAGCTGCATGAGGTTTACCAACAGGACAAGAAATATAAAGTGACAAGTTAAGTAACTGGTTATTGCTGAATCAATTTCTTCTTGAAGGCTTCTCTAGGTGGTTATCTAACATTGGAAAATTAAGATAATAAAACCATACCAGCTGTACATTAGAATGCAAAAGTAACTGTTTTGCTATGACTCAAACTGAAGCAATAATTTTAAAATATTATACTTCCTGTGCAATAGAAGCTTGTACAATTTCTAGAAGGACAAAGCCACCTACCTTGGGGTTTCTGTAGAGGATGCATTTTGGCCAGTGCAGTTTTGGTTTTGGGCTTCCTTCCAGCCTGATGGAGACATTGTGCTGAGCTGATGTGCTGCAGTTCCCCACATGCTTCCAACACAGGACTGGAGTCAATGTGACACTTGATTTGAAAAGGACAACAAGGGCAACCTGAGGGAGGGAGGGAAGGAGAGAAGAGAGGGAAGGAAAGGAGGGAGGAGGAAAGGAAAGGAGGGAGGAGGAAAGGAAAGGAAGGAGGAAGGAAAGGAAAGGAGGGAGGAAGGAAAGGAAAGGAGGGAGGAGGAAAGGAAAGGAAAGGAAAGGAAAGGAAAGGAAAGGAAAGGAAAGGAAAGGAAAGGAAAGGAAAGGAAAGGAAAGGAAAGGAAAGGAAAGGAAAGGAAAGGAAAGGAAAGGAAAGGAAAGGAAAGGAAAGGAAAGGAAAGGAAAGGAAAGGAAAGGAAAGGAAAGGAAAGGAAAGGAAAGGAAAGGAAAGGAAAGGAAAGGAAAGGAAAGGAAAGGAAGAAAAAAAAGTTAGTATTTGTTCTGTCGATCCTGAAGAAAATTTGTGCTACTTCTGGAAGTATATCACTCATTCAAGTTCCTGAAGAAGGGAAGGGGGAAAGGAGAGGGGTGAGCCATTCACTCACAAGTTATTACAATCAATATACCAGCATTAATAATCCCATTAAACTGCCTGAATGATAAGACAGGCAGAATTTCCACAATCCTGTCTTTAATGAATTATTTACTTCTTTACCATAGGAACCCAAAATAAAAGAGCAAATATAAAAGTTAAAAAACATTTCAAAATTATTTCTCAAAAAAATTTCTCCAAAAAATACAAGTGTTGTAGCATATAATGTTCTGTTACTTGATAAAATACAACTGTATTAGAATGATTCAGAAATATGTTCCATGTGGTGGGAATGGTACAAGTGCCATTTCTTCAGATTTAATCACTCAAGTTATTTATTATTCCCCCTTATATAAAAGATTAACATGCAAAAGCTCCAGCGTAGAAGATGCCATTAAGATACAATCCAGTGGCAACAGAGAGAAAGATGTTATTAATATGATTGTTGGTTTTTTGGTTTACATTCTTGATTCAATTCTGTGAAGACTCAGAAAACAAACCATCATGGACCCCGCAGTATTTGATTTGGAGTTTTTTTGGATTTGTGGCAAGGCTACATAAAACCCTTATGTCAGCTTTACTAGTGTGTCATAAGAAGGCTGAAAAAAGAATTTAAAAAGGAATGTGGTTTAAAGTTGCTGCTTTTGAACATATAAATATATGGGGTTCTGGCAGTACTCAGAAATAGAAAACACATAATTTAGAAATTTGACATAAATGCACTAAAAAATGGCAAAGAAAACATTCTTTCCCTATTACTGTTTTGAACTGGACTAGCTGAATTTACCAGAATCTCACCAGAGTAGAGGGTGGCCTACATCACATAGAAAGGATACATCTAAAGGTGAAAAACCAGTTTTTGCCTTTCTGTGATGTCTTCAACAACATGGCTTTAGCTTCAAAAATGCAACCTACTTTCTCCCAGATTCCAATTAAGATCAAAAGCCTGAAATGAAAAGCACTCCCATTCACATCAACTAAATTTTCCTAGATTTATATTAATGGTATTAAATCAGGATGTGACCTTTTGAATAAAGCCCCTGGAGTCTGAGCCATGCAGACTGCAGATTTTGTTGTCAAAAATAGATTCAGATGGCACAAATCTACTTACTGATCTCTGCCACCCAAATATACAATCCCTGAATTCCCCATGTATGGATGCCAGTTGCTGCTGGTTGAAGCTTCATTAGCATTTCTACCACAAATATCTTCTTTTCAGCAGATTTGAGACCAGCTATTAAAACATCCTTCCAGCTAAAACCAGGAAACTATAAGTATTAAGTTCTATTCAAATATAATTTCATTTAACAGAAAAATGCAGTGAAAACAGAGAAGATTATTAGAGCAGATTAATATACTGCAAACACATCATCACTGACAGAATTTACGCTGATGACTTGGCTCTGGGTACCAAAAGCTCCCTGTGACAGTAGCAGTGCTGCTACAGGCCAGATTTTAAGGGGAGGGACTAGAACTTCTTCCTTATGAACAGTAGCTCAACACAGCCAGAAATTAAAACAGTGCACAAGGGAAAAGCCTGAATTCGAGAAAATTAAAAGGGCAGCATGCAGAAAACAGAGCCCAATATTTCAGCAGGTATTCACTAGCACGTGACTGGAATGCAATCTAGCAATGTTGTACGTTCTTAAAAACTGCTTCAGTGATCCAATTCCTCAATGGACAAATCTCTGCACCTACCATAGCTCTAGAAAATATGAGAAGACCCCTCTAACCTGTGCTGTGTTGTGTGACGACACAGGCACAGCACCGGTTTCAGATCTGGCAAAGCACTGAATTCCTGGCAGATGCCAGACACGTCCACAGTCCCCCACAGGCGCTGAAGCAGGAGAGCCACAGCTTCTCCTGCCCTCAGGCACCACATACCTAGGAGATCCCCAACTGGACAACCAAAGCTGAGCCCAGCTACCCCATGCTGACTTTGGATAAAGTACCAGTTACCCTAAGCATTCCCCATTCTTTTTCAACCACTGCCACATGTTGGTATCAGTTTGTGAAATTTCAAAAGGAATTAAACCCCAATTCCTGTTTCTTTCCTCCTGGGATTCATTGCTGTGAGCCACCTTACATTTATACTGAAAACAAAAGCTAGTGGTTCCTTCATTGGTTTCAACTGTGTGGCACCACCAGACACCCCTTTTGTCTAGGCTAAAACCTCTTACGAGCTACTTACAGTATTGCAAAGTAGGTGTTTTGACCCTTATTTTATAAATTCACACATTAATTCTTTGTCTTATGCTGCTTTATTAGCTCCAGCATTTTCCTCAAACCTGCTTAAAGCTCATCTCTTCCTCCTGTCCACGGCCAAGCTGAGACTTCAGCAGGGGTGTAAGGCAGTGTTTGTGCTGGGGCTGTACAGCCCTGCTATAGAACCCAGCTCAGTGACACTGACAACAATTAGCTTACATTTTTCAGGCATTCCAAAACATCAAGTTCAGCAAAAAGAGTGATAGCAGAGTTACCACCATAAGCTTTCAGAAACAGATGCAATCAAACAAACATTATGTTTCAAAGCAAGCAAGAATCTGGCATGGACTGCAATTCCCCACCAAAAGAGAGGAATACCACTTACTCGTGCTTGAGCAGAGACTCACACATTTTTTCTTACTTGCTTAAGCTGTAAGACAACTAAAAAGAAGGAAGAACAGCTCCTGCTGCAGCTTTCATTTCATGGGTTAAATGCCATGTTCACAGGAAGTGACCTCCCCCAGCTCACTTCCGACCACCACTGCGGTTGGTGAGTCAAAGCATATAAACGTGGCAAATGCCCACGGAGGAGCTGTGCTAAGCACAAGTCACAGGAGATTACTCTGGGTTTGAGTTTCAAACCATCTGAAAGGCAATACAAAGAATGTGGATGGTTTAGAAGCCTGAATCTTCTGTAATAGAAAAGAGAAAGCTAGATCATGGAATCATAGATTCTCAGAATGGTTTGGAGCAGAAGGCACCTTAAACAAAAACCATCTTGTTCCAATCCCTTTCCATTAGACCAGGTTGCTCAGAGTCCCATCCAGCCTGGTCTTGGATGCTTCTGGGGATGGAACAGCCAGAGCTTCTTGGGGCAACCTGTGCCAGGACTTCAACAACCTCACAAAGAAGAATCTCTTCCTAACATCCAACCTAAACCTAAGCTCTTTTAGTTTGAAGTCATTCGCCCTTGTTCTATCACTACATACCCTTGTAAAAAGTCCATCTCCAGTTCTCTTGTAGGCCTCCTTCATAATTTTATAGAGTTTTTTGATTAAATGTAGTTTGATATTAATGCAAGAACAGTCAGTAACAGCAGTAATATGTCATGGAAACCAACAAAAACACAGTTCTCAGCATGCAAACTCTCAGTCTGCTTCACAGTCTGAGAAGGGAAATGAGGGACTACAAAAAGTGGCAATAATGAGGGACCACAAAAGTGACAACAAGTGCAATTCTACCAGCATGGGATGGAGCTTGCTAAAAGATTTACATCAAATGTCTTGAAGATGTTCAAAGATTCCTCTTCTCCTATCCTGCTCTTCCATCAGAATCTCCATGGGAAATGATAAAGGATGAAGCAAAATCTAAAATTTTTGAATGAATGCTGCATTGCTGGGCAGACTCCACCTCGGAGGAGACAGCTGCTTTGAGGGGCTGCTGCTTTGAGCTCTTACGAAAAACACAAACCTGACAAACCCTGACAAATTGCTCAGTCTGAGCAGGGCTGCCAGAAATTTGCTCTATTCAGTTCATCTCACACCACCACAGAAACACAGACACAAAAAAAGTTTTTTGTGAAAGAAGCACATTGCTGAAATTAACAAATTTGTGCATGTAAAGCACATGGACCAAAAGTTTCCCTAGACCTATAACACTAGTATTTGGGAATTTGGGATTTGGTGTACCTTTATCCTGTCCTGACTAATTTTAACTGCCTTAGGTGAGGATGCTTTCTCTAACAGATGTTTCATAGCTTCTCAAGTGTCACTACTGAACATCATTGTCATTGTATCTTCCATAAATCTGGATCAAAATACCCCACCTTTATTCTCATTAGATTTTCCTATGGTACATTCCTGCAAGCTAATCCAAATAAAGGCTGTGCTTTACCAGCACTAGCACACACCTTCCATCTCTCTTCATCTGAATCACAGCAGGCATATTCCTGAGGAGTTTTCAGCTCTGACTTCTGTTCTTCTTGAACAGGTTTTTACATACAAAGAGTAAAAACCTCTTTTACACACTCATTTCAGTGCAGTCTCTGTATCTGTCATTGCAATGTTGTTTTTATTGCTCTATCCAGAACAGCACATAACCCAGGTACCTGTGCAAAGCTTTTTCAACACTTCTCTGCCTCTGGGACATTTCACACTTGATCCTGCAGCAAGGGATTTCTCCACAACTGCTTTAAAGGAACCATTACAGAATTTTCGTTACTCATTTAATCTGGTATACTTACATTTGAAGAATTAGCTTTTCAATAGACGTACATCAGCCCTTTCCTCACAACAATAAAGCACACTCCTTGTCCCACTCAATGCTCCCTAGACAGAGTACTACAGTACAGTCCTCATTTTCTATCTTGCATGTAAATAAAAAAACTTCACACTGCAGACCCACATTTCTCCAGCTAGAAACACTCCTGGCACCATTAGTTCTACATGAAGCAGGAATGCAGTGTCAGTACAGGCTCTCTGGCCCCCCACCATTGCAGGGGCAGCTTGGGCACTAGGGCCTTTCTCTTAGATATGGGTTAGCTGGCAAACTGCTATTGAAAACTGGTTATAAAAGTGATTCTTAAGTGTTTACTTTACATTTATATAATTACAGTGGTCAGGAGAAGATTTCTGAGTGACATAAAGGAGAAGCTTCCACATCTAATTCTTTATTGCAGCACTAATTAACACAGATGTGTAAACCAAATTCCTGACAAAATCTTCATACCTACCCAATGACAAGGTAAAGAAAAGGCAAAATTACAAGCACATCTCAGAAATCCTGCTGCTATAAAGTCATTACATACAGTTTTACACTGGGGCAAGGAAAAAAAAACAGACAAAAAAAATCAAGCAGGCACTCTACTTTCAGGTGTTTTATGTTGCTCTGAGCGCAGCTGGCCACTACATCCCCCACAGACAGCACAAAGCAAGGATCCTTCCAAGGCCAGTCAAATATGCCCCATCGTTTCCACCATAGTGGCAATGATACCATCTCTTGAGACGTAATACAGGATCAACTCAACTTGCCACTGAGTTGCCACAGAGAAAATTTAAACTCCTTTCGAGGACAAAAAATCAGAATCTGTCACTAACTGTATGGAAGGTCATCTTTCCCTAGTTAAGAAGGAAAGTGGTATTTCTTATTTAATTTTCATTTTGTAGCAGTCTGCCAAGCAAATTCTGTCCAAAAAATGAGTGAAGGGGAAAAACACATCAGCTGAATGGGAAGAAGGGCCAGCTTCCAGCCCTAGGTATTCCAAGGGGGCCTGAGGAGTGGAAGCAACAACCAGAAAAGCCATACTGAGAACAGAATAAATTCACTCAAAAGGAAAACGAGAAAGAAAAAGCACCACAGAATATATTCTCCTCCAAGACTAACAACAGGCACAATAAAGCCTTGAAACAAAAATATTTTTCTTTCCCGTATGAAACAGGATGTGGTACTGCAGTTAGCAAGAACTTACCTTCAGCTCCTGGGGTTATTGGTACAAAGTTAAAAAAAAGTCTTGTGTTTTTACTGACTGTGTTTTGAGTCCTCTGTTAACACCCACAGAGACTGAGGACATGCAGTCTGCTGCTCAGCCCCAGCCTCCCTTCAGTCACAGGAGTCAGCCCCAAATTACAGGGTTGTACTGAAACCTCTCTGTAAGAAGGCACCTGGCTCATCCAGCTGGCACTCCAGGGACAAATCCAGCCTGAGGATCTCCTGCAGAGAAGGAGGGACTGTGGTGAAGCAGCTCCTCCTTGTGCATCACTGTTATCAAAGCTCTATATGGACGCAAGTCCCAAGAGTGGAAAACTCCACATGTAATTATTTCTTTGCTAATAAACTTCTAAGTGATTATAATCTAAACTCTGCTGAAGAGTAGATGAGGACTAATGGATTTTGTGGGGGCTTGGGAGATTTTTTCAAGTAGTAATATATGTTCATGTGGTTTAACGCAAATATTGTAATTTCTAGATCTATGTCTGCAGTGCTGCTGAGTGGGATAATGAACTACACAATAAATGTCCTGAACCAATGTCAACATTGTGTGCTTCTCCACAGTATCACAGGATCACAGAATGGTTAAGATTGGAAAAGATTTCTAAGAGCACCAGGTTGAACCATCAATTCCCCCATCATCTGCATGTGCTCCACTAAACCATGTCCCCCAAGTGTCACCTCTACACATTTTTTTGAACATTTTTGAAGACTTCCACTTTTTGAGCACTCCACCACTGTCCTGGGAAGCCTGTGCTGGGCTTGACCTCCTTTTCAGTGACAAAAATTTCCCTAATATCCAACCTAAACCTCCCCTGGCACAACTTGAGGCTGTTTCATCTTGTCCTGTCAATTGCTACCTGGGAGAAGAGACTAATACCCACCGAAGTGGCAACTCTCAAGTTCTTCCATGCTGTTCTGTGACAAACTTGTACCAAAGTTATTCTTTCAGCTTTTGTTTATATTTGTATCCCTTTGGAGAGTATCAGTTTGGCCTTAGGTTTTGTCTCTCAGTTGACTTGGACACAGATGCCCATCAGCAACTTTTGCATTAGCATTTCTGTCATACCTCAGAATTTGCCATATCTTTACAGATCTGGTCCCTGAAACTTTGGCATTATGATTTCAAACCTCCAGTGACATTCCCACACAGGAAACAGACAAGGAACACAGGAAACAGGTTTCCAATTTGAAAAAAACGTTTAATTTCTCTGTCTAGGGCTGGAGACTATTCATTGGTAAGCAAATTCCTGCATTTAGCCACAGTCTTCTCAGTATTTATATTTGGCCTGCTCTTCATATTGACATAGAGAGAATAGATGTTAGGGGATACTGAACACCAAATCCCCATAAATGAAGGCAGTTACAAACTTTTATGATCTAACAAAATATAACAAAGAGGCTGTGAAAATCTCATTCTTCTGGAGGAAACATTTAGCTCATTTTACCCCTCAAATGAGGAAATGGTTTAATTAGGCAAAAATGATCATCACAGTTACTTTCTGTGACACAAGATCGAAGGTAGAAGAGAAAAACCCCTGAGACTCTTCCATCTAGTAAGAAAAGCAGGTTAGATGACATAAAAAGACTGAGGCATAAAGAGTGACAAAGAAAAGGAGAAGGAGCCTGGGGTAGGTGTCAGCCAGCCTGACACTGAAGGAGACAAAAGCCCTGCCAGAATGCTGCACACATCAGGAGATTCAGCCATCACATGGGACTGTCAAACACTGTTCCTCTACTAGAGAAAATGGAGGCAAGAAGGGATGAGCAGCCAGACTAATTTCTTTGGTGCATACAAGTCTTGTCTTACTTTTGTGTGATGAAATGCAAAGCAACTTGTTTAACTTCAGCAGTAGATTTCAAGACTTAATTCCTGCATTGGCCAAGGTGCAGATGCCAAGGTCCAGATATCGAAGTCCATCTTAAGTTGTTGCATGTGCCTAATTTAGAAGGGAAAAGGGGAATTGGTTTTTATTCATATATTTCATTATAACTAACATGAAACCCAGAATTCATTAATTCGTAAGACCGTGTTTTGCTTTGATTTTTTCTTTTGCAAAAGGATTCATTGAAGATGGAAGATAATGGGCCTTCCTCTAATTTTTTCCTGAGTTCAGGATTGAATATTGGGCAGATAACATGCACAGAGTAAAAAATAAAGTAAGCACTTGAAACAGGCTAAAACACTCAAAGAAGTTCTAGTTATAGTGAAGTATTTCTGACCATAATTTTACCCTCATTGTTCTTATTCTAGCCAGGTGAGCATAAGCAAGGGTATTTCTCTGACTTACAGGACAAGTCCCACACACCACCGCTGTGGGGTCTTTCAGCACAGCAGCAGCATTCCAACATAGATTTTCCTCCTCCTGCCTCTTCCCCATTCAAAGTCACTTTGCATCCCATGTTTCTGGTAATTAACTTGGTTTAGCTCTGGTCTCCAGATTTAGTCTGGCTGCTTCCTCCATGACACAGGGATGCTTACCCACGGACAACTCCTGGTCTCCCAGAAGGGAACACCCCATACCAAACTGATCTCTCTACAGTGTCCCCAGAGATCAGCCAAAGGAAGCTGAGCATGACGTGCAGTGTGTAGCTGCAACTATAAATGCATTTTCACCGCGGATTTTCAAAGATGAAGCTATCATTTTGCCTGACAGCCTCAGAGCCCTCACTGATGTCAGATGTCTATACCACCTCTAAGATGGCCACACTGGATGAGCCTCCTCTAAGATGCACATACCAGATCCTGATGAAGGGATGCAGGCAGAATCTTTATTCAGCATTCCTGAGGCTTTCCTCTTAGATGAGCACAGTTTGTTTTTTTCTTTTCCCCCTGACAAGTAAAAGGTTTTTCAATATGATGAAAGAGTCACAATTAATAATTACACTGATTTTGCAAATCAATGAACTATTTCAGCCTAATAATATACCTGCAACTTCACATCTGTACTACTTTAACACAGAAATTGCAACACCAAAGCGATCCATTACTGTGAAAACTTAAAGAGATTTATTCTACAAACAAATTACTGCAGTCAAAGCCATCTCAATTTGTTCCCTTCAGGTTACCTGCAGCTGTGTGATTTACTGTCTTTGGGATTCTCTCCCAAGAACAAAGAGAAAGATGGCAGATCTCCAATTCCCAGAGTTGCAGGAAGAGCTTCTCTGTTCTCCGAACAGAGAAAAGCATTACACTGCCCACCTTCCAGTGATTCAAAAGACAAAATTATGAGAAACAGCCCAGTCAAGTCCTATGAGCAAATTCCAGTCTTCATTCAAAACCATGTCAAAAAATGCTTTGTGTGCTTTGTTTCTTCTCTTACTGAAAGCTTACTAAATTATTCCTAATGACAAAAGCAGCATGCAAGGATCTCTCTCTGCTCAGCAGATGTGCCTGTGCATCTTCTTAATGCTACACATTGCAATGTGTAAGATCTTATTTAACCAACAAGATGAGTAAAAATTACCCTCCACTTAAGATTTAATGACAATATAATTCGTCTCCAACAGTGTCCCTACCAACTTGCTTTCTCTTTATAATCCTGAATTGTTTCATTAGTTTTAGTAAACCAATAATTAGCCTTTGCTGATTTAAAAGTCTATTTAGGTACTAAATAAAAGCAGGTAAGTGAAAAGTAGCTCAAAACTGAGCCCCGGTTCTTTGCTACAGAAGTAAGCTTTGCACGGCAGGTCTAGCTTTTCTGTGTGATCACAAAGTGCTCACTCCACACTGCAGATATTAAGAAAATACAACTTCATTATTGAAACACACAAGGAGTATTTTTACACTATTTTGACAGCAGAGCGGCATGTTTCAAAATTCAGAACAATTTCAAAATAATCACTAGAAGAAGACATATTTCAGCTCTCAGTGTGGCTCAGTAATGTCCTACTTGAAGTTGAGAGCTTTGATAGAAAACGGCCAAGCCACAGATTCTGTGAGCTTGGAAGGAACTTGTGGAGATCACCCAGTCCATCCCCTCTGCTCAAAGCAGGGCCACTCAGAGTAGGCTGCTCAGGACCTGGTTTGACTAGGTCAATCACACATATTACAATGTGATATGTATAATAATATTTTTGTCCCATTTAAAACAAATGTAACAAAATAACAATGTAAATTACCAATAAATAATGTTCTCAAATAATAACTCCTTTATTGAGAAAAGACACAGAATAAAACATTTCTGACTGATAATCTGAACATGAGCAGCAATGAGAAGCAAACAGGTTGCCATGGTGCCTCGGCTGTGGACTGGGTGATTGAGTGCCACATGGGCTCACAAAAGCACAGTCGCAGTTTGGAAGAGCCTTTAAGAGCCTGAACAGCACTGAGAGGCTAACAGCAAAAGCATCCCTAGTCCTGTGCCTTTTTCTCATATCTATACTTCCAAAAAAACAATCCCACACAATGACTGCAAATCCAGTGCAAGAAAAGCCTTGGAGGGGTCTAGCCACTGTGAGTCTACTTTTTGGAGACTTGGAGCAGCCTATGACGTTGACCAAAGGTCCACACTACACTGCACTGATTTCTCAGCTGACTAGAGAACACCATCTTTACCCTTCTCTGCGGCCTCAGGCTCTGCACCCTGCACCTCCAGAGACCTACACACCCAGGTTACCCCAGAGCCACTCCTGAGGTCAAACTCCATGTCTCTTCCAGCTCTGAGGGGACACACAACCATATTCTGTATATTGCAGATGGAGGAACCAAGAGCAAAGAGCACTCTTTCACTCGCATGGCCATCTCCTTATGTTAGATGAATGCTTCCTCACTCTGTGATCCAGAGTCTCTAAGATCCAAAGTGAGAGCAAGAAAAAGAACCTGGGAAAGGTTAAAGGTGTCCATGGGAACAACACACAGATAAATAAAGTGGAAGAGACTGAAAACCACTGAACCAGCTCCAGTATTTTGGATCCCAGTCACAGGATAGGATAAAGTATCTTTTATTTCAGCTTGACAAGCTCCAAAGAAAGTAACACCAGATCAAAGGCCTGTAATATAGAGTACAGAGAAAAACTGGAGTAAAAGGAATTAGTATTAGTTTTCCCAACAAAACTTCAGTTAATTAATTATATCTATAAGAGCTATTCCATCTCTCCAGTTATCTACAATTGCACTTTTATCAAATCCATAGCCACTACAACATGAAAACCAAGGACATTTTTCAAGAACCCAAGTTATCATTTGGGACATCGCTTATAAATCACAAAAAATAAAATCCAAGTGAATGACTGCTAAATTTTCATTCTAAAGAAAAAAAAAAAAAAACAGACTTAATCTCAAAATTGAATTACAACTCTGCCAGAAATTATTTTAAAATAATTTTTTAAAATAAATAATTTTTTTAAAGCTGGACAGGAACAGGCAACAATTTCAGAATCAGATCATTAACCCAAAATATGCATTCAAATTACTATTGTGAAAATAGTACACATTCTGTCTTTCACTTCTGAAGTTAACTTAGAGTGTGGTCTATCATTACATAAATTATAACAGGCAACTAGCATTTTCCAATATGTATGTATAGCTAACGTGGATAATTATAAACTATGTCACTTGCACAGGATAGCTGAATGTTTGTGTTTAAAATTATATTGCATAAAACAGCACATACTGCATGGCAGGCACTGTTTCAATTAATCTTTCATTATTGGAGAAATCTCCATGCATACAATGTATGTTTGTTGGCAAAGCTGCATTATTAAGAAAGGATGACTGGAAGGATTTAAAAATAAAAGTCAATACAGAAATTTAGATGCTATTAAGAAAAATGCAAAGAATTTTCACTGTACAAGAAAAACAGTAAAAGAAAATCATTACAAGATTATTTCAGATAATAAATGACTCTTGTAATGAATTTACAATCTTGAGCTCTTATAATAATTGACAGTGAAAGTGTAATTTAGTAATAACATCATAATCCTATCAGTTGCTTAGAAGGGGTTATGGATAAATAATTTTTGTTTGGTTGGAGTTTTTTCAGATCGATTATGGCATATTGGCCCCAGAGAGCTTTAAATGCTGCCAACTTCACAAGGAGAGGAACAAGACACCTTTCAGAGCAACATCTTTACATGTAAAGTGAGGATCTGAGTTGGCACCCATCAATAAAGAACAAAACAGTAATATTAATAGAACTCCAAATTGCCTAGGACACATCCTGCTTCCTTTTGCAGCATGCTGGTGTCAGCAAACACCACTGAGCCCTCCATAGCCCTTCCAAAAAAGAAAAACAAAAACCACCAAACACATGCATACACGAATTGCGATAAGGTCTGATTATGCCCTGGCCACCCTGCTCCACTCTGGGAATGATTGACACACACCAACTCATTGACTGTCATTGATCATGACACTGTGTGGCACAGTCCTTAGCCACACTCCCCTGTGGCAGTTGGGTCAGCTTCTGCATATGATGGGCAGACCCCTTAAAACACTGTGATGATTATCACCACACAAAGTTACTGCTCAAAAGACACCTAGCTCACAAATAAACTGTGGCTAATTCAGAGATGCTTAGAGCTCAGATGTCATCCCTCCACACTCAAATCTGGCATTCATAAATGTCTGCAAAGTCTGCACCAGCCTTGTCTCCCCACCTGCACTGCTCAGGAAGGACAGCTCTCCTCAGAGAAGCCAAACAGGATTGCTGCAGTTCTGGCAATTTCTAAGTTAGGCCAAGCGCACAGCCGGCCATGCACAGACCAGCACACAGCCCTGTTGTTTCCCCACCCTCACTCCCTACCACACCACTGTGCTGTGGGGCCATTCCTCTTCTGTGTTCCTGCCTCACTTCTCAGTTCCCTGCAAACACTCCATAGAGACACACTCAGAGGGACCAGCCCTGAGCTCCAGTGTCCACTGGCTAAAGCTGTGATCTCAGAATGGAACACTTTGATCGGTTTCTGTGATGTACTGTGGCAAAGGAAAAATCAGACTGTCAAGCAAAATAATTGCTTCAAGATGGTTTTTAACTGAAAAGCCCATTTTCACTAATGGTCAGGAAGAATCAGGTATTTTGCTCCCTGCAGAGTTACAGAATCACAGAATGGTTTAGGTTGGAAGGGACCTTGAATGATATCTTGTTCCAACATCTGCCATGGGCAAGGAAATCTTCCACTAGACTAGGTTGGTCAGAGCTCCATCCAGTCTGGCCTTGTGAAAAAACAAACAAAATAAAACTAGAAACAAGTTGAAAATCCTAGGTAATCTCTCCAATTTTCTGGTCACAGATCCAAGAGTGTGTCTTCTTTCTCACCATAGTGCACCTTCTCTTCCTGCCCAAATACTTGAATGCAACTCCTACAGCACTCCCAACCCAATATCTACAAAGAACATTCTTGGACCAAACAGATCCCTCTTCCTCTCAGAGCAGCCAGTTTGGAATTCTCAGATGCACAAAAAGGCAACATCCCCTGCTACAGATATATGTTCAGAAAGGCACAGAGCACAAGATGCACTCTACTGAGGACTACTACATTCATCTTCTACTAATCTTCTACAAGGAGATACATTTGATAATAGGAACGTGTGACTGGCTTAGTATAACAAACATTAAGTGCATCAACCTCCAGTTCTTTTTGCACTTAATAAAAGTGGCTACCCAATACATGTTGTAGCAATCTTACAATTCTGTACCTGTCATTTAAAAACATTAAATAACATTAGAATGCCAGAGTGCACAGCATACACAAAGCGTAGGCAGTTTTCAGAATAAGTGACCCAACCAGGGATGTTGTCCAAATATTTCAGTTTAGTGACCTCATCTGATGATGGAATTACAACAGCTATATTACAGTTCCATGAAAGAAGTCATTCTAGCTATGAAAACTATACAAATTTCTTAATATCAAAATTCAATTTATCACACATTCTGAACTGTATTATACACTAGGGTTCCTCCTTCTTCTGTACAGTAAGATATGCTTTATTTCAAAACATTTTCAGAAATAAAAATATAATAGCTATATAAAAGCCATAACAATATATTGGCTTCTTTGATTAAAGAACCTAAATTGTAATAACATTTAACAGCATAAAGTTCCAATTCACTCAGCAATCTATTGGAAATACACATGATAATGTTAAAACTACTGGGTTTTGACATTTGAAAAAAAAATTAAACAAACAAATTGTTACATTTGATTGTTTAATCACCTGAAAGTGGCAAAGGCTTCAAGCAGTTTTGGTGTTCAAAGAGGATGCAAACAAGCCTTTTAAAAGTCATCACCATCTGGGCATCAGGGACAATAGGCAGGAGTTGCCTCTCTCCCCAGGGACATACACACAGTGTAAGCTCATCATTACCATCATTATGCAGATCACACCATGGATGTTCAATGACATTTTACAGACAGATAAGACTAAAAAGTCCTGCCCTTAGGAACCAAAGCCTTGGAGGACAGGGCAAAGCCTGTATACCACACTTTTCAAACTGGAACTATCCATGTCACTGAGAAGTGATTTATGGGTCAGAGCCCTGCAAAAAGTCAGTAAGACATTGAATTTTGTAACCATTTCCTCAGAAAAGACTACAAATTAATTACTTGAAGATTAAAGGTAATCTTCAAAATGTCTGTGATTACTAGGAAGTCAGCTCTGACTAGTGCTGCAGGACATGATGAAAGACACAAGTCATGGTTCTCGAAAGCCCATTTAGAGACTTATTGAACATCTCACATCTTGCAAAGCAACAGCAGTGCAACTAAGAACATAAACACAACAGAAACTACAATTACAAAGTCAAAGTCTGGTGCTACTACTTGACAGAAGATATTCCCCAGTCCATTACCAACATAAACCCTCCTGGCTGTCAGTAATGCTCTGTATTTCTTCAGTCTCAGTCCTCCATGACCTAAATATTCACTGATTAATACTTCTGTGTATTTAACTCTTTGAGGGCCCTTCATATTTTTCCATCCAGGCTGGTCAGAAGAAACACAAGAGCACTGGGCAGCTCCTTTGGAAGGGAAACTCAACACCTGGTAAGACCAGCACACTAGCACCACTAGCATTCCATGTTTTGTATCTATTGTCATTCTGCTTCTCATAGCAGTATTTTCCATTTTAACAAACCAGATCAAACACCCAATTGCAGAAAGAAATGTTAAATCCTGGGCTAAAGGACAGAATTTTACACAGGTGCAAGATACATGTGGTGGGACTAATGGTGTGGTTTAATACTACCCTTAGCGTCCTCCTACTGAAAGAGTCTTCCTGCCCTGCTCCCTCAATCACAGGCATTATTCTTCCTTGGAACGTTTTGACCCAGCTCAGAACTGACTGAACTGATCCCATGCATAGGGCAGTGGTGTGAAAGCTGCACTCAGGATGGAAGCCAATAAGACCACAGGCAGCAGAAATAGGAATTGGGCTTGGAGGCATCTTCTACAGTGGTACTGCAAGCAGGGCTGCTGTTGTAACAGGTCCTACACTCTGCAGAACCCTGGGAATCACATGGTTTACTGCAACTTAATTGGCCAGCAAACAGAAACACTTCATCTCAGTTATTATTATGCAATGGCATGGAAAAAAAAAATATCACAACCTCTTGTTCTGCAACAAAATACTTTTTCACTGGGAATCAAAAGTATTGAAAGAAGTATTCGAAAACTGATACCATTTATTCCTCTTAAAAGCAAAGTCACCTTTACAAGGAAAATAACTCTAGTTTGATCTTTCCACCTTCTCAGACCATAGCATTTTTACCACTCATTCACTAAATATAACCCAAGTTAAAGCAGTTTGTCTTTTATAACTAAAGAGGTCAAGACCTTGAGCTTTTTCAGTGAGGTGTGTTTTCCAGACATCTACAGTTTTCGTGGCAAGGGTTTTTCATTGTCATATCACATTTATAGGGGAAATTAAACTTCAACTGATCCCGTGCTTAAGTGAAAAGGCTGGTTTTGGTTTCCTGTTGGAACTTGCATATGCAGAAACTTCCTTTTTTGGGGGGGGGGGAGTGGGGGAGCAAGGCAAGAACAATAGCTCTAAAAAAAACAAGATTCAGTTTTAACACTGAATTGTGAATTTATACACTATGATGAAGTCTTCCCTTTTTTTGAAGGGGTGGTAAGTGGGACTCAGTAAGAATTTTTAAACTTTGGATGTAGTTCTTCATGGCAGTCCATACATCCACACTCTCCATGTACTAGGAAGGGACAAGAAGCAGGATTAAAGTGCAAGCTAGTGCCAGTCTCTGACACACAGCAAAACCAGGTTGTTCCTAATAAAATACTGCAAATTAATTTAATCCTATTTTGTAGGACTGAAACCAAGACTTTTCTTTCCCCACTTAGAAATGAAAAAAATTAGTAAGAAAAAATAAATACAGATGCCTTGATTTCAGGTGACTGTCATTGAGCTCTTAGAGCACTACTGCTGAGAGCAGGTGGAGTAAAAAGCATCATTTTCATCACCAGAATCCTAAAGTACCAAGAATGCTGTAATGGCATCACCAGTGTCACTCTGCCCTATCCCCACTGGATTTTCATATGTTAGAGCTATTTCTTTTGGTGTTGATTTCCTTACAGCATCAAGTTTGACTCTAACCCTAGAAGTAAGAAGAGGTTTATTGTGTCATTTGCGGTTGGGGATTTTTGGCAGGGAAAGGAAGGGTGGGTTTATGTGTTTTGTTTATTAGCTACTCCTAAATTTGGGACTTTCAAGTTTTTGCCTCTAATATTATGTATCCTAACTGTAAGAATCTTGAAAGCAAGGTATGTAACCACAGAAGTCTATATAACAAACGCCACCAGTCTCTTGCTCTTACTTGTTTTTTCTCATAACAGATTTATCTCATTATTTGAGCCTCTAGCTCAAAAGAAATCTTTTCTCAGAAATGTGAGATGAATTTCTGAAGGACTAAATTTTCCTCACATTTTCTATATTTAGAACATTATAACATCACGTAACTTCAAGAAAAAGGGAAAACAGGCTACATCACACAGACATACAGCACTTCAAAGGAGATAATCCTACCCAGATGTAGAAAATTTCTTTTAAGCATTACTTGAAAATTTTGCTCCAGCTTAAGACAGAACTCAACATTTTTCCAAAGTAGAAAAGTCATTTTATTATTCATTTGGCATCAAATAAAACATTAGATTAATGGGTGTCAAGAGGAAAATGCGTGGTTCTTCACATTCTCATGTTGAGATGTAGTGTAATAATACAAGGTGAAAGTCACTGTCATGTTGTACTTACTTTTCAATTGCCCCAATACTGAAACATACTCACAGCTCTGCCACAAGGGCAAGTAAATCCATACACTCTCAGAAAATGTCACAGACCTACTTTCTCTCCAAGTTTAGATAGGCACAAGTGACAACTGCAATGATTTTTACTTTCATTTAACCAAATTACCATGGTTTTTCCATCAAGTATGATGATAACTGAGAAGCATGTAATTACCCTCCTCTGCTGACACTGAAACGCCACCTCCACAGAACATCTAGTACATTATTCCACCAAATTCACTATCAGTTACATAGGTTGCTGCTACAAGTATGAAACAAACACCTCTCCAACCCTAGTAACTCTGCCAGGAGGGAGCAGAAGACAGCACCAGGGAGATATCTATAGGTAAGATGTCTCCTCCCCAAAGTAAATACTCTTCTAGAAGATTCCTAAGCTGGATCACCCTAAAATATTAACCACAAAACAGGCACATCTAGCTCCACACATGTGCCCATAGCTGTGGCAGTGGAGAGAAATCAAACTCCACAACTCCCCATCAAAGCCTTTTACTGTGCTGCCACTACTGCCTTCCCTGCACACCCTCTCTAACGTGGGGAGTCTTTCATTCCCTTCTGAATGGTGCCAGGGCCTCAGGAGAGCTCAGAATGCCCTGTATGGTCCAACTTCTCACAGTCTGTGTTCACCACTCCAAAATCTGTAAGTGGTGATGGAGAAAGAAACTGAACACAAACCTTACTCCCCTCAGGCAGCATTACTTCACTATGTCCCAACAAGTGCAGAGGAACAGCCAGCACCATATCTCGCAAAACCCTCTTCCTCCCTGAGAGGTACACTCAGCATCCCTTAGCAAAGGAGGGTAGAAGAACTGTTTGTTTCTTGACCATGATCAGTCTTTTTTATTGTCGTCCCCGAACTTGCCCCTAACTCCAGGCACTTCTGTACAAAGATTCTCTTACACATTAGCTTGCACATAACTTTCAGGAATCTCCAGGCTCTGGGTCCTACATGGGAACACCACACAGGAATCCTCAGGACCATGGAAAAGCTCAGAAGTTTTCAGATCTGCAACAACAAAATTGCAGTAAAGGCAGACCCTTAACTCCTGTCGAAGGTGCTCATGTCCTTGTTTAGATCCTACCTCAATTATACCACAAACTGAATAATACATTGGACTGAGCTTAATCCAAAAAAGCTCTGCATACATAATTTACTTTAAGAGCTGGATATCATTAAAAGTCCTGTACCAACAGGAGCTGTAAGATACTCCCTAAAACAGCTTAGGGAATGCCCAAATAACAAATATTAAACAAAAAAAACCAAAACAGCAAAAGCATGGAGAGAAGTCTGATCCAGGTCCCCATGTTGTCATGGTGACTTCCCAGTCATTTATGTACTTCAGACATATTTAGAAAAAAGCTATATTTTCACCCCTCCCTGCCAAATAATGTAAGAAAGGGAAAAAAACCCTGCTAGCTTGTCCCAAGCCAACCAAATGGCAACCAAATCCTTTGATCAGGTAGCACCCCTGAAATATTTTAACCAATACTTTTCCTGCACTGTGAATCAGATACTCAGAAAACATGGAAACAGACATCAGCAGAAAATTCTAATTAATAATCCATCCGATACCTTTATCACACAAGACTCTGAACACACTTGAACCAGACAGGTTTCTGCTTTCAGATTATTAAAAAAATAATTACTTACAATATCATTTAATTCATCCCAAATTTGCAGACACTGTTTGCAAGCAATTGGTTTTCTTTTACCAAGTACTATGTGTTCCACATGCCGCTGTTATCATACAGAGCAATTAAACAGTCTTAGACGGTTCAAAAAGCATAAAATCCTCTCAACATTTACATGCAAATACTGCATAAATATGGATTTAAAAAAGCAAAAAATCAATACAGCTCATTATGGAGCTGTACAGAAAGAGCAAATTTTTTACTACCAGTACTAAACTGCTCACACTCAGCAAGCACTGCCCAACACCGCCAAACCCCCCCCACTTCTACACCAGGAAAAGGCTAATGCATAACACAGTCGAGGAGGAGGCATCTAGTAAGACACCATTTTCTACATCATACCTGAAAAAGCATTACAGACTCCACAAGAAAGCGCTATTTGAACAGATCACAGCATGCACACTTACCAGCAGCTCGCCAGCCCAGCCATCTGCCCTTGCCCGCCACCTACCAGCATTCAGGAAATCATTGCATTTGCTTCACAGACAGACCATTCTGATGACCCTCACCCTCCCCATTAATCAATTAATGAAGCAGGACTGTTTTTTCCTTACTAAGCAATGTACGGACACTAAGCCACTTGAAGGTTGCCTGTTCCTTCCTGCTGCAGGGCCTCCCAAATAAAAATTGCCCAGCCAAATTCAGGCTTTTTCTTTTTTTTATATTCATTCAAAGCTGTAGGAATACACTCAGCCCTTGACAATGCCAGCTTGCATGATGAAAGAGCAAAAGTAGTTTTGAGGCTGCAGAATGCCTTCTGTGGGTTACCATGGAAATAAATGTGGCAAGGGGAGGGGGCTTCGCTGATGGCAATTGCTGCTACTCAGTGGAGATGTTCTAAAGCCAGACTGCGTGGGAGTGTAGTCCAGGAGCAGAAAATGTATTTTACTATTACTACTATAATTTCATCTGCTCTCCCTTTCATTTGCACCAAATTTCACGTAGTTGAAAAGCATGAAACTTCCCTGAGATGCTGAGGGGATGCTGGTTGAAACAAGTGCGGTGTAAGATCCCTCCAATGAGGAGCTGAAGAAACTTTATTTACATATCGGAATTTACACAGATAGGAATTAATGCTCAATCGCAATTAAAACTTGATTGACAAAGATGAACGTGTTGCAGAGCTGAGGATGTAGCAAGGAGGACTAGTTTCACAAAGGCTTGATAAGAAGCATCACCTTTATCATGAAAACACAAGGCAGCTTTCCTTTACAAAAAATTCTCACATATAGTATGAAACAGATCACCTCAAGGATCTTGTCCCTTGTGAAACTGAGAAAAGTTCATCAACAAAAGCAGGGTGGACACTGTGGCACACTGCTCCACAGTGCTCCTCCATGAGATCCTGACTCACACCATCCCACGCTTCCCCTCCTTGCATCTTGTCAGGGTCCCCACGGAAAGTCAACCAAAATAATCCATAGGAGGTGGAAGCCTGACACCAAAATCCCAGTGAGAACAGCCAATACAATTTCATCAAACTGATTATATTTTATACAAATTTAGTTAGTATTTTTTAGAATATTATTAGTAGCATTTTTTAGATATTAAGAAAAATTCTTTAATTGAAACAGAATGGCTAAACATTAGAACAGGCAAACCAGAGCAGTGGTGGAGTCATTGTCCCTGGAAGTGTTCAAAAAACGAGCAAACATGATGTCTGGTGACATGATTTAGGGGCCATCATAGGATTCAGTCAAATGTTGGACTTGATGATCTTGGAGGTCTTTTCCAACCTCAGAAAGAGGTAAGAGCTGCTCACTACAGTGACATTAGCACATTGCTCCAACCAAAGTGCAAAACTCACTGTCCAATATTTGCCACAAAACAAAGCAACTTCCACAGTCATCAGTTTACCACTGATTATTACCAATGTAACTTAATTTTGCACATCAAAAAATTCTCCAAGCACTGTCTCTGAACACACAGAAAAGGTTTTTTAACAGTAGTTAATAAATAGAGAGCTACACCTTGGCACACTAGCCAGACCTCCTCCGCCTCTCTGCAGAGGATACCAAGAAGCCTGCACCAACACAAAGCCCACTTTGATTTGCAAGAACAGCAGCTAAAGGCAATCCACTTCAAAATCCACCATTTATTTACTTATTAATTCCAATGGGCTTGTTTAGAAACTTAAGCCAAAAAGAGAGGAGGTAAGCAAGTTGGGGACCATATAAAAGGACGGAGTAAAGCCGGGGTGGAGACAGTGTGAGAGCAATTACAAGCCAGCTGGGCACAAGGCTGGAAAAAACCTGTCAGGCTTTGGAGTTTCTTCTGAAAACCCCAGTGCTGGCTGCTCCACAGCTGCTCTAGCCAGCCCCCACGCAGCTGCCTGCTCCCTGCAGCTCCTTCATCTCTCCAGTCCCATGTCAGAGAAAAGGAGACAGCACTGAGGCCCCAAGAGAAGTGGCTGATATCTTCTACCAAAGCAGGGACCAGGGGAGAACTGGTTTGAGAAGTAACCTAGGCTAGGTCCCTTTCTGACTCCTCTCTCACTTGCAGCAATTTCTGCCCCAATCTGAATTGAGAGAAAGAAAAAAAAATATGAAAACATGGTTTTTGCAACATGTCACAGCGGTAAGATGAACTAGTACATTACATTTACACATATAAAATCCCTAGAACACACACTGCCGGGACCTGAGGAAGGCAGGAGCAAACAGTCCAATCCATCATTTCCACCTGTGTTCCTCCTCAGCCAAATACGAGTTCAACATTTCTTTACAAGACCACAAATCAAAAACCGTAATACAAATAAAACACAAATCTGATTTTATGGTATCACAATAAAAATCAGTTTTGCTGATCACACCTGACCCAGGTGTGATCCATGCTTTCCCAAGTTCCTCCAGGTAGCCTCGCCATCATGTCTTTATAACTGCCAACAGCAAAATTTCACTCACAGCAAAATCTCACTTCATACGCAAAGTCAAGGAAGAGCAGAATTAAATCTGCCAATGCAAGCACAGCAAAGCACTATAAAACGTTAGCTACTACACACAAGCAATGGAGAAAGGCTGAAAGAGCTTAAAAATCCAAAGAGCCGGAAACCAGAGCAACCCAAAAGCACAGAGCAGCTCTGCAGGGCTCGCCTGGCATGGGCTTAATGTTTCTAGCCACATTGCCTCACACCATGCCAGCTTTCCACTGCGCCCCTCTCCCAGCTCCAGCAGGCACCAAGCGGTGCAGGATGGGGCTAGTTCAGAGCAACTCATGTCCACTGTCCAGCTGTCGTCCTGACGCTTCTGCCCGCTTGTCTCCTCTCTAGGAACCAGTCTATCTGGCTAATAAATTTTAGGGAAAAACAGAAAGGAAAAGGAAAAAAAAAGTATGTTTAGCTCCCTAGCCCTTCTGCTGACCACTCTGAAATGAGCCTGAGGAGGAAGAAGGGACTGAAAGCACAATGCATAAACCTCACTTACTCAGGAAACCAGATTAAAAGCCACACCATCAACTACCAGGGGAAGATCAACAAGACCAGGGAGCAGCTCAGATAGATTATTCTTTTCTTTAAAAGGCACCTGCTAGGGAGAGACAAAGGTATACAGTGAGGCTGAGCAGAAGGCCAAGAAATTGCAGGGAGAGCATATATTGATTATTAAAAGTCAAGAATATATTGATTTTTATGTGTATCATACATACCCAGGTATGTCTTGGAAAGGGCAGCCAGGAGATTTCTCTGAAGCCACCCTGAACAAACAAAAAAGCATCACTGTTTTAGACTTTCTAACAGCTAAATAGCAACAGACTGACCAGCCAACATTTCTGTGATTATGTGGCTAAAACCTTTGTGCTCCAGGAACATACACATCATAAAAATCATACCTCGTCTCCTAATAACAAGGCAAGGTATCAGATGTGCAAAGCTGAGGGGAAACACAGACTTTAGTCTTTTATTGCAAAAACATAAACAGAACAAAACTGACAAATGACTGGCTATTCAATATTACATGATCCTCCTGTAATCTTATTGAAGCTTTTTATCAGAACACTGCATGTGCAAAGAAATGAAGAGTTGATCTCGTGGTTGGTGGTAGCTTTTAGATGACTGACAACCTCTTATTGGAAGAACAGACATAAAATTACAAAAAAAAACCCCAAAACCAAAAAGGAGACATTGTTAAGGATAAACTATCATTTCAAATAATGTACCCAGAAAAGCAGGGAACAAGTTGATATCTATTATTTGTTTCCCTTATTTTTTGTGTTCTGACAACTACATTCATCTGCCAATGAAACAAAGGAAAAGTCAGCTTGCCTAACTGCTACATCTGAGGCAGACACTTGGACACTTGCATTGCTGTATATTCCTACTTTCGCTAGTTGCATGCACAAAAGTTAAACAAAAAACCAAACTAAGAATATGGAATAAATCACTCAAGCCACAGTGGAGCAAGCAAAAGAGCCTTTTTTTTTTTTTTTGAGTGGAATAAATCTTTTAAATAACCAACAAAAATACATACAATTATTAATCTGTCTAAGAGCTGCACAAGTGCATCGTGTTATCTGGTTCCCAAATAACACCACTAAAGGTGAAATGGTACATCAGCCCACGGAAATGTAAATTTATAGAGGTCCCAGTTACATCCGTGGACACGCTGTGGTTTGCAATATGTATTTTTATAATTTTCTCCTGTGCAGAGCTAACTGGTTAGAAAGGCAGAACACTCAGGGTACTTTTGTGAGCTGTACAGGTTTGCCATATATTTCAACCTAGTCCAAGTCACCTGAAAGGAAACAGAAGTGATTTTTTAAAGGATGACTTTTCACAATTCTCCTTGAATTTTCAACATTTGAACACCATCTCTGCTAACACCCAACATTTCCTTCTCATATGGCAGCAGAAAAAATCCTCATATGCACTAATAAGGCATATAGATGCTACCCTACAGACCCTGGCTGCTATAAATATCAATTTTAAAAAGCTATATGATACAGTGCTCATTAATTATTATTTCCTCCTGCATGTGCAATCACTACAGGGGCACTGCAACTTTAAAGCTTGATCATTCTGATCCACTAGGAGTTACCTTAAAGGCATTAAGACAGCAAGAGGATTTTACCACCATTCTGTTGCAAAGAGCAGCTTTTGAAAACCAAGTAACTTTTGAGAAAATAGAAGTAGCTCTGCTGTCAATCACTTCTGCTGCCAAAATACATTCCTTTAAGAACTCAATATCTTTGCTCTTTTAGTCTTAAACAAACTAAACAGAAATTTTTGCCTAGGTCATAGAAATTTCTGAAACTTATTTTAGAAACTCCCTGCATTAAGATCTGCAGTAAAAATAAAGAGAGAGATTTAAATCACTTACATGGTCTAAATGGTGCCAAAAAAAGGTTAAACACCCAAATAATTTCACCTACTTAAACTGGGTAATTTTTCTACTAGAACAACTGAAACAAATACTCCTCAATAAAGCTAGAAAATGGGTCTTCAGACAGCTCTTATCCAGCCATTTCATACCACATCTTCAATAAGTGCATTAAATTTCACTGTTCTAATAATAGGTTATAATTAATATTATCATCACTGACAACAGACAGGCAGTGCTGACCATTTCTTTAAGCACAAACACTTCTGAGTTTCATCCTGGAGCTGCGTGTCCCTAGAGTGTTTTGCCCTGGAATCAAACCAGGAGAAAATCCAGAACTGAACCAGCGTGAAGGGGGAAACAGGGGGAGCTGGAAGTTCAACTCAATGAAATCTGTCAAGCAAGAATGAGAGGTGTGAAGTGCCTTTTTCCACTTTCATTTTATTTTCATAGTCAGAAAATGCTTTGAAAGTAAATAGAACTTATTTGTATGAGGTCACTGATGGGAGCTGTATATTTCTTCCAAAACATTTGGAAAAGAGGAACCAGACTTGAAAGCATAAACTATAAACTATGGCATGCACATTTATTCACAGTTGACTTTGCAAGTTCCAGTTTGCTTTTTATCAGGACAAAATCTCATGGTCTCATTTCCTTCAGTTAACAGTGAACTTCATTATTAAAACACGAGGTTTAAAATAGACCATGACTTCACCCAAAAAACAAAGGTAGCCTTTGTGCAAGGGGAACAACAGTTGTATGCTCTGAATGGTGCAAAACACAGCTTTAGTAAGAGCATGAGTGAGGCCAATTATTCTTAATTTTTTATATGCAATTCTTAACTTTAATACATGTATATATGCATTCATACACTATACATATATATATGTACACATATACACCTTGACAACCACTCCTTTTAATAACTTCAAACTTAAGGAGACATAGTTTGCTAATGTTACAGTAATTGTTCATGATTAATTTTATGTATCATCTCTTTAAGAAAAATATTAATATAAATCTATCCACAAATAACATCACTGAACAATTTTCTTCCCAAAATCCCTATCACTGCTCCCATAGCAGACAGTGCACAAGAGCAGCACACTGTGCTCAGGTCTGTGACATACTGAAGTCATCAGTGAGGAGAATGAATCTCTGCAATTAGCTGAATACATGCGTATGTACAATGAAGCAACTTGCTGTCTGCATTTCCAGGGATTTCACAGCTTTTTGGAAGCTCGGGGATGTGGAACACCAGGGCCTGCTCTTGGTGAGAGCCCTTTGACAGCAGTTTGTTGGACCATTGGCTGTTTCTAATTTTATTATTCCTACAAAGGCACGCAACAATCCCAAAAGAAAGAGGCCCATCAAGATAGGCACTGTGCAAATACTTACTAAAAACAGGCTTTGTTCACAGTTCAATCAAATAATGCTTTAAAATGAAAGAAAAAAAAAAAGTTAAGTGTTGCCAAGGTTTCACAGCAGGAACAGAAGTGCAGCATGGACTCCTGGCCAGTGTCCTACCCAGCTCCTGGGACAGAGCTAGCTCCCTTCAGCACTGGTTAGCGAGCTGGTAGTATTGTTTCAAATAAAAAGAAGTAAATAGGAACCTTTGTTCTCCCACCCCACAAAGTAAATAACTGAAGTATATGTATTCTTGGTGCACACAACTCCTCCACATGGGGGAGGCAGGGGAATTCTTGTGGGAATCCCCTACTAAAACACTGGCAGAATATCACTGGCACTACAGAAAGCAAATCTGTACATTAGTCACAGCCCAATGCAAACAGCATGTACAATTCTGCAGGAAAAAAAAAAAAGGAAGAAGTACAGAGAGACTGACACCATGCAGAGAAGTTAGTATCATTTCATGCAAGAACCAGTAAAAAGAAGAGAGTAGTATCCCATATTGATTCAGTTGCACTGAGCAGTAAGAGTATTTGAAAGAAATCAGGTTTAAATCAGTTCTTCCAAGCAAAACCTCAAGTTTTTCAAAGAATCTAAATCCTCTTCATGGCACACTAAAACAGGGTCATCCCACTGCTGCCATACAAGGTTTAATAGATCAAAGATTTTGTCTTCCACAAGTAGAAGACCCTTGGATTGATTGTCACAAGCCCATTAAAATTGTTTTTAAAGATACTTGTTAGCACATGGAAAGTGCCAGGTGGGCTCATATAAGGATTTATACCAAAGTAACACTATCCAGAGCAGAAACTGTATTTCTGTAACAATCTATAATGTAAATATGGGATGTCCAAAACAAGGGCCAATTCCCATCCAAATTCCATAATACAGCAGCCTTAGACAAAAAGAAGTGTAAGGATTTCTTGAGTTAACATCTATTCTTCATGACTAAGGGTGACAGAACCCTGCAATCATAGAATCATTAAGGCTGGAAAAGACCTAGAGATCATGAAGTCCAACTGCCAACCCAGCACCATCACGTTCACCATTAAACCATGTCCTCAAGTGCCACAGCAACATTTTTTTAACACTTCCAGGGATGGTGACTCCACCACTGCCCTGGGCAGCCTGTCCAATGCTTCACTTTCAGTGAAGGAACTTTTCCCTAACAGTCAATCTAAATCTTCTCTGGTGGGGAAGAGGTCATTTCCTGTTGTCCTGTCTCTTGGTCCCTGGGAGCAGATCATGATTTACCTCTGGCTGCCCCCTTCCTGTCAGGGAGTTGTAGAAAGAGACGAAGTCTCCCCCAACCCTACTTTATTCCCCCCATCTCCCTCAGCCACTCCTAGTGCTCCAGACCCTTCCCTAGCTCTGTTCTCTTTCCTCAACACACTCCAGACTCTCAAGGTGGGGCCCAAAACTGAACCCAGGATTTGAAGCACAGCCTCATCACAGCTCAGCACAGAGGAAAAACAGACTTCCCCTCTGGGCTTCTTTTGGGTTCAGTGCAGCATCTTCTGCTGGAGCAGGCAGAATGCTACACTGCTTTCCTCTACTCAAACATACAACTGGGCCACCAGCGGTCCTTCTTTCTCTTACTTAGTTTCCAAATTAATTCAGAAACACCAAAAATGGTGTTAAAACAAAACACTGCAGAAATCTGCACAGCAACAAAGAGCCTGTGATCATATCAGCAATTTTTACATAGACTATTGCTCTACTTCTGGTTTATGAAAAAAGCTTTAACACTCAAAGCTTTATTCTGCAGCTTTTGTAATTAGTTCTATATATGCATGCTTTCATGAAAAACAAAGCAAAAGTCTTTTTGTTCAATTTTGCCTCTCAATTTATCCTTTGCTCAATTGGTCATTTCTCTACCAGGCCTAAGAGGTACAAATGCCCTTGTTTCATCGCCAGGAAACAGCAGCAGCACACTTGCTTGACATGGCAAATCCATGCATCTCACTCCACACCAAAGAAAAAGTTTAAGCTTTATAGATACAAATTTTTAAAAAAAATTTTTAAAAGGAAGAAAAAAAATCTACTAGTTTCAGTATTGCATTGATCCAAAATCAGTGCCTGTACAAAGATCTGCAAAATTCAAATCAACTCAAGCCTGTAGTATTTAGAGCCCTCATCTTGGATTTTGAAATGTGTTCAATCATAATTAATCAGGCTTAATAATAATCTTAATATACAAAAGGTGTTTTTCAAAACACCCCAAAAATCCCAAAGCACTTCATGAAGTAACATTTCCATTCATATGAAACAATGTATCAGTTACAGACATTCAAACACCTCTCAGCTGAGATTTTTATAAGCTTTTGGTGAAGGGACCTAGACAAAGAACTACAAATCAAAAGACTCAATTTTGAATTTTGCCAGCTGCTATTTTGGGCGCTGAGCATGGCAATTTGGAGAGCACTGCTCTGTGACCAGAGCCTGGTCTGAGATGCTCTGGACCCAGAACTAGCTCAGTACCTGCAGAAGAAGCATTTACTTTAGTCCTTTGATTTTTCACATAGCCATGAAACTGCACCCTGGCTTGAGGAACAAGGTCACAATGCATTTGTCTTGCACTAAGTTGCCTATTTTATGGCACGCAGGGCTTCTGGTTTGAATGTTGTTCTTTTAAGCACAGCCTCTCACACAGGTTTAAAATGTTTGGCACAAGACAGTCCAAAAAAGCTCTTTGTTGTAGCTTGCTGCCAAGAGGTTTGGACTTAGGATGGTTATCATTTGTTCCCTCCATACTAGTGACATCCTTTAGACAAACATTTGGCAATGCACTCTTGGCTTAAAAAAACCCACATTTTCTCAAGGAAACATCCTTCCAAGTTAAATGAATATGAAAAATTAGTATCTCTGTATGAAAAAGGTGGAGAACTACTGTACTGGTTATGAAACTTGGACCTGTTGGATTACAGGAAGAAAAGCAGGGCACAAATGAAGATAGAAAAAGGCAGAACACCACTTCCAATAAATTCCCAAGTTTCCCACTGTGAGAAAATGTGTGCAAATGCAGTCAAACAAATCACCCATGCCCTCAGTTAATGTCAGCAGCACTAAAACAGAGCTGCACTGAACCACCCTGTGACTGGTGTCCCACTCCACTCTTCCCCGACCTGTAAAACATGATTTTATACACAAGTAATTTCACGTTCATATTAAGGTAAATATTTTGTTGCCCTTGGAACATTAGAGTCTCCTGCCTGGCCTTTAAGAGCTCTTCAGATCCTCTTTAATCCAAAAGAAAATAAATTTTATGCATCTTTTGCCCCCTTCAGTAATACACCTTGAGAATATCCTGGATTTTTTTTTTTTTAAGTGAAACAAGTTGATTTTAAGACAATTTTCTGGACACTTGTAGTAAACCTTGCACAGCAGACAGAGCCCCAGGACTGTTGGGACTGGTCCTGCAAACACATCACAGCGCAGCTCCTCTGGAGTCCCACAGGCACCCAGGAACTGCATCTGAGGCAGCAATAATCTGCTATTACTTATTAAGTTGGGCTTCAACAGATGTTTAAACAGAACTGAGGTTTATCATCAATAAATCTGTCATGCTCACTTAGCTTTGCCTCTAATTAGGGATGCATAAACCTCCCCCTGTTCAATTTCAAATCTCTTCTGAACACAGTTTAAAAGCTCCGTTTGTCTCACTTACTGCTTTATGGTTTTGGTCAAATTCTTTTATGGAGTTTTGAGACAAAACTGAAGGGAACAAAAGCGTTGATCATGAATATCGTAAGAAAAGTTGTGAAAAAAGAGTGAAAGTGAAAAAGAAAAGATTTGGGGAACAGATGGTAAGGGAGGAGGGAGGGCAGCAAAGAACACAACAAACGCATACCATGGCCTGTAAACTATGGCCTGTAAAATCCCAGCCTGGAGGATTTGTAATTGCTGTCAATATTGTGGTAAAACCTGCAAAGGCACCTGGTCTCCACCACACAAATGGATATTAAAACTACTCACATTCTGATGAGTTTAACAGGGTAAGAAAACACCCTTCTTAGGGTCTTTACTCCCACCAGTAACCTCTCATTAAACAAGAGTATAGAATCATGGAAGGGCCCTCAAGGTTCATCTCATCCCATACCCTGCCACAGGCAGTGACACCTTCCACTAGCCCAGGTTGCTCCATGCACTGTCCAGCCTGGCCTTGAACACTCCCAGGGATGGGGAGCATTGTCTGTACATATCCCTCAAATTTTACAAGTACCAAAAGAAAGCATTTTGGAAATAAGATGTTCTGAAATTTTTTCTAAATCAACATAGGAATACAGAATTTTTCATGCAGGACCACTCATGTTTTCATCCTTAAGCATCAAGTGTCATCTGGTGGACTGACTCAGAACTGCACCAAAGAACCTCACACAAAAAATTTTGCTAGGGAGGAAAAAATAAATGAACTAAACAGGGACAATATTTACCTATGGCCTCAGAAATGTAAAGAATAGAAGTCCAAACCTCTGCCAGGTGCAGGTATTATGAAGATCAGCCATAAGATTCTTATAACACATCCAGGGATTTGGTGGACTTACCTCTCTGAAATTTGGGAAACACAAATTTTTTATGACTTACTGTCTAAAAAGCTGTATGCCTCCAACAAAGACATGGAAAAATCTCAGTCAAATATTTATTTAGTTTTTTAATCTAATCTGAGATCCATAAGTAACTACCTGAATCTAGAACTGGAGCTTTAAAGGAAATCTGTCACCTTGGGTAAAATGTCAGGCTGTTTTCCCTCATCAAGAAAAAAAAAATTCAAAGGAATCAAAAATCAGATGCCTTAATCAAGGCAAACAGAGATGCTGCAAACCTTTAAATAAAAGCAAATTTTTAACTAGAAATCAAACTTCATATTTCTTTTTGTGCCTTTGAAACGTATATCCTGTGCTTCTCTCTCAACCAACGTTAATTAGCTCTGATATAATGATTTTTAAAACCAGACATCCCCTTTTTTTCCACTAAAGAGAAGTAAGAGACTGAGCCAAGAAGGAAAAGATAGATTACTAGAAACTCCTACTAATGAAGCTCCTGGAGACAAATAATAATAATTTTTTTTAAAAACCAAACCTAAATAAACAAACAAAAAGGAGCCATTACCAGGATCACCACAAAATTATTTTCTATCAGTTTTAGTGCTTCAGTTTTAAAAGTAATCCCCCCTCCAAATGAACATATTACTTTAAAGACATTGATTGTAAAACACATTTAGCAATCTTGATAAGCAAACAATGGGGTACACACCTCCAAGAAACACTCCAGTTTATAGGAAGAAGACAATTGTTGATCAACTTAGGAGGCAGAAAAAACAGCAACATCTTCCTGACCTTTCAAACAATTTCATTGCTTATTGTGGAAGGTCATGACTACTGATGGCACTAAAGCAAGTTTTAATTGTTTGAAATCACAGCAAAAGCCAATTGTCAGAGAGGCAGCCCAGCCTTCACAGCATGGCTTTATTTGTCAAGGTCCTAGAATGATCTGGGCTCAATGGCATTTTAAAGATTGTTTCATTTCAACAAGATGTTCCTGCCATGGGCAGGGACATATTCCACTATCCCAGAGTGCTCCAAGCCCTGTTCAACCTGGCCTTGGACAGTTCCAGGGATCCAGGGGCAGCCACAGCTGCTCTGGACAACCAGTGCCAGGGCCTCACCACCCTCACAGCGAAGAATTTCTTCCTAAAATCTAATCTAACTCTGCCCTCTGCAGTGGGAAGCCATTTACTGTCACTGTCACTCCAGGCCCTTTTCCAAAGTCCCACTCTAAATCTCTTAGAGACTCTTTAGGCACTGCAAGGGGCTCTAAGGTCTCCGGAGAGCCTTCTCTTCTCCAGGTTGAATGCCCCCAGCTCTCTCAGTACAGCTCCAGCCCTAGCTGGTACAATCACGGGACTGTATGCTTTTAATTCCTCTTGTTCATTTCCCATGCTGTATTAATGTGCATAGGGGAATTTAAGCTGGGTCCTAGTGAAGCCAATCTACTGGCTGGAGTGGAATTGCTTTGCACTGTTCTTCAGGTGCTCTCCTGCTGACCTGTTACCATCTCCAGGCTCTGGGTATCTTTAGCTGTCACTACCATCAAACCAGAAGGAGTGCAATGGATTGAGGTTCTCCTACTTTACTTTTTGGGTCTAGTGGCTGAGTTCTGTGTTAGACTGGGTTGTTCTGTGTTATGCAGTCAGACATTTGCAAACATCAATTTCATCATTATCCAAAGTCAATTTGATGAGCAAAGAACACCTTACAGACACAGAATTAATCTGCACTCTGACACTTCTTTCCTGTGTGGGATCAAAGAGAAGAGTGGCCAAGGCTCAATTCGAGCCTTGAGTCATAGTCCCACCAAGCTGGCTGTCAAAATTCACGGTGCGGGTTTTCCAGGGGATGACAAGTGATATGTCACTATCCCCATTTTAGTGCTAGCCAGAGGGGTCCTTTGAAGCTATCTCCCACCTCACTTCATACTCCTGTGTTTTGGTTTGTAGCCAAGCACAGCCTGGGAGCATATGACCTGCTCTCTCTCAAGAGGACAGGCATTGAGTGAGTGTGTCAAGCACACAACAGCAGCTGACAGGCACGTGGTCTTTCAGGGTCTACCGTGAGCTGATCTCAAAGCCCTTCACACTCACACCCAGGGCAGATGGTGAACCTCAGCACCACCTTCCTTCCACAGATCCAGTTCCACAGGCTAATGCAGACATAGGAAATACAAGCTATTCTTCTTTCTTTGATATTTTTAAGTAAACATCTTACCTAAGCAAAATCTACCACTAAATAACAAAAACTAAGAATACATCCCAAACGGAACAATGTCCACTATAACTGCTTCCCACACCTCAGTCAGAAACAGAAATACTCCAAGAATTGTTTATACTCCTCCCTTACAAGCCGAATCCAGTCTTCCCCCAAAACTGAGACAAGAGAGAAGGCAACCACCAAGTCCAGTCTATCCAGAGCAAGTGAGAGCAGAATTCTTATCAGGAATTTCTAACAGGAAGCATTCACTAAGAAAAGGTTTGTAGAGACTGTTAGTCTCTGCATTCCAAGTCACAGTTGCCACTAATAAATACCAATGCTACGGATGGAGAGAATCCATCCAGCTGCAAGGGAGACTGTGTGTATCTGTGCACTCTGGATCAAGCTGAAACTTAAAGATTTTCCAAAACACCACTAGTTCTTCATGCCTAGAGGTGTCTTGCTAGCAACACACTAGCCTAGATATCCAGCCCAATCTTTTGGGTAGCCTTAAAGCTGATCCAAGTCCAACAGGGTTTTCTAGACAGCTCAAATAACCTAATCCTGTTTTTTACAGACTCCAAATAAAGTCCTCAACTGACCAAGATGAATTATGGAAGAGAAAAAAAGCTTCAGGAGGTCAGAGGAAACACAGCCTCTTCTTGACTTTCTCAACTGCTGTCAGAGGTCCAACTGAGCCCACAAAGACCAAAAAGCATTACCTCAAAGCTCAATGCAGAAGTAGCTGATTCAAAGTGTAAGCACTGTATACTAACACCTAAAAGTCAGTTTTTCAATTATACAGTGTTAGTCAGTACTTGAAACAGGACAAGCTTCTGATTCTCCTGATTAGAAACCCTCAAGCAACCAAGTGCAAAACATGGTCTGCCTAACTGCAGAGAAAGCTAGAACACTAGAGCAGCACCTTACCTCTCAGTAATCTCCTAGTTCCATGCCTAGTTGTTTTAGGTGAAATCTAAAAATACTCTAGGTAGCTAAAGAGGTTAATAAAATTGTTCGTTGGTTTGGTTTGTTTTTTTTTTTAATCAGTTTACTGCAATACCATGCATTTACTCCTGGTGCTCCTAGGTAAATATGATCTTGCTATTAGTCCTAGCAGAATAAAACACTCTCTATATATAATAAGAGGAATAAGAGGAGCCCTCCTCCACAAACTGCACGGCAGCAATGGTGCCAAAATTAAGCTGTGTTACAGCTCAAGGCATCAGAATGTCTTACCACAGTGCCGAGTAAAGCCACTTCAGTGAGAAGTCTTCATGCACAATTAGGGATTGCAAACCCTGTGTTTAGATGCATGGAAAGAAGCCAAGAGACTTACAAGAATTAGCAGGGCCATATCTTGAGTTTCCTACAACACCCACTTTTTCCAGTGAAGGAGATCTGTGGTCTTCTGATGACTCCATCAAATGCCACTTTATCCAATACAAAAAAGATGTAAAGCCACCATGACACCAGCTTCTAGCTAAAGGAATCTTTTCCTGACATACATCTTACAGATTCATTAAACGCTCATCTTTCTAGTTTTGCCTTTGGTGCTGGTGCCAAGACTGCTGGCTGCCAGTACAGTAGTAACTCAAGTTTGTAATGGGGGAGGGGGGCAGAGGAGCATTCCTGACAATATTAGCAATTAGGAGTTTCCAGTAACACCAGCAGAGCACTGACTGGTGAACAGCTCTGAAATGCAGAAAATTATTTTCTTCTCTCAGACCTGATCGGCCATTATAAGACAACCTCTGTTACCACTGTGACTGCAGGACCCCCAGAACTCTGCAGAGACAACAGTTTAGATTACTCACCAATGAATAAGACCATTACAAAGCTCTTTTGTTTGGCAGAACTCAAATTCTCCCACTTTTCAGCATCACATTTTTCCCTTGCCTTCAAGTAACTATCTCAGCCACTGATCACTAAATATCCTTTGTTTACCTCAAAAATGACAGATACCTTTCTGTGACTGCTGCAATTTTTTCCTAATCTCCCAAACTGAAAGAAATCTAGTGTTTCCAGATGGACCCATGTGCTTCACAAGCTGAAGCACAAAAATAACTTCTTCAATCAATTTCTACTGTAACAAACACACCCCTCCGACAAAGAGGAAAATGAAGGGGGGGGGGGGAACTTTGTTCCTACTTTTATTTTCCCATTGGAACAGAGTGGTGTAACAGGCAGTAAAGATTTTTTTTTTCCTGTCATTTCCTGCTCTTATGGACCAAAGTCTTTCATGCCACATAAACAATAAAATTTCTATCAAGCCTGCAAATACAGAGTGGAAAAGATAATAGAAGAACTATTTAGAATAGCCTAGGCTTTTACCTAATGATATTGACATGTTGAAGACAATCCTCAATTGCTAAGCACCCCAGATCTTAAACTAAGATTACTTTACAATCTGTATCTTCCAACACTTTTAAAGATAATCTAAGGAGATTACCCAACATTTGAATATGGAAAACACTCATAACATGACTTGTAGGGAACTCTACATTTGGTTCCGATCTCTGAGCATGCTTGGGACCTAAATCTGGAGAAAATAAATATCCATTTTCTTACAAAGCTGAATCTGCAAGGGAATATACTGAACCCCCATGAACTCAGAATATTTTTTTTCCCTAACAAGATACACATTTTTCCTCTGCTGTACTGGGTCTGCTTAGTATTGCAAGCTGACTACAGTACTAAAACCTCAAGTGTCAGTGCTTGTTTCTGAAGTGTCATCCCAAAAAGAACACTTGTCCTGGGTTCCAGCCAAGACAGGGTTAATTTTTACTGCAGAGCCCAGAGGTTATGCTGTACTACTTCACATCATTTTCCAGGATGGGGGAAGGAGTCCCTTCCAGGTGGCACAGCATGGTGTGGTCAGGTATTGTCAAGGGTCCTGCATGGTGATGAGCACATGAATTGTTGGCCTCTTTCCTGCTCATTCTGTATTACTATTGTTGCTTTTACTGTTAATTTTCTATGTTTTCAGTAAATTGGTCTTCTCTCAAGTCATGATCTTTATCTGCTCTTTATCTGATCTTTTATCTGATCTTTATCTCTCCAATTCTCCTATCCCGCTGCCACAAGGGAGAGAGAGCAAGTGGAGCATGGCTTGGAGAGTCTTGGTGGGAACACTTAGCTGGGGAGAACATTCCCAAACCATGACACCATGAAACCAGGCATGCCGACAAAGAGCGGAAAACATGTCACTGTTTATAATAATCCTGGCTACATGATATAAAACTATGGTGTGCCCACATTTACAAACACTGCAAGCCAACTTTTAATAGTGGGCTAGCCTACCTGAACTCAGAAGATAATGCTTCTTTTCTAGTGGAAAATCCATCCAGGGATCAAATAACATATAATGGAAACTAAAGCTGAGCTTACTATACTGCGCTATACTGCCAAGGATCTGCTGTTCGCCTTCACTGGGATGAAGCTATTCCAGCATGTATACAACACATAATGTTATTTTTGAAGGTCTTCTTAAAAACCAAACACACTCAAAAAATCCCAAACAAACAAAATAACCAAACCAAACAAAACAAACAAAAGAAAAACCCCAAACAAAATCAAACAAAACCAACCACAACATCCTCCTCCCACAAAAAAACCCCACAAATCCCCCAACAAAAACAAGAAAAACACCCCAAAACAGTACTTGTAACAAAGATTTCTCTATCTTCCCAGGTAGAAGACCCTTAGCCATGATGGCTAGACCCCAGCTGAGTTTACATGGACAGCCCCAAAAAGGAAGGAGCTGACTACCTGCAAGTTGTTTTAGCAGAAGAGAGCTTAATGAGTGCTCTAAATTTGGAGACTAGCACAGGGAAACAAATCAAATCTAGACACAAATAGCTTTTTTTTACATGGTCAGTATGACAGAAGCTGAGGGAAGAAGAAACTGGAGGTGTTTGCATTAACTTTCTGGAATAGTTAGTGTGCTGGGAATGTATTCAGAAGCAGGTCTGCATGATGGGGTGTGGATCTGTCAGCTCAGATCTAACATTCAGGAGACAATTGCCAGCACTGAAAAAAAAAACCTAGAAAGAAGGAAGCCATACTCCTGATTTCCCTCAAAAAGCAATTAGTTAAAAAAAAAATCCCAACCCTACAAGACAAAACCCTAGCCAAAAAACACATTAGATTTAGTATCAGTAATCAACAAAACCAGAAAATCAGAACAGATATAATGTGTAGGATTGACAGAGAGTGGCAACACTGACCTATCTAGGATAACTCCAAGAGACCAGAGATGTCAATATCTTTAATGAGTATGGTACATATTTCAGCCAAACAACAGAACCAAACACTGTCACTATCTAGCCTCTACAAACATTTCTATGCTTTCTATAAACTGCTGTAGAAATCCACAGCTGAGCTACACTTCAAATCCTGCATAAATCAGCCTCTACCATGACTGTCATTAAATAAACCTAAAAATAACAATGTAGAAAAAATACAGACTTCTACTTTTTGAACAAACTAGTTCAAATCTTGCAACTGTGACATCCAGCTCTTTAAAAATGCATTTAGTATATTCTAAAAGGAAGAGGAAAAAAAATTTGGGCACTACAGTTTAATCAATATCAGCAAGTGGAAATCAAGACTCTACACCACATCTTGAATAGGCCAGCTGAGTGCAGGGCATGGGGACAAATTCAGAGTCAGCTGAAGAGTCAGCTAAAGATGCAGCAACACATTTTCATCACTGAAAACCAAACCAAATACAAGTCAAAGCCAAAACAAGGAAGTATAACAATCTACATCCAGTTTCTGCATATTCATATTACAGAATTACATATGGTTTGCATTGGAAGGGACCTTAAAAACCACCACATTCCAATCCCCTGGCTATGGGCAGGGACGCTTTCCACTAGACCAGGTTGCTAACATGGAAAAGACAAACATATTTGATAAATGTGGTCCTTATGAAGAAAAATCTTGTTAATTACATTTCTTTTATTCTGGACATTAATTACACATTTATTCAGTAGACACATTTATACAAGTCTATTACCCAGCCGTAACACGACCTAAAAATATATATAATTAAGACGCATCATTTTAAGCAGAACTCTGATTATAAATCCATCAGTAAGTTGAACATTACCACCATATTTCCAGCTCAGGCTCCCTTTTGGATAAGCATTTTTTCCAACAGATTCTCCTTCTCTGGGGATGCAATCTGGGCATGCAATCTGGCTTATCAGCTCTAGTCCTGTACTGGTTACCCACTGACATTAGAAGACATCGAAGAAGCAATACCCAGGCAAAGCTCTGGCTACTCTGTTCAGAGAAGGCTTTATCTTGCTCCAGCCTGTGTTAATCCCCGGAAGTGTGACCGCCCTCCAATAAATCTATCTGGCAGCAGAATCGTCAGGGGGAAAAGCTGTAAAATTTCTTTGGGTTGTGTCTTTTAACACCAAAGTTGCTGAAAAGCCTACTCTGCTTCTAAGTGAAATAAATTACAGTAATCTTCACTACACCAGACTGAAATATAAGGATTTGGATTTGAAGGTCTGCCACAAGCCTTCTCAGCAAGGGCACACCACTGCAATCCCCAGCATCAACTTAAAAAATCCTTAAACCACCATCTGATTTTCAAGTCTTAAAAAAACAAACAAAACCAAAATGGAAGTTAGAGAATCACATTCTAACTACTCCCCCTTCTATAAATGTGCTACCCTTGAAAATTCTTACTAACATTTTTAAAAGAAAAAATAATTTTATTTCATAAAAAGTATTTTAAGGCCTATACTGCAAATGATGACTCTGCAGTATTTTTAGAAACTAAGGCATATGTCATTTAAACATCTTTAATGCATTTCAAAAGATAGATCAATATATCGATTTACCAATCAAATGGATATTAGATTAAGTCTCATCTTCTTTTCCTCACTATCTGGTGAAATAAAAAATCAGCTTTTAGCGCCAAGCACCTCCTCAGTAGGTGCCTGAAGGGATTCCCTGTGGGATGCATGGCACTAAGGAATGACAATGACAATGGATTTTGTTATTTATCATATCACCACACCCAGAATTCTTCAAGCTACACCAAGAGATTACATGCTCAAAAGCCTCATTTAATATGCAAAATCACTTCTTCCATCACAAGATAGAGGAACATAAATTCAGTGGGACGTGGGAATTACATGAAATAAAATTAAAAATCAGGGGAACAGCAGCATAGAGTTATCATAACTCCACAAACACAACCTATCTAAACCTCAATAAGTTTTGGATATAAAACTAAAAGTTTTAGAGGGCCGAAAGTAATGCACAAAAATGTGCATTTTTGCAATCTGGTCTCCAGAAGGATCTGAAGATCAAGGCTAAATTCAGCTCAAACTGCAGTAACTTGGGGTTTATTAATTTTTATTAGTCAGCCAAGCAGATGCAACAGCAGAAAAATTTTAGAAAAGATGTCATCAGGAATATCCTGGAGCTTCCATAGAACTGTGTCACTCAGAACTGAATATGTCAGAGGGAAGAGACCAAGAACAGCTGGAAATGAGGAAAAAAAAAAAAAGTGTTAGGTTGATCCTAAGCCACATCAGTAGTACTCAAGGATTCCTCAGGCACTGTGAAGTGGGACAAACAGATGACCAGGACTCAACAGGAGTTTGATGTTCATCCTATAAAGCTAATGGAACAGATCAGGAAACAGGAGACAGAAAAATCTAATGTGTCTGGCAAATTTGGAATATAGTCTTAGCAGCCAAGACCTTTGCGATTGGCAGACCCAAGCAATATAGGTGCAAAAGCAGACGTAGGGGAATCCAACAGCCACATTTAAAACCTGTGTTCTCGCAGTTTAAGATTTTTAAGAGCATTTCACCAAGGCTCTCCCAGATTACAGGCACCACCTATGACTCCTGGGTTTCTGACCCTCCATGGAAGAGAGAGGAAGCCACCACCCCATAGAGGCTCTGCTGTCATCAAAAATCATTCAGCAAGATCCTGCTCAATTCTCCATGAAAATCCAACAAAGAGGGAGTAGAGAAAAGGGAGCAATAAAACCGTGCACACTGTGCAGTTGGAGGCAACTCACCTGCGGGTTCCTTACAGCTTTGAATGAATCAGCTCAAACACAAAACTCAACACTTTGCACAGAGGAGTGGGTGGGAACATCCACCCCACCCTCCCAATATATTGTCATGATACAACATTTTAACACTTCAAACATGCAAGTAAAACAACTTGGCACAACTCTGTATACAGCTTCTGAACAACTAGAGCTTCTTTAGCAGCCATAAGAAAATGTCAATTTCTGTGGAGGCCGTGAATTCTGTGAGTCAATGAACCCTCCAGCTTTAAGACACAATGGAATTTTTAAACAATTGAGAGTAAGGGGAAGAAAAGAAATAATAAAACCACCTCTTGCTGCCAGTTATTCCATAACCATTTGCTACAAAGGTTTTCAGTCTGTGGCCAGAACCCCAAAGTAGAAGGACAAGTAACACAGCAGCTCTCCTATACTCAACATTTGCTTCGGCAGTTTCTTTGTCCTAAGAGGATTAGCAGTTTTAAAAATAACTTTTGGGACTTGCATGGTCTGGAAAATACCAATAAAACACCAGACTATCCTTTCAAGTGAATAAGAAAGGCATCTGTTCTGCATTCCAAGTGAGGCAACTTTTTTGACTGCACAGCCATCAAGATCAAGCAGCCATAACGCCGATCAAAGACCCAGTTCCAACAACTCCACACGGCATGGATAAGACAGGACTTTCTTAAATTACTATTTTTATTTTACTATTTTGAGGAAATCTTACTCTCCCCTAGCTGGGAACACTTGCACTTCCAACAGTAAATTAGAAATGGCAAAGCAAGGCATCTATTTGCATAAGATGAAAAAAATGTTAAGAAATGCATTTCTCAACCATGCAACAATTAGAAGGGGACTTCTCCCCACAGTGCCGATATTTGGCCCCGGAAATTCTACAGTCAAGAAACAGGCTGTAAGAATTTCAATAGCAATTAGTAAAACAGATCCAGGAGAGTACAGCAGGCAGCACCCTTTGTTACTCCGTGGGAAACTTCACTCTGAATGGATGACTCCGACAGCCAGTGAGAGCGATTCACAGAGGTGGCACACCTGGCTCCAACAGGAAATAGGAATGGCGTAAGTTTCCTCCAGGCAATATTCATCTACCCCCAGTGAAGGGCTTTGCAGATATTCAACAAACAAGGAAAAAAGGGGAAAAAAATTAAATAGAAAAACCATATATGTTACTTTAATACAAACCCCTAAGAGTTTCAAGATATACACTACTACAGCCTGGGGGCTAGGCCTTAATCACTGTCAGTTTTTGTAGGTTCAGCACAGCTCCAGTACAACCATGTCAACCAACAACACAATTTTACCTATGGGGGCACAATCACCTTTTCTATCCAATTTAAGAGGGAATACGATGCCCAGCTTGCACTGGGTTATGTGTTCAGCTATCCCATGCAGGTGCACACAATCCTGCTCTCCTGGCAGCTCACCAGCAGCAGCATGGAGCTGCAGTGTGACCCAAGGGCCACACCACTACCAAATCCCTGGAGCTCCAAGCACAACTCAAAAGGTGTGGCCAAGGTGGGCTTGTATGAGGAAGCTCCATCCTCCACCAAGAACCTCCATGAGAAACCTTGCATATTTCTCCCCCAAAAGGTGTGAGAATTGAGTACACTCTCATCCCCTGTCTTTCCCAGAAACACTGCAGCCAGCACAGGCCATGATGCTGGATTGAAACAGCAAAATCCAGGGGAAAAAAACAAACCCATGGGAAGCTGAGATCTGGTGGTATTTTCATTCACTGGTCTGCAGAGAGATCACTCCTTCCTTTACTGCATTTATTCAGCTCTCTGTTGGTGCTACCCTGGAGAACTTCTCCCTCACTTCTGCAGTAAGGGAATTCACCTGCCCACAGGTTAATCTCCCAGAGCGTTTTGTGCAGGTTTCCTTTTCACAAAATTCAGATTACTTACTAATTTTGACTTTAAAACCCTCTTTCTTCAAAATCTCTTCCTACACCCCTATGAGGTTTTTTTGCATGGTACTCACTTTTTCCTTCTTTTCTATCTCAGTCTTCTATTCTACTTCTTCATTCTCTTCTGTTTTTACACAAACAGTTTTATTCAGCTTTTTAAAACAGTGGGTGAAATTCAAATCACAAGCCCCATCAGACATATAGGGCCAGTGGCAGAAAACACAGTATCTCTAGATCTCGTTCTGGAAGTGATAACCAAATTACACTTAGCAGGTGATTCATATCAAACATGGTAAACCCATGTCTGGAGGCTTCTTTGGTCTTCCTTTCACAGTTCCTTGCCCCAGTGTTTGGTACATTAACTTTCACCCTGTCCCAACCTCACGGTTCAAAATGATTACTGAAGTAGCAAGAATCTCATGAATGTAAATATTTGCTCAGGGTTAAATTACCAAGAGAGAATTTCTGCTCAGAGCCTGCAAGCCCAAAAAGAAAGAATAAAAAGAGGCCAAGAGTTTAAGAAAACTAGACCCCAGTGTTAAATCCCTTCATTATAGTCAGACACCTGCCTGTTTTTCAGAAGTATAAAATAAAGAGGAGAAACCTCCGACATCCAAGTGATATTTAGATGTCACCCTGTCTTTCAAAAAAATACTGGAACTACTGGGTTCTTCAGACTTTTAGAAATTAGATTCTTTAATATGAAGACTGCTATCCTCCAAAAATCTCCATCCAGATGCCATGTAGAGATGTGTATGCTGTTTGCACACACTGTATCCAAATGCTCCATCCCAAGGATAGAGGCTGGGCTTCCAATAACAGGCTGACATCTAACCAGTGTCAGCTTTGTACTCTGTATTAGTGTTTTAGCCATTCACATTAATTAACCAGCTTGCTGAGTACCAGAATCTATCTGTAAAGATACTACACTTTTAGCAGTGATTCTGTACACTTCAGTGGAGATTACTCAAAATGCTTCAAGAGAGAAAAATGGGAAATTGCATGTGCAGTTGATTCATTCAATAGTCCAGCATAAAAATGCTCTCTCCTTGAATATTCATTAAACAAAAGAATTTCTGTGAAGCAGCATCAAGTTAGATGAATAAAGAAGAAATAAAGAACTAGAGCAATCTTTCAAAAGGGGACATTTCAGGATTTTAAAATGCAATTACAGTAAAGTAATTGCTCATGGCCATGCTGAAATGTGCGAGGACCTAAAAAGTTTCAAAGCTCCTCACCTCTCACAGCAATGGTCAGTGGTCTGCTCTGTCCCTGCTAGTACCTTGAAGGTTCTGTCATCCCAAAAGATGCATTTTTACTATGACTGGGAAAAAAAAAAAAATAAACAGATTTGAAGACCATTAATTCTACATTACTCTATTCACTACTCAATGACTGCTTCTGACCCAACCTCAAGAGTGCCCTCTGAACAGCTATCAATACTTCCAGCACATTTAAATGTACTCTAGAGGCCTATGAAATTTTAAAATTTAGAAACAGTTTGCTAGTTTTGCTAGTTTACTAGTTGCCTCTAGTAACTCTGAGCTCTCTATAAAGTCACCAGCATTTAAGACACCAAAGCTGGTAACACTTGACATATTTCTTTGAGACACAAAACACCCTTCTCAGGCTATTGGTGCCCAACACGAGCACAGAGAGAGACCAACAACACCACTTGGGGATGCCGTGTGACAGTGAAGCCAGATTTACTAGGTCCACGATTAACATACATTACATCATTCAAGCACTACCAAGCTCCTCAACAAAGGAGAAAAATCCCATTTTAGCACTCCTGCAACTTTTTTATGCTGATGGTTACCTGTGGAAGAGCTGTTGTTTTTAGAGTCCATAACCACAAAATTAATTATACTAAGAGGGAGAAGAGAAAGACTGAGGGACAAAAGTATTGTGCCCATATCTGAAAGGTTATTCAAACGGCCTGGCTTCACAATAGGAATTTCATCCCTCTTTTAATGGAGGGACTATAGATGAGTTGATGAACTCACTTTGCTGAGCCCCTTAAGGATCCTGCAGGGAGTCTTGTATGCCACGATTGAGATTATGCTATGTCAACAACCTCCACTTCTCAGCCTTCCACCTCAATTCTTCACCTAGCCCTTTCACAGCAGTTGAATCATTGGCTTTCTGTCCCACACAACGGGGGACAGACATTAACCCCAGACAAATAGCAAGAAAAGTGCAACCCAGAAAACAAGGAAGCAGGTAATACCAATAAACTCTTTCACAGAACAACAAAAAAAGCAATGGAAGTCAGTAAAACCAGAAGAAAAGGCAGGGAGAACAGCATTTTGTGAGCTAGTGGTCAGGAACCACAGAGGCAAGCAATGTGTTTTAAATAATGCCACTTAAACTCAACAAGTTAATGCTAAGAAGCCAGACCACAACTGCAGACCTGGGTATTTCTCATAGAAGGACATGGTGACCACTGACAGAAAAATAACAGCCGCACCACCAAGGGAGTGGAGATGAGCATGAGGCTGTCGCTCCAACTAGCATCACCAGCAGGGACACCCTGTACCAGCACATTTTCTCTGCACAGGCTGGCACAGCACTCGCTGGGTACCCAGGTAAAGCAAACACTCAGTATTGTAATATCAGGAACTCCTAACTGCAAGGCAGCACAGATAGAATGAACAGCCACAAACTGTGAAATAAAACCCAAAGACCCATTAAATTTTAAGATGCTGCAAAGTGTAAAATGCAAATCAAGTTATAACAATCCTTGCTTTTAGGACCTGGCTGTGAATGGGAGGAGGGAGAGTAGAGGGAGGGGAAAAAAGTTCTCCTGGAAGCACTTTCCAGTATACCTCACTATTGTTCCACCAACAAAGGCATCTCAAATTTCAACACTCATAACCTCCAAACCAGCCAGAGTTCTGTGCTGTGACTTGACTGCCTCCCAAATGCTCCAGAGAATGCAACAGTGAGCTGCAGACATCTATTTTCAATTTCACATGGATTTTCACCATGGAGGTCTGAGGTCCTGTGCTCAGGGGTGCCAGGCTCAGCTCTCAGCAGGGTGTTCAAAGGGGTTGGCAGAGAACAAAAAAAATGAGAGCCCTGAGAGCTGGTGACAGGCATGCAGCATGGATCAAGAGCTGTCACATCATGGAAAGGACTTCAACGATACTCCCTCCTACTTTCCTCCTCCTCCTCTCTCTCGCTCATATCCAAGTCCATCTTAGCTCAGGTTATGTGATATGCTCTGTTCCCACATCTGAAATATATGAAGTCACATTATTTTTTTACTTAAAAGGAACTTTCAGCTAGTTCAGAGAATTTGAAACAAGAGACATATTTTCAAAAGAGTATCAATATTCATCATTGTGTAAGAATCACAAGTCATTGTCTCTCAAGTGAAACATCGAATTTCACAAATCTGATGCTGCCAATACAAATGGATATTACAGTAGTTATTACTGATTTTATCCACCACTGTTCACTCAACTCAAACGCAATCAATGGCTCAAATGTCTAACACAATATCTGTATCCAGGGAGCTAGAAATAGTAATTACTTAGGTTTTACCAGTCACCTCTTTTAGTTTCAAATTGAGTTTTCAGTAAATGAAAAATTTAAATTTAAAAATTAAAATGTAAATTTCAACAAAACAGCTTGAAGAAGAAAATTAATCTTACTCAAAATCTTACTCAAAAGCATTTCAGAAGTTCATAGCTTCTGTGTGCTATGTGGTAGAAACCAGTGCGCAGTCAGAGGAACTAACTAAAGCATTAATCACATCATTGCTGCATGTATACTCCCTGCCCTTTCAATTCTCACACAGACCCCTTGGTCACACTCACTGACCAAAACAGGACTATTGCTGATCTCCAATAATCTTATCAAGATCCCCAAAAAAAAAACAACCAGACAATCTGGAAAAAAACCCCATGCATCCATAATTATTAAGCTTGGTCAGCAGAACAGACATGCTTCAGTTAGGAAAATTCAGTGGTTTTTAAGCTTATTGACACGTGGGAAGACATAGCTGTTCCCAAATCTTCCTGCAGAAATTAGGTGTACATTTTTCATTGAAAAGATGTAGGAAACAGTTGGACTTTAGATCATACTTCAGAGAGCAGCACTGCCCACACCACTGCACCTCACACAGCTTGAGAACAAAGCTTCCTCAAAACCAAACACATTGAACCTGATCAGGGAACTCAGAGTATAAAACCATTGGAAAACCATGCAACAAAAAACTGCCTTGAAAACAATGCAGTGCAAACAATGCACAACTAAAAAATCATCACCTGGGATTTTGACTTCTCAAGTCTGTCACTCCTGGTGTCACAAGGTTTCAACATCCCACTTCCACTACCACTGATCTAAGGCAGTCTTCCTCATTCTGGATCACGCTACAGAAGCTCATCCCACACAAAAAGCCATGAGGACCATCATCACTATGATTCTACTGCTTTTATTGTTTTGAATGTAATATTCTCTCTTGCACCTCTGATACTCCAAGACCAAATACACTCTGCAGTCCCAACCTTGTCCTACATTATCACCTCAGCCATTGTTAGGAGCTGGGGAGACACCCACAAGAATTGTGTCGGTCAGTATTTCTGTAGCATTAGCACGCTACACTGGACTTCCTTAAGGAATGGGCAACCTAGTATCAACTCCATCTTTCTTCCTGCTTCTGTAGAAGATACCTGCCAGGCCTTAGATCTGCACACTCGGCAAGAGGCAAAGGTCCTCTGGAAAGAGAAAGTCCTGACTCCACTTTCAGCAAAAGTTTTAGACATACATTTAAATGCAGGAAATTGTGGCAAATATGACTGAACAACAGCAATTCCAGCTCCATTCAAGAACGATTCCAGCCAGGACTATGCAAGCAGGGCACATCAGATCAGAGCCATAAGAGCAAGCAAGCTCTACATATTTCCCTTATATTACCACACTCTGAGTCCCCTGACTCTGAAAACAGGACTAAAGCTCACTGGTTGATGCTCTTCAGTAAGATGCACCACACTCAAGGAAATCACAAACACACACATACAGAGGGACACATATTGCACCAATCTAAAAGCAACTGACATTGCAATTACATACTGCTTGTATTGCAATTTACAAGCAACTGACATGAGAGCCCTGACTCTTTCACTAACAGAGCAGGAGGCTGCTAGCATGGGCATTTCACATAGCAGGCTCCAACCCATGTGGGAGGACCAGCCTCTAAAAATTAATGTACTGAAGATTGGTACACAAAGTTCAGGAGGTTCCAGAAGTCAGATTGCCTGAATATCTCTGGATCCAGGGCAGGTGGGGAACTTCAGCAGCTCTGAAACTCGCCATCACCTTTCCTAGGTTGACCCAGCTTTTGTAGGTAAAAACAGGACAGAAAACTTCCACTTTTTAAAAATAAGAATTTATTTCTTTAAAAGGAGTTCCTTCAAACTCAATTTCATTTTTATAATTTTTCTTTAGCATTATTAAGGTAAGAACACTTACAACATAACAAACTGGGTCACAAATGAGCTAAATCAGGAACAACCCAGCTTGATTATTCCAAGGGATATCATAAACACAGCTCTGCTAGATGGAGAATGAACTCTAAAACATCCTCCTAGCATTGTGAAAAACAGCTTTCTATGAAAGACAAACTTCTTCTAAAGAATGCAAGAATCCTTTTATCAATGTATTGGTCACCATACATAATCCCTTTCCATTCCGCATGCTTCTCAACAAAACCAATTCTGGTCATTAACAATTGCCAATAGTCTCTCCCATTCCTTGGTGCTGCTATGTATCAGGCACTGCAAGATTCTTTTATGTTGCAGAGCTGTTTTCCTTTGTGTTAAAATTCCCTAAAGCTTGCAATGGAAAGTAGAGTATATCCCTTTAACATAGTTACACCACTCTTAATATTTGGAATGGAAAATGTGACATAGGTACTGAGGTTTAAAAAACAGCTACGATTAATGTGGCCAGTTTTCTAAACATAAATCTCTTCAGGGTTTTTTGGGCTTTTCGCCCCCTTCCTTCCTTGTTTCTGTTTTTTGGGGTTTTTTTGTTTGGTTGGTTGGTTGGTTTTTTTCCACGAGAATCCTGGTTTTACAGAGACAGCCACCTAAACATAACAGATCATTATGGTTCAGAAATTTCCAATTTGCAACTGGAAATGGTTTATGTTTAGAGTACTAACAGTTCCAAAAGGTATTTAAAAAGGAGAGAAGGAAAAAAACCTCAGCATTTCATAAGTGCCTAAATATGGATTGGCAGGAAATAAATTTAATCTCTACAGTTAATAGCAGTCTTAATGAAATTAATGTTTAACAGAACTGATTTTGTGTGGTTTTAGGAGAACTAAAAATATATTTACACAACTCAGTGCTGCATTTACTCAAACATGGATTCCCTGGCCATTGTGAGCCGCACAGGGACGCGGGGTCCGCGGCGTGTGTGCGGGGGCAGCTCGGGGTGAGCCCGCAGCTGGCGCTTGCGAGGCCGCGGGCAGCGCAGCCAGCGCCGCTGCGGGTCCAGCCTGGGGAGGGCGGGCCGGCCCCCCGGGCGATGGGTCTGCATCAGAACCGCGCCAGCCGCTCGCGGGGGCAGGGAACGAAAAGAAAAAATCAATTAAAGAAAGAAAGTTAGTTGAAGGCGCCCCCGAGTCCGTGCGAGCTGTTCCGCTGGGCCCCGGCCTCCCCGCGGCGGAGCGGCCCGACCCCAAGCTCCCCGCCGAGGGCGCGGGCGGAGCGGGGCCCTGGCGCCAGCAGAGCCGGCGGGACCGCGCCCGCCCGCCAGCCGGCGAGGGGAGGGCAGGGGAAGGAGGCGGAGGCGGCGGCGGCGGGCCCCCACACCTGGAGCGGGGCCGGCCCGGGAACCAGCCTCCCCGCCCGCGCCGCAGAGACCCCGCGGCCCGCCGAGACCACGGCGCCGCCTCGCTCCCGGCCCGGCTCCCCGCGGCCGCCGCAGCCTCCACCGAGAACACGGCGGGCCAGCGCGAGGCTCCCTCGGAATCGCGGCCGGGGCGCGGGGAGCTGGGCGTAGCCTTACCCTCCGGCTCCATCTGCTCCCGCCGCCGCGCTCCGCCGCTCCCCGAGCCGCTGCGCGCTGAGCTGGGCCGGGCGGTTACAAAGGCGGCCGCCGGGCGAGGGGGGTGGGTTTCCTCTCCCTCCCACTGCAGCTGCATCGCGCCATGAGGCGCCGCTAGCAGGACGCGGCGCCCCTGAAGGCGGCGGAGGCGGGATGCCCCCGCGCCCCCGCCCCGGCCCGGCCCAAGTGGCAACGGGACACGCCGGAGGGGCCGCCCCGGCTGCCAGGGGACCAGGTGCTGCGCCCGGCCCGGGGGCAGCGGCGGGGAAAGGGCGCACCCGCCGGGGCTGGCCCCTCCCTAGGGCCGGGAGCGGGGGCCAAGGGGAGGGGGGAAAACACCCTTTCCTGCCCCCTTCCCGCCCGACCCTGGGGAAGCAACGCCTGCCGCTTGCGTGGCCCCTTGCAAGGAGCTCCCCCTATGCCAGACCCGTGCTGGGCTAACCGGAGGCATCCCACTCCCCCCTGAGTGAACCGGTGGGCTCCGGGATGCAGCGGCAGGGAGCAAGAGGCCCTCAAGCTCCTCATCATTCGCATGCCACAGGGGTGTTTATGGGCCCCTTAGTGGACTAACCCAGGGCGAAGCTCAAAATCACGTCACAAGGATTAGAAAGGGAAACCTAAGGTCTACAGGCTCTACACCGGCTATTGCCCTTGGAGCCAAAAGCTTCTCGGTGCAGCTGCTGGGGGCGGCTGTGGGACACATGCCGAGGCCCAGGAGAGACCCCGGGCTGTTCGTGGCTTCTCTGGCTGACCTGTTATTCCATGTACGCATCAGAGAGCAATTCAGATACTAATTCTGTCTGAGGGAACAAAACCCTGCCAGCCTCTTCCCAGCTCCTAGAACCACTCCAAAAAACAAGAGCTTCTTAAATAGTCAGACCCGAAAGCCCACCTGACACACTACTCTGTGCCTGGACAGGGAGTAGGATGCTGTAAGTAGGAGGGATTGCAGCAGAGTTGGAGGGCGATGCTCTCTTTTGTAGCCTGTCACCCTGGTGAAGTGCTCCTTCCACAGAGGTATACCCCTGCTTCTTCAGGTGAGGCACATATTTAAAGGAGAGCTTTCTGAGATTTCCCAGCTTCTCATCAGAAGGAGTAAATAATACAGAGAAAAACAAAAGTACCCATCAAGCAGTCTATCTCTGAAAACAAAAGACATGAAAAATGGTCTTCACAAAGGCATTTACCTTCAGGAAAAAAATAGCAAAACAAGAAAATGAAAAGTTATCTGTGTTGGGCTTCAGTCTATTTTTTATTACCCAGTAGTTCGTCATTGCTCTTTACCTTCCCCTGAAATAGCCAATGTTGATACAGGCATTAGTGTGGAAATATACTGTCGAGCACTTCAATAGTGTGGTGGAATGGAAACACAGTTTTGCAGTGACATTCCCAAAAATAATTTCCGTGGACTAATCATTCCAGAACAAAAGTAGCTGTTCTAGATCAACTCTATGAATAGGGTCTAGATAAATCAGAGTAAGAAAGCAGATTCATCAGTGATGAACCAATCTGGATTTTTGTCACTTTGAAAATCCAACCTGTTATTTTCCAAATCCTACCTTAAAGCATTAATATACATACCCAAATTTAATACACAACGAATTATTTCAGAAATATATTACTGTAAAAATGGATATGGCTCTCTTAGATTAGTCCTGTCCTTTAGGTCAGTGAGGTGGGTCTTCTCTATAGCATTTTCACCAGAACAGAGCCAAGCTGGCCAGTCATTGCTGCATGGTTATCAGGTATAATGGATATACAGCAGCAGAAACAAGCTTACAAATTGTTGGAAATTTCCCAGGTTCTTTGCTCTCATGGAAGCAAGGTCCATGCTATAAAGTGTGAAGCTGAGACAAGCTTTATTTTAAGCATTTAAACTTGTTAGATATAGCACCAGAACACCAAATAACCAGCATCCCTTAAAATTACCTATTTATATCCTGTCCAATTCTTTCCCCACCCTAGCCAGCGTTTTGATTTGTTTTTTTCTCGAGAATTGGACTATTTTTCATTTTAGGCACTCAGTATCTACAGTCTGGGTTATCTGCAGCATTTGTTTCTCTGACCAGAATCAGTTAAGTTATTCTGCAGTAAATCGTATAGTCTCAGAGAGAAGTTTCAGCAGATAAGTAATAAAGAAGGGCTCTGTTTTGCAGCTCTGCTAGGGATTGGAAGGAATAAAAGCTAAGAAAAAGGTGGTCTGACACTGCCAGAAAAAGAGCAAAACAGAGCAGATTTAGGAAGACAAAAGAAATTGCTGGGACACCTCCCCTGAATCTGGAACTTTCGTCTCACCTGAATTGAAAGGCATGCAATCCTTTAAAACTGTGAGGAGCAAAATGTTCCTGGGATCATTTACAGCACAGTTTGTAACTGTGACTCTTGAGTAACAAGCATGGGATGCCACCTTTTGCTGAGTTGCTGGCAGTAGATATATATTCAGCTCTATAAAGCCCTTTTCTTCTAACCTATCTCAGTTAGGTTAGAAGTTCTTACGTGAGCTGTTTCCCTTCATGTCTTATGAAGGAAGTCATAATAGAAACAAGTCTGCCTTGTCAACATTTCTGTCATTTCTGCCATTCACAGCGTTAGTCTCAAAGAAGTTGAAGATTCTCTTAAATAGATTAGAAACTGGTTGGAAACCTCCTGCAGTGACCTGGACCTTGCTGAGGACCTGAAGGTCTTTGTTTTATTAAATTTTAGCAGTGAATTCTACTTTGGGCCCAGTACAATGGGCTTAAAGCTTCTTTAAGCTTTGAAGCACTGGGCATGTCATTGAATATGGTCCTTATCTTGGGCCGGTTTTAATTGTTTTCAATCCCTTGGTATCTAATGCACATGTGTGCAAGGGTAAGAGTAAAGGGCCAATAAACGCAGTGTGAGCAGTTAGCAAAGTTCATACAGATATTCTTTGTCTCCAAAAAATAAAAAATTTGCCTGTCATATTGCATTAAAATTCTGTTACAAGATGAGCTGTCTCAATATAAAGTAAATCTTCTTCATGATAGTCTTTGCAGTTCAATGAGGATTACCACTGCATGTCCAGGAAAGATAGATTTAATGGGGGAAAGAATAACCTCTTCTAGATTTAAAAGGACATTGGAGCCAAGGCATTGCAAATACATGGGGTTTTTCTGCCGCACTTTTCCTGTAGGAGATGCATGTTGTGTTTTGTTCCGGATCACATAATCCTTGGGGTGACCTTCATGTGCTTTTGCACATGACACTCTACAGCAAACACAGAGTTCCTTTGTGCACAGAGTCCTTATTTATAAATCTTGGAATTTTGATTGGAGTTTCTTCTCTTTCTGAAAAGACTATTTTTCATGTGAAAATTAAGATTTGAAGATTACTGTGACATCTTTTGAGTATTTGTGCAATCTCATTCTCATGAATTTGAGGCTGGGCCTTTGCACTTGCAGATAAAGCAGAACTGATTTATTTCTCATTTACAAGACTAAACCAGAAAATGCAATAAAATCAAATAAATTTTATGGGAGCACTGAAACTTATTCTGTTGCTTTTAAATTTGAAAAAAAAAGTTTGAAAGAAATTATTGATCAAAGCTAGTTTTCAAGAGAAAATTTATTTAAGCCAAAACTCTACTGTGGTAGGGTTTGGGTTTTGTTTTAATGATATCTTAGGCAATAGCAAGTCTATTCCTTATTCACCAACCCCTCTTACCACAAGAAGCCAAGAATCCAGAAGAAAAAAACCCATAGAACAATATACAGAAATAAGGAACTGCAGATAAAAGTAAAGCAGCCCTCCATTTGGGACACAGGTCCTGTGGCAGCTTTTAAACTCTGACATGAGATTTTTATAGCAGAGTGGAATAGTATTTTAGCTGCACATCATGAAGTAATTGAACATAAATATTTACTGGGGCTTGAATGTTAATTTTTCTTAGCAATGAGCATTTCCAATCCTGGACTTTCTAATATCACTAGTATTCTTTATACACTGACTTCACAGTTTGGTTTTTTTTTTCATTTAAATTGATTCAGATATTTCTAAGCTAATACACCTCCGAGTTATTATTTGGGCTCTCTGAAAGCAGAATTAGGTTCATACAACAGGTAATGAATGATCAGTGCACCACCTGTTTTAGGAGCCTGATCTTCACAACTGAAAATGTCCTCTATGTCCAAGGAGGGCACAAGAGCCATTCTTCACCTTTTCAATGCTGGGCTGGGGAAAACAGTAATCCTGTTGCCATTGCTTGACAAAAAAACAATGAGCTACAATACAAGAGTGGTGGATTCATTCACTTCTGTCTCTGGGGTATAAAATGAGGGTGGATCATTAGGGGACTCATAATATGCTGACCAGAAAGACTACACTTGATGTGTGACTGTCCTCACCGGAGAGGATGATGAGGATGAGGAAGTGTTGCTGACCACTAGCTAACAGCCAATATGTGTGACAGATACCAGAATCCTCACCTGTTCAGTCGGTGTCTTTCCGTTTATTGGATGTTACCAGAATACCAGGGCTGAACTCATGACAGAGCACAGTAGCATTATAGAAACTTCTGTGTATAGATTAGGTTCTGTTTACTGTGGGTTTGCATTATATTTTGGATTACTTAAAGCTGTAGACTTGTATGCTTGTGCATACAAGCATTGTCAGATGTGCACATTAATTTGCAGCAGTGGGGGTGAACTCAGTGACCCAGAAGATTCTTTCAGGTCCATGCTCATAATTTATTCTTGTATCACATTATAAAGTAAATGAGGAGCTATAGCTTGTCACCATTCAATTGAACACTTTTAAACAACACTGACTTTTGTGTTACCTTCAAAAACAAGATGTGCTTTAAGAATTGAATCATGCATCAAGGGTGATGGGTTTCACAGTCAATGACTTTCAGGAACACAAATCTCATTATTCAAAAGGAAAAAGCACAGAGGTACGTAACTGCTTTTAACAATGAGCAAATTAGAGTTAAGCCCTTTCAGAAATTAAATAATCTAAAGGGCATTGCAGATTTTGCCCAAGATTTTCAGCACCCTGAAATCAGCCAAACTGAGGTTCTGTCAGATTGCTGCTTTGATTAGAAAGGTAGTAAAACTGGACTCTCTGTCAAACAGGAGAGGTAAATACTCTTTTTTCCTGAGCACCACTAGATTAGAAATTTACTCCAGAAATGTTGATTTCTAATACATGCCATAGTGGTCTGGCAGACATAAGGTATAGCTTTTAAACAGAAAGAGGGAATTTCAGCACTTGATTTTTGTCACCCTAGTCACTGTTAATCTGGGTTCAGAAACAAACAGTGACTCATTTTGAATTCTGATAAAAGAGTTCTCATCTCTTTTTTTTGTTACTCTATTCATCAATTATGGAATCACTCCATTACTGAAGGGTGACCCAGCAAATTAGCTGAAGCCAAAATATTTAGTAAAACTTAACTCTAAAAAAAAAAAAAAAACAAAGCAAAATGGTTAGTACTATATTTCTGTAATCTATTATTAAATTATCCAGAATACAGATGTATGCTTTCTGAAAACAGATTCTCTATGACTCTTCATGAAACTACGCAAAGGTCCTCATAAAGTTTCACACCAGCCATCATCTATTGCTCTTCTCACAGATGTGGCTGGTCTATGTGTTACCAGGATCTTGGTGATTTCAATAGTGTCATGAGCTATTCAAGCATCCCAGGGTGATCACCACATTCCTGCCCAGCCTGGGCTAGGCTTTGCAGAGTCATAAAGCAGAGGCGGAGGGAAAGGTCTACATACAGCTCCTGCCCTGCAATGACATGCCTGTTTTCTGTCACATGGGAGATATAAATTATATAAATTATATAAAGCCTGAACTTCCTTGAAAGTTACAATCTGTGGATTTTTAGCCAAAGCACTTTTATTTCTAGATATTTATCTCCCAAAATATATACTAGATTTAGTTTTTACCTTGTGTAGACATTTTGGATATACTTAATAAGCAGGAGATGTTAGACTGTTTGTCTTCATACCTATATTTTCTTAGCTGTCACTATGATGAGCCAAGGCAGGCTTTAAGTAGTGTGGTCTTCACTAGCAATCCATTTGTGAGGCTTAAATACCTTTCCACCAGCAGCAATTTTCCACCATATTACTTCACTCACAAGTAAAAAAATACAATTGGAGATGAACTGAAGATCCAAGAGTGGAGTTTCTGGTGGAGTTCCTTCAAATCTCTGAGAGAAATCAAATCTTACCAGGAGTGCTATTAGCCTTTAATTGTTGGTTAAATAATAGAATTATTTGCTACTTTTCATGTAGCAGGTTTGTCTGCTAGTGAGAAATTACACCAATTTTCGCAGCTATGCCACTGGGACTTATTGTAGTTTCCACATCAGTTCTTGGCAGCAAAACTGCCTAAACTAATGAAACTAGGCGTGTATGCAGTGTGTATGTGGCCACGCTATTCATTACATAATGAGATTCTTGATTGCTTTCAATAATTTTAGCTTTGTTCCTCTCTGTACAATAGGATGATGTCTGCTGCAGGACCCTCAGCATTGCCTGCCTGGTTTCTTACCTTTCACAAAGTCCCCCTGCAAGCTGGCAACGCCAGTGAGTGGTGAGCTATGTGGAAGTGCTCACTTATAGGTAGCCACATCTCCCAGCCTGGCCTCTGGCTGCTGGACTCAGCTGGGTCAAACCTTGGCCATGCTGATTGAAGCAGTGGTCTCAGACTTGGGGTTATGGACGGGCAAAGTGGAAGGTGCAGACCAAACTCTCAGTGGTTGCCAACCACTCTGTCAAACCTGTGACCTAACACAGCTGAAGACAGCTTTTGCTGCCCCAACCCATTTCTGCTAGGCACTGAAATTAACAAGCAGTTAATTTGTGCAGTGTTCTATGCCCAACGGATCCTGCACAAGCCCAGAACAGTTATGTGAGACACGGACAAATGGTGAATACTCAGGAAGTGAACTGGTTTACCAGAGCAATAAAAATAAAAATTAAAAACAAAACAAAACAAAACAAAAGAAACCCACCAAAACAAAAACTTCTTCACAATTGTGGTTCCATTTATTGTCTCTCATGTGACTCAGGGTAATCACCTGCAGCACTGGTATCCATCCATAAAGCTTCATACCCCTGAGCTGCCAAGCCAGTGACTCGCTCACAGTGCAAGCAATATATCTGAGGTGAGCTGTACAAAACCACAGGTAACCATGGCAAACCTGAACAAAAGGGAGAAGGGCAGGGGTGAAGGGGAGAATTCATGAGACAAAAGTCAAATCTCTTAGTGTAGAAGTGTGACCAGCTTTGATCTGCTCTCAGCTCCCATTTTCCTTGAAGAAGCAGAGGGTCCTGTGAATTGACGAGTCCTGCTGGCTGGTGCTGCCTGGCCCTGCCTGGCTCTCTCTGGACCTGTCTGGCTCTGTCAGGCCCCGCCGGGCCCTGTCTGGCTCTCTCTGTCTCTCTCTGGTGCTGTCTGGCACTGCCATCTCGTGTTCTTTGCCAGAACTGCTTCCTGATTCCACACAGCTGCCAATAATTATATTTTGCATGTTCAGGCATAAGGGCCACATCCCTTTTATGTTTCTTACTAATCTTCAATTCCCACCACGGATTCTCCTCCCTTCATGTAGAACACAGTCAATGTTATTTCTCCAAGCTGACTTCCAAAGGGAGTTGCTCTGGACATTCAGCAACTGGGTAATAATGTGTACTGGTGAGAGCTGGTAGCTAGGGAATTCTGTCCACTTGGAGAAAAACAAAACCACAAGGAACTTACTTTTACAAACTGAATCTTATTTTTGAGACTTGTTACTAAACAACCTCTTGATTACCAGCTAAAAAGAATTAATGCTTTTCCCATCTTAATAAGGCAGGGTAATTTTAGGATACTCCTTAGAGCCAGGTAAGATCACATGATAAAACCTCCCTCCAACACTGTGCATGGCATGTCAGCACTGCTTCCTGGTGGAGACAGCTGACTGCTAAACAGGAGAGAGGTTTCTGCACCAGCTCCAGGGCTCTGGATACATGGCTCAATGAAGGTTTTTTGTTCATCTGGTAACAGAAGGAAGCTGATGATTCACTGCTGGATCAAGTATTTCATTCTTTATCCCTTGATAAAGCTTTGAGGTGCATTCATTTGAATTCCAGGGTAGAAGCCACAGAGGAAAAAAAGCTAAGCAACATTTGAGATTGGTAGAAGCTGCCTGAATGTTTAGTCAACATAATTAGAAATAACTGTCATAGTTAGTACCAGTCTCACCGCCTGAAATTAAAGGGAAATTGTTTGTTATTACAGAACTGCCAAATTGAGTTTTTTCGCTAAATGTGAGTTAGCATGCGTCTGAATGCTGAGACAATGTTAAACTGAAAACTTCTGTGTAAAAAATAGGGAGTAAGGTTTTGTGGAGAAGATATAAAAGAAATTACGTCAAGCAATATGAAGAAGCATATAGTTAAATGAATTGTTTCTTATTCTCTCCTTAAAAATGAAGGATTGTAATTCCTCAAATAGATTACTGTTTGAAAAGCAGAAATGATCAGTTTCAAAAAAAACCTTAAATGCTATTGAGAATGGATCATGTGATTGCTAGTGAGAATTTATTTTTACAAGTTTCACTCTTTTAACATTTTTTCTTCCTCTTATGATTGCTTTAAAACTATATACTAAATCATCAGCATGGAAGTTTCTCCTGCCTGTTAAGCCTGCTACAGTATTTTAGCCTAGCACATTCAGAGCCCAAATGTCCACCTGCTGACATTTCTTTTAAAAGTAACATCAGAGATGCTTCAAATACATAAAATTGTTCAAAATTCTTGCAATGTAAAGATAGTCACAAGGGTAGATATTTGGCTATATACAGTGTACTTCTAATATGACACGATTCAGTCAAAAGCCACAGTATTTGGGAGTTCTACCCTGAAAGTAATTTTCAGCTCAGTTAAATTCTTATTCTCATGAGGCTGATGGGAGGTCTGGACATGCACTACTAACTCACTTCAGCCTGCCTTAAACTCACCTCATTTACATCTAGCTAACTCAAGCTTTGCTCATGTATGTAACTTTCAACTGCAAGCAACACATTACACACATTGTCCTGGTTAGATATCAGTATAGATTTGATCTAAATTTTAAAATTTTTCTCAGGTTTTCTCCAACACAGTCACAAAACTCAGCTTTCATTACACTGCTCCCACTCAGTATATTACCTTTGCTTCAGAAATACTCTAGAATCAGATCCAGCTTGTTAGTTGGCTTTCTTGGGCTTTTTGAGTTTTTTAAACAGTTGCTGGACCTAGGGCATTTTACAACCCTTTCACTTGATAACTATCAAACCTGATGGCTTAGTTCAGGAGCAGTGTGTCCCAAAGTGACAGGGCTGGGTAAGGTAAGGGGCAGATCAGCTCTCAGGTTACCTCTGAGATACCAGTAAGAATAAGAAAAAACATCCCCTCCTCAGCTGTGATTACTTCCTTCTTGGGGAAACTTGCATTTGCACTGGGAAGCAGTATCCTCCCCTCCTTTCCTGGGAAAGGACAGATGAAGCTATCTTTTGAGTGGTTTGAATGATTTTTCCAACAATGACTAATGAATGTTTGCTTGAAACTTTGATAAACATTCAAAATAACACTCAAAAATAACAACACACTCAGAATAATCACATTAACTAGCACTTTGCTAAATTATGAGCTCCCAGAGGTGATCTTTTTTGTTTTTAATTGTTTCTTCAAAGTTCTTGGATGCAAAAACCCCTTTTCCTGATCCTGTAGGTCCATCTACTATATCAGCCTTTAAAAATCACAAGAATGTGAATATATTTTTTAAACTCTAACTACTGTAATTATTTGTCTAGCCGAATTTTCCCACGTTATCTAGGTGGATCTCCAAAAAGCACCTCAGTCTTAATCTTCATCCCATGAAACCAGGTACCTGGGAACTTCCACGTCTCTGATCTTTAGGCATCTCGGTACATCAAGAAATCTGCCCTGTTCCTCTTTTGGGAAGCGAGCAACTTGTTTTCAAGCCTCACTTGCAAGAAACAAAGAATCACTGCTGGATTACTGTCTCCACAGCAAGCAGGAGTGTGACATTTGCTGGCAGATTCCTCTCCCAGAGACTTAACTCCAGCCACATCTGCAGCTGGAATGCTGAACCCACCCTCCATCTCTGCAGAGGCAACTTTTCCCCCAGGGCTTAGGGAGGGGATTTTTCTACACAGAAGAGAGTAAAAAAAATGAATGTTTTCATAAATAGCCATTCACTAGACAACTTTTTAATGTAAATACTCTCCTTTGACAGTTTTCTCATTTTCTTTCTTACTAAAGCATTCTTGAATCCTGTTTTACTGTTTCACAGGTCTGCTCTCACATGCATGCAGATGGATTTACATGTTTCTTCTGCAGATTATCCTGCAGGTAAAGCTCCTCTTATAGAAAATGCAGACCTCTACAATCAGGGCAAGTGTTCCAGCACACATGCTCTGCTAGTTCATCGCGTACCACTGAACAAGTGTTTTCAATGCCCAAGGAAAAACTTGCATCTTGCGCTCCAGCTATAATTTATGTTGATGAGCTGGTGTCATGCAGCTGACTGCTACCAGATAGAGAAACAACCAGCAGAATGGTTCTGAGAATCCTACCTGGGGGCACAAGAGTTGTTAAACTAGAGTATAAAACTATATTGAATGTTTCTAGGGGACAACATGAAGTCACTGCTCCAAGAATATCTTTGTATTGATGGGGCAAACCTCAGCCTTGCCTTCAGAATTTTGGCATTCTCTTTCAGGGGCTTTTTGTGAGTTTGTTTGCTAAGTCTACTGGACAAACATCAACTTAATGGATTTTCACTGAATCCCTGACTGGTTGGATGGGACTTTAAAGACCATCTTGTTTCTCCCCCTGCCATGAGCAGGGACATCTCCCACAAGATCAGGGTGCTCAGGGAACACTGCCAAGCCAGGAAATACTTCCAGGGAAGTGTTCAGAGCCAGGCTGGATGGGGCCCTAACAGTACATGAGTATTTTGGAGAGTATATGAGAAATTAAGATGCAATTTCAGGATGAATTGCCAACACTGATACCATAGTTCTACCCTTAGTTTCCCTGTACAAGTGTTTGCAAGGGTGTTCAGTGACACACATTAAACCAGTCGGATCCAGGCCAAAACTAGCCCATGAAGATGCCACGGAATAGGAGAGGATGGTGTTTCCTGAACGTGAGCACAAATGATTAATTTTCTAGTTCTGCGGAAAACTTGATGTGACGTATTCAGTTTCTTTCAGATAAAAATTAGTATTTATTTGGCTCCTGGCTGAAAATCCCCTCAGCCAACTACTTAAACCAGCACCTTCTTAAACCACAAAACCAACAGGCAGAACACACAATTCTTTTTGTCTTTTATTGCTCCTGCCAATGTGACTACCTTTACGCAGGCACATTGCTTTCCTAGATTAAAAACTGTTTTATTAATCTGGAAGCAGTGTTTTGACCTCCACTCCTCTTCCTAAGGTTATCCAATTAACATAGTTATCATTTTAAGAAGCATAACTTTTTTGTTTTTCAGGTCTGTGTAAAGGTTACTTGGCAAGAATACATGCACAGGACGTTAAATGGAGACCAACCCACCACTAAAAGGTAATGCACATGGAACATAATACAGTACTTTGACATAATTTCAAATAAATACCCACATACAAATGTAGTAATTTTAAATGCAACAATATTTCTTATGAATCAATAGTGTAACAGAAGATGGAAATATAAGTCCCCACATCTAGGAATAATTTTGCTTTTTCCAGCAAACAGAAATCTTCTCTGCACTTTCAATATTAATTCAATTTGTACTTTTTTTGAGAAGTGGGAGGGCTCCCCTCCAGCAAGTACCAATTAAATCATTCACATGAGCCTCACCAAGCCATTGAGAACCTGGCATGGCTTGTTGATGAGCTTCTCTCTTTCTGTTTGCTGAAATCACAATTAGATACAACATGCAAGGGAGATCCCAATGTGCTGTGGTTCACATATGCACACAAGTGCTGTGGCTCCTGCCCCCACCACCGCCCACAAGTGAGCAACATTCCTGACACATTCCCAGACTGATACCATAAATGTGGCCATATACTGCTCATCTGCTCAAGATGAGTCCATCTGGCTCCCAAAGTGTAGTCATGTTTGTTCAGGTTTGTGGTTTTGATTTTTTCCCGTCTATACCCCAAATTTGCAAGGATTTGCATGATGAAATATCATTGACTAACAGAATTTTTTACAATGCCTTGAATATATAAACTCTATAATAAGCCTACCATTAAAAATGTGCGAAATGGGAGTTCACTTTGCACTTATTGCTCCACATCTTTAACAAATTCCAAACCAGCCATTCCATTCCTCCTAAGTGACAGGACTTAACCTACGCTACTCTAAGAGTCTCCTTTCAAATTATCAAAGGCACTACTGGCAATAATGAGTGACAGAAAGGCGCTGACAGATAACACCCTATCACTGACCACTTTAGAATTTTTCTTTCTAAATGTACCATAATTTGGCACAATAAAATGAAAAAGTAACAAAACAATTCCAATTTGGAATTTAACTGGTATAGTTGTATAAAATTCTGTTAATCGATAATACTTCAACTTCCTAAAACCCAGGAATTCTGGAATTTATATGTAATACTACTTATTTAATATTTTTCAAGTGCCTATTACTGTTTTAACCAGAGCAAAGTCAAGTTTTCTTCTTGTTACATTGAACTATTCCTAAGAATAATAATACAATATGAAAAAAACCCCAGAATTGGAATACCCTGGATTTCTTAATTAACATGGCAGTTAAAAAAATCAGTAATTTAAACATACAAAGCATAACATTTTAATAAAAAAAAAGATGCTGAAGCACAGCACATAGTTCAGCAGAGCTCCTGCTTTTTGTTGAAACTCTTTTCTAATCACAATCTAGAGCCCCCCCCCCAAATCTCTGCCACATGCTGATATATAATTCATAAGTCACAAGTTTCAAATTGGAGAGAGACTATGAGCACAAACCACTGCATTTATATAAACCTTCTACATAAGGAATTAAAGAAGCTAAAGAAAAATATCAAAAGTGCACAGGTTTAACAATCAGGTAAAAAATGAGCATCTGCAATGAAGTAAATTCCCCCATCCAAGATTTCTAGGACAGCACAGACTAATATGGTGAGGATTACATTTGAAGTAGGTTTCTTCAGCACTTGTAAGGTTTCTTACTGCAGCAGCATTTATAGGTAAAGCTTGTTTGTTTTATAGCTTCAGGCAGAAAGGGAAGGTTTCAGGTAGTATATAGGAAAAGGTGTTTTCAAAAGTTAGGATCAGGTCAGTGGTTTCCATTCTGTGTGCAATGGGCCACCACTCTGAACCAGAGTGAGGAGGGCTAAGAAATGTGTTGCACTGTTGGAAAGGCCTTCTCCAGGGACTACTCTACAGCTGAAAAATGGAAAAATAAAATAGCATTAGGAAAAAAAAAATCAGTGTTTATTTCTCAATCAACTGAAAACGTAACCCCATCCATGTGCTGCACAGGCAGGTTAGTTGGCTGAGGGTCTGTTATCTGGCTAGGGGAACAGCAGCCACTCCAGCTCGCAGATGCCTTTCCAGTGGGTGAACAAGGCTTTGTGGGGTCAGCCTGGAAGCAACAGCTTTGCAGAAAGAAGGATTCTTACAAGTACTGAATACAGCTTTGCTATTCGAGCATAAGTTAAAAGCAGTGAGTGTGCAAGAAATGTTTTCAGTGAAGCTTTAGGTTCTCCAGAAACATGCAGGTCAGAATATCATGCAGGCCTATGCAGAGAATCATTCAGAAGAGCCTGCTTGCAGAGGTAGGTGATGGCTTAAGGAATTTTCCATGCTTTACCCCAACCCATTGAGACTAATATGAAAGACTTACAGTAAATGAACATCTCAAGAAATTGTTAATCAAGAATTAAAAGACTCAGTCTTAAATATTACCTAGAAATACAAACGGTAGGATCAAATCACTTTACACCATTCCTCAGTTCTTTTTCTGACAGGATAAACCATAACAGTGATAGACTTAAACAGCAGGCTGGCTGTTAAGGTTTTTTAAATATTTGCAGAAATGACTGAAGATGGAAATGATCACTAAGGCTATTGGGCTAATAGCAAAACTGCTCACACTTGGAACTGACAGAAGGAGCCAAGCCTGAAAGCAATAGTCACTGTCTGGTAACACTAGAATTGTTACAGAAAATTCCAACTAATTCAAAGAAAAAACTAACAATGCATTCAATTAGTTTCTCCAGTTTACCTTTTTGCCATCAGTATTTTGCAAAAGTACTGTCACTAGAGACATGGAAGCAGTGAAAACTGTGTTAAAGCTCCCTACTATGGTGGAAGCAGAATTGTAACTGAGTCTATTAGAGCAGAGAAAGTTAGCATTCAAAAGCCTGCTTTCATGATGTATTAAATTGTACTTAATGTAGGAGTGAGAAGAATAAAGGCCTTTTGGAAGATTGTGCAGCAAAGAGAAAAGCAGGATTGAAAATTATAAAAGGTATCTCTTCTAAAATATCAAGCCTGCTATTTAGCGATATTAAAGCTCAAATTCAGGAGAATTCAGTATTTTCTAAAAGAAGTAGTAACAGACACACAGGGCCTAGTTTCTAAAACCAGAACTGAAATTTCTTTAAGCCCCAAGCAGTCATGTTTTAGAAATGTATTAGAATTTAATCACTTGAGGTTTTTTGATTCTTCTCAAGATCATTAGACGAAATTCTGGCTCTGGGCTGCAGTATTTCCATGGTTCCCAGCTTTGAAGCAAAGTTACATTTGTTTAAAATCTCACTGTAGTAATTTAGATTTTCCCCCAACATGCCTAAAAATATCTGGGAAGCCAAAATTTCCCATGGTTTCTCCTCAGTGGGAAAACCAGCCATGCTCTTATTAGCTTCTGTTAGCATTGTGTGTGCATGGGCAGCACACGGAGCAAGCTGGGAGCAAGGACAGGGACAGGCAGGGGAGCACAAGCACAGCACAGGGTTAGAATGGCTTTGGGAATCATGCACTCACCAGCACAGGCTCACATTTCTTTTAGTAACACTACGGGCATACAAAAGTATTTGAAAGAGTACAAAATGAACAGGGCTTTACATTAAAATAAAGTCTGAGGCTAGGCACTTCAAACTCCGGGTTAAACAAAGAACTGTGCCTTTCTGTGCTCCACAAATTTTCCACAATTTTAGAAGCAACATTTTCAATCTTTTTCTGTTATGTAGGCACCAATTAGAAAGTACACTTCTATACTGTCAAACTTATTGTAATTAAGTGGGTAGAAAGGCCCCTTAAAAGTTCAGTATCAGACAAAGGTTTATTCATTTTTAAAGATTAATATGTGCACTAAGCTACTTCATAAATCACTATTAGCAGGATGATCTGGATCAATTTCCTGTGCCTCTAATGTAGAGCCCTGTGAAACACATGGCTTGCATATGGAATGCAGTGTCTTCCATGTACTTAAAAAAATGATCAGGGCTCTGAAATGCTACCTATTTATGTTAATACTGAGAGCTGAGAAAAACTGTTTGTGACCAACAATGCTAGACCATAGTCACATTAATTCTACACATACATATTGTGTGGCTACTTTCCTGCAAAGGGTATCTCTGATGGGTTCTTTCCAAAGTGTTATGCTTGGAAGGTGCAACATAAGACCACACAGAACCTTTCAGGACATAACTTCTTAAAGTGGAACTGTCTACCAGGTAGAATCCCAATTATTAATATTTTAAATTTTGTATCAGATGGAGTTAATATTGCATATTTTTAATATAAATGTGCAAGTTTCTTCTGATTATCCCTCTCAAGAGAGGGATGCAGAGTGTCCCAAATGTACCTGGTTTTGTTTTAGCTTTTATAGCCTATAAAAGCTTTAGGACTTTGGTTAGTGGTGATACAACAGCAAGTATTTAACATCCACTACCACAGGCAAATTAAGTTTGACTCCAGTTTCCAAATGTTCTGAATTCTGGAGACAGCTCTAATTTTAACCTTTGTTTTTCACCACTTAGGCCACAGTAACAAAGAAGGTTTTCCGTTTGTTTCTGCCTATGAAAGCATTTATTGAAGTATGCTGCAACCCTGGAGAAGGGATCACATTTGTGCTATACAAACTACAGTAAGTAACACCAGATACATACTCTATCAGGCGTACTCTTAACACTTACCATAAACAGCAAACCCCAGATATGCTAATTGTGGAAAAAGCTAACAGGTTTCCACTATTAACTTGTTAACAGCATCCCCATACTTATGCATTACTTACAGTTAGGACCACTGTAATACATTTGTATTACCTGGTTCAGCAACACACTAGTACGAGTCAACTCATTGTGACATTAGATATCGGGGATTTACGCTGACAGTTACAGCATAAAATAAGATGCAGAATATGGTTTTTCTAGACATGTGTCCTAGTCACAACAGATTTTATATTTCTCACTACAAAACACCTGGTTGTTCAGGGCAGATCCTTCAGACCTGTCCCCACAGGACCGAATGGGACTTACACTGGGGTTACTGCCCTTGGCTTTGGAGGCAGACTTTGTGCGCACCCTTTTGGACTGCTCGTGGTCCAGTTCCAAATGTTCCAGGCGCTGGGTCAAGGCCAGTTTCTGTTGGATAGCCATCCGAAGCAAGGAGTTCAGAGTCTTCTTCTCATCCTCGGCTGCTGCAAGTTGCCGCTGCATTTCATCCAGCTGTGTGACATACTCATCACATCTGCAATGAAATACATCAATCTTTAGCAATACTGGTTCCATTATAAACACCTTCCAACATAAGCCCTTGTGTCCAGCCTATATAGCAGTGATAGCTTTGCAGCTGCTTATATACACATTCTTGAACAGGAACTTCAACTAAACTTGTAGAAAACCACAACTACTTCTCACTGGGGTTCTAAGAATCCCACACTCAGCACTTCATGTTTGTGGTTTTCAAGATGGTGTATAATTAACAGCCTCCTTGGAGAGAGGAAGTGTGGAGCCTGATGTATCTGTACTCATGTCTGAATGTCAGTGAGATGTCCTCCCACAGCAAGTAGACCCCATGCAGTCATACTGCTTTTGTCTGGGCTTACAGAGTGGTTCTAAGCTTCAGGCTGGAAAGGGTCTGCGGACAGCAACAGGAGCGTTGTGAAATGGCCACCTGAACTGTGCTGTTACTCTACACAAAGTCCAAGTAAGAAATATTCAGTGGTGACTGAACAGCACTATTAAAAACAAGCATCCTTCAGAATTCTACTTTAACCTACTCTGATTATGCTGTAAGTAGTGGCTGTCTTCTCAATAGCAAGTGGCCTTTATTTAATTGTTCTCACCATCAAAATCAATTTTAGAACAATTAAAAGAACTGTGTTAGTGGGAAGGCTGTGATAAAGCTATATGAATGCCTCAAGCTGTTCCATCTACAGTCATTGTCACTGAGTCTGGAAGCTGCTTAACTTAAAAAATTAAAGTCTACCTGTAGGTCCATATAGATAGAGACAACATTTATGCATATGGATAGACAAGTAAATATTCATAGGTACCAGCTGGAATTTACCATCTGCAAAGTACAACTTCTTCATAAAAGCAGAAATATCAGCAGAGAATTTCCTTTAAATTTTGAAATGGAAAAGCTCCTGACTTAAAGGGAAAGTTATCCTTAGGTAATATAAAGCAGACTGCAAAAAAACCCACCACAAAACAAAAACGCATTGATATGCAGATTCATCAGCTGTGCTTATGCTATCAAACTCTAGTCTCCCTTACTTTAAATAGCAGAATTAGGCCTATATGCCTAATTATATTTGCTTGGGAATATAAATAGGAAAAAAAAAATCCAGATTTTTATTTTTGAATACATAGAGATGTTAAATAGCAACTCAGTAATATGAACATATAGTTCATATGCATGAACTAAAACTGCACTGCAGCTTTACAGACCAGGAAGTTTGGGTGAGTTTGGGGCCCCCACATGCACAGGAATCTGTCCCCTCGCCTCTCTGGGCATCCTGCTCTGGAGTTCCTCACAGCCTCTCCCACACTATGCAGCCCAGGAGAATCCAGTATGTGAGGGGTCTTTCTTAAAAAAAAAAAAAAAAAACAAACAAAAAAAACCCCAAAACAACAAATAACCAAACCCAGGAACCTTAAACTTGTTGGAACACCAACACCTGCCCTTCTCAGTGTGGTCAGATGGACTTATACCAACTGCTACACTCCAGGGAGTGGAAGCCAGACTCTGGGCCAGATCTTGTCCCATTGACCCATTTCAGCTCTAGAGACAAAGTAAGATTGAAACAGCCCTGGGAAGTCTGAAAAGACTAAAATAATCTCAAAAGTGTAAGAGTCTTCCCCTCTGAGGGAAGGTGTCACCAGCTCCAGAAGGAGGGTGTGGCCACGAAACTGAACAGCTCCCAGCCTCCTACTGACCCTGGGCCCTGCTGCTCCAGAGTGTCAGAGAGGTGTTTTCTCCCCCTGGGGGTGGGAGCAAGACACAGGCTAAAGATTTCTGGGAGGACAGAGAGGCTGTGGGGTTTCACCCTAGCTTTCAAACTCACTCATGACATCTGAGGTGAAAAGCAAGGTCTGGTTATATTAGAAGTGACCTTTCTGCTATCTTTTCTGTGCACACCTTGAACCTGATTCCTTCCAAGCTCCGCTACTGCAAACCAGGGGGATGCCCAGAACAGCATTACCAATTCCTTGAGAAATGAAATGTGATTGCTTCAGCAAAATATGATCTGGCACTGGAGTGACCTGTCCCTGTTCCCCTTGTTCATGCTCAGTATTATAGTTCCAAAAGATTTGGGACATATAAAAAATATGCAGAGGTTCCCCTCTGCTCTCTTCCAGCTTCTTTCTTGTAAATTAAAACATATCCACATTTTGGTACAGAATACAAAGTTAATGTAGCCCCAAAACTTGCAGCTCAGTGAAACAGCGCCAAGATTGCTGCTGTCTTGATTTGTCATGCAGCAGAGAAGTGTTAATCCAGGCCAGCTAAAGCAAGGGGAAGAGAACTCTTCACCGCCATCCCATTTGGAACAAAAAGAGATAAGGAAGAGAAAACTAAACCATTGCAGTAAAGCAGAGCAGGGACTTCCCACACCATCTTACTTATGTTCTGGTATCACTCCTGCCTCTTGACCAAGTACAGCCAGTTGTGCCAAAGCCAATGGCTGACTGGCCTTTCTAGGCCTGGCATCTAGCCTAGAAAGCAGTGAAGTCTTTCCCATGTGAGCCAAGCTGTAATTAAAGCCAGGATTCTGACTCTAAAAGATTATTGTAGCAAGTCATTATCTCACAGAGCTTCCTGTTAGCACAGAAATTTAGAACATCAACTTACTGTCCCTAGAAATTACAAGGTATTCACTATTTCAAATACCTAAATTGGTTGCTTGTTTTTTTTGTTTTCCACAGAACTCTATTTGGGGAGTTTTTCCTTTCTTCCCCACAAAAAGGGAAGTGTTGTCAGTAGCATATGTGCAGCTGCAGTTTGTAACTGTACCTGAGCGACCATTTTCTTCTATAGAAGAGATGACTGGGGAGAAGCAGGAGCATTAACTACTCTGCCTACACACCATCCTGCACCCTGAACCTGCTTTCCTGATTCTTTAATCCAAAAGGAATCATATAGCCGCAAACTCAAACCTTGTCCTGGTGCAAGCATGGCTGTCCTGGGTCAAGGAACATCACACTGTACAAAGCACAGCAATCATTTACTGGAACAAGGGGATAAGAAGTTTTCTAGAAGTGGCTGTAGATGTTGCACACAGAGGTGGACTGGGATCTGCACTGCTTTCTTCCTTCATGCTGCTCACTGACTCTCAATTTCATTTTCCCAAAAAACCCAAACCAAAACCCAGCAATGTTGCCTCCCTAACCATCTAGGACGACACAGGCTCTGGACCTGATTTAGATGGTGGCAGCAGCAGCTATAGCAGCATATCTTTGTGACCTGTGTATTTTTACTGCTTTGACAGAACAATTTTTACCATTCCCCTTTTACCATTCCATTTGTCATGTGCTAGGCTACTTCCCAGCTATATATTCAATAAAATCAGAACAGATGTCTTTCTTTTAAGAACACCTTTGAAAGAAGATCATTTGGCTTTCAGGTTTTTAGGAAGAATGTGAAATTAGTATCAGCCTGCTTTCACACATTTGCAGCTTTAAGTAGATAGTGAACACAAGGCTCTGATTCTGCCCATTTTCTTAGTACTGGTAATTAACAACAACAAAAAAAAAGAAGCTTAAGGAAACATCAACTAGATTTTTAAAAACAACACCAGCTATATACAAATATATACACCAAGAAAATAAACATCCTGAGTGTTAAATATAATGATGAGAAATAAAAACTATATCTTCTAAAACTCTCTGAAGCCAAACTATTGAAAAACCTAACTTGGCATTTTCCAAAGCTGCATACCACTGCTTCCCACAAACATTGGTTTGGCCTTAGTTCTACAGACCAGTTTATGTAAGGGTCAGCATGTAATAGTTTTAATACCATTTATATGTAAATTCATTAGTAAATCAAGCCCTGTTCCAGAAGAAAAAAAAAAAAGAAAAGAAAAAGTGATGTAACCAAATGCACCTGGGCATACCCATATTTTTCCCCTCTTCCCTGCAATCAATGAAGACCACATGACAACTTCCAAGAAAACAAGACAGGTGACTCAACAGTGACTGAAGGAGGAACTAGAGAAAAGCATCAACTACTTCTACCTCGAGAGATTAAACTGTCAACCCACTAAGGAAATTCAAACATGCAGGATTAAAATCACAATTTCTCAGCTTTATTAAAAACTGGGAAACGTATTAGCAGAGACACAGTTAAAATGAGATGAAAATGAGCACTGACTGCATTCAGCTGTAAGAGATCAGCCACCTGCTGTTTCTAACTCAATCTTTATATTAGAAATTAATAGTAAAGACAGATTTTTAACACCTTCCCCCCACCTTTTCCTTACCGAGGCTCTAATTCCAAGCTCTTCAGCTCTCCCCACCCCACACCACCCAAGCCGTGCATGTGCTTTGCTTTTTACATCATACAAGCACTGACACTTTCTATGAATTGTCAAACATAGCCAGGACTTGTGAATCTAAAGCATGGAGACAAATAATTGTTGTTGCAGTAATCTCCTGTATTTTAAAGTAACTCACTTTCCACTTTGATTAAAACCAAAAGGGCAGACAAACTGCCAAACAAGAGCTGGCACAGTGTACTGTGAGGAGCTCTCTGCACACCATTATTATTTCACAAGAATGCATCCTGTGGTTCACTCTCTTAGCAGCAGGGTTCAAGCAGAGCACCAGGAACATGGGAAGGTGGTGTGGACATAGACACTTCAACAAATCTCTGGAAGAAGACTTTTACAACCCAGGTCCAGGGCCTATCTACAAAAGGCACCTTCACCAAGGTTGAATGTCAACATATGCAGCACTACATTTTAGTTCTCAGACACAGAGTCTAGAGCAGGCACCTCAGTGCTGTAAATGTGTGTGCACAGCATCATTTATGGGGTTTTGTAGCATGCCCATTGGATAGTGAAATGCCTTTGCCCTGCCTCGACATCTCCTTGCTTTCACAGGGATGCTGACAGCCCAGACCTTTTTTAGTCTCTAGATGCCATTCATCACCTCCAGATCTAGCACCAGGAAAAGGAGGTAAATGCTGTTATTCCCTTTCTGGAAATGCTCAAAGTCACATCTTCTGTGTCTAGCTTTTCTGAATATTAATGAGGAATAGCTGAGAGAACTGGGTTTATTTAGTCTTGTCAAGAAGAGGCTTGGGGGGATCTCATCACTCTCTACAACTGCTGGAGAGGCAGTAGTGAGGTGGGGCCAGTTTCTTCTGCTGTGCCTGCAGTGAGAGGATCACAGGAAATGGCCTTGAGCTGAGACGGGGAGATTCAGAGTAGGTATTAAAAAACTGTTTTCACTGTTCAGGTGGCCAGGCATTGGAATAGGCTGCCCAGGAAGGTGGAGGAGTCATCCTCCCTGGAGGTGTTCAAAAAGCATCTGGATGCAGTGCTGGGTGATGTGGGTTAGAGGTTAAATGGTAGTGCTGGGTGGACAGCTGGACTCGATGATCTTAAAGATCTCTCCCAAACTTGATGATTTAGTGATTCCATGTATCACACCATAAAGCACAAGTAAGAAGCAGAAGCAAGTTCCAAAGACAAAGCTATCAAATCATCTGACACAGGTCAGTGAAACAACAGATGCCAATTTCAGGATGGACAGCCTAAGAATGCCAGGATGTTTGCAACATCTTTACCTTTTCCTAGATCATCAAGGTAAAGCAGAGTCCCATCTTCAGTGTAGAATAAATGCTCATTTTCCATTGTTAAATGTCACTCCTTCTCAGAGCTAATCACTTCAAGAACCAGGGAAAACAGGTAATCTCCCAACCAACTTGAATAAATACTGCCACAACAGCTTTATGTTTTGTAGCAGCACACTATAGCCACACATGTTCCTCATGAACCGGAGCATATCACAGACACACACACACACTGCAAGCAATGATCTTGGGAAGAAGCACCTACTGCTTCACTCTCTGCATTGTGGGTGAGAAGGATGTTCAACTCTTCCCCACACAAGCAAGGAATTAAATTTTGTGGAGTTCATTATATTTGTTACCTTGTAGCAAACATAGCTCTCAGGGAAGAGAAGGTGGCAGCATCCTCCTTCAAAGCCTTCAGCTCATTTCGCAGCTTCATCATGGTCTCTGTAACCATCGCTTTCTCATTCTCATACTTGCTTTTTAAGTTGGCAAGGGCTACTTCTGCAGTCTGTTGTTACCAGGGAGAACAGAAACATAACATTTAATGAAACTCTTTATCAAATGGCTGGCTTAAAGATTTTTAATCACTATTCACATAATGAAACATTTACTTTGTACTGGAATGTTAAACTTGTGGTGAACCTATCTTGTACAGATAAAATAAAATTTCATTTCTGAACACTGGGAACAGACATAGTCATCTCTTACTCCCATTAACCATGCAGCAGCATTAAGGAAGTTACAGAATATAGATGTAGTGAAACCTATCTACTAGCAACACAAAGGAACAAAACAATCTGCTTAGTATCTCAATACTTAAATGCATTTGTCAATCACTAGCGCAGTTGCCTCTTATAGCATCTTACTTATCTTACATTTGGGACACCTTTATTAAAATGTGCAAAAGAAAACTTAATGTGTTTATTTCATTCTTAACACCACTAGTAGTTCAGTAGACTAAACTACCTTTTCTTTTGAGACCATTTAAATTTAAGCATAGAGAAGAAGATGAAGCGTGTCACATGGTGCTTCAATGGCAGTTTTTTTCACCTACTGCACTGCTAATGTTGTTGAATGTCCAATCCCCAAAGACTATTTTTACCTTTCACCTCTGTTCTTTTGACCACATTCTTATATCACATTCTCATTTTGGAAGGCTCTCTTTTATTTTGGAGTTTGAGAGAGAACAATACTTAAATTTCAGAACTCTTTTAAGGGTCACTACTAGAATTCTTTCAAGTAGAAAATAAGATTATCTCCATTTTAGGTGTCCTACATTAAATATAACCTAATCTAATACAGACAGACAGTAGATTGAAGCTACCTTAACCTTATAAAAGTCTCAGGAGTACATGAGAAGCTGAAGTCAATTACAGCTCCAGTGCTCATCTTCAGATGGGACAGCTGGGTTCCTCTAATGGAACAGCCAGCTTCAGCCTCAGACTAGCAAAATAACAGCAACGAAAGCCCCACAGAACTGAGGGAATGGCAGAATGAATTAAAAGAAAAATTTTCTTTTGCTTATGACCTAGTTGCCTAACATTGTAACCTTCAAACCTCTAAGACCTGGTTACCTGTTTGTTGGCTTTCAGCACAGTTCTCAGAGTTGCTATCTGTTCCCTCTTGGTGCTCAGCAAGGATTTCAGCTTCAGGATTTCTTCCATAAGAGCTTCCTTGTCTTTGTCCACCACTGGGCCAAGCTCTTGAGTAGCAACGCGCTGCCTGGACAGCTCAGTTGTTCTGTCCACAGCAGCCTGCAGGTGCTTGATCTGATCCCGAATTATAGCAATCAAGTTGTAAATGTTCATTGGTTCCTTCCGAGGATCTGACACAGGGGATGGCAGAGATGACACCGGGGATGGGCTGCTGTCACCACTTCCATTCTCTGCCTTTCCCAGCTCAATAGTTAACAGCCCTTTAGAAAGAAGAATGGGAGACCTTCTTCCCTTGGCCTCTGGACTACTGCGTCCACCTTTACCTTCCTTGTAGTAGTCCAGCATCACTCTGTTTGGAGTTTCATTGTTGCACATGCAGACATGGTGGTACAAATTGGCCAGCTCTTCACTGAAGGTGACTAGTTCATCTTGAGCCACGCTGAGGCTGCCCTGTGTTTCTCCAGCGACATCACTGACCTTCTTCAGTTCCTTCTCCAGCCTGGCCATCTGTTCTCTATCATGCCTACTGGACTTTTCCAGTGAGGTGATCTTTTCAGTGAGAGCTTGGCTCTCAGTCTCATATCTACTCTTCTCTTCCTCATACTTAGACTCACATTCTTTGTATTTTGCCTTCAAATTTTTGAGCTCTTCCTTCAGGTCAGTAATTTCTGCCACAGCCACTTTGTACTTGCATTCCAGGATCTCTGGCCCATTGATGTCAACTTCATAATAGTCTCCATCTTCATGGCTATCTCGGTCCTTCTCATTATCAAGGGCAGACTGACGCTCCTTACTGGCCTGGAGCTTCTTCATGGCATTCAGATTTTCAGTGAGCTTGCCAATTTTCTCATGCTGCTCTGAGAGGGCCCCCCGTGTATTTTCCAGCTGCTTCTGAGATTCCTGCAGCGTTGTTAACAAGTTAACCTTCTCTCTTTCCATCTGAAATGCGGGAACATAGACATCTATGTTAAGGGAATTGTATGACTTAAATGGTTTTTACTCTAAGAGACAGCAACTTAGCCAACAGTCCATATGGTTACAGAAATTCAATCACTTGCACATTATAGGAAAGTCTCCACAATATATTCTAAAATTATCTCCAGTTACAGTGTTCATTGCCAATTTTTTCTTATCTCCTCGTCAAAATGCACATTTTTACACATTTATTCCCTAGGTGATGGTCTCATTGTGAAAACTTCCTTTCAGTTAACAACAAGCTAAATTTTATTGCTATCTTCTAAATTATCAAATAAATTCTAGAAAACACCGAGTTACTCTATGGTGAAAGCTTGGAACTTCATGAAAGACTCAGAAATACCAAAACCTTTTCAAGTTTCTCCTCTTAAATTTCTCATTTTTAAAAATTCTGACAGCTTTTTGCATAAGGGCTTTTTCTTACAGAACATAATTTAAAACACGTCTGACAAAATATTAGTAGGAAACAGAAAAGTGCACCTTGTTCTAAGCTCTCCAACCTCCTAATTGCACAAATATAGCACAGAAATGCTTGGTGCTGATTAAGACTTTATGCTCTTTGAACTAATTACAGAAAATATGAGTACAAAACTTCTTTTGATGAAGGTGATTGGAGTAACTTTCAATTTTGAAACAAACCACTATTGTTCTCAGTAGTGACATAATGAAGTAGACACAGCAAGTATTTGCACAGGAGATGCATTAGAACTTTCCACCAAGGAAAGGACATGACTGCCAACTCCATTGCATTAAAAACAAAAAAGAAAGGAAAAGAAAAAAAGCTGTGGTTTTTCACTGACAAACATTTAACATCCTCAAATTCTAAACCAATTAAAGCCTTTAAAAATACACTATAAACAGTACCATGTGAGATACCGAAAAGACTGAAATTACATCCCAAATGAACTTTAGGAGCTATTTGGAAGTACACAGCTTTTTAGGAAACCCATTTACCTGCACAAGCTGCTGTTTCAGCTTCTGGATTTCAGAAATGTTTAATTCACTCAGAAGATCTGAAACCAGACTTGGGGCTGGAGGGAAGCTTTCATTTTTCTTGGGCGTTGAAGTATTGTTTTTACCATTGCTGAGTTTGCTGAGGCAGTTTTGTTCAAACCCATTCATGATTTCATCATTATTGGGCTCTGTGGCTTCATCGCTGAACTTCAGCCCATCCAAAGAGATGTTTAAATGGCTGTTGTACATGGAATCATTGATGTTCATGTAGTGAGACAGCTCCTTCCGAAGGTTGTTCTTCTGCTCCCGCTCTGTCTTCAGTGTTTCCAAGGCCTCCTCAAGTTGGCGCTCAGAGATCTCCTTCAGCCGGATGGCATCTTCCAGCTGGCTATTGAGAAACTCGGTTTCCTCTTCCAGCCTTTTGATTTCATGTTTCAAGCCTTCAAACTCCACCTGGAGATACACAAAGTGGAGGGGAAATCTCTGATGAAAATGTCTGCCTGGGAGGCACCAAGTCATTTTGCTTTTGAATGCTTGATATCACTTAAATATTGTAGAAATATAATACTTTTTTCATTTCTGGAGTCTAGTTTTAGCACTATGACTGTAAACATGGCTTATGTAATTTACCTTCACAGAGACTACAGAATAAATTCACTAAGCAAACTGTCAAATGAGCTCGTCTATTCCAGCTCAATCAGGACAGGTGGGAGATACAGTGTGTCTGATACAGAAGCATCCAAAAACAGTCTTTCCTAGCTCTACATGCAAACATTTGTTTGATTAAAAAATTCCCTGGCCAGACTTCCCACAAAGTTAAGCTTCACATTTCCAAAACAGGCATGATAAAGGTACACTTTGACACTGCTTCACTGCCATTCAAATACACACCACTGGGTTAAAACTGTGATTAAGCTCTGCTTTGATACATTCAAATTAAAATGCTTTAACATTTCTCTCATTATCATTTCAGCACATCTTGAAAGGGCTACAATTCAGATTCTACACTTCAGATCCACATCGATGAGTTTGATGGCATGCTATCTATCATGTCTAGTACTGCACTTTTCTAAGTCTCTCTTGCACTGAAATTATGTACACAAACAATTCATGTAAAATTTTTAATCACTTGGGAGTAGCAGGGAGGAGGCAAACAAAGAATATTATTCTTTACTCTGAAAGAAGGGAACTCATACCATATGATATCTCCCATTATTTATTTTTTGCCAATTGCTAAATAAATTTTAGATGTCAACATAGAGCAAGCTGGGAGTGGGGACCACACCCAACTTACAAACCAGGAATCAAGTATGTTAATTCAGTGTTGCCTGGGAAAACTTGATGGCTGCTTCTAGTTGCATGAGTAACTAGAATAATTAAAAACTAGAATAATTAAAAGTTCATCAAGTAGGATTAGGACACGGTAGAAAATTAATCCACTGCCATGAAAAGAACAAGCTCTTGGTTCTGCATACTTCCACTAAGATAAAATACTTCAGACTGTAGTCTATTTTCAAAGTTTCCAGAATAAAAATACAGCAGTCAATAACTACAAGCAAATATTGAGATAGCATCTGAGGTTAAATTTAGCTCAGGCCAGAATGGCAGCATTCTCCAGTATTGTTATTTTAGAATGAGAACATGGAGCTGGGAACTTTCACCTGCTGCTCTGAATATGATGAATGAGAAAAAAAGGTAAAATCCCAAAGTAACCAACTACATTGGTTTGATTTTACCAATTCCCTCTGTCTTCCAGCCTGCATCGAGATCACAACAGCCCCTTTTGTCCCTACTACAGGATGTCAGAGTGCCCAAAACTGCATAATTAAACCAAATATATGCAGATGAGAACAGGTCCAACCTGGAATCCTGTTTTGCACAGTGAGGCCCAAAGTAATAAACAGAGATACAGAGTTTCACTTGGACATAAATAAAATACATTCGATATCCCACATATCTAGCCTGACAGGGCAGCTTTCATTCATTACACAGAAGGACTTCTGCAGCAAATTCTACAGAGATTTTACTATGTGCTGACCACAACAGATGGTATTAACATTCAGTTTTCTAAAGAATTTTGATTTCAGGAATATTTTCATGGAATTGTAGAATCAGAGAATAGTTTGGGCAGGGAGGGACCTTAAAATTAATTTCATTCCTCCCCCTGCCATGGGTAGGAACGCCTTCATCTAGACCAGGTTGCTCCTCCAAGCTCTGCCCAACCTGGCCTTGAACATTTCCAGGGATGAGGTAGCTGCAGCTGCTCTGGGCAACCTGTGCCAGGACCTTACAACCCTCACAGCCAAAAATTTCTACTTAATATCCCATCTATCCATGCCCTCTGGCAGTGGGAAGCCATTCCGCCTTGTCCAAGGTCCCTTTCCAGCTTTCTTGGAGCCCCTTTAAGTACTGGAAGGTCTCCCTGGAGCCTTCTCTTCTTCAGGCAGAACACCCCGAGCTCTCCCAACCTGTTTCCAGAGCAGAGGGGCTCCAGCCCTGGCAGCATCTATGTCCTTCACTTTCCCAACTGAGCTTTATTTATGCAATGGAACCGACAGCTACCTGAAGAATAAAAATAGGAAGTCCCACACTGATAGATGAAGATAAGTGAACCATGCCAAAGACCACATCTATCTTAATTAGCTCCACAAATGATAACTCAGGGAAGCTCTTAAGAAATTCCAAGAATGCAGTTTTCTAAAACTCTGGAAATAGCTGGAACTGCACAATTAAACATGGCCTTTCAGACAAGCAGTCACACAGATGTGACAGTGCAGAGCAACTGTAACAGCATTCCAAGTTTATTGAAAGTAGCTAGAAGAGTAGCACAGAAACGAAGAGAGAAGATAAGAATAAAGTAGCAACTAAAACATGTTTCAGAAACATGTTCAGAAACACTTCTATTTCCAGATACTGTAGAAGGGAAGGATGAAAGATGGATGGATGGATGGATGGATGGATGGATGGATGGATGGATGGATGGATGGATGGACGGACAGATGGATGGATGGATGGATGGATGGATGGATGGATGGATGGATGGATGGATGGATGGATGGATGGATGGATGGATGGACGGATGGATGGATGGATGGATGGCGTTGTAAAGAGACACTGAAAAACTACTGCAGCAAAAGGACTAAAACAAGTAACAAAGCAGAGTGATAGAGACCTTTCTTTCATCAGAGAAAGAGAAGGCAATGGAAGGACTTGGAAGTCAAAGTAGAAGCAATGAAGTATTATGATTGTGTATGGAGTCAGAAAGGACAAGTCTTGGTGCTAAAATAAAGAGCTTCTAAAAAGTAGTACAAAGATAGAAAATAAGTAGGTGTATGCTCAAATGAGACAGAATCATACTGTAACACAGGAATTAACTGTACTACCAAAGCAATGACCACTGGTTGGAAAACTTGCCTGACTTTGCTTCAGGACAGACACTTGTTTCTGGAGACAGATGTTTTCCTCTTCAAGTTCAGTATAGTCTTGCAGCAAACGTGCTTCTCGGAATTTATATTCTTTAATATCATCTCGCAGGCGGGCCCTTTGGATCTCCACATTTTGGTTGACCTGGAAAAACAAACAAAGCAAAACAAAAATGGTGGCACCTGGATCAACTACAATTAAATTGCAAAATTTTATATCTTTTATATCTTTTTTATATGCACTAATTCATTGAATTATATTGAAACATATTGAAATTATACATTTTCCCCTCACCCTCCAAAATTACAGAAAACCAAGTCATTTACACAATAATTAGATTTTGTATTCTTGATTTTTTTACAAATCCTCACTATCGACTCAAAAAAAGTCAAGAAACAAGCAGGGAAAGCAGCATTTACACCTGTGCTGTTTCACTGGCTGTAGCAACCAGCAAATGTTTTCCAGACCAGAAGTCAGTACCCAAATCTGTTTCAACTTTAACAAGAAGGGCCTTTTCACGAGAGAAAGACAGAGTCAGATGAGTCCAGATGTTCTTATTTGGACATATATTTGCTGCTGCTTTTCAACAGACATTTTCTTTATAACCAGAGCAATAAGTTGAAAACATGATACAATTAATCCTTTTGGAGAAAGACACTGAGTTAAAACCCATGAAGCCTAAGATCTCAGGTTGAGAAAAAATAGAAACTAGTTGACATAAAATACTCCCTTCCCTTAGCCCCAAGACTTATGCAGGACTTAATGAAAGACTTAAAAAAAAAGTTAGCATGGTTTTGAAAGATAAGAAGTAAAAACCAATATATTGGTGTAGTATGACCTTGGGATCTTTCATGAATGTACACAGACACTTTAATAAATTGAGCTGGAACATAGAGAGCTATAGAAATGGCTCACTGCACTTACTTTTTATTTTTTCCAATATTATTTTCCTTCAAGTCCTATCTTCAAACACTTAACTCATACAAAGTGAAAAAGTATGTTCTAAAACATTAACAGAATCAGCTTCAGAACTAGGCAAACAGGGAATACAGTTGCCTAAAAAAATAGTATTTTTGTAGCTGTGCCCATGATATGACCGAGTAGTTTCCCACACCTCTAATTCAAAACCACTGCTACCTGCTGACAGAGGCAGCCTGTCACTTCAGCTGGCATATGGGACCTGCTGCCTGATCTCACCTGTCCTGCAGCCCGAGAAAGCTTCAGCCTCAGGCCTACAAACTCAGATTCCCTCCGAGCTCTCCACTCCTGGCCAGACACAGGCACGTCAGTGATGACTAAATATGGTCTCAGCCCTTGAGAGTGTGCAGCAGGGTTCCACTGAATAACCACACAGGTACCAACAGGCACACGCAGCACACTGAGATAAGGGAAATGTTTGCAGCTGGAGGATGTGCCAAGAACTGAATCTGGCATGTTTTGAATACAAACACTGAATCACCTGCAACTGTTAAGACTAATAAACTTAAATTACAATGCCCTCACACATCAGGTAAAGATTAGACTATATAAAATTGTCTGTTTGTTTTTAGCCTGAAAGAGAGCACAACTTCACAGCACAACAAGAAATCAAAATTGCTGCAATCAGACACTACAGTACACCAATACAAATTACAAGTTGCTATAGCCCATATTCCATGCCTGAGTAAGTGTTGACTCTCTATCTTTGCACAAACCCAGGGCCACAGGGAAAGCTGAAGGCTGACATGAATTCACATTTTTATGTCTCCTTAAAAGGTGACTGGAATGTGGCAGTATCTGGAAAGAAAAATCGCCTCCAGTTGCAGTGACACTGGAAGCAGACCAGAAATCTGCTGCTCAGCACACTTTGAGAAGGGACCAGAATCCCTCACAGACACTGTGCTACCTCTGGGGTGGGCAGTTTTTCTATTAAGCTAGTCTTAAAGGTTGGGAAATACAGACAAAGAGTTGTGTCTGTGTTTCTAGAACTCTTTCCCTGTCTAAGGAGAAGGCTTGATTCCAACTCTTTTCCACAAAGTTAAAGGAGAAGTTAACCAGCATGTTTGATCACTTGTGACCGCTTGTACCACAAATCTTCTCTGTCATATCCCAACAAGAGGCACCAGTGAATCCCCACATCTCCAGAAAAGTAACCCACATTTCCTCATCGATTTTACCACCAAATATTATCCCCATATTTGTTACTATGTCCTAAAGAAATTACATGAGACACTTGCAGCTGAGGTCACATGGAGTGAGTTGAGATTCAGATATGGACTCTTGGATAGCCTTCCCTCCTGGCAGGGGAGGCCAGTTGATTAGCTTAGGACTAGACAAGATTAGACCCCAGTGCTTCAAAGGAAGGTGGAAGAAAGCTCAGGAGTAATAACTGCTGACTGTTTTATCCATCCATCTGTGGTTTACAGACTCTGTAGTTTTACCAGACTGAATTTAAGCAATAGTTTGAATTTAAGCAATAGTCTCAAAACAATCATTTCTGCACCAGTACCAGAAAGACTTCAGCTGAACTACAGATTTTGTAAGTAATTAAACTCTTTAAGTAACTTCTCAGCAATTATTTCCCCTTAAAAATATGTGGTTTCAATAGCAAAAAAATAAAAGGTCAAAGCAATTATGTTAAGCAAGCTACATAAATGTAAAAGCCACCGCTTCATGAGAAAAAACTCAAGACTATAAACTTTCCTATCCCTCTCTTTGTGCATTTCAGTGTTTTGTTATAATCTCACACCTTCAGAAATTAAGGAGGAAAAAGGGATAAAAAGGGAAATTATGCCACAAATATTTTGCAGCCAGAAAATCTGCACTGGGAATGAAGCAGCAAAGTACATCCAAGGGTCTCTGTGCTTGGCCTAAACAGGTTCCTCTGCTTTTTAAGGCAGCAATTCTGGAACTGAGGGAACTGATGCACAGTACCTACAGGACCAGCATGACCAAACATGCAGCCATGACTATATAAACCGTGTCTGTCAAATTGCCTTTCAGCCAGGAGCAGCTGCTGGGAGCTCTCAGCCTGGGAAAAGGAACAGGCTGCTGTCTGTCAAATCGCCTTTCAGCTCAGGAATCTTCCCTTTTTTTTGGCTACATAGCACCAGAAAATGTAACAAATCCAAGCTGCAGTGAACCCTGTGCATCTTTGCTCACCTCCTTCAGTTCCTGCGCAACAGAATTAAGGCGTTCATTTTCAGACTGTGTGTTGGCAAGGACATTTCTTATCTGTTTCAATTCTGTCTGCAACTCCATAACCTTCTTCATGTAGTATTCTTCTTTGGTAGCTGATTCTTGAATCAAGGTTTCCTCTCTGCTCTCTCCATCTGCTGCTACTTTCTTGTGGTTGGTATGGGCCTGTCCAAAAGCCTAGGAAAGTCAGAAAACACATTTTTTATCAATAAACCTATAATTCTGCATAAGTAAATTCAATGTTAAGTAGTTGAAAACATTTACCCTCATATAGTTCTTCAAGGCAAAGGAATGTAACCTCTTCCTACATCCTCCAACTCAGATTTACAAATCCTAATAAGTGGCCAACACTGCGCTCTTGAAAGTAAACCATAGCACCTAAACAGTGTTTTTTGATGCAGAATGCTTAAATAGAACCTCATATAAACCCTTGTGGGAGGGAACAACAATGTAGTGACTCTGCTGTTGAAACACGACTGGCTTTCAGCCAGATGACTGCATGACCAGATACTGCTGCACATGCATATTCTCTATAGTGGGGTTAGATTCACTTCTGCAAAACCAGAATCACTGAGAACACATCTGGCATTAGCAGCCTGTTCCTTTTCCCAGGCTGGGAGCTCCCAGCAGCTGCTCCTGGCTGGTAGATTACAGCCCCCTCCCTTGGGCTTGGAGACGTTGGCAGGGCTGTTCCAGATCCAGGCTAAGCCAGTGGGGTCACACTGGCTGAAGTAGGTCAGCGGACAATCCTCCAGCCAGCTTGAGACATCAATCCCCAGCAGTGTGCCAGCAAAGGTAGTCAGAGGCAGGTCAGAAGTCCAACCCACTTGGCACAGCCTGCCTCTGGCTAGTCCTGACATTGGCATTATTTTTCCTCCTCACATTTCTTTTGAGGGTCTTCATTTTGCTTGAAACCGTTGCAGGTGATGATGGTCCCTGTGGTAGTGTTCTCCACATGTGCCCCCAACCCACACAGACACCCCAGCTGCTGTGGTACAGAACAGCCTGCGGCTGTCACTGGCACATGTTGGAGAGCAGAGCTGGCCACTTCCAGTAGTTATATTTGTAACACACGGCCCAGCAGACTGGCCATATTCAACAACATTAAAAATGTGATCTTTTAAGCGTTGCACACGCTTGCACCACAATTCAACCCAAGGCATATTTGGAGCTTTCAGGTGCCACAGTATCTTTTCGGGATGCCAAAACATGGCAGATTTTCCTAGTCAACATTAATATCAGGCCAAGTCAAGGACAGAGAAGCATCTCATGAAACTCCTTATCTAGTCATAAATTTTCAATTGATGCCAGCTCTTCAGAAAAATACTGTCAAAGAAGAAAAAAAATCTGCTTTGAAGAGAAACAGATTTCAGTGTTTTATTACTTCTGTATATTGCAGCAGGCACATTAATAGCACAGAAACTACTGATTATACCAGGGCCGAAACAGCTGATCAAGTATGCTAACTCTGCCTCTGATTAAAGGAACACAGATATTGCTCCTATCAGACTAAATTTTATTTCAAATAAGCAAGTCAGAGATATAGGAGACAAATATCCATTGGAGAAATTCTAGCCAGATTCATCAAGATAACCTAAGGGAAACTAAAAAGTGCCATATTTCAGACAAAAAGCACCATCTGGTGCTGTTAAGTCCTTGTCAAATGAATTTCAACAAAGCAGCTTAAAAGCCTAATACCCAAGATCTCCATAAATGTTAAAGGGATAACAAAAAGCACACTAGCTCCTCAAATACACTATTTTTTCCCTGTAATAAACTAAGATCCACCTTTAAAGATCAGTATGGATGACAAATCTCTGGCACAGAGAAAGGGACAATGGGTATCTCTTTGCCCAGTGAAGTAGCACCATTTGCTCAGCTGCAGGATGCCAAAACAGCAAATGGAAGTTCAGGATGCTTAAAGCCACAGCTGATCACCCAGACCTCAGAGTCCAGGCATGATTCCATCAAGGAGCTCAGTAATGTCACTAAAGGAGGGATTCTTAAGAATAATTGTGGAGACCCTGGGGTCTCCTGGTTTAGGGACACTCAAGAAGCCTCCCTCAAAAAGCTGTTAAGACCCCATTGTCTCCTTCCCTTATTCCTTTGTCCCTGAGCCACTCCTATTCCCTGATGGGCCCTTATCTTTGTACTGCCTCCAGACCAGGGTCACCCTTGGGGTCCCTTGGGAGAGAGAAATGTGGACCCTCCATGTGCGCATGCCTGGGACCTGAAAATGTTACCCACCGGCTAAAGAAAACATCTGTGGATACCATGCAAAGGCCCTTTTTGCTTCCTTACCCCGGACTTTATTAGCAGCAATAATGGCTGCAACAAATAATGACTTATTTGCTTGTGAAAGTTCCAAGGCAGATGCTAGGCCATGGGTTTCTTTAATATCTGGAAAGAAAATGTCATCATTTTGCCCAAGTCACAACTGACAGGGAGTATTTAAACACAGAAACTGCCATAGAGGATGAGACTTTTTAAAAATCCAATATCCTGTCTTCTAGTGAGGCTAATGCCAGATGCTTCAGAGAAAGGTGCAAGAAACCACATAAGCTCTTCAAGCTGGGGATTGCCTTAAACTTTAATGGAGAATGCCTAATTTGGGAAAGCTACTAACTTTGAGTTACCCATGTAAAATACCTCCTTATTTTTCAGAGGTTTATGCATTTTTTGGCCTCAGTAAAATCCTACAACAATAAATTCTATATATAAAATCTTACTCTTACATGACAGCTTTTCATCAGTTTACAAGTTTCCCACATTTCCATAAAAGAACACATATTTTTGCTCAGGCTTGAAGGTGTGGTGTTAATCCCATGGTCAGCTGTCAATCACTCACTATTTTTTGAGACATAAATCACAAGTCTCTAGTCTCTGGTGATGGCAAGGTGAAGTTCAGTAGCTTATCACTACTTTTATGTGTGAGAGGTTTTTCCATTCACTACAGCAAACTCCCTTTTCAGAAACTGCCTTTTATTATGGCTTGTCCAAGCTGGTTCCATTCCAACCAAATGGAACTGCTCACACACAGTAACTGCAGAAACAAGCTCATGGTCACTCCTACCAAAGGATGCTGCTGCTCCTTGTGGGCTCCAGTTATTTCTGCACAGTAAGGCTGTTATTTGCTCTCAGCCCGCATGCTTGTGAAGTGTCAGCAGAAACCCTGCCGTTAGCTTGAGTATTGCTGCCTGGAGTACAGAACTGTGTGTAAACAGCCTCTGACATACACAGAACACGAGACACCTCCTTCAGAGTCATAGTCATCGGGACAGACAGCCTGGAACAATGCAAGCTGCATGCATTTATAAGACAACACTTGAAAAAAGCACTTCCATTCCAACCAAGCTTTGTTATCTCTCTTATATGTACTTAGAAACAACCTCAGACATCACTGTTACAAGCCATTTTCATAACTCCTATGGAGAACAGGAAATTAACTTTTAACAAAACTGTGCAGAATTACAGGGCAATGCAATTACCTGCCATAACTACAGCCCAGACCTGTCTTAAATCAAGCTAGGAAAACTGACTTTTTACTGCTATGCACGAAACCCCTAAACCTTCATACATGCTGGAGTCCAGCACCTGTCCATCTACTTTCGCTTTAACATTATCTAAAGCACAGGAGCAGAAGTCAGTTACTCTACTCTTCCTCCTCTTCCAAACCCCTACTTCCATCTACTAGGGAAGAAAAGTGTTCACAGTTATACTGGAATGATAGACTTTGGAGTATCTCTTCACAAAATAAAAGCTTCTGATGTGAGGGCTGCAAAACATCATGTTTTGCTCAACAGCTGCCTCTAGGAATTACGAGACATTAATGTTAAGGGATTATCAAAATTCTTATCTTCCAGATTCCCAAGATCAAGGAAAAAGCAAAATCAAAGAGTTCATGAACCAAAATGCTGTCTTACTATTTGCTCAGCTGTGCTTGTCAGTGCACTGGAAAGCACTTTTCTGGACAAAGGTACAACTTACTCACAACTATCTCTTCAGAAAGCTGCACGAGACACACATCAAAAGCCCTCCTTGGGTTTAACAACATCTGAAACCAACATAAATGAACCTCTACCCCCAACATACAACCTCAAATTCTGTCATACACAACTCCAAATTTTGTATAGCCATTTACCACTGGACCAGGCAAACATGGAACATTTCCCAGTGGGGACTCGCAGTTATGTGGTGCAAGTGCACCGAATCATGCAGATGCTAATATTTGGTCCTCGCTCATAACCTGCTGCCAAAGCTGCAGATCAACTGACACCCTGTCAGGTTTTCTTTGGTCAAGCTGCCATCCCCTACCAGCTACACCAGTCTGTGAGGTCCTTCTCCTCTCTTCCTTCAAATACACTAAGACAGCATTGCCCAAAGGCCAATTACAACATCCCTGACACATACAGAAAATTTACCATAATTTGCTGGTGAAGGTTTACCAAAATTAGTATCGAAAATGCTATTAAATGCACTTTCATGTTTACAGAATTACATCAGCAGACTCAAGGCATGTAGAAAATACATGCTATCAAATTCTTAAATAGCCCAGAAAATATCGTTGCTAAATTAAGGAGATTACTACAAATTTCAGATGATAACGTCTTAAATCTCAAGAATTTAAAGCTCTCCACAACAATTATGAATGGAAAAAAGAATCTGGACAGCAAATGGATGAGGCAGACTCATCCAAAAACTGCAATGTTATATAAAATGGTCAAACCCAGTTCACTTCAAATGAAGCCCTGGATCAAGCTACATTTAGACTGAGTTTAAAGTACTGATTTCCAAAAGACAGACTTAAAAAAAGGTGACGCTTCCTCTAGGTTTGATGATAATACAGATTCATCTGTTTATGTTGCAGGAGGAACAAGATCCCAATCATGCAGATGCAGATAAGCTTTCTGCATGAAACCCAGTACACTGAAGGAAGCTTTCATATCAGACTCCAAGCTTTGAGAAGAAAGTTTTCCCAATTCTGTGAAGTTTAGCATACTGTTAACATATTAAGTTCTTAAAAAATTGTTAAAATTTTAAACATGATCTTTGAAAGAAGTTCTTTATCACAGTGCAGCTGTTCACAGAACACATGAAATGTGAAGAATCTCTGAAACATGCTTCTTAGAGAATTCTAAATGCTTTTCTCAGAACAGCTGCTGTGGTATGGGAGATGCACAGATTGATCTCAGTCATGCTCAAAAAAAGACTCTCAGGCCTTCAGGAAAATCAGAACAGTTCTGCCTTATTTGCCTCTATAATCTGTCACGCCAGATCTCTACTTAGCCCAAAAGTCATCCAAATATGGAAGCTGGTTATGCTTCCATATTTTCTGGGATCCTGAACTAGACTGCTAAAAATACAAAATACTGGGATGCCACTATCAAATAAAAACTCCCAAAGAGATGCTGGAAAGGGCTTTTTCTGAACAAACCCTGTATGATCTCAAATCCTCTACTAACCTCTGCAAGGAGGCAATGTTCCTAAAGGCCTGTCAAGAGCTGATCAGAATCCAGATGCTGCACAGGGACTGTTAGAGGCTCTGGAGACTGCCCTGCATTGTTTCTAGGGCACTACCTTCACCCTGTACCTGTCTTTTTACACACATCAAAACACAGCAACTAGGAAAGGTCAGAAAGAGAGTCTCATGGATGCTTAAAGCAGAGACACTGACAAGGAAAGTCATAGCCCATGGGCCTTGAGATGACACAGATGAAACAGAGGAAGTGACATCCCACTCATACTCAGTCAAAATCACAGGGAGGTTCCTGTGCCATGCACAAATACACCCAAAAAAACAGAAAACAACACAATTATTTCAGTGAAGGAGTTTCATAAAATAAGTTGCTTAAAAATTCATTTGTCATCTAAACCTGAACTTGTGTTCTCCATTTAAAGGAGAAGGGAGGGAGCAGAGAGAGACAATTGCTTATACATGGGATGAAAAAATAATAGAGGGAGAAAAATCTTAAAAGAGCACAGAACTCCACAATATAAATCAACTTCTGGACATCACTGATCCCCATGCTCATTTCTTCTCCAATGAAGACTCCTTTGCCTGTGCACCTCCTTTCTTCCCGTTTTCCAAGCTGTGCATCCAGCCACACATGATGCTGAAAATGTCAAGCAGCAAGGGCAGTCCTTAGTAAATGTCACACTAGCCTTTTCTCTGCAGTGAAACACTGCTATATGATGATGCTAACCATCCTCAACAGATGAAGCAGCATAAGGCATTAACCCTTTCCTTCACTCACACAGTGATGTTTAATTGATGCTTCAGCCTTTCTTGCTATCACAGTCACATTAACGTGGCTGCTGCACCACCACAAGCAGACCAGAACATGCACAAGTTCCTCCAATAAGCACATTAGGAAAAGAGGAATTAGTTTTAAACTCATTGACAAGAAAAGCTGACATAAACACGGGAGAAAGGCAATAAAGGAGAGCTTGTCTGAAAAGAGTCCCTTGCCTTTCTCAATCAAATTTAAAAAGCAGAGTGATGCTCATGTGCATGCATGCACCAGAAGAGCAGTACCATGTACATCCACCACCAGAGGAAACACAAACAGCGGTGCCTATTCACCTTTGTGGTGAGGTTTGAGAGCACTCTAGTAGATATGTTTCTGTTTCTTTTGTACTGAAGATCAAGAGGGATTTGCAGAAACTGCCCCTTTTAGAAGGCTATCATTAGCTACTTTTGCAATGAAAGAATGGTTTACCCATAAAAATTAAACAGAACCCAAGCCCCCAATAAGAAAAGGTGCCATTAATCAAGATGTCCTTTTTTTCAAAAAATAAGGATAAAAGTCATGAGACTAAACATCAAACAGGACATTTTCCTTCAGTTGCTCTCTACCACTACTCAAGAGAGATTCAAGTCTTTTTTCAGGAGGCTTTCTACCAATTAACTGAGATTAGCACTCATCCTTCCCCTCCTAGCAACAGGCAACAAACTGTGATCAAGGTACACATGCTCTCTCCCTTTGGTGTAAGAGAATAAAGCCAGCCCTGCCAGGAGTCATTTCTGTCCGCTCTGACTTCCAAGCAGAGGTCCTGGAAAGCTTGGAGTTAAAAGCCAAGGACATTAGTCACAAAGTATTTCATTCATCACTGCCATGAAAGACTGTGGGCATCACTGCTCTTGAAGATGTGAATGCTACTTTTGTTTCAAAGTTTGTGCTATAAATTACCTAAATACATATCCTCACAAAATGTGGTCTCTGTCACTTATAAACACATGTGACTACTGACATCAAAAGTACATTTCCTGACATGGTGGAGCATTTCCTTATCCCCAGTGTCCTGCTCTGGAGACAGTGGGCAGGACGGTGTCCCCATGGCCACCTCAGAACCTGCTGCTGCCTTCATCATTAATCAACTTCCCATAAAAGCCACACAACCAGCAAGACCCCTTCACAGCCCACCAGCAAGTCCAGCTGTCGCCAGCAACTTCAACGGGCACTCAGCCAAAGCCTGGGATTTTAGTTTTGGTTGTTTTCGTTGTTTGGTTAGTTTGGGGTTTTTTTTTGTACTAAAAATTCCTATAACTGTAACAGGGAAGTAGAATTAAAAAGGACTCAATTGCATTCTACTGAGTTTAAGCCAGAGAGGAATGGAAGTTTTGGTGAGCATTCATTTCTGCTTTCTTATAAATAAAGAAAAGGTGCATGAGAGGGGTGCATGAGGTGGAGTGACAAACAAGTCAACAGAAAAAACTACTCCTTTCAGGATAATTTTAGGTCTGATGGGTTAAGGAAGAACAAAAAACAAGCTATCCTGAGGCATCTTTCTCTTCTGTGCATCAATTAACTACTGCCAGGAACATCTACACAGCTCCAGACCAAGCCTCAAAGAAAAGAAAGATGGAAATGTGTAGGAGAAGGAGTTGATGCTGCTGAACATCATCACTATTTAGGGGCTAGACAGCAGAGGAGACTAGAGATTTCTACTTACAAGTGCAAAGGCTCCCCTTACCTGCCTACTGTGTTATCGAAACATAGCTGAGACTCACTCTTCCCAGAAGTCACACTGCAGGAAATTTGATCATTGGTTGCTCATTTTTAAACCCCTCTGCTAAATTTGACTGAATTATTTATTTGTACAGGCCAGTTCACAACGTTGGCTGATCCTGTTAAGCAGGTCATTGGGTCATTTTCCCCTGCATATGAAAGGAGAAGTGACTGCAAATGGACTCTTTACAGTAGTGTCTTGTTAAGACTGTGTCTCCTCTGCAAGCACTTGAGCTAAGCACCTGTCAGGACATGCATTACAAATAATTGCGCAGAAACTTGATGTGGATATTATCTACAATGAAATAATTTTTAGAAACTGAAAACCAGGCACAGTGATCTGTAAGTATTACACTAGATCTCTAGCAGCTGACCTAAAAGAATAATTTCAATAAAGCCCATAATTAGTCCTGAGAAGATATGTTATGAACCTTCAGAGGGTGCAACAGAGGGTGCCTCACACAGCCTTTATTGTAATAATTCCTAGAAGAAAAAGCTTTCATCTAGTGTTAATAATCAAATGATACCCATTGCTGTTCAGTAAATGCCTGATCAATAAATCACTGGAAAGTGAGCAAATGCATCATGGAGTACCTCTGCTGACACCCTTTTGCCTTCCTTCTCATCTTCACCTTTGATAAGAACAATAGAACAATACTTTTTTTACTCTTGTCAAATAAAGGGAACAATGCAATCTTGGAGAAATAGATATGGCTGACAAAGCAGAAGGCATGCAAAACAATGATATTACACTTCCTCAAAAGTGAGGGTTGAAAAACAGTCACCTAAAAAGCACACCAGAAATTGAAGACCACCAAAGAAGACCCCAAGGAACACATTAGGACTTCCAATAAGGAGGGCAACTATGTAAAAGAAAGTATCACATACGCATCAAGTAAGCAGGCACAGCTAATGAATATATAATCAGAGTGTACCATTAAATCTCTGTTTACCAGGGCACTCAATCAGAGCAGGAATCCTCCAAGTGACCATGGCTGCAAAAAAGAACGCCTGCTTTCTAATACTCAAAACCGCATTAGACAGTTTCCATCTGGCTAATTTTGGTACCACCTTAACCTATCCTGTGGCAGTGTGGGGCTTGAAGGCTGGATGGAATTAAAACACAACATTTCCACTAAAAGGTCCCGCAACAGCATGAAAGAAAAATCAAATGAGATCTCAGTCCTCAAAACATGTATATGTCTGTCTTTAAAGTTAGGAGGAGTTATACCTACCTAAGACAACTCACAAACTTACCAAAACCAACTTACACTTAACAAAGCCAGTATATGCATTCTGTCCTTCACATTAGACCAAAATGCAAATAGTTTAACTGCCCCACACATGACTTGCATGAAAAACCTTTCTTTTTCTATTTGCACACAACATTTTGCCTGCAGTCTGTCAGGCATATGCACTGGGAATGTGTGTGGCCTTGCAAGTAGCAGGTGACCGAGTTCCTCTTGGCAACCTTGGATCTCTCGACCAGCACCACTACCTCCTTCATCCACAGCCCAGCTCACACACAGCCTGTGGCCAGCCACCACTTGGGCGCCAGTACAGCCACACAGATCTCAGCTCCTCATCTGCTCCTCACCATCACAAAGGCTCTCGCACTTCCATGAGTTTGAGAGTAGGCTCTTTCTCCCACACACAAATATCCCCAGGGGCCAAACACTACCATAAACTACATAGCAGGTGTAGATTCACAAACAACAGCTTGAAGGAGATTTGGTACCTTCAGGGAAGTTGTGAGGCTTTTCAAAACATTACATCACTTCCCACCACGTCAGCCCACTCCATACTGACATCAAGCATCTTCCAAATCGTCATGCAACAGTGAAGATTTGTGCACGCTCCAGGAAAGAGTCCAGTCCTTGATCTGGCTTTCATTTTGTTAAAATAATGGTCTACACTTTCTTTGGAGAAACCCCAGTTAACACACAAAATAATTCTAGACTGCCTTCCATAAAATGTTGCGGTGTGAGCTGGAGAGAAGGATTATACCTTCCAGAGTGTCCCGGCAGCGCAACCTTACAGCAGAGCTCAGTTCCCCTTAGGTACCTGTTAAGTACTACACTGTAAGGAAACAAAGTGACATTGTAGAAATTTGAAGAATCAGGCTACTCATCTACTGTTGTAAAAGCCTGCTGAACGTGCTTCAACATGATTAACTCCAGAATTCAAAAAAAGCTGCTGCAAGATTATGAACTACTTTTCTATAAAAGGAACATAAAAATAAAGCACAAGATATAACATTGTTGCGCCCATACAAGAAAGATTACTTATTAATATGAGCACAATCCACTTATGCAACCGATGTTGAAGTGTAGGCTTCTACAAAGTCAACCAAGAGTTTAAGTTGGCACCAAAGGAACTGCTCCCTGGATCAGCAGACAGTCCCAAGAAATCAAGTTTAACCTCTCTCTCACTCCTCTGCCCCAACCCAGCAGTTGAAATTAGAAAACCAAGAAGATAATTGTTTTAACTGGGAGCAAGATTAAGAGGTTCAGGAGACACTGCTGCCACTCACTCTTTAATTATTGGTAACCAAAGGAGCACACACACACAGTGGTGATAGAAAACACTTTCCATCCTCTTCACTGGCTTTGCTTCCCAACCAAGGATGTTTTATCTGTATGGATAACAGTAAGCATGAAATCCTCCAGTGATATTCAAGTAAATGTTTTCCTTTTTTTTTTTTTTAATACAATAGCTAATAGCATACAGCACTCATTGCAAGAGGACTCCTCCTAAGAACAAGGCTTGCCTGCTGTGCAGGCACACCCACTCTAGAAATAACACAAGGAAGTAAGTTGCATCCTGCAAAACATATGTAATGTACAGCTTATTACACTGCTGCTTATTTACCAGCATAGTGGCTTCCCCTGGTTCTGACAATAACAGAAACTTCCAGGAACAAACTCCATAAGGAGTCAGAAATACGGCTGCATAAACACAGCCCAGTACATATAAATACCTACTAGTTGGTGGTACCAGAATGAACCAGGGCATGAGGCGCTTTGGGGGGAAAAAAAAATTTACCATCTCTGACTAATTATTTAAAATACCTAAGCAGATTTTCAATTACTGAAGTATTAAAGGAGACTAATGCTAAGTGTGGAATCACTTCCTGCATATGTCAAAGTTACCAGTGCTCATGTGAGCTCTGTTGTTCATGTACTTTTATGCAGAGAGCTTTATAAAAACCAAAACTACTAGTCAGGATTTCTGGTTTTAGTGGTCTTCAATCATTCTCACAGAGGCATGCACACGTACACGTGCACAAACTGCACAAGGCATTTCATCCAATGTACCATTGGTAGCTAGTTCTGCATTGCAAAAGCAGACATTTTCTTGTTATCTAATTGCCCTTTAATTAAGAACTCATTACACCTGAATAACAAATTTATTTCTCCCCTAGAACCTAAGCAAAGGTCCAGACAGTTTAACCCAAATACAACTGCATAATCTATTGTGTCCTACTAGCACAGTATTTTCAACAAATTCCAGAGGAGTCTCTCGATTCCTTCTGACATGTTCTGCTTGCAACCTACATCCAGGAACAGTACACATATTTGAGCCTCTATTTTAAGGTTTAGGTAAAAAAGCAAGAAGGGCGAGGGACAAAACCTGGCCTTCTCGCAATGCAATTTCTACAAACACCCTGTAGAGAGCAACTGCCAGCTGCAACAGCCACATGGCCAAGACACTGGTGTGCACCAGTTAATCTGGAGCACACAGCTCAATCGATACTTGATGTGGCTGGCGAGGCACTGCCAAGCGCCCTCCAATGTCTGTCTGACAGTAGTGTCAATGTCAGAAACAATTCAAGGACGGGGTTTTACCATCGCTTAAAAAAGGGAGGACAAGTGCATTTCCATCTCTTCAACTCTAAGAGACACTTTCTGAAGTAAAGGGAGGATTAGGAAAGAGAGATACAAAATACAGGAGGAAGTGAAGCCCTGGTGCATGACTTAAACACTGGCAAACAGGAAACAGAGGCCTCCCTTAGGGCCCCATCCCTGCAGGGGTCCCAGCAGCACTGCATAGGAAGGGAGAAAGCCCCTCAGCACATGACAGCACAAGCACACTGGCAGCTCATTTACAGGGCCCTGTAAAGATTACAGCAGTCACTGCTCATTTTGGAGCAGAATACCTGTCAAAAACAGAGCAATAAGAGGCAGTCTTTGCTGGCAAGAGCAGGAGTTTTGGCAAAAACAGCCAGCCCAACAGAGAGATCTGCACACCATCATCTACATGCTGAAGATGTTATGGATCCTGCCCCTTCGTTCAAGCCCATTCTAGCAGCATCCAGCACATCTAAAGAGACTGCAGTTATCCTGGGATGTGTCAATGCTCTGTGGCCATCTGAGAGGTCCTACATCACCACGACACTACCAGCTGCAAAGCAAGTGCCTCTTCTCTCCAAACATTCAAATACTTTTCATTATTTAAGTTTAGCTTTGTTTTCTACCTTATGAGCAAACCCACAGTCTCCAAAGTTCAGGCCTGATGGTACCATGGGAAGTCAATGAGTCTCATTGCTTGCAAGACAGAGCTGCCAATTACAATGGGAAACCTTACCTCAGCAAGGCCCAATGTCCAAAATCAAGATAAACTTGGGAATTCTCTAAATTGGATGCAATCTGAGAAACCCACAGATAGCTTGTGAACACAGTCTGTTCCTGACTTCAGAAATCTTTCACAGAAACTGTAACTAAAAAATTAAAAAAAAAAAAATTAAAATCCCCGCCAGAAACCAAAATGGAGCTTCAGAAAACACCCAAACAAAGCCCACAATGTTCTGTCCTTGCCAGGAATGAAGCAGCAAGCAAGCAACAGCAAAGGGTCAAGAAAAAGCTGTCCTCAGATTTCAAATTAATCAAACACAATTGCTGGCTACTGAAAAGGGAGCAGAATTAGTTAAAATAAATGACTGAATAACAACAGGACAAGAGCCTGATTATTACTGGACGTGGCAAAGGGTGATCTTTTCTTTGTTAATTACAAGACTGTAAAGAGAAGTTGTGTAGATTTTTAAATTATTGGCTGAACAGTATAGCACCTTGTCAGAGAAGAAAAACATATAAAAATTCTTCAAAGTTAAAAGATGCATAAAAACTTGCAAGATTCAACATAGAAAAGATGGAACTACCAAACTCTTCAGAAAATTGCACAGCAAATATTCATTACACACAAAGAACAATTAACTACAGTTAGAAATTAACAAAAATATGGATCATTACAAGTTCCAAAGGATGTCTTGAAAAAGCTCTGTCTTGGGAGTCCAAGGCCAAGGTCTGAAACCTGAAATGACAGCACTGCTTCAGAGGATCCAGTGAAAAACAAGGAAGAGTTGGAAGAGCACGATGGATTCACACATAGTAAGAAACTGCCAAAACCATTAGAAAGGAAATTGTCAAAGACAAGAAACTTGAATAACCTACAATGTTATTTTATCCTAAGGCCTTGGACATTCAGAATTAAAGGGCAGTAAATTAAATCTGTGAATTTTGGAGACTTTGAAAGCAGATCACAAAGCTCCTAAAATAGCTTTACACAGCTAAGTCAAACCATAAATAAATCTTATATTTCATTAAAGGATTAATTTACAACTAATAATATTGAGACTTTGTAAGTACACATAAGGGAATTATTTTCTTCCCTCTCTTATTTTAAAAATTTAAAAATAATTGCATGTTCTTCATCATCTCAGGAGACAAGAATCTCCACGGTTATTCACTTCCAAGTGCAAACCCAGGTATGAAGTGCTACTGATGCACATCCCATATGATTTCACACCTCCTGTGCAAAGGTGCAGAACTCCTGTAAAAGTGCAGAACTATGTGGTCTGTGTGGTAGGAAATAAATACAGCCACCATAAGAAACATAAATCCTGGCCACGAAGAGCAGATCCCAGATTGCAACAACACAAGGGAGTACTAATGAAGAGACAATAAAATATTACTCAAAAATAAAAATGAAGCATTTTTCTTCCAATTAATGGATCTGATTTTATTCTGTACTCATAATTTCATCACACCCCTGATTTCAGCAGGGCAAGACACTGCAGCAAAGCAGAGCTGAACAGCAGGAAGCAGAAGGAATGTTTACACTCCTGAGCAGTGCTCTCACTGCCAGATCCACTGAAAAGAAATCAATGTTATTATCATCTTTTAAAAAAATGCATACAGGAAACCTCATTTGGAATCTTGAACATGTAAGGGACTATCACTCTAACTGTTCCAAACATTAATTCAAAGGCCACTTGTTACCACAACAGCTGTTCGACCAGCTCTTCTGTTTTGCCTATGTTTTTGCTTTCTTAGATGGGGAATGTCTATGACAGATTCATTCATGTCTGTCACCATCCTCCAGCCAGAGGCCCTTCATGTGGTTGCTAACTGAAAATGCATCTTAAAACAAATAAACACATCTTGACTTAAGTTCTGATCTCATGTTCAGTAGGAACGCAATGCAGGTTTTGTTGCCTCTATTAATAATTTAAACATCTCTATTGAAGGTTCACTTGCCCAAGGTCATGCACCTGAGGAGGTGATACATGTGAACCCCTCTGCCAGCACCCCTCACTCTTGCACTTGGGTGAGGACCAGACTATTCAGGAGCCATCTCTCCTAGGCCACAGACAGATCAAGAAGGCCCACACCAGGTCTGATCTTTGTCGTAATGGTACAGACACTGCTATATAGAATCATAAGTGAACAGGATGGGGAAAAAAAGTCTTACATAATAAGGATTTTAAGATAATTTTATATAGTAGTATATTTCAGATCCTATTGCTAGAATCCCACTGAAAATCTCCAAATTACTTTTTTCCCTCAAGGAACTTGCATAAAAACATGGAATCAAAGCAAGCTTCTGGATATGTTTCACTGATAAGCTGCCCACAAACCTCTGTCCCCATTACTACTCCCTCCTTCCATCCTATTTGACTGCATTTCTTTAAACAAATCCACATATTTATGAGCAAATAAACATTTTGACTGCATTTTGCTCTACACAGTAGTTCCCCCAAGGAGAGGCATAAAAGCCTAGTCTTAACAAGGGCTTGAAAGGCAGTCTCCTCCTGTCCCCAAAGGTGAAATTTGTTGTTTATTAATCCAGTTCAGCAATTCCAAGAGCAGTGAAAAGTTAACCCCCCTTGATTTATGTTGTGGCAGTAGCCTCACGTAATAACAGTAATTTAAACTACAGTTTTACACACACAGCTGCCGTGATTAAAACAAACCAATCCATACTGCCAGGACTGTTTGCTTTCATGCAACACTTACATAGCGCATGGCTGGTGGCTAGTGAGTGGACAGCCAACAGCATGGACCCAGCACACACAGTCAAGGCAAAGTCATCTCCCATCACCACAGCATCCAGGGTCAGGACTTCACAACAGGTACCTCCCAAGTTTCATATGGTATGAGCCGTACAAGGAAGTGGTAAATAACTACTTCTCCATACACCTCATAGGGGACTTTGGAGTTGTATCTACAGGCAGATCAATAAAAAAGCATGAGTCCTCTCCACACACAAACCATCCAGGACCATTGTTGTACAGGTTGGTTGGACAGTGGCCCAAACAATAAGCTGTTTTCAGAAAACCAGGGATTCATCCTCTTATGTGGCATGAGGGAGGGATTAAGCCTTAATTTAGCACCATTTAGAAAAGATTACCCTTTAATTGCAATAGGAGTTGGCAGACACTGGCAGCAATGAAAAGCCTTTATCCTGCAAAGCTTCCAGGCAGTCAGTGACAGCTCCCAGGCCAGCAGCAGAGAGCCAGCCCATGCTGTCCCCAGCCAGCTGCTCAAGGCCACTGGACTGATGGGGCAGAATGCGGCCCCAGCTGCATTTCAACTGCAGAAACAAACCCCTCATTCATTGGCATTCATTGGGTAGGGTATGTGGGGCTGCCACAGTGCACTGAGAAGCCAAAGCTGTCAGAAGGGCTCAGCTGCCAGTACCACCCAGAGCTCTGCCCAGTGGGACCCAGCTGGTTTGGGCAAAGATCCAGTACTGGGGATATGCCCACTTCCTGCCTTCTGCTATCAGACTGGCCCAGTCAACAGAGGAAGATCCCCATTGACCTCAGCTCTGCTATTCTCTGGTGACAGGACAAGAGAGGTGTCATGCTGTATTTTCTGGCACTGAGAACTCTGCTAAAGCAGATACCTGACATGCCTAGGTGGAAGGCTGCCAGATCCCTGCCAAGGGTTCCCATTGCTGCTCAGGAGCCTGTTACAAATGTCTTCTGATTTGGAGCAAAGCTAAATGCTCTTCGAAATTGGCACCCAGGAAAATATAATTCTTGTTCAAACAGATTTTGTTGCAGCAGTAACATGTGTTTTTGCATCTGTGCTGGATTTATCCAAGTTTAGGCTGGCATAGGACATCCCAAAGCCTACAGCAGTTTAACTCAGCCAGCTTTATTTTTAAAGATTCAATAAAAAGTAACAATTTCTATGCATAGACAAGGCCTTAAATCAAGATTTAACCCCCTTCCTCTCCACTTCTTACCCATGCTGGGCAGTGCCTGGCATTTCTGACAGCCTCAGGCCTGAAAGATGAACCACTGTCCAGCTGGCTGAGCCATCTCAGCTTACTGGGAACCAGTGAGGGGAGAAAGAGCTCTGCAGCATGGAGGCTGGGAGCTGGGAGCTGAAGAAGAAAACTGTGTGACTGATTAGATGAGGAGCCATGAGAAGTACTAGTGTCAAGGGAGAAAGCAGGTCTTGTAAGGAAAAGACAAAGAGAATGTGTTCAAGGGAAAGATAAGAGATGACGGTCAAGACAGTGGTACTGGGCAACAGCAGCAGGATGAGGGTAACAGCAGCAGGATGATCAGTGGCTGCAATGGAATTCAACAGGAAACCAAGGAAGAGGAACAAAAACAAGCACAGGATAAAGTAGGAGTGGGAAGAAGAGACATGAGCCTGTAAGCTGCTTGTCCACTTCAGATATGAAAAGGCAGCCTCATCCTCTTTGTGTCCTAAGTGCTTCCAGTTTCTTAGCCTGTGGCTGAAGTTTGTCTCCTACCCTGGAAGAAAACCTGACCAGTAATTGTGTAATTTGCTCAGGGCATTCTTTCTAAAAAACTTTCAAGTTTTGAAAGTTCAACACCAAGTAGCCCTGCATTGCACTCAAGAACACCTTAGAAAAAACTCAAGAGTATATTATTAGTTATCCTTGGACATTATTACACTTAGCATTCACTGTCACTGCTACCCTTGCTGCTCATTCTCAAATGAAACACTGGATACATCCATACAGGACTGATGTTTAAAGTAAAATTAATCCAAAATAAAATTCTGATCAGAACATAGAACTGAGAGTTTCATCTTGTACTCTATGACACACTGAAGCAGACCAGTGTTACTTTTTAAGAATACAAGGAAGAATTTTGTCTCTCCAGGAGTTCATTTCATATTTAGAGTTTGAATTTCAGCAAGTTGATTTGTTGCATTATAAATAGACACTAGTTTTAGGCACATGAAGGCCACAAAGTTAAAGAAAAAATGAAATAAATTGAGTAAGAGGAACCCTAGCCATCCACACAGATGTTATTCAAACTCCTCAAACATAACTTTTCCATTATTACTGCAGTCTTCTGCACTACAAAAACAAAGAGAAACAGACATATACCTATTATCTACAGACCTGAAATTTCAAGACACTAGATCAGTAATCCAACAGCAAAACACTACAAACTACACTCTGCTGCAGCACCAAAGGCAGCATTAAGACAGTTCTTAAAACACAAGAAGAGAAGTTAAACAACTCAAGAGTTAAACAACCTGAACACTGGAGAGCATTCCTGGGTACACAGACACCAAGTACTAGGCTGTTTCCGATAGCTCTAGAATCCTTTAGAAGTAAAATGTAGCTTTAGAGACTCATTGAACTAAGAGGCAATGCAATAAAACTTGGATCTGCATGAACTCCACATCTCATGGAGACTCTGTTCCCTTGCTGAGCAATGCCTACTGAAGATTAAGGCAACATTCTTGATACAAAGCCTAATGTTATGTGCAGTAAGACAAAACTAACACATGACTAGCACAGCATGGTACCAGGCAACAAATGGAGCTCAGGGCAAGAAAAATACCTTCATCAAATTAATCACTTTCTATGGAGATGACCCCTGCCACAGAAAACAATGATAATAAAACAAGAAAATACATTTCTCATAAAGCACACATGCAGTGTCAACCTTAATGCTCTTTCAGGTCTATTATGGGAAAAAGAGCAAACACAGCCACATTGAGAGCGGCAGATCACAGGGCTGATAAATGCTCTTTAAGGCCTGTTCTCACAAATCCCAGAGCCAAGAACCTTAAAAACAAACAGATGCCTCACAGAGGCTTCACCAGCCCCAAAAGCCTCCCTGGATGAGCCAGATTCCAAGATGCTCCCCAGCTGTAGTCTCTTACACTGAAGACCATGAAAGGAATTTATGCCTTACTATCCTCCCCAAAAACCCTAACAATAGGGAGGTAAAATGGAACATCAGATCAATTTTAATGTTAACGGACTTTGTGTCACATTAAAAGGGTCCATTTGCTTCAGTCCCAATAAGGCATATATATTTTAGGGCACTCGGCCACACAGGCTACATTAGAACAACCAGCTACAAACCAGTAGCTGGAGTAGCTATTTTTTATTTGTGTGTGTGTACATATATATATATATATATATATATATATATATGTGAGTCTGCATATAATAGCCGCTCTGTCCCACAAAATTCCTTTACTGTACTCTTATTGTTTGGCTTCTACCTCTTTCCCAAGTGAAATGAGTAGGCATTTCTCCCTGGCTCCTTCTACAGAGAGAAAATAAGAGTAAGCTGATTTATTATTAAGTGCTCAGATGGAAAAGCTGTCTGAAACATAACACTGCTAGGAAAGCTGCACTCTTCCTTTCCATGAGAGCCTGGAAAAAAGAATATTTCAATGGGAAAGTTTTCCTCCAAACTTCCAGGACAGACAATGCTCAAGTCCACTCTCCCAGCAGCCTTGACGCCAAGTCTACAACCCAGCCCTCAGAGGCCCTCTCTAATTCCTAAAACCCTCCCAGATTTCAGAAAGAAGAGATTGCAAGGTATGTTCTTAAGCCTCAGTCAAGCCATGAAGAGTCCCAGCTATGGTTTTACTCCAATTCACTACTATGCTTACCTCCACTGTGAAACCTGAAGGACAGAAAAGTGATACAGCTCACATGAGTGAAAATTAGTCCTGAAATACAGGCTTCCCCCCCCTCCACAAGAACCCCACAGAAGTTAAAGGTAACCACAATTCATTCACATTGTTTAAGGAGTTACATTAGCAGTTTACAAGTATAGAGAATTGAATGATGCAGAATACATGCAGAGGTGAGAGGAGGGCTTCAAATTTGCCAAACATCAGAGTGATTAATAGGATCACTGCAGAAGTCTACATGCACGAATTAAACTATAAAACCCATTAAATGCCTGACAATGACAGATGATTAACTCTCCTCTGCATTCCTTTCCTAAGGGGTAATACTGCAAGTATCACAGTAGACAGCATTCTGTCAGCCCTCCTGAAGTCCAGACACACAACTAATATATCTCACGTGCTCCACTTGGTAAAATGTAGATTCAGCTACTCAATCCTTCAGTGTGTATTCACTGACTAAATAGAGCAGGAGGGGATGAACAATACGAATTAGTTCAACCTTCAGAATTTAAACTATGGGGCATATTTTAAAGCACAATATGTAAAACACACACATATGTAAGCAACAAAGTAACAGTATTGTAGATACTGAAGACTGGAAGGGAGCTCTTGAAGGTTATATACTCCAACCTTCCTGCTTAAAAGCAGGGTCACCACTAAAAACATGCTCAGGACATTGTCCAGTTGGGATATCAGTGACTCCCAAGATGAAGGCCACATAGCCTATGGGCAAAGAATAGAAAATAAGTTACATTGTTACAATATGGCACATTGTGTTTGTGGTTACTTAGGTATGTTCTCAGTCTTTAGTTTTTATGGACTGCTCTGTAGCAACACAAATAATACTGGAGGCTAGAGCTGAACAACTCCTCAGCTTGATTTCTTCCAAGTGACTCAAATCTGGTCTTAAAATATTTCTATGATTACTGAATGATCATAGGACAAGACTTTTTTGTATCCACTGTGGGGAGGGGGAAATGTTTTAAAACAATCCTACTTCCCAAACACTGCTCTAATTTAGCCATTAAGTGCAAGTGGTCCTGTTTCCCAGCCAATAGTTTGGATATCTTGGCTTCAGCCCACCTTTAAGTAGCTTCCTGAATTGGACTCAATTAGTATAAAACATACATGCAAAAAAAGGAGGTATACCTTTGATAACCCCTAAAGAAGAAACTTGCAAAAATGCCTTCTATTTTCCATTTTGTCTGAGTCAAATGTGTCTGAAAGGCAACCTGACAGAGCTTCAGGTGGAAGCAGATGTTATACTCGACGCTGTAAACTGCACCAAGAGCCAGAAGTGTCTAGTGCATCCATATGAACCTTCCTACCAGCAGATGCTCCTCATCAGCACGTCCTGAACCCTTTTCATCTATGCCAACCACTGTAACATGAATCTCACTCAAAAAATACAATCTCTCATCACTTTCTAAATCAGCTACGTGCTGCAGTGTGGCACCTTCCCAGGGAACATCCCATCTCTGCTGCTCACCGTCACAGCGCCTAGCATGCTTGCCCCAATAAACCTTCTTGAGCAAGAGAACACCAAGCTATTAACAGGCAAATCTGGTGTAAGACCAACATCAGCTCTCCACCACTGACAGACTTGACTTATCTGTCTGCAAAATCAAACTTTCATGTGAGGCTGGCTAGCAGTTTCTTAGTTAAAACCATATACTTTCTGAAAGCATTCCCAAAAGAGAGCCAAGTGGAATTCCTTTGCACAGCTGTTGACCACAGTGAACCAAGACACAAGTAAGACAGAAGCTTTTATTCACATGGATACAAGTCTCATAAAACTACTGTATTATACTGAGCCAGAGAAAAATTCAAATCTAGACTGCTGCTGGATGATTTCTGCTGAATCGGAGACCTGCATTTATCAGACAAGAATGTTTTGGCAAGATGACCTTTCTTTGTTTGATAGTATATACCAAAGATGGGGGCACATGCTACATGACACACTTGTTACTGCTTGTGACCTGTTGGGGACAGTCACACTCATCCAACAATAGCCAATTCCTATTTCAGAGGCCAAATGCTCTCTCCAAATGACATCATAGAAAACCACTAAATAATTATATACTGACTGCTTGAAAATGCATTTTTCATTTCCTTCCTAGTATCACATTGGTGAGAAGTTTCACCCACAGCTTCCAAGAGCTAGAGGGCTGAGTGGACTACAGAAATGTCATGCAGCAGCCACTTTGGGCATCACAACCAAATTTCTCCCTCAAAACACACACAGCCTTGTGCAGCAAGATGTGAAAAAATCCCATCTGGTTTGGAATTACCCATTCATACAACAGAACAAGCTCCAAACAAACACCATTCTTCATCATCAGAAAACACAGTGGATTCTGACCTTGGAAAATCAGATGTAGCAAATTCTCTGTGCACAGGAAGCAATGGATCTTGTTTGATTTGGGCAGGTTGGATCCCAGTTATGGTATTAGGTCAGTATACTTCTCTGCCTTGGAGCCAGAGCTGAACTACAGGCCCAGTTCTGTACAGCACTGACACTGAACATGCATAAGGACTTCCTAATGAACTTACCAAATACTGTCTCACTGCCTACAGCACAGCACTCTGCACCATGCTGGGAGCTTGCCAAGCCCCACACCACACGTTGGCAACAACTGAGGGGTGAAAAAAAATCATTTAATGAGACAAGGACTGCAGCATGCTGCAGAGTCTGGGCCATCCAGCACAACTCAGCACCCCACCAGACATACCACTTGTTTCAGCGAGAGCTGTATAGGGCCTTGTATGGCACAGCTGCTTTCCAAACATGGACACAGGACTGCAGAGAATCCATATCCATTCCCACACTGAGCTTTAACTACGCTGGGGCCGAACACCCCAAATTAGCCCCATATCCCTGCTTGCTCAGAGCCCCAGTGGCAAACCTGTCTGTGGGCAAGACAGACTACACCTTTTAGAAGACTCCTAAGGTAAGTCCCCACTCCAAAGTGAGGTGACCCTGACATCTGCTGCCTGGTGTATATTTCAGCCAGAAAACAGCAGAGAAGAGAGGAGGGGGAGGAAAGTAGGAGGTAGAAGGAAGGAAGATGAGCTGGAGAATGGGGAAACGAAGAAAAAAAGCCACAGTTTACAGCTATTATACTTAAAACTTTGGCTCTTCCCTGAAATGGAGGGTCCTCCATTCATTTGGATGGCAAAGTTGATCTATGTCATTTCCCTCTGCTGAGGTTTTGTAGACCATATTTCAAACCCGCACTATATTCCTCTGTTGCTGGGTTACCAAATCTGAACAAACAATTCTCTGCAGTCTGCCAAAAGCAGAGAAAGCAAGCAAATGAATGCCTGGAGTATGCATCACCCTCTGGAAGCCATCTTACAGCCCGAAGCTGCTACAGATTACTCACAAGCTTACATACCATAGAGTGAAAGAGGAAATGGTGAACTTAGGAAGTCTGGGGGCAGTGCACAGACTTGAGAACTGCTGTTCCCACCCTCCTGCCTCCTCCTAGTAAAATCAGGCAATTTTCCAAATCATTAGAATTCTCTTGCAGACTAGAAGAAAGTCTGGTCAAAGGGATATTTTGGGTATTAAGTCAAAGGGATATATTAGGTATTAATACCCCTGAAACTAGCAAGCATGTTTCCATAGATTTTGAAAGGATGAATCAAGATTTGAAATGAGGAAACCGCAACAGCCCATTTGATGAAACACCAGTGACTCTAGGTTTAAGACTTTCAGTTTCCAGGCAGGACATCTGCCACATCAGCGGTTGCACAAACTTCCACTTCAGGGGTGTGGGAACACATGGATATCCCCCATTGTGAAGCCCTCTGAGTTCACTCCAGTCCTCAGCAATACTGCTTGGAAGGAATCTTCCCCTGCAGCGCCTGTGCAGAGAAGCCACAAGCATGCAGCATTTGGTCTAGTGTTTCGTACGCAAAGATGGTCTGCCCCTGTTCTCTGAACACCCAGGCAGCTTCCCATCCCACCTTCAAGCCCCAGCTCCCAGGTACCCTCACGGACTGCACATTGAAGGATGCCAAATGCAAGGCTCTAAGGAACAATTTATTTGTGTAAATACAAGAAATGCTACAAGAGAGACTATATCCTGGGAGAGACCTCAACCAAAGCCACCAGCCTGAACAACACTGCCACTGCAGTATCCCCAAGACTGCTAATTCCCAGCAGCCAGGCCAGACAGATCCCGCTCGCTGTGCAGCTGCTGTCTGGGGTGTTAAGGCAGCAGCTTCACCGCCAAGCTCAGCAGAAAGACTAGCTGAAGCTGCTCTTCTCATTCCTTGTTTGCTGCTGCTTTAACACACTCTAGGTGAGGTGGTACCTGCACAGCCACATACAACATGCCTGTGACACAAACTGGGGTACTGACCTAATTTAAGAACAAAACCAAAAGAAAGAAAAAAACAAAGAAAATTTGGCACAGTTCCACAGCATAGTTTTACTATATCCCCTCCACTGGACAGCAAACACTCCGCGCTGCCACACCCCCGGGAAAAAATAGCTAGCAAATTGCACTACTGCTGACAAACATCAAAACCTCGGGTTAAACTTAATGAAAAAAATTAGAAACAAATTATCTAATGTCTACTAGCGGTCAGGGACAGACCTCATTTTGGGCCAAGGCACAGACAAGCACCGCAAACCAAAAGTAAAACATGACTTTTCCCCAAGACCCAGCTCTCAGCTGAGACTACAGCAATTTAGGGAAAACCACTTTTGCAGAAACATGGGGGTTTTTAAATAAGTTTTAAAAGTTCCTTACTATTCATCCAAATACTTATGGTTGTTCTAATACATAAGGTATAGTTAATTTTATCAGAAAAAGACCAAGAAGAACACCCAGCAATTTCATAAAATAATCTGAAATCATAATTTCAAGAATATTATTTATTATTTTTAAAAAGGAACAACAGGAAAGAAAATAAATTTAGTAACATGAAACATTACAGGTTACTATTTCTAGTACACCAGGAAGAATTGGAGCATTTCATTTTTCATATTTTGGTTTCTTCCTAAATAAGGATATGTGAGAAAAGTAGCTTTTCCAAAATATGGTACTAAGTGTCTATATCACTGCAAACATCAGAGTAATATCAGGGGTGCCTCTATTCTTCATATAAAGCAACTATGATTTATCAAAATATAAGAGGCCTAATTTACACAGGAATATTTTGCTTACCCCACCCACAGCTTTCAGTCTAATTTGACAGTAGAGACAGCAATTGTGTTCTAACATTTCAAGTGCAGCAGGTGTTGAAGTCCAAGTAACAATCACCACTAAGTCCCCAAGACAGATTCACCAAAGCATAACCATTTTCACTTAATATCTGCAAATTTGCTATCAGTTTCCTAAATTCAATTTGCAGTTGTACGTTTCCTACTCCAAATTTACATCTGTATAACCAGAATTAAATTTCACCTAAGCTGGCCAATTTAAGTAAACATTTATTTTATTAAATCCTTTGATTTTAACAGCACTGCAAAGTTAGAGGCAATCTCAAAAATATTAACATTCTTTCCTTTCAGCAGGAATCAATATATCACCTGAATATTTAATAGGAAGAGGCTGCAGATGTGTACCTGAGGCTTAGAGGTACTGAAACTGAACATCATTATTTACTATAATTAAATACAAAGACTTGGTGAATCCACCATTGATTCATGTGCACAGAGGGTCTAATCCCAGTCTGTCATGAGTTTGTTAGGTACCTTTAGCCTAGCTGTTTCTTCCCTCTTTGCCTTTATGTTCTTACACACAAAATGAGCACAGCAGTACAAACTGGCAAAATGCACTGGATAAATCCAGTGGGGAAAATCACTGCTACTTCAGCAAGCAGTTTACAATGTCTGTCTACAAGGTACACAGCACTACATGAGGTAGACAGGAAAGGCAATGATTTCTCCTTCACTTCTGAAGAAGAGCAGTTAAACATTACATTAATAAAATGTAACATAAGGAAATGTTAAACCAGCCTGGATGAAATACAGTGTACCAAATTAACTAGTACATATGTAAGTCAATTCAGCAAAACTTCTGTCAGTGATCACAGATCTTCTACACCCCACCTCAATATAAACTCAAACAGCAGAAATATTACAGCCTGGGACACATCACCTCAGCTGCATCATACACCCCACTTGGGCTTCATGGGAAATGAAGCAGCAAGGTCTTATCTGAGTGTTTCTTTTAAAGTCAGCTTGCAAGATTACCCAGAAATTACCAACAGAGAAGTCATAAAATGGCATTAAAGTCAATACATGATTCTTAAAGGCAAAAAACAGAAACAAGGGCCACTGTTACCATACAAAGAAATTAAGAGCCCTGTGGAGATCTTGCTCCCCCCTTAAAAACCACAAACCATCCATGTTACGCTAACTGTGACACACTAACATATGCTTTTAGACTTTAAGGATAGACATAGTCCACTTATGAATTTTTGCATTGTTACAGAAATGATTAATCATAACACCCATGTTTTCCAAGGGTTTAAACACATTTCTACAATCACCAATACAAGAAAACCTCTTAATCAGAAAGGAGCTTTGGACAGCAGCCAGTTTTATACTGAGCTAGTTTCTGGTTATGAATCTGACATCTCAAAGCAACCCTGAAGTACTGAGCAAAGCCAATAACCTCTTTTTCAGGCAAACTTTCCATGCCACATTCCCCCACAAATCATCAGGAAAGCAATAACTGAATCCTCAGACAATCACTTTGTGAGCTGGAGTGCACAAAGGTGTGATCATATGTATCATCCACGTAAGAAAAGTGTCTCTGCTTAGGCATGTAGTCAGCCCTGTCATTTATATAATTGGCAATATCACAAAGGCTTGCAGGGTGACTTACCAGCTGAAACAAAGCCTACAGAAAAAAAAACTTAAGTTACTTCATCTCCTAGAGGGAGTAAAAAATGAATAAAATTATATGTTCACAACACAACGTAGTATTTTACTACAAGAAAACCAGTATCTTATTGATCTGAACTAGGGAAAACATTTATCATAATCTTTACTACAGTTTGAAATTAATTCCTTTTTACAAAAGCAAAGGTGGTACTGCAAATAACAGTAAGTCTTCCTGGGAAGACAGTTTGTATTTCAGTTTTGTTCTGTCAAATAAAATGAGAGAAGAAATGCAGGAGAAAGTACCTTAAAAGATATATGAGATCAAGTCAGCACACATACAAGTAAAAGAACAAATTTAGAGAAAACCTGACCCCTGTTAAAAGGGGGTTGGTGTGGAGGTTCAGCACGGGAAGGACAGAGCAGCTCCCCATTTTCACCAGGACAACTTGGACTGCAAATACTGAGAGTACACTGACACCTTTACCAAATGGGATACCACTCTGACAATGCCATTCACACTTACCAAAGGGATACAACAGTGGAGGTTAAGGCTCTGAATTTCTGACACATTGGGGACTGGGTGGCAGGGAGGAGAATCTGCCCAGAAAGATCTGATGACTACAGCAGAAAAGCCTGTACTTTCAACAAACTGTATCATAAAGTTCCTATGCTCTGAACCCGTTTACCTATGGTATGAACAGGGCCATGATACAGGAGTTATTCATAATATTGAACTAATTAAAGCATATCCAGATCTACAATACTCAGCAGGACAGAAAACCACCACATGCTTGCCCCACACCCTGCCTAACATGGCCTTGTGCTGCTTAGCTTCTCAACATAGATGAACAAAGTAAGCTCTATAGAGACTAAAAGGGTTATACCTCAAAAGGCTGCATGAAGTCACGGTTAAGAAGCAAGAGATGGAAAGCAATACTGTTCTAGTTTCACATCAATCTCCCACATTCCCCAAGAACAACTTAAGTAACCCAAGGTGGAGTCCCTTTAGGTTGGAGTGTGACATGTAGTCTCATATGGAGCATTCCTCTAACTGAGTGTGGGAAAAACAGGTGCATAAAACAGCAACAATGATAAATTCCTTCTCCAAGCATATGCTTCATACATCTGCTAAAGGTTTACAAGATCTACAGCAAACCAGACTCCTGTACAGCATCACAGGAAAGCAAGAGGAGCAATGCTCTTTTCCTGAGTAGGCTATCAGAGTCCTCAAGCTGTTCCCAGAATTGTCTCCTTCCCAGGTTTTGACTTAATTAGAGCAGGACATGAACACACAAAGCAAATCCTTCAAAATGTTAAAAGCAAAAAAGAGTGAATCATTGCTGATTCTGCCTTTTTTTTTCCTTTTTAAATGCTTTTACAAGCTTCTCAATTGTTACAGCCCTAAATGAATAAAAAGACAGTATCATCAAGCTTTTTTCCATCGGCAAGTCAAAACATGTAATGCCCAAACACACATAGCACAGCCCAGTGACTAAAGCACTACCTGTGATGGAGGCATCCTGGCTCCCACTGGTGTGTCAGACACTGCCTTGCTGAATGAGGTTGGGCCAGTCCCATAACCTCTCCACGCTATGTCTCACATTCCACCTACCAACTAGGTTTACTGACTTTTCTCTCCCTTGAGCTCAACTCCACAACTGTCTCTGCCCTTGACTTCCAAATTTCTGTTCCTGTATGCTGCTGTAACTGTGCTGGTCTCAAGTGGCTTTAGGAACGGCAGCATATCCGTTCAGCTTGCATATTTAGTTAACAAGTTTATAGCCATGTAATTCAAAGTAATTAATCTCTTTGCTTATACTTGTTTAATGCAATAAAAGCAAAATAAAGCTTTATTTACAAGACCAAAAGATATATAGTAAGCAGGAAGGGAGGGCATTCACCAATTCAGCTGATTTTGTACCAGTCTGTTACAAGCATTTATTTTTCCTTTGAAATACTGTATTCTGATTTTACTTTAAATCCATCTCCAACTGAATAAACTAAAGCTAAGTCCCACTGGATACAATTTGTACGGGTCAAATCCACCTATATTCACCTCTTAGGCTGTATCACAAGGCAAGGCCTTAATCAGCTGAAAAGCAGCACTAGGTTTGCCTGCATGCCAAATCACTGAACCAAACAAAGCTATACACAGACAAGTTCCCATAGGCCATGCTCTACAGTGGGCTGACAGGATCAGCTCATAAGGAGCGCAAACCACCACTATGCATTCTCTGACTGCTCCCCTCACAGCACTTTTCCCACATTCCACACCTAGAGGAAATCTTGCATGAGAAGAACTCAGTGTGCAAATTGCCTAATACAGCGTTTCTACTGACAAACTTTACTCTCCTGTACAGATTAGGTCTGGAATTTCCCTTAAAATAGAAAGTAATAAAAAAATATGACAACGGCAGGACCTGCACCAAAGCTATATGAAGTGTCTGCTGTATTATTTTCGTGGTGGTCCCCACTGAGTAAGCGATTAACACCAACGTAAGATTTCTCCTTCCACACAAAAGCATATGACAAAGGCATATGACAGCATCGCCACCGCACCTTGGTCCCGGCCCTCGCCCCCCCGCCGCCTGCTTGGGTTTTGCTCAGGGGCGCGGTGGCGGCAGCCCCAACCCCGGGGAGGGGCAACCCCGACCCGGCTTCTCGCCCTACAGCAGCCCTGGGGCGGCCCACCTACTGGATCCCGAGGCGGAACGGAACGGGACGGAAAGATAAAGAAAAGCGTCTACCCGCTTCCCTCCCCTTTCACCGGAGCGGAGGTTGGAGCAGAAAGGCCTTTTTTTCCCATCCCTTCCCTCTTCTGGGCCGGCCTGCAGCCAGGCACCTCGGAGCTGTCATTTTGGGGAAGGGGCAACCGCCCTGCCAGAGCCAGACCGGCTTGGGAACCCGCCGGTCGCCCCACAGCAGCCCCGGGAACCCTCAACCTGCCGCCCCCCGACTCCAAAGCGGCCCCGTTCCCAATGCTCCGCGCTGCCTTCGCCCTTCCACCCGCCACGGCCGCGCTTGGACCAGGCCGCCCACCTGCCGCCGCTCCGCCTCACCTCCTTCAATTGCTCCATCTCGGTGCGGATGGTCTCGTACTCCAGCTCCAGCTCCTCATACTGCTGCTTCAACTGCTGCTTCTCTTCTAGCACTGCCAGCCCGTACTCCGCCGCCTGGATCTTCTCCCGGGTGGTCTCGCCCAGCTCCTGGAAGAGACGCTTGATCTCGCTCCGCAGCCACTCGGGCCCCGACTCCATCACCAGCCGGGCGTACTCCTCCTCCTCCATGGCCAGCGACATGTCGGCGGAGGGACCGCCGGCCGCCGAGGCGGATGGGCGAAGGGGTGAACGCGCAGCTCACTCCTAACAGCGGCACGGCTCGCAGGCGGCCACGGCAGGGCCCACTCGGGCCGCCATCGACGGGCCAGGCGCGCGCCGCACCCGCCGCAGATCCTCCCTGGATCCCGCCCGCCGCCTTTGCACTCGCCGCAAGCGCCGAACGCAGTGAAATCATTCAAAAGGCACGGCCGGGCCGGCGCCCCGCGGAACGCTGGGAGTGGGAGTCCTCAATACTCGCCGCGCCGCGCACCGCGCGGCTAGCCGGACTACAGCTCCCGGCAAGCACCGCGACAAGCGAGGGTGGTGGCGGGGCAGGAGGAGCGCGACCTCTGCCGGGCGGCGCGGGGTAGCGCGACGGCGAGAGCGTGGGGCCGGCTGTGCCCGGGGACGGCCTGGCCGGACAGCGAACGCACCCCGGGCCCCCTCAGTGACCCCGGATACAAATTCGGGCACAGGCCCTGGGACCACGGGCACATACCCCGTGTACACACCCTGGCGGCCCAGACCACGCTCAGGAGGGCTTTCGTGGCGGGTTTGAGAAAGCGTCGGGATCAGCTAGGTGTGAAAGATGAGGCCCGAGCACCACAGTGTGTGGGGAGGAAGACGTTCCAGCGCGGCGGGCGGTGCCACAGCAGCACGGAGAGAACAGAGGGTCACAGAAGATTGGCACCAGCCCCACACCAGCCAGCACCACATGAGAGCTTCCAGCATCCCACTGTTCCCGGTGTTGTGCATCTAGGGGTGGAATATCTGCTACAAGGCGTTCTCTGCTCACCGACCGGGACCAAACCATGTCCCTCGAGTCATCCTGAAGATAACCACGGCCATGGGACAAGGTGTTCCCCTATGGCTGAGCTACCTGATGAAAGGAGGGATAGGTTGCATCAAGAGCCAGTGCCGTGACCAGCCATGGGACAGTGACACTTGGGCAGCTGTAATGTGCTGCCTGAAAAGGATTTGCCATCTTGTGAGGAAAATGGCATCAGTCTTTGCCCCAGGTTACACCCATTGGGAACATTTGGTGGCAAAAGCACTGGGACTGGGACACTCATTGGGGCACCACGAGTAGAACTAATTTCTAAAACATAGTGATGACTGAACAGAGACAAACCTCTACTAGTTAGACCATTGCAATTCCTAAGCAGCCCCATAAAGGTAGGGTGTGTCCCTGTGGGGTGGGGAGATGCCTCACTCCCATAGTCAGGAGCCCTACAGCTTCATCATCCCTTCATACAGCAAGTGCTGCTTGGATTTTCTTCCAATGTCAAAAACAATTGGTAATGAACTGGTGAGCAAACAGCAAGCATAATAAAAACAATAACGTGTTTGAGCACTCCACAATGTCTCAAACATAAAGGAACATATTTACTCACAGCTGCAGGGTTTTTTCAAGCTACTTTGAACTTCTGCCTGTGCGCTTATTCCTTTAATAAGCTGTGTTGTGGCTGAATGCTGCCTGTTAGTCATAAAGCTGCCTTGGTCAATTTTTCTTCAGGGTCCTGACACTGTCTGGAGCTCCCTGTGCATCAAGTGCAGGTATGCATTTGTCTGTGAGCACTGATGTGACACTCAGTCACCCAGACCTTAGAAGCAGCAAATCAATGTCCTCAGCCTAGAGCGTGCATGTGAAATTCCTTTAGTTTTTTCCTTTCAGAATTCTCAATAGAAGGCATTTTCACTCTTGTGTGCCTCTGTACCATCATGACTGTCACAGAATGTTTTTAGGGGTTTAAACATTCTGATTCTTTGATAAAGATAAGTGGGAAAATGACAGCATTACCTCTCCTCCACACACTGTTTTTCAGTATTAGGATTTCTTCATGGCCTTTTATGTTTTTCTTCTGTCTGCCCAAGCAGGTAGCATTGCTAGTCCCACCCATTCACAACTGATTCATCGTTAAGATATTTTTAATAATAAATACTGGCTTGTTTTTTTTTACCTCATACTTTCAGAGCCTTCATTCCAGGTTTTCTCTGCAGCTCTATGCTCAAGCACATTAGCTACCCTTCAGTGCTCCTCCCTCTCCTAAACTGAAACCTGCATGTAATGACTTGCTCTCAGGACACAGAGCTTCAGTTCACATCCTGAATATTTCTGGGATTACAAGTGAATTGTGAGATCTAACTACTTTGAGGGGTTAATAGAGATGAGCTGATGAACTAATCATAGCACAAGAGACTTCACTGGGTAATTTGTTTTCTAGGTCATATCTAGAACTATTGCTTTTTTCTAGGTTTCAAACTTTCTTATTTTATAAACTGCCCAAGATGCAAAGGCAGAAACTATAAATACTGTAATAGCTAATTTGAAAGCATTCCTGCCCATTTTCAGAAAACTGGAGTAACTTGTCAAAGTTAAGGTTCCCATCATCCTTCAAGGTAGTGATGCAGGATAGTAAAACCTTGTATAATGAGTGGAGGAGTACAGCCTGGCTAATGCCCACCAACTGCTCCTGAGCACAGCCAGAGACCATTGCCCATTTCCCCAAGTCACTGTCCCCAAACTCCATCAATGCAAAGACTTAGCTGCCACCCCACTGATTCAAGGTGTCATGGCCAAGTGTACTTTGGTGATATAGACTTACACGACAGCTGGAAATTGTTGCTCTTCTTTTTCCTGTTGAGATTTTAAAGCTATCCACTGAGAACTAAGTGGTAGAATTATACAAGAACCATCTTGAGTGCTAAAATAAATTTGGGTAGTGTTTCTTCATGTGGAAATTAACCTGCAGAAAAAATTTTCCCTAGTGTAAAAGTCATAGCAAAGGCAAAGCCCTGCAATGCTAATTTTATTTAACCTCAGTCCAAATCCCCGAGCAGGTAGGCACTCTAATCCAATGCTGGAAAACACATTCAGGTATCTGAATGTGTAAACCAATCTAACCTGTGCTTAAAATTGGGGTCACTGCAGACAGGAAAGTCCTTCTAGATGTCTTTCTTTTCATACATTACTTTGGATAAATTCAAGTGTACCACAACTAGGGTAGTACAGCACATCATAATTTCAATCTCTTTTTTTATCCACTGCATTTGTGAACAGCTTAGCTATAGCAAACACCAGAACAATAAAGCCTTTAAGTTGGCCCTGGAACAGCCATAAGAAACCCTAGCACGCTGTTCCAAATTTCTCATCTTATTTTCTACAGGAAAAAACCCAACTTTAGGCATAAGACTTTGGGACTGCTTAGATGTTTCGTAAAGGTATGGTAATGACCCTAGGTGAAAATGAACTTAAAATCCTCTAGACTGTTCAGTATATGTAGCCTATAAAAAACCACATTATTTTTCAAAGTATTAAAACTCATTCTGGAGGGAAAAAAAGGAACTGCATGATCACCTTGGAAGTACTCAAAGGGGGTTTTAGGAGAAGAAAAGTTTTTTCCTTCTCTTTTACACAACAAGTAAATTCCAGAGAAATAATCTGTCAGCACCAAGATACTTAATGAAGATTGGTGTAATGACTTGAATGCTCTTTCCCTGTTTATCACAGCTATGAGGATTAACATTTAACATACTATTGTTCAGTGCAGTATGTATTTCGCTTTGGTTGAGATCTTTATACACAGACAGTCAAAAGAAATTTTTTAAAACCCCAAAACACAGAACCCACCCCAAAATAAAAATCCACCCTGCCAAAAGACAAGTAGCATGAAGGAAACCTGATCCCAGTACTGAAAGGGAGCTGATATCTCCATCCTCAGGCTATTTTCATAGGGACTCTGATTGTTGACTTAAGGTGACCTCCTTCATCTACAACAAAATTTCCAAGCAAAGAGCTAAATCAGCTGATGAATTAGCACAAATTCTCAGATCACTCTGGCTGGCAGGAGAGGGAGAAATGAGAGAGGAAAAAGAAAGAGAGATATCTTCAGATTTCAGCTTTACTCTGATATTCAAGTCCATCTGTGTTGCCCTCAAAATTACAGTTGCTACTGCCTTCAGTTTTGCTCGCTGCCAGTTGAAATGCTGCTCTTCCCTTCACAGACAGCCATTGCTCTTGCCAACAGCATGAGAAAGGAAAAGCAACTTCCAGGTGGCAAACTGTCACCTCCAGTGGCAAGAGCCCTTGGTCCAAGGCTTCCATGGCAGAACTGCTGTCCTCCATCCATCTCTCTGCCATTCCACATGATGCTGCCTTTAGGTCTGGGGAAAAATACCTTGAAAACATCAGACACAACCCACTTCCACAAGCACAGATGCACAGGAACTGCAGTCCCAGTACAGACCATTGGGAGTGGGTAGCAAAAGTGAAGCTAACATAAGCTATAGTCAGCGAAACATTCCAAGAGAGCTGTATGAACCATGGATGTGGGTCTGATCTGGTGGAAGGCGATGTGGTGTATGGCGCTGAGTGATTCTAGCTGCCAGGTGAAATAAGCATGCTACTAGTTCAGACACATGGGCTGAACAGAAAAAAAAAACCCAAATAATACAAAACAACACAAAACAAAACCACCAGAAAAAGAGCTTAACTGAGGTAAATAGTAATGGCAAAGGATTAATAGGATCCACTGGGATTCCTGGCCCTTCTTTCTCTGGTATGTGTGATGATTGTCTGGTAAGTTGCTGTGGCCTTGAACATAGAGTTTAAGAGCTTCTTATTTTACCTTCAGGAAAGCACAAGAGCAATTAGGGGTCAAGGTGGCTCTAATAATTTGCTAGATGCTTTTAGCATGTTTACCCCAATTTCTGTACTGGAGGGAGAAATAGGAAAAGCGTCTATTTAGTCACTATTGGAGAGAAATTATCTCTTGTCCAATTTTGAGACAATTATTAAAATTCGAAGCATGTTTACAGAAGGAAGTATCTGGAACAAGTAATTTTGCAGCATGACTGAAACAGTTTCTGCATCCTTTCCCGGTCACTCAGTTCTGGGATCATGGTGCAAGCAGCTCATGTGAACAACAAGCATCGGCCCTGCACCTCTTAGAGAGATTTCAAGAGGACAAGAAATAACAAATTAGAGAAGGCAATAAAGAGACGTGTTATTAACCAAGGATGGATGTGCTTCCAAAATTCAGGCCAGAATTTACTAAGTTCAGATTATTTGTAGGAAACAAATGACAGAGAGATGGCTCTCTCTCCTTACCTAAATAGGTTTGCTCCAAACCTTAGAAAGTACCTTAGAAAGAATAATTTAGGTTTCTCTGTCATAAATTGTGGATGCAAATGCACTTTCCACTGTGCTGAACTGCTGTGGAAAGCATGGAAGGGAAGGTGGTAATTCATTTTTGCAGGCCAGTAATAAGGTACGCATTGCTGAAGAATGTGATGGAGAAATTGCCTAAGACAGAAAAATTTAACAAGTAGGTCTGGAGAAACTGGCATCAGGTGAAAAGCTTAACACCCTGCTGGCAGAGATGCATGTGGTGTCTCTCCCATATGAGGAGTAGTGGAGGGGTCACCTACATCCTTCCATGTGCTCTGAAAAACCATATCAGGTTATTTGACCAGAGTATGCAAAAGGAGGGAGGATTAGCTCCTCTTCATTTGCTTTGGCTCCTTCTCTCTAAAATGGGGCTCCAAATATCCCATCCCTCCACAGGACTGAAAAAAGATGCTGTGAAACCTGTGCTCTGTGCAATAACCAGAAGGATTTGGTATTTTTTAACAATTATCATGGATGCAGGAAGTAAGGCTTGAGTTGCCCACTAGGAGTGCAAAGAAGGTAATTTATTAACCACTTCATCATGATTGCTCTTTGCTGCTTGGCTTGGTTGAGCTGAAGGAAGTCCTGAAAAAAACATTTATTCTAAGAAAGGTTACCAAAGCTGACAGTCGTTGTCTGCATTGTAACTTCCACTGGGACATTGAGAGAGGGATCTGGAATGTATATGCAGTCCTGGGATCAGGAGGTTTTTAATGGCCAATGCATTTTCTGCAGATGTACAAAGTCTCATCTGACATATGTATACTCCACGTGGATCTTATTTCCCAGTAATTGGAGTGTAACTGATAGGCTGCTGTGCTTCTTGAAAAGTGTGTGCTTTGCTTGGAAAGTATTGGAGTCTTCAATGTCTTTAAGGGGGAATAGAAAACTTGTATCTAGACAGAGATATCACCGTTGGGGAGTCTTAATTAGATATTAACAACTTAGGTGGGAAAGCATTTTCTGGGGATTAGTGACCATCTGGGAGAAACCAATGGCCTAAGAAACCCTGATCATTAGCGTATAGGCCTTGTACTTAAGGTCATCAGTAGGGCTGTAGGGTATGGCTGTATCAGAATTTAAATATCCGTTAAAAGGCACCTTCTGACCCCTGAGTAGTTTGTCCCTGATTTGCAGCCAGCTGCGAATAAACTGGTATTATCCTGAAGGTTTTGAAAGTATTCAGAGACCCTGTTTGAATGACGGATAAAAGGATCACAGATCAGGTAAGCTTTAATCTCTTCAGTTTATAATATCCATCAATTAATTTATTTTACAATAAAGGCTTTACCCTGGAGCTCATTAGAAGCAGTTTTGATGGTGTCAGTCCCCAAAGATGATAGTACCTTGGTGTCTCAGATTTCTGCCTGGAATATCCACTAGCAAGAAATGTTTCTCAAAAGAGGTGGGAATTGCAGGATAACCCACCCAAACAGGGAGATATTATTGCTTTGGTATGAAATTTTGGAAGTTTAAATTTTTAGCAGTTTTATACACGTTTTGTATTCATACATATAGGTATGTGCATACAGAAAGAGAGAAAGAGGGAAACAATGTCATGACAATGAGGTCCACAATGCTCTAATAATTCTGGACCAAATGGTTGGATTATTTCACCATGTCATGTCTCTCTGGCTCCCCAAGACAGGTGATGGAACATGCCTTTGGGTTTTTAAGCAGGCCCGACAATTGCAAACATCTTCCTGGCTTTTTGCCTTTATCTTGAAATCTGGTGCTGAGGCGAGAAACGCCTTGGGCTCATCCCCGGCTCTCCGGTGCCGGGGGTGACTGAGGGCTGGATCCGGGGACACGCGGAATCGGGAGGAAGCCACAGCGAGCGCTTGGAAGCTCAGGGCCGGGGTTGAATGGGGCCGAGGGCAAGGACTGGGAGTGCGGGTTAGCCCCACCTCCCCGCCGCGCTTGTCCCACGCTCGCCCGGTGACCGGTGACGTGAGAGGAGCACGAATGGCATTGGCGAGCGGGCCGTGGCATAGCCAATGGAAGCGTGAGGCGGGCGGGGCAGAGGCGCCGGGGATCTACCGGGCACCAGGTGACGTCAGGTGTAGTCCGGGTCACCATTGGCAGCTCGCTCGGCAGCGGTCCGGCAGGGACCCTGCTGGCTCCCGGCAACTGAGCAGAGATGGTCCCCGAGCAGCCTGTGGTGAAGACCTTGGGGAAGCAGCTGTCCTGCAGCAGCCCATGAAGGTCCACACCTGCAGAGATCCACCTGCAGCGTTTGGAGGAGTCCAATGTCGTAGAAGGTGGGTGTGCCTGAGAGAGACTGTGACCCTATGGAGACACTGTGCTGGAGCAGGTTCCTGGAAGACCTTGTGACCCTGAGGGCAATCCACACTGGAGCAGCCCGTTCCTGAAGGAGTGACCCCACAGAAAGGACCCATGCTGGAGCAGTTTTTGAAGAACTGCAGCCCACAGAAAGGACCCATGCTGGAGACATTTGTGGAACACTGTCTCCTGTAAGTGGGACTCCACACTGGAGCAGGGTGAGGAGGAAGGAGCAATGGACAATACAAAATGAACTGATGACAATCACATCCTGCTGTGGGGTGTGTTGCTCAGAGTCTCCCAGAACCTCAGCATGGCTCTTTCATAGCTGTCAGGCATAGTGGAAGGGTGACAATCCTCCATCCTTCCAGCTTTTACAGAGTCAGGAAGGAAGCATGGGGGCAGGAGTCAGAAGTGGAAGAGATCCTGATCTAAAGGGTGAGGTCAGCCCTGGAGATGGAGCAGCTCAGTGTACTAAAAATGTGTCAGGGATGTCAGGGGTGTTGGTTCCTCCCTTCCCTTCTCTCCCCAGTAAAGAGCTCATGTCTCTCCATCTCTCCCTGATTTGTGGCCTGCACCATCACACATCTCACTCAGCAACCCCACAGTGGTCTGGCCCTGGGTTGTGACTGCCCTGTCAGGAATAGACACTGGCCATGGAGAGATGTGGAAGGGACTGGCAGAGGACTGGCTTCTCCTGACATGCCAGATGCGGACCAACCAGAGTCCAGGAAAAGGAAGAGTCTCTGCTTGCAATAGGGAGTATCTCTAGTGCGCCGAGGAGTTTCCTGAGAAAAGCTCCTGAGGGGGGAAGAAGGGTGAGAGACACAGGAACCACATGTATCAGAAGAAGTTTACAGCTGTTTAATGCGGTGGTTTTCCAGAACAAAATCAATCATGTTGGTGCTGATGGGTCAGGGGTGGGACATGAAGTAAGAACAGAGAGCAAGCAGCTGTTGCTGTGTGGGTAGCAAGGCCTCAAATGATGAATTCCTGGGTCTCCCATGTAGCCTCGTTACCTTTCCTGCAAAGACTATGTGTGAGCTGTGGTGACAGTCTCAGGGACTTCACCCCTACAGAGCTGCTGCAACCCCTGAACCAACCTATATGCCCATAAATCTTACAGCAGGAGATGGGAGGGAGAGCTCACCTGCGCTTCCACCACCAAAAACCCCCAGCAAAGGCTGTGGCCACAAGAAGCAGCACTGCAATGGTGATGATGATGGTTGGAGCTGCGCTGCGGTTTTCTGGGACAGGGAGAGAAGAGGGTGACTGTGTGAGGGTGGCAGCGCCAGTCAGGAGCTGCCCCTCACAGGGCTAGGGGCTACTATCTGCAGCCTGCACCCCATCTCCCACAGGTGGCACCTACCCCATGGGATGAGAAGGCTGCGGGTGCCCAGGCTGTGGTGGCGCACACGGCAGACATAGCTGTGCCCATCACGGGGGGCCACGGCCAGGACGCTGCGAAGCTGGTAGGTGAGGTCAGCATTGGGCAGGATGGTGCTGGTGTTGAGCGCCGGGCCCGGAGGCACCTCCTGGCCATCCCGCAGCCAGGCCACGCTGATGGGACGGGGATAGAAGCCAGTGACATGGCAAACAAGCAGCAGCTGGTCTAGGCTGGGGGTGCGGGCGAAGACCGTGGCCACAGGCAGCTCTGGGAAGTGAGAGCAAAGGGGTGGGGCACAGCTGGGCCCCAGTGTGGGGGCCTTTGGGCTGGCTGTTGCAGGGTCAGGGTGGTCTCACCTTGTCTCTCTAGAATTTCCTTCCCATACCTCTTCAGGGTGAGGAAGTTGCTCTGGCATACCCAGATAGAGAGAAGCTGCTCCAGGAGTATTCTGAGAGACTTCTGCCTGTTGAGGCTCTTGCTGACCAGCTCTGCCACCTGGGATGGCTGCCGGGCCTCCCAGCCCTGTTTATCTACCTCAAAAGCTACGAGGTCTCTGCCATCCCAGCCAACATTCAGGAAGCCCTGGCTCGTCGTATTGGGGTACAGCACACAGCCTGCACGGAACTGAACCACCAAGGGGTCTGTCAACGGCAAAGCCAATGGAGAGGTCCCATGAGTGGGTGGAACGTGGGTGGCATGAGGTGGGATGTGTCTGAAAGCACATTCAGGGATGCAGTGGAAAGCAGGGTGCAATGGGCAGCAGGGGATAAGGCCATGCTTCAGGAGACCCCAGACACCCTGCAAGCCCTCAGGCCCCTTGGAAGAATGGAGTGGATACTGGTGTGGAGTGCTTGCTTAAAAAGAATTCTGTCCCCCAAAGTATTTGCCCCCAGTTTTCTCTTTCATGATGTGTTTGTCACACATTTTTGCTTTGTCAATCCTTCAGCTCCAGTAAATTTGCTGTGTCAATCCTTCAGCTCCAGTAAATTTCGTGGCAGCTCCCTGACATACAGAAGGGCTCCTTGTGCTAGATGGCAGAAGCCCCAAGGGGTATTTTTGGTCTGCTGCCCTACCCACTCCTGCTAGTCATATTCCGCAGCAGCTGCAGTGTTTCAGCAGCTGTTGCACCCTGCGAGATTCCCCCAAATGCCATCCTGGTGGGGAGGAGGCCACAGCCAAAACCTGGGGAGAAGGACTAGGGATGTGGCAGGGCTCGTTTCTGTACTCACAGTGCTGTTTTGTCTGCTGAACTGTGTCATGCACAAATCGGATCATATTGCGCAGAGCGATTTTGTACTGGGACATCATCTTTTCCCCGTCATCTTCAGCTGCAGCCTGGCTGACCCAGGGCCAGTGGAAGTGGATGCTCCAGTTGGCTGGATCCAGTGTTAAGATGGCTATGTCCCCTACGAGTGCCACACATGACACCTCAGCAGAGCTGATGTTGGCAAAGAGGCTAGTCAGGAGGTACTGGATAACCTGTGGCTCTGCTAGAAGAGAGGATGGAGACAGGAAAGGGTGCAGGAAGGAGATGAGTGGAGGTGCTAAAGGGGAAACACAAAGTGGAGGCGCTGGAGGGGAAACAGGGGATTCAGACTAGATAATAAGAAAGAAATTTTTTAAGTGAGGGGTAGTGAGACACTGGTACATGTTACCTAGACATATGATGGATGTCCCATCCCTGGAAACATTCAAGGCCAGGTTGTTTGGGCAGGGAAGGTGTTCCTGTCCATGGCAGAGGGGTTGGATTAAATGGCCTTTAAAGGTCCTTTTCACCCCAAATCATTCTGCACTTCTATGATTCTATGCTCTTCATCCTGCTCAAGGTTGCTTTCCTGTCTAACTTCCTCTAACTTCACTGCTCTTTTTCCTTCTCTATTTTTCTTTCAGCAAAGCGGTTATCTCCTGCAGAGGATTTTAGGCATTTTGTCCCCTCCTTTCCATGCCTCCCTCCTGGCCGCAGCTGCTGTATTATTGTGCAGAGCAGATGAAAGGGCACCTTGCTGCTTGTTTGGAGTGATGTTTCCCCCCAGGAGAAACACCTGTGCCAGGACCTGTATCTGCCAAAGATATGGACATGGTACAGAGGATATGGAGGACGGTTGACAGAAAAGGGCATTTTGTCCAGATTTGGGGGTCCCTGATAGGGCCAGGACACCAGCCAAGCCCAGAGATCAGTCCTGACTTTTTGTGTCTGATGCTGCCTGCCCCGGAAGCATAAGGGCTCACAGGGTTGTGGTAAAACTCTCTGTGTGACAGCAGTGCCCAAAAAACCCTCTGACAGGTGCAGCTCCCTAATGAATGAGAGGCTGCTGGAAGAGGCCCTCAGCACCATGTGGAGCTGAGATCTGCCTGGCACCCATGGCCCATGGGCTCCCTGCATGGGGAGGACATCTTGCAGGGTAACTCCACACCCAAGGCCTGGCTGGGGACCACTGTTGTCTCTTCTGGTTGTGTGCCCAAGGCCTTGTGTTGGAGCTGGTGAGGCAGAAGTCCTGAGCTGGAGGCAGGAAGGGTGGGCAGACAAGGCTTGTTTGGATGGTGCACGATGGGAGGTGGCCCTCTGATGCTGGGAATCATCCACCCCCCCTCCCCGATATGGCACAGTGGCCTGGCCATGCCGCCCCTGAGCAGAACTTGTGGAGTTCTCTGACAGGGCGGGGGTGGTAAGAGTGGTTGAGGTGAGTCAGGGCTCCCACTTACCCTCTGGGTCTGCCCACATCCCAGGGAGGAGGATCGGAAGAAAGAGGAAGAGGAGGAGGTGAGGGTGCTGCATGGTGCACGCGGCAAGGCTGAAGAAGCAGCAGCAGTGACTGTGGGAGGAGGAAGAACCTGTGGGAACCTAAGCTTCAACCCAGCCCAGCAGTCACTGCGGTGCCTCTCCACCAATTGGAGAATCAATGTGTCAAGGGAGGGGCCCAGAGGTCCCAAGCCGAAAGCTGGGGATGTGTGGGAGGGACAAAAGCTGAAATAAGGTCGTGAGCACAAAACGCCCTGACAGGCTGGGGCTGGGGAAAGCTCAGCCAGAAGGAGAAGGTGGGGAAAGAGAGACCCATGAAACAGCACTAGGAAAATAGATATTCAAGCATCCAAGCTGGGTTTTCCTGACTCCCCCTCCCCACCTATTGTACTATCCCTGTTCTTGTGGGATGCATCAGCACCAATGGAGGTGACGATGGCTTTTGGATTTCAGACCTGACTGGAGAAAGATGGTTGCTGTCTTCTCAACCCCTTCACGGGGAGAAGGGATACCCTCTCCCTCTCCTGGCACCTCCAGCTCAGGCTGCTCCTGCGTCACTTGCCTAATTCTGGGGATGGGGCTCCCAGGGAGGAGGCAACAAGCTGTTCTACCTAGACCAAAGCTGTAGGACACTGCTGAGGAGCCCCTGCTCTGCTCTAAACACCTGGGGGTGGGGCTAGCAACTCCCCTTTCCTTCCCACCAGTTTTGATGAGGAATCCAGTCCCCATCCTCAAGAGCCCCTTGTGCATGGGAACAGAAATGGTGGGAGCCATGCCCCTGCTCAGTCCCCATTGGCAGCAGTGTCCAGTGCTGGAGGGATCAGGGGGTGACCAGAGTCAGCCTCTCCTCACAATGTTTCCAATCAACTCCTCCTCTCAACTCCTCTCCTCAACATGCAGTTTCTCTTCCCCTCTTTTGGGTAGTGCCTGCACTGGGGGCAAAGGCAGAACCAAAAGCACAAGTTTGAGGGGTTCAGCTCGGTAGTGTCCAAACACTGAATACTTTTGTTTCCATGGAGCTGTCCCAGAGAGAAGTAGGGATGCTGTGGTGGTCTGGTAGGCCCAGAAATGGCACCAACTTCCCCAGCAGCATGACGCAGGGGATGTCCAGCTATGCCACCACAAGGTCCACATCCCTCCCACTAGTCCTAGACCTAGAGGAGACTGTTTGGCTGTCAGGACGGCAAAGTGCAGCCATGGGGCAGCCAGGGAGGGAAGAGACAAGGGGGCTTTTGTCTCTGCAGTCCTGTGAGGTGATCACTTGTCCCCATGGCTTCCCCTGAGACGACTGCTGGTCACTTCTTGCTGAGCAGCTGAGAGGCCATTCACAGCCTTCTGTCCTGTGAGTTGCTGAGTTGCTCATAGGACAGGAGCAGGCACCTGGCTTGTGTGGGTGGTCACGATGTGTTCAGCCCCCACAGAAATTCCTTCCATGTCTCCCACTCTCCCAGTGGATCTGCTTTAAAGTTCTGCTTTAGCACTTCCACTTCTCTATTGAATGTACTTCTCATGTTAGCAGTTTTTTCACTTCCTTTTTTGCTCACTTCTTCCTCCTTCATATTTTCACTTCTCTGGTCTGAAAATGACCCAAGAAGACAGGGGACTGTTGGTCCACACAGTCCGTTGGTCCTCAGAGTCCTCTCAAGGGACCATGGTTCTCAGAGTCACACCCAGGTTACCACTGGTCTCCACAGTTTCCTCAGGTGACATCAGTCCTTAAAGTCCTCTGAAGTGATTACTGGTCCTCACTTCCCCCCTGCCCTAGAGTACTATTGGACTTTGAGGTTCTCATGTGGCCACTGGTCCTCAAAGACCCCACAGGTGATATTGGTCCTTGCAATCTCCCCTGAGGTAAAGTCTGTAATCCCCCCAAGCTGGTCCTGGGGGAGTTGGAGTGGAGGGGAGAGGATGCAGTGCCTCTGGGTGCCATACTGGGCGTGTGGGTGAGCAGCAGCAACCACTGCACTGGGCTGTGATGTGGTGCCTTTAGAACCCTCTAAAAATGCCTGGATGGGGTGTGTCATTGTAAGGTCTCTTAGGGGATGTGAGCAAACACTTGCAGACACCCCTCTGGTACCAGCTGTTTGTGGGTGTGGAACTGTAGGGTCTCTTGGGAGGTCATTCACATGAACAGCTTTCCTCAACAGGTTTCCTCACTGGCTGCACCTGATCTCCAGGTCTGCCCAGTATCATGAGTGCTGCATGATGTTCCACTCTGCTTGGGACAGGAATTGCCCCATTTGCCCTGTGGGTGCCAAGGCCACAGGGAGGCATGCCCATACCTAAGTGTTTTATCTGCCTGTCCCAAGTCATCAGGACCTGGGAGAGGCTTGGTGTCACTCCTCTTGCAGGGAGTTCCTTGAGCCATATGATGCCAGCAGGTGACACTGGCTGCTAGGGAAACACAGTACTTACCCCAGCATTGTGGTTTCCAGGTTCTGGCCAGGGGAGAACAAACACCATTGGATTTGTGATGGATATGGCCACGAGGCAGCCAGGTTTTCTGGCTTGCCATGGCTGCCAGACTTATCCTGGGAAACTGCAGGAAGTTGTCCAGTGAAACCAAACCTTTTGAAGCTACATGTTCAAGTTGATTGGGAGCATGAACTACATGCCTTCCTGTGTGTATGTGAACTCTGCTATGTTTCATGGGACATGGGCTTCTTTTTTCTCCTTTATTGGGAGCCTTGGGGATACTTTACCCTCATGTGCACAGTTGTTTATTTCCATGCAATATCTGAGAACATGTTCATATACGCACAGGCACACATGTACTGTTTTTCCCCCATGCCTTGGTGCTTCCTGCAATTTAGTGCCAATAATTCAGTGGTGTTTCAGCTTGCATACATGGCTGATCAAAAACTCTCCAAGCCCATTCAACTGCTAAGGAAAGGCATATTATCTTAGTGAAAATATGAATGGTTTATTTTTGTTTCATACACATATGCAGCTCCCACACATTACATCAGAGTTTCAGTATTACTTAGCACTTTGTAAAGCCATTTCTGACCAGGTTCTGTTAGTCTGTGTGGAACAGTTCAGTCTTAGCACAAATATTTCTGGAATATGGCTAATAAAGGCAATTTTTAGGAAAAAAAGTACCAGAAAGTGACAGTAGAAGGGGACAGCTTTCCACCTTCTGACAAAAGTGTTACTGAAGCAGAACCAGGAGAATTTGCCATTGGATGTTGAGGTGCCCTACAGCATCAGTGGGTGGACTGGCCAGTGCCACAAGTGAAGAGACGATCATGTGTAACAAGGGAGGAAGTCACAGATGTGCACTTGCATCCGTTTAGAAAATTCAGGTGAGTCAAAAGCTCAGATTTCTCTCACCAGGTTTCTCTTGTTCGTCTCTGAATCAAGTTAGTCTTGCAATTGGCAATGCCCAAAACTTAGGTGAAGTAGAAAAAGGTAGTTCTTGTTACTCTGTAGGCAATGGGAGGGAATGAGGACTGTTGGCTCTCTTCTGAGCTAAGCTTCTTTGCTCAGGATGGAGTTCCTGGACTCTGATTCCTCCATCTGCTGGTGCTTTCTGAAACAAGAGGGAAATGGCTGGATGCTCCATGGCAGAGACCTTGTGGGAGTGCAGACAGCATCTGCCAGGGTACAAGCAAGAGCTTTGCTACTCAGTGCAGAAATCCCACGGCATTTCTTTCTTTCCTCTCTCACTGCCGCTCCATGGGCCAGACAGGGACTGACCTTTGTCTCCACACCCAAAGCAGCGACATGGCAGCTACAGCCATGGCTGTAAGCAGCCCGGCCATGAGCCCTGTGATCAGCACCACTTCTGAGTTCCCTGGGAAACATAAGGAGAAGCTGCCATGAACTTTCTGGGGTTTGCTCCATCTTGTGGTGCAGGGTGGCTCAGGACCCCCATCTCATCTCCCACAGGTGGCACCTACCCCATGGGATGAGAAGGCTGCGGGTGCCCAGGCTGTGGTGGCGCACACGGCAGACATAGCTGTGCCCATCACGGGGGGCCACGGCCAGGACGCTGCGAAGCTGGTAGGTGAGGTCAGCATTGGGCAGGATGGTGCTGGTGTTGAGCGCCGGGCCCGGAGGCACCTCCTGGCCATCCCGCAGCCAGGCCACGCTGATGGGACGGGGATAGAAGCCAGTGACATGGCAAACAAGCAGCAGCTGGTCTAGGCTGGGGGTGCGGGCGAAGACCGTGGCCACAGGCAGCTCTGGGAAGTGAGAGCAAAGGGGTGGGGCACAGCTGGGCCCCAGTGTGGGGGCCTTTGGGCTGGCTGTTGCAGGGTCAGGGTGGTCTTACCTTGTCTCTCCAGAGCTGCCCTCCCATAGTGCAGCAACTCCTCCATGTCATTGACACAAGTATCATTGAAAAGAGTTTCCACCAGCTCACTCAAGGCGGTGTAGTTCTGGAGAAAGGACTGGACATACCGTGACAACTCGGTGTCCTGGGAGAGGGTCCAGGTGGAATTCTTTGTGTCAAAGCTGAGGAAATCCTGACCATTGTAACCCACATAGACAAAGGACAGGGAGGTTCTGTTGGGGTACAGCATGCAGCCTGCTGTGCACTGAACAACAAAGGGGTCTGTCGGGGCAAAGAGGAGAGAGAGGTTGCGTGAGGGGCTGGGATTGCCTTCCTCCAGACATGGTCAGTGTCTCCTATACAGCACCAGCTCTATCAGATCCTTCCCCACCTCCCAGCTGCTTTTCAAGAAAGGGGATGCAGTGAAGACCGAGCACTCACAGGGGATGTCCTTTTGCATGGCCCCTTCATTGATTAGATGGTTGAACTGCTGCAAATAGATCTTAAGCAGGTTTTCAATGGTGTCCCAGTCGGCACGGGGAAGGGCTGGGTGCACCCAGGGCTGGCAGAAGCGGATGGACCATGTGTGTTTATCAAGAGAACCAAGTTCGATGTCTTCCAGCAGGCCCAGCCCCTCTATGTCCGCAAATGAGGTGTTTTGGAAGGTGCTAGTCTGGAGCAGCCGGACAGTGAAGGTCCCTGCATGAGACAAGAGTTGACAGGGAGGAGATGGAACTGGGAGAAGAGGGCTGAGGAAAGTGGAGGAACTGAGGGATGGGTCCTTGAAGTTGCAGGGATCCCTGGGTTCCCCATAAGCCCCTTACAGCATTTGCAGCCCCAGTTCCCATCTTCTGCACCCACCTGGGGTGGCTGCATCCCTGCTGGGGAAGAGGTGTGAAGCCAGGGGACAAGGAGGAGTGGGGAAGCAAGTGCCCAAGGTGGGTGTGAAGCAAGAAGCCTCTCCCCAATGGAGTCCCATGGAGGTAGATGTGTATGAGCCAGGGGTCCCACTTACCCTCCAGGTTTGCCCATGTCCCACAGAGGAAGAAGAGGCAGAGGAGGAGGGAGAGAAGGCAGCAGCAAGGGGACTGCATGATTCCAGCAGTGAGGCCCAGAGTGTGCAGCAGTCGGTGCGCAGCAGGAAGAATACTCTTGAGAGATGTGGCCTCAGATGTCTCCTCAGGCTGGCTCTGCCTGGGCAGCTCTGCTGGTGCTAATGGCCCTGGCAGCAATGGGGCTGGCACTGAGGTTTAGGGGAGGGCTCTGAGGTTCCCACTTGGAGTGAGCTGCGGCATCCTGAGTATGGCTGTGAGTGCTGGGAGAATTTGATTGTGAGCAAGGTTGTTCTATTACATGCAGGAGCAGTCCCTCATGGCTGCAGCAGCACCCTGACAATCAGGGTGATGTGGGTGAACTGAGTCCTCTGTTCTACCCCCCTTTCAGGTCAATGTGTCTCTTGGCCATGTGCTGCATCCATTGCCCTGATAGGAATATCCTTTACTTATGTCTGGCATATCTGGCCCTGCATAGAACAGACATTGCCACCTGCTCTGCACTGCCAGGTGGGTTCACAACATGGCTGTTTTTCTCACAGGGCAGGCAAGCCTTATTCTGACCCCAGGGCCTCATGCCTGAGCTCTCTTTGCCCCAAGGCTGTGCACTGGTCCCATGCCTCTTTGTCACCTCCTAACCATCCCACACCCAGGCCACTCTGATGGGCCACAGGTATATAAGCCAGTGATGTGGCAAACCTGCAGGAGAGCTGGGCCATGGCCTTGGAAAGCTCTGAGGGATAAGAGAGTGAAGGAGAAAAGTTGATGGTAATATCCCTTGACCCCTCAGCACTGCTGGTCTCATCCTGGGGAAAGGACTTCCCAGAGTTGAGGCGATGAGCACTTCCAGCCTGGATCACAGCTGTGGGGTCAGGGGTGGCTGAGGAGGCAGTTCTCCAGGAGCTCTTCTTGGGGTGCAAGAAGTGAAGGGAGTGGAGCAGCTATAGTGTGGTGGTCACCAAGGGGAGAGATAGGCTGCAGGGCCTGGAAAGGACTGTTTCCCACTGACAGTCATCAGACTCCTGGGGCAGTGGCAGTGACAGGATCTTCAAGCTGGGATGGGACCCCATCATCAAGCCCATTCCAGGGAGTTGCAGTGGATATGCAGCTTCCCCATTTCCACAGAGCTCTATCCAATGCCATGGGATCTGGGAGCTGCCTCTTTGTTCCCCTGCACCTCACAGTGTAGGGGAGCCTGAAGTCTGCCCTGAATGCCCCGACAGGGGAGGGTCTGAGGATCAGCTGCAGCCTGGCAACTCCTCTTTCCTTCCCACCAGCTTTGGTAAGGAATCCAGTCCCCCTCCCCAAGAGCCCCCTGTGCATGGGAACAAAAATGGTGGGAGCCATGCCCCTGCTCTGTCCAAATTGGCAGCAGTATCCAGTGCTAGAGGGACAATGGGATGACCAGAGCCAGCCTCTCCCCACGATCCCATATCCACTGCTCCTCCCTCACCTGCAGTTTCTCTCTCCCTTTCCTAGGGGTGCCCATGTTGAGGGTGAAGGCAGAGCTAAAGCCACAGCCAAGGGGAAGTCTGAGGTGGGGTGTCCTGATAACAACCAAACACAGCAGAGGTATCCATGTTGGTATGTGACCCTTCCAAGCACAACTGGGATCAGGTGTCACTGCTCCATGTCACCATTTTTGGTGTCTCCAGCTGTAGGGACATGGGGAAGGCCCATATGGGGATGCTGCAGGATGAGCTCCAGCACCCCATGACACTGAGTCAGATATGGGGACAAAAGGACACCAAACCCCTTCCCTTCCATGGAGCTGTCCCAGAGAGAAGTAGGGATGCTGTGGTGGTCTGGTAAGCCCAGAAATGACACCAGCTTCCCCAGCAGCATGACGCAGGGGATGTCCAGCTATGCCACCACAAGGTCCACATCCCTCCCACTAGTCCTAGACCTAGAGGAGACTGTTTGGCTGTCAGGACGGCAAAGTGCAGCCATAGGGCAGCCAGGGAGGGAAGAGACAAGGGGGCTTTTGTCTCTGCAGTCCTGTGAGGTGATCACTTGTCCCCATGGCTTCCCCTGAGATGACTGCTGGTCACTTCTTGCTGAGCAGCTGAGAGGCCATTCACAGCCTTCTGTCCTGTGCAGGTGCATGTGACAAAACTCAAATAACATGCAGCCCCCTGTACCCCAAGATGAGGTCCAGTGTACACAATCTTCTTATATCTACTCATATTTCATTTCTCCTTACTGGTGGAAATAATCACTAGATACAAAATTGTTAAATCTCACAGACTCCACAGAAACAAAGACAAACCCAAAACAGAGGGGTACTCCCCCCTTTCAAGATGGCATCTGCCACAGGCAACCATGTTTAGGGAGACAAAGGGAAAATGCAGTCAGCCTTCCTCCCTGCTTATCTCTCCAACAGCAAAGGCGGCTGGCACATTCCACAGGTGATACTTAGCAAACAGCTAGAAATCATGGAGAGACTTTGCCACACTGGGGCAGAGAACTGCAAGGCAAAGCCAGGCAAAGCAAAGCAGCTGGGCTGGGTGACTTGGTGCCTTTTTGCCTCGGCTGGGTACTGCTGGCAAGCTCTGGGCAACTTAGACTGGAGCAGGGCCACTGTTCAGTATGGTACAGTGCTGCTGATAGGCACTCCTGGAATTTGCCTTGAGGCAGGCCAAGATGCAAGAGAGGAACAAAAGGGAGGTAGAAAAAGCAAAGCCCCAAAGATTCTGCCTTGAGCAAAGATAACAAGGCAAGAGGGGTCTGCCTGAGAGACCCCTGACTTTGAAAAGGGGTCTTTGCGCCTTTCATGTCAACTTCCATCCATGGCACTGGATCTTAAAGAGACAGTAATAAGTTTGGGCACAGATAGATATGGACTACAATAACATCTTGGGTTACCCAGGACACATGCTTATTTGAAGTGGGCCAATCTTCCTTCCTGCCCTTTCCCAGGCTCAGTTTTTCCTCAGACTTCTCTCCTCCTGCTCATTACAGCTGCAAGTCACACTTGATGCCATTACCAACGTTCAGGGTACAGGTTCTGTGTACAGTGTAGGCTCTTGCTTTGCCTGTGCTCCCACCTGGCTTCTCTGCAGACTGCAGTCCCTTCAGGGGTGGGAGGGGGTGGCCCTGGCTGGCAGGTGACCCTCCCATCCTGCTGCCCACTCCCACTCCCTCAGGGGGACAGGAGAGAGAGAGTCACAAAGGCATGAGAAAACACTCATGGGTCAAGACACAGACGGTTTAACAAAGGAAAGAAGCTCTCTCAGGAAACACTTCCTCATATCACACTGTGGCCAAGGATGGCAGGAAGCTCTGGAGACCACTGGGCCCAAGCCCTTGCCCAAGCAGAGTCACCTATAGCCCAGCTCAGGGGGTCGTTCAAGAATGATAGATAATTTAAAAAGCATAAGCATGGCAACAAAAAGCTGCCTGAGTGTGGCTTGGTACGTCCAAAATCTTCAATTCCAACCTCATCCCATTACATTTTGAATGCATAAGTAATTACCCAAAGTGTAGTGTAGTGGCAATATCTAATGCAAAATGTTTAATTTTGACCTTTTTAAAGCTGTGAAGCATAGTACTGATGTCCATCTAATACTAGAAACCTCTGCTGCTTCTTTGAGGGAAAGAGTATCTTCTACATGGGTAAGTCTGATTAAAATAACACACAGTTCCAAATTGATGCTTGTTTTATTAGAACACCACATAATGTGAAATTCACAATTTATGACACTTAAGCATCAAAATCTTAAAGTTTCTTGCTCTATTCCAAAACCTCTAAGATGTGAAAAAAACCCCAACATGTTGTTCTAACCCAACATCTTCAGAATGTTACTTTGAGAACATTAGCAAAGTAGAATTTAATTTAAAGCATTTAATAGCTGAGATAAGCAATGCTTGAAGAAAGGTTGACAATGCTTACAGAAGAAACAGTGCAACCCAATATTCATACTACAGATCTACCTTTCCACAACAACTAGTACTTCCAGGTCAGTTTTTTCCACCAAAAAGATGTTGTAGTGGCGAAAAGATGATGCTGGGGAAAAAGTAACAACAAGAAGAGCACATTAGACTTAAAATACTTCTCTGAAAATATTGGGAAAAAAGCTGATTTCTGTGCAGAAGGACACAATGCTAGTACAAAACAATACAGAGGGAAACTGAAAAAAAACAGAGGAAATATTGAATAACTTGTGCACTAATGGTCTGGCCTCAGTCATTAAAGGAATGGCACACATTACAATTAACAAGGAGTTTTATTTTTGAAAAAAATAACAAAAAACAGCAGCTGCCAATATCCACCTGGTTCTGTGCAGTGATGGATAGCACTCACAGGATCCAGCCTCAGCAGCATGAGAGAACTCCTTTGGCCAGCCAGCAGGTGTCTGAACAGTGACACTGATTTCCATTTAAAATGGTGCCTTTGGGAAGGCAAAGTCCAGATTTGTTCAATGGCCAAATAAAGGTCACATGCAGCTTCATGGGGCTGACTATCCATCCAGGAAGACCCTTTTAGGTGGCACTTCTCAGCTGAGAAAAGCCACTTTGTATAATGGCTGTGATGGAGATTCAGTCACCCTCTCTCATCAGGAGTTTTTCCCAAAGACAGCTCAGAAGAGGAACATTTAGTGGTAATGCTGCCCATTAGCATGAGATAAAATGACATCCCTTTTTTTTGCCTTGGGAGACTTTGGTTTAAACACAGAAAAATGTCTCCGTCCTTCAAAATTATGGAGACCAACCTGGCACTGCCAGAATCAGCCTTTAACACATCCTTGGACAGAGCCAGGCTGCCGCTGCTCATCAGTGTAGGATTAGTACCTTCTCCAGAACTGTGAGAGACCTCTTCCTTCTGACTTCATGCTTCCTTTCTTTCCTGTTTGGTCCACTTGCTGCAGCAGCTGCACTGCACCCTCGGCCTGACTGACTGCTCTGTTTTGTTCAAGGGCAAATTCCACAGGCCCCCCTGTAAGAAACAGCAGCAAGAACAAAACCACAACCTCGCTCTCTACACACTCCCTGTGTATCCAGGGAAATGAAACTCAGTGGAAACCAGGCATTCCTTACTCACAGAAACTCAGTTGGTCACAGTCTTTAGTAAGGGATGCTGGGCTGAATTCAAGTTCATTTGCTTTGGAGGAATTCTAAAAGGAAATGGAACCCAAGAACTGTTACATAATGCTAAATTATATTGTACAGAGATTTTTGTTAGCTTGCTTCCTAAAAGTATTAAAAAGCAAGGTCTAAGTCTTTGTTGTGTGGCTTCATTTGGGGATTTTTTTCTGTTATGATGAGGACTTTCTTCACCAAGGTTTTTTTACACCTCCTTCATCAGGACATAACATAAAGCTGTAATTTATTTAGAAGATTTTAGCATACCATATAGTGAACTAATAGTAGCTATGGAATAGGCAGAGATTTCAAAAAACATGAACAGAAGAGCTGTGGGAAACGACAGCCCCTGGACAGTGCAGGGCCCTGGAAATTCATCCTTCTAGGACAAAGTCCCAGGACAGAAGGGTCAAAAATGAAAAGTTCCAGAAGCAAGAGGTGAGCCAGGAATACCCATTAGGAAGGTAATCAACAACACAAAGTACGACACAAAACGAAATAAGCATATAGAAACACAGCAAAATCAGCAGGTAAGCTTCTAAAAGAGAGTAAACCCTAAAACAATGACAGGTCCTAATGGTGTTTCCCTTGCACTAATCTCAGAACCATTTCGGTTTGAAAAGCCTTTTAAGATTGAGTCCAGCTGCTAACCCAGCACTGCCAAGGCCATCACTAAACCATGTCCCCAAATGCCACATCTAAGCTCAGGTTAACACAAAATTCCAAGCCTCTGATGGCCTGAGATCTTTGCAGTTTAGTCTGAGAGCATTAACTAAGTTAGGAAAATTCTCTGGAGTGACAGGCTGAGTCTCTTTCTTTATTTGACTCTTGCTGGTGCACTGTGTAAGTGAAAAGACATGCAGGTTTCACCACATTCATCCTGACCAGATGTCACCATCACAGGCCTGGGACACATTTGGATGACAGCTGAAAATGCAGTCTATTGAACAGTCATGTACCTGTGGAACTTCTTTGCTCCTTATTCCAAATCCAACATCCCTAAGTCGATAACACACATACTACATAGACAGATTTCCTTCCTGTTTAATGAAACTCTTCCCTTTTTGAGAAGCATTATGAAATACCAGGTGGATTTGAAACCAAAGCCACACACTGTTGATAAACTGAGAAAAAGCCTTGGAAGAACAACCAGAAAAACTCCAACAAAGTACAGGAGCTACTGACATGTTTTTATCCTAAACCTAATCTTTCTTCTCATCCTGAATTAAAAGAAAAAAACCAAACAAAACCCAAATGGAAAGCATGTCACAGAAATATTTGGCTTTCATCTTCTAAAAATGCATGTTAGGACTCAATAAGAGGACTTCTGCCCATGATTTCACACAGTACTTGTGACACCTGATCTAGTGTTCATCAACAGAACAGTCTGTGTCCAGACAACCCTCTCAGTTTAACAGCGCCTTAACTAGTGCAATTTCGAGGACAAGTCATGATGTCACAAGCAGCTGTTCCAGAGAAGGTTCTTTTCACCTGAGTTGGTATTTACTGAGTTATTTTTTATCACAGTTCCAGTTTACCTGGAAAGTGCTTATGAGATGCCCTCCCACATTAGTTAACACGAGAAGAGCTTAGAGTAACGTCTGCCAACTGTCATACTGTTTCTCAGAGTCCAAGCTGCTAACCTGGAGCTCCAGCATTCAAGGACTCTAATGTCTTGAAAATTGTATAAACAACAGAGGAATTCTGGAGACACTGATTATAGCAAAGTGGAGAACAAAAAAAGCATCTTTCAGAAAATTATCCTTATCTCACCAACAGTATTTGGAGTACCTGAGGAAAGAAGCCAAAGAGGGCATGTGCAGAGACCTGTCACTTATACTGCAAAGATAAGGAGGGGGGGGGAAAAAAGGGATACAAATTTACAGACAAATAAATCTGCTTTTTTTAGGTAAGTTATTCTTTACTGAATGCTCCCAATGAGTTATTAGGCAGTCTTCTTCCTATCCTGCAAATCCAACAAACCTGTCAAAAAACCCTGTTCTAAAATAATGTTTTGGGCTTCTTTTGTGAGAAACCCAAGAGAAATGTGTTTGCCTCCTTGGAAAAAACTCTCTTCCAAAAAGCTAGAGAGGGGGAAAAAGCAAGAAAGGTGATAGTGTAGTAGGGATTTGAATTAAATTTAGAATGGGTATCCAGAAAATATATGAAGTGCATTTGGGAGGATGTGCAACATCTAGGAGGACACAGGTGTTAGGGTGTGACTAAGAGCAGCTCTATCTGAGCAGGCTTGGAGCCTGTGGGCTAGAAGAAAAAGAATCTTCTCCTCCTAACAAGGTCTTTGGAGAACACAGAGCAACAGCCAATCCCTCTGGAACAATCCTGTCATGAATCTGCCTTCTGGTGACATAGTGAGAAAAGGCATGGCACTGTTTCAGGAACAGGGTGATGCCTGCACAGCCATCAGCAGAGAGAGGGACACTGGTGGGGAGTGGCACATGGTCACAGCAAAGCCAGTGACAAGATGCCAGCACTCACTGTTGGCCCTTTGTGGAGTTCTCCATAAAGGGGCATGTGAGATGACAGAGGACTGGAGTCCTGGAGAAAAGGCACGGCATCCCTCAGGCTCACCTCTCAGAGGCTGAGCTTACGCCTGAGCTTGTAGCTTGACAATCAGAAAAGTTTGCGTAATCTCAAAAAAAATATAACTCATCCTTTTGCTAAGTCTCGTGAGGAGTCAAAAATGATGAGGGTGATGCAGGGAAAAAGGGGACAAATTACCTGCAGGCATTTTTATGCTTGCCACTGTAAGGGTCCAGGACTAAATAGGTGATGTTGTTTCTTCCTGAATATTCTGTAGCTTACCTTTTCAAATCCTTGCTCTGCTTTACTCATGTGGTGAACACAGTCAGCTCCAGTTCTAAAGAAAAGTAAGTAAAAACTGAGTTTACAAAAAAGGAAGCAGCCACTCCAAGTACTTCACTAGAAACCAGGACTTTAGTAGACTCTACTCAACGAGATATATACCCTTAATCTATATTTGTACTCATGTTTCAAAGTCTTCCTTAAAAATGAAAATATGCACTCATTCTGCTTTTCTACTGTTGGGAAGGATGAAAGTTTGACAAGAAAGTCTCACAGATATGTATGCTTGGCAGAAAGATTTTTTAATGTAGAGTCTGATGAAGGAATAGAGATGGAAGCAAGTTTTGATATAGAAGAAAAGAATTGCTGAGCCAGTCTTACTGGATAACCAAGAAGGCAAAAGGTATGTTAGTCAGAAGGGGTTCTTGTGACTTAGAGCAAAGGATAAACCCACCTCAAACATGAAGATGTTTTTACCAAGCAGAAAGAGCGCAGGCAAACAAGTCAGCAAAGCAGAAAACAAGTCTTGCAAGTAGAAAAAAGGTCTCAGAATTTTCCACTGCACGAAAACTGAAAAACAACTTCTAGCTTAAACTGTAATGTACTAACTTTTAGTGATTGGAGAACAGTAACATGAATATGGTAATTATAGTAGTTATGATAGGCTATAGATAATAGTTAAGGTATAGATTGGTTCTACTGCATTAAGATGCTAAGCAAAGAAAAGTATATAATGCATAGTAATCAAAACTAGAGGGTCTCCAGGCCTGCCTGCAGCTGGAGCTGACAGCTGTAGGCACAGGCTCTGTCACCCACCACCCTGGACTGCTGTAACATCTTGGATGGAATAAACTGCATTTTGGAGAGCCCCCTGGAGTCCCACGTCTCTCATTTAGGCTCTTACATTCTACGATGACAAACAAGCAGTTAAAGAGAAAAAGCATTACATGAAAAGGGGGATGAGCAGATAGCTGAGAAAGCTTGTGAATCCTACAAGGTTACAAGGGCAGGTTGTAAAGAACCACAGAAAGATCTTGCAAGACTTGGTCATGGGGCATTAAAATGGCAGAGGGAACTCCATATGGGGAAGTATGAAGGGATGCATGTGCAGAAAAACCACCCTGGCTTCACTTGAGGTGATCAGAATCACTGGGAGTGCCACTTGGAGATTCTGATTTCTCAACACTCAGTAGCACTCCAAGAAAATCCAAATCCCCCGAGACAATTTAGGAGCAAGAGATTGTCCAGAAAGAAGAGAAGACAAAGAGCTGGTCTCATTGCAGCAGACACACTCCTTCCTGGGGCAGGGAAGATGCTCACTCTGAATGAGCTCTTCAGTCTAACAGTGTAACTGGAAAAAATGACAGAAGGCTTGAAGCTAGTGCTCACCAATTTGATTTTGAATTCAAGCATACACTTAAAAATTACGGATTGCTCTAATCATAACTGCTGTGGCAAGATTCAGGACCTAGAGAGAACTGCCAGACTGGATCATGAAATAGTCCTTTTTGACCTTGTATTTTATTAATCTACAACTTGTGTCTTTGGGTAAAAGAAATAAAATTCTGAATCCTGGGCTCATTCCTCCCTCATATTCAACAGTTGTACTGTGAGTAGAAACAGGCCAGGGGGATGGGGGTGGGATTAAAGGAGTACATTTGCATGAGCAGGAAAAGAACTGGCTTCAGACTTTGTTAATATCTCCACATGAAACACGCTTGGGAAATGGTTAGGATATAAGGCACCAAGGTAGATATAGTCTGTACATGGGAGGAGAAAGGTGTGCACTAATGGATCCAGGACTGTTTGCCACAAACTTGTGAGGATTCAGCATAGGTATAGATTTTCTTCTTTTAAAAAAATACACTCTAAGAAGAAAGAAGTCTGCCAGCCTGTAAGTAACACTGGATATCTGAGAGGTAGTCAAGAAGTAAGCAGAAGGTTCGCCAAGAGCCAGCCCTGTACCCTCACACAGAAGAGTGATTCAGCTGAGCTGAGTGATTCACCCTGAGCTGAATAGGCAGAGCTCTGCCAAACCACTGCCCTCAAGCAGTGATCCCTCCCCTCTGCTCAAGGCTGCTGAGGCCCCTCTGCCCCAGTATGGACTGGAAACCCCAGTACATAAGTGGGACTCACAGCAAAGGGCCACATGCAAACATGATGATGGGATTGGGGAATTTTTTTTCAAGTGGAGAAGCTTTAAGAGATGAGGCTGTTTAGCCTGGAGAAGGCTTGGATGGGATCTTACCAATGTACACTTGATGGGAGGAAATGAAGAACAGAGAGCCAGACTCTCCTCAACCCTCTTGTCTTCTGGCAGGACAAGAGGCAAATGGCACAGACTGCAAAATATGAAATTAAATTTGAACACAAGAAAAAGCTTTTTGACTGGAATTGTGGTCATACACTGCAAGTGGCTATTCACAGCTGTGGTGGTTCCACCCTCAGAGTCTACTCAAGACCTGAGGGAACTTGCTTTGGGTGACCTTGCTTGAGCAGAAGGGGTCTGAACCTTGATATCAAAGGACCTGTCCAACCTCAACCATTCTGTAAAATCCAGACATAGAGATCTACTTGGAAATAACCATGAGAAGTTTAGCTACTGAAGAAATATGGTGAAGTTGTGTGAGAATACTCACACAATGCATGCAATTGCATGAGACTTTAAAGCACTTGGAAAAGAGCAAGTTCCAAGGCATCTTGTCATCAGCCTCAAGCCAAGAGGGCAGCATTTATCAGCTGGCTCAATGGAGCAGGCTGGGAGGCAGGTAGAAAACTGCTTCCAGTTCTTTCCTTGCTGTCCTAGACTCAGGTGTGCAAGCCAGTGCACTGCTCTGTCTGGCTGCTGAGCTATCGCCTCACTGTGACTCAAAAGGTGATGTGAACACAGAGAAGTTAAACAGGCAGAGCTCTAGTCAATAGTATGGGAACTTGGAAAGTACGGGACCACTTTTTTCCCAATATGAGCAATGATGCTTAGATTCTGTTAACCATGGAAGAAAAGGAAGAAGGAAAATGGGGCAAAGGATTGCACAGAAATGAAGCATGAAGAAGGTACAAGAGACATTAAGAATATTAATATGTGTCCTGGGAGACTCTTCTGGAGTTCAACTTACCTGTCCATACAAGACTGTGGGCATGAGGTATCATCTCTGACTTCCACTCTTCTCCTCTTCACTGCTTCTTTCATTGCAGTACTTTCTGACATTTCATTTCTTTTCCTGACCTTCAAAGGATTGCAAGTTTGGTATTGGTAACAATTGATTTTGACTTTTCTATTTTAGAACAAAATTCCTAGTTGAAGTACATTCATAGTTTGCAAAAATTGTTCCTGCTTATACTCTGAAAACAAAACAAAAAGGATTCAAGACTAAAACAAGCACTGGGAGGTCAGCCAGAGAATTATGCTCAATAGTTTTAAATAAAGTATTTCTTTCTAGGACATCCTATTTTCTCCATTTTCAGAGGACTGCCAATGAATGTAAATAGCAGGAATGCAGAGACAGAAAAAATTCCTTAGGGGAATTTGGACACTTCCTTGGGGGAATTTGGATTTGAATTATTCTTCATTAATTCACTTCAGACACTTACCTATATTGAAAATAATCCTATCCTGAACTCTCATTACACAGAAACTTCTCAAATAAGCATAACTTTGCTGTTTATGACACAGTACCTAGGGAACTACTTAATTACTCAGAAATATCAACCTCGCAGATTCTTCCAGTGATGGAAACACTGGACAGCTCACTCAGTCAGGCTTGCAGAAAATCCATGGAACTGAAGGCAGCAGGCTCTTAGGTCCTGATACAGGACTGCTTTCCAAGCTCAACTGAACTGTCAGAAGAACGTCTCTCCCCTTGGTTCTATGTGAGAATTCGGTGCCACTTTACACTGCCTGACTAACTCCTAGTGGTAGGAGAACTCTAGCATTGCCTAAAGGCATAGATTCTGTTTCTCAAGAATACTTAGAACATAAATTAAACAACAAAATAAAACCAAATGCACAACTTACAAGCTCACCACTGCCCTTGTTTACTTCTTTACCTGCAACAGAGGTATAAAACTTGGTGAATATTTGGACTCAACTTTCTTTAACCAACTGAAAAGTATATTTTTGCACTGCAATTTCTCTTCCAGGAGCAAGATAAACTACTGTGAAACAGTCTCGACCTGCATATGATACACTGAAATAGAAAACGTTCAAATACAGCTCTTTCTGAACCAGAATTCCTGGCTATGAACACCAGATATCACTGGGATGGGACAATTGCTTGTCTTAAAGAAGTCAAAGGTATCTTCAGAAGAGAAGGGCCTGAAAAACAGTTAGCATCTCGCTGTGCTTTGGGCACCAGATGGAAGATGCAAGGATATCTGGATCACAGCCTCTAGAGAATACTGGCCAGCTGTAGGATGTATGGGATTCACACATATTTCCCTGAAGAAAAATCCCCACCAAGAGAAATGTAAGACATCAAGTCTGAAAGTAACAGTGCCTTATACTGTTCCTAATTTTAGAATAGCAATGCTGTACAACTATCTGGATAAGGCAATTAAATACTGTAGCAGGTGTGCAGGGAAGTGAGTGAACTCTCCATGGTTAGAAGTCTTTACATCCAGACATGGTTTGTTTGATAGGAAATGCAAATAGGCGAGACTAAGAAAGTTGGCCATCTTATAAAGATCCCATTATCTGCTAGGCAGTCATTAAAGAAAAACAGTAAGTTTTTCCAGAGCCTGATAATCACAACAGGAAACAATATGAATACTCAGTTTTCACATCAGGGGAGTTTTAATGTAGAGTCCCACAGAGTCCTTAGCTGTTGCTTGAGGTTGTTCAGAGAATTCATAGAAAACCTGGAAATTGAGACCCTGTTGAGGTGAAAATGTTTGCTAATTGTATAAAAGATATTATTAACATGATTACTATCATTATTTTTTAAATAAAAATCCATTATTTCTTTAAGAACATAGCAACAAAGAGTGTGATTTTCTATGTCAACAAATGTAGTCGTGCACAAGGAAGGAAAACATGTGTCCCATATACATTTATGTGCTGGCTCCAGCCCACTGACTGACATAAAAAAAGGAAGGTTGGGAGCCACTGGGCATAGCTTCACAAAAATACCAGCTAAAGAGTCATCAGTGGTTGGAAGACAAAGGGGAATTCAGGGAATTTTAGACAAGCAATATGAGACAGTAAGGAACACACTCTTAAGCACTATTTCAAACTCATGGTACAGCATCCCACATGCAGTTTTGCTCTCTCTGATTCAGATATAGTGACAAAGGAAAAGAGAAAAGCAAGACATGGATCATAGATGTTTACAGAAATTACCCAAACATAATCACAGTGACTTACCACAAGATATATATCGCTGAAATGAATTCAATTCTAGATACAACGTACAAATGTAGGGATAAGGCATGAGATGGACATTCTCATGTTTGAATTTCATTTTTGATACTTGCTCCCATTTACTCAAATCTGAGAAGAATGGTAAGACTCAAAAACACAACATTAACATTTCAAAGGAACATGAGTCCTGAAAATGTCTTCTAAAGCTTCAGAAGTCACAGCACACTGTATATGTGCACAAGGGAGCTAATACAACCTGTTCTATGAACTTGTGAAACTGCACTAGTAACACACTACAGGAAACACTTATCCATTTTTATTTATCCACACTGCCCCATCAGTCACCTGTATTAATAGTGTTCTGTTCCCTTAACTGTGCTTGCCTTCAGTACGAACACCCTCCTGAAAAAAAACGTAGCCAGGCCCTTCCAAACCTATAAATTAAAAAAAAACCCCTTCAACAGTCTTCCTAATTAAAAAGGAATTATTTTAAAATTTTATTTAAAAATTAAAAAGAATTTGTATTCATAGAAGCAGCATGTCCTGGTTTGAAAAGGAAGTGAATTTTTCGGGATGCTGTGGTCAGACCAATAGGTGCTCAGATTTGAATATTGGCACCTGGTGTGGGCACTGAGGACATGGATATGCCTCTGAGAACACGGGGGTTAAAAGCAGAGAACTCCCAGGGGGAAGCTCTCTTGGGTTCCGGTCAGTGAAAGAGGTCAGAGTTGCCCTGCCTGGCTGCGGGCTGGGCGGAGGAGAGGAAGCCATGCGGCCGGGTGAGGTAGGCCGGGCCTTGGACAGAGAGGGGAGGTGAAGGCCCCTGCAGGATGGAAGCGTGGAGGAGCACTGAGAGGCATCGGGCAGCCACCCCCCCCCCAGGAGAGAGGGAGAGAGAGACAGCTGGTGCCTGTGCCACCTTGAAATTTGATAGCACGGCCAGCTGAGGGGGGGGGGGGGGGGAATGCGGCGAGAAGGTGCTCGGCAGGGCAGCTGTGGGAGTTCTGGACATGCAGAGCCTGAGATTTTTAACCCTTTTCTTGGGTGATGGAAACCTTACAAATGCTAATCCTCCTGGAGTTGAATGAGAAGAGAGATAGAGATGGGATAAGAGAAAATGGACCAATGTGATGCAAGTTTGTGCAAGTGAAAGATGTCCAAGAGAAGTTGAGAAGAATCCTAGGTGGTGGGAGGAGATGATGGAGTGGCCTTTGGCTGGACTTTTCTTGTATAGCCATGGACAGAATCATTTTTCCTGTGACACAGAGACTGCATTTAGCAGGAGGCAATGGCTTGGAGCCAAGACAGTGCAGTGATGTTATATGAAGGAGTGCGTGAACAGAGACAACAGGTGAGGAGGGTGGTGGTGTCCTCCATCTTCAGGGAAGATCTCTGTTCGCGAGACCCCCTCAGCCCCAGGGGGTGAAATTTGGGGGGGGACAGGTGTCCCGAAAGTGAGAGACTGTGCTTTTTTTGGAATTGGGCAAAGCATCCTTAAAAGGGGAACCCTAGAAGCAGCTCTGGTCCATGCGCAGTGGTGAGAGCATGTCATGATGGCAAATGATCTCCAGCCAGTGCCACGTGTGACATGGAAACACAAGAGGTCTCAACTGTGTTTCCAGGGGAAGCCTATGGTACAAGAGGCACTCCTCTCTCCATGATGAACTGAGAATTGATTATCTAAAGGGTGGTGATGGACTGAGAGTTGGGGACCTGACGGGTGGTAACTGAATTGAGAATCCAAGGTTTTGTACTACTGTGATGTATTGGAAATTTGGTGGCAGGAGGAGGAATGTTTTTAGAGGGTTTTCATTCTGAGTTCTGTGTGTGTTTCTTTTTATATATAGTTGTAGGTTAATAAAGTTTTTTTTCTTTATTCCTAAGTTGGAGCCTGCTTTGCTGTATTCCTGGTCACATCTCACAGCAGACACCAGGGAGAATATATTTTCATGGGGGCACTGGCATTGCGCCAGCACCAAACCATGACACAGCATCATTAAATTTACTTCACAGTTCAAAATAGGGGAAAAAAGACAATTGATATAACAGCCATTCCTTCATGTGAGTGCAGTTCTGACATGCAGGAGCTTCTGCTTGGAAGGTCAAAGCATGCTGGACATAAGTCTCCTCACACACCTCAGATCTCAGGGAGAAACAGGTGAAATGAATACTGTTAGTCCTCATTTGCTAGCAGAAACTAACGTCTTGGGGACAGAAGACAATGAAACATTGATACAATCAGTTCCTTTCAGGACTGAAACTGCCTGATTTTTAGCTTGAGGGACTCATCATTGGTGATTAACAAAGACACTGTCACTCTACAGAGAGGAGCCCAACACACCAACTGTAAGACAACCCCTCATGCCAGGCCTCTGAGCTCACAGTTCTCTTCCAGGCCCAGTGCTGGCTGAGCATGTGGATGGACTTACAAGTTCTAGAAATAGAAGTTTGTAACTCTTCAATACACAGACAGAACTGGTTGAGCTTTAGAGCAAACTAATAAAGTTGGTTGGATTGGGTGTCTTCTGTATAATGATGCTCTTGGCTACCTTATCTTCTTGACTCTAACATGAGTAAGTTGCTGTCGTATGTACCTGCTTCAGACAGAGAAAAAGGATTTCTCATTCCATTATGCCTGCTATTAGGAGGCGGGAGGGGAATGCCTCAGAGGTTTTCATTACTCCAGGGCACTCAGAATCACAGGAAGTGATGCCAGATCTGATCCAAAAATGGACACGCCTTTAGGACTGGAAAACGCTAATATTTAACTGAATTACTTTTCAACAGAAGTCTTGGGATATTAACTTCTCAACCCAATACACAACAGCAACTACAAGAGAAATATTAACAGTTACCATCTCTTTTATCAAGTTATTGTCACTTTAAATTAAAAATCTGCAGAATATGTAGCAGCAACTACTAAATTCTGTCCAGTTGCACAAGCCAGAAGAAAAAAAATGAAGGCCACTTATGTATTCTGATAATAGAACACCTAGAAAGAGGAGGAGCCTGTAGTACAGCCACTAGCTAGAATAATCCAATCTCAAATGCCTCAGCACTTCTGTATCAAAAGTGAAATCCTGGGAAACTATACTCCTCAAAACCTGTGCTTCTATATGACTATGCTGTGCAACTGCGCACAGCTTTTACAGCACTGTCTGTGGACAGCAGGCCAGACTGACAGCAGCTCAATGCCTCTGCAAACTTTAGGGAAAACAGAAAAGATCTGCTGACTGGTCCCACAGGAGTGAGAGGCATGAGTGCAGTAAAGGGAATACTGTGCCGATACATTTGCTTCACAATTGTTTCTAGGCTTCAAGGACTGAAGAGGGAACCAGGATAACTGGATGACAATCCTGCAGGCTTTGTGTGTTTAAAAGCTTTTCTGTTCTTCCAATTATCTTAGCTCAACTACTGCTTCTTGTAAAGCTCACTCTGTGAGGTACTTTTTGCTTTTCTCAGCCATCTCTGTGGAGACATGAGTGCAGACTCACACTTGCTCCCATCTTCCATCCCCAAAGGCTCATGGTGGTTTAACCTTGAGGGACCTAACAAGGACAAACACGTGAGTTTCCCTGCTCATGAGCCAGCATTGCTGGGCCTGTAAGGAGTGTTTTATGTTCCACAAACCTTTGGGAACAATGCACCGGCTGTGCTTCTGAGCACATGAGATGGGCTTCCTGGCACTTTATGTTTACCTTTGTTTGCTCTGGCTAAAGCTAATTTGGAACACAAGGCTGTTTGGATGAAAACACTGCAAAACACTCTCGTCACATCAGTTCTCTGGTGAAGGCAACACCTGAAGTGTTCGCAACACCTGAGGTGTTCACAATACCTTCAGCCAATGTCAAACTGCAAAGATTGAAGTAGTACTACTCCAGCTAAAGCACTACACACTCCTACACATAAATGTTGACTTATGCAATGCCCAAAAGATACAAGTCATTGAATCTTTTCTTTTATGAGTAGGAAAGAAAGGATACATGGAAAGACGGTGAAGTGGTCTGTAGAAAATGGATGTAAATCATCAAGATTTCCAAGGATTACTCTAATCACTTCCTGGAGAGGCCAAAAAATAAACAAAGGAAAAATATTAAAAACATAGTGACAATTCCACTGTCAAGTATACTTTCAAGACTTGGGGAAAAATTAACATTACTTTACAGTTTGCATGAATCATGGAAGACCAGATTCTATATATTCTGCTTTTCCTCCTCCCCTTCTTCTCCCCACTCCCTCTCGCCATTTTAGAGTGCACTGCACTGACAGACTCATAGACATTTAGGTGAATGAGTACCTTAATCTTGAATTAACATAGAAGAATTACTATGGAAAATGGGGGTGTGCTTTTAAATTTAAGGAGTGTCATTTAATTTTTCCAGCAAAACACACACAGCATTTACCTACCCCTCTTTCTCTGAATATTGACCCAAATCAGTTATAAGGCAAATGCAGTTAAGCCCCAACAAACTCCTCTACAAACACAAAACGTTTTCTAGTAATACCTTTCAACATTTTCAAAAGTGAAAAAAAGTTGTAGTTCTTCATATCAATTAAAATAAGCACATTTTCTTCAGTAATAGCATCTTCAATGCTATTACTGTACTTTGAAGTTTTTTAGAAATTAGGTAATAGGAAGAAGCATTTTTAAGCAGGCAGTATATTTGTTTCAATTTCTTAGTAATGGCAGGGGCCTTCTTCCATCTCAGGAAGAAGATGACAACAACACAACTCATCCATTGTGACCATCAGTTTGTGCTTGGACACAAAGCAATGGCATCATTAAAAGAACACCCACTGGTTCAAAAGTTGCAAGGAAAGCACATGCAATTTAGCATTAGATTAGCCTCCATTGAGCCAGGTCACCAGTACTGCCACAGCTCCTGAAAAACCAAGAGGGATTAACAGCTAAATCAAGTCTGACAACTTGAAAGTTTCGACTTTGAGAAAGTTTCAGTTGAGACTGAAATCTTGCAGGGAAAGAGCTCCTGCAAAAATGACTCTGAAGAGGAATCAGACAGGAATTGGGTGTGACTAGCTCAAGAAAGAGGAGTTTCCCTTTGTCCAATTTTAACAGTCAGTAGCTTCTTTGGAATATTTCAAACAAAAGCATGACTCTTCTACACTAAATTTTCCCTGTTGAGGAATATTTTTCATTTGTGGGGTTTTTTTTTGTTTGTTTGTTTGTTTTTTACACTCAGACTCTCCAGGGAAGTTCCCCCTAAGTTCCCCATTGCTCACACTTGAAATGCTGCATTTGACAAAATGTTCTCAGTCCTGTAACAAGCATATAATTTGTTTAGCCTAACACCCATCTGAAGTCCTATGGACCTGCCTCAGCTCCTACCTCTGACTCCTTGGCAGCGCTTTCAGTGAGACTGAGATTGGGAGAGCTGTGAAACAAAGAGAGAATTGGAACCATCCCAGTCAAAATGCAGTGAAGCTACATTTCAAGTAACAGTTTAAACAGAAACAAAACATAATTCCCACTGAACAGGAAAAAATACTTAGTGGGCAGATTAATTCCTAACCTATTACTCTTAAAAAACATCCCTTATTCACAAGGATTGTTCCGTGTGAACTTTCTATCCACTTGTGTTTTGTTTTTTAAGGTCTTGTATTAACTCACTGCCACGTGCAGCCAACAAACAGCAGACTGACTTCTTGGCTATAACACACATACCTGTTGAAGTTGCCATACCGGATTTTAAATTTGTACACATGCCTTCCAGCATGAAGAAATCTTGTTTCAGGCAATGGATAGGTGAATGGTTTCAACGACATCTCTCTCTCTCTCCCTGAATGCCAGACTAGGAAAGCAGGAGAGTCAAAGGTTAATTCCTGAACCCGTCACCACATCTCTTTCTGTCATATGGAAAGATTATATGCAGTTTTTCTTCCAGGGGACATTTGCAGAGAGAACTCTCCTACCAGTGAGCAAAAGACTGATCTGAGTGTCCCGTGTCAATAGCGCTGTGTTTTTGAGCAGGATCCGAGGACAGGCCTGGAGCACACAAGTCACCTCGTCTTCAGCTGCACTGCCCTGCAACTGCCTCTGCCGAGGTCCCTGAAGCTTTACGGGACTCATGCTACGGGGATGGCAAACCTCCTTTTCGGACACCCCCCCCACCCCAGACTCCTCTGCGGAGCCCTGTGGGGCCTGCGACCGGCACCAGATGCAAAGGAAGCCGTGGATCCTGGCTACCCCCGAGAGTCCGGCCCACAAGAACTCATTGCTCTCCACTCCCAATCAAAACCTCAATCAAGTGCTGATGTGGAATGATCAGGGAAATTCTTCACCTGTAGAACATAAAATTCTATCATATCACGAAAACAATCTTACAATATAAGAAAATGCAAAAACAATGCAAAGAAAGTTCATTGCTCCAAGTCCACACAGCTGAGTCTCAGGAGAAAGTCCATGGACTGAAGATATTCCTCTTTGACATCTCTAAAAGTCCCTTTTGGTCCTGAAACGGGCTTGCAGAATCCTGAAACAAAGAACTGCTAAAGAAAATCCAACAACAATTATCAAAGATCTATTGACAGTCATCAAACAATTTTGAGAAAATTTCTGGAATGTCTTGGCCACAGCCCTTTATTGAACCACTTGGGCTGAAGCTAATTCTTGGCTCTTCAGTGCTTTTGAGCGGCTATTAGCTCTTTCAACTGTTTTAATTTTTTTTTTTCCGGAAAGAGCAGCAGCAGCAGAGAGGCCTGAGAGGCCCTTGGGGACCCTGGCCCTCTTGGAAAGATCAGGAACCCCAGACCCAGCCCACAGAATGGTGGCTCAGGTCCTGACAGGGGAAGCAAAGCCCCCAAACCCAACAGGAGGCCGGGCGGTGGCCCTGGCCCAGGGAACTGAGCCAAATGGCCCAGTCCCGGCCCATGAGGCGGGCTCTGTGTTCTCACAACCCAGCACCATGCTGCCAGTGCAATGGCAGACAAAGTGACCAAACGCTTCCTGATCCCCCTGAACCACTGAACCATACCGGCAGTGGGGGAAGAAAAGCTGTCCCGAGAACCTTCATCTCGGGTCTGGGGACGTTTCTTCCCCACAGCAAGCGAGTGATGGTCGCTTTCCGCTGTTTCCCCTGCCTCTGCAATGCAAATGCAAAAGCAAAAGGTGTTCGTCCTTTCTGCTTCCCGGTACCACTCCCACACCCTCCGGGCTGGGGAACAGAGGCAGAACTCCCGGGAGCCACCTCCCCCTTGCCGCTGGGGGCGCGAGGGACGGCAGGGATCACAACCCCCAAGGGGAAACCAGCCCGCGAAAAACGCTGAGTTTGAAAGCAGGCAGCTGTGCTGCACCCGCCAGCCCCCGCCAGTGCCGCCGGCAGTATTGCGAATGCAACTGCCGGCTGTGATGCAAAGGGAGTGGGTACAGGACCGGCAGCAGCTTCTGCCCGTGGCTCCGGGATCGGCCATGCAGGCACAGCTGCCGAAACAATCGGAGCCATGGGCGGGGCCGCCCGGAGAGGCGGCCGCAGCGGCAGGGCGGATTGGGGCGGCCCCGCGGGCCCAGGAGGCGGCGCCACGGGGACTGGTGCCGACCACGGGGCTGGGCGGGACAGGGCCCGCGGCGCTGGCCAGGGCGGCGCAGCCCACTCAGATCCCCCCTGAGAGCAACGATGGGGGAGGAAAAGTGGCTCCATCTGAGCATGCTCCAAAGGCACGGAAAAAACTTTCCTTCGGCTGCGGGCAAAACCTTGGCCCCCCGCTGTGATTCAGGGGGGCTGGGAAGCAGCAGGTCGTCTTCCTCCCAAGGGTCTTCTCCCAGGAGCGGAGCCTGCCCCCTGCAATCGGCAATCCACTGAAACGAAGCTGCTTTCCGTTTCAAAACTGGGAAAAGCGTTTTGAATGACGGATAGATCAGAGGGAATCCAAAATCCTGGCACCAAGCCATAATAATGAATTCCATGCATTCCCATATGTACGAATCGAGGGCATAGAGCACATTCGTGAAAAACCTGTGGAACTTTGTCGACCAGAAAAACTCATGGAAATGTCTCTTCACCATAGGAACTCTGTCCTCATGACCCCATTTTTGCCAGAGGCCAATAAGTGTCTTCTCTGAGGGAGCTAAAGGAACCTCCGCCTCCATAGGCACCCTCTCCCACATGTGCAGCCAGAGTCTGCGAAGGGCAGCATCATCAGGAAGGGAAACGGTAACAGTACCTTGTGACAGTGTCCACCAGGCTCTGGCAGGCTGCTTGATGCTGCTGAGCTTTCCGGACATCTTCTCTGCAGGCTTTTCAAAAGGTTCTCTTTGTGGTCAGCCTTGGCTGTGAACTGTGTCCAAATTCAGGATCTTCAGTTCTTCAGCTCCTGGCTAGAATCCACTTCTGTGGTCACTTGTGAGGTGACCATCAATGCCACACCCTCGGGGTTTACCCAGTGTAGCAGTGCTCCTCCAGGGTCTCACCAAGTGATGAATCTTCTCCAGTCACTCGGGGTCACTCTCTGTGACGGTGTTCACAGGGGTCCCACGATGAGGGAAGAGACGAGGATTTGACTCCATGTTTCAGAAGGCTTGATTTATTATTTTATTATATTTATTACATTAAAACTATACTAAAAGAATAGAAGAAAAGTTTTCATCAGAAGGCTAGCTAAGAATAGAAAAGGAAAGAATGATAACAAAGGCAGCTGTCTCAGACTCTCTGTCTGAGCCAGCTGGGCTGTGACTGGCCATTATTTATAAACATCCAAGATGGGCCAATCAAAGATCCACCTGTTGCATTCCACAGCAGCAGATAAGCATTGTTTACATTTGGTTCCCGAGGCCTCCCAGCTTCTCAGGAGGAAAAATCCTAAGGAAGGGATTTTTAATGAAAAGATGTCTGCGACAGTTAAGATCCAGGGACTGATACAGCATCCCTTGCTGTTCAGTCGGTGAGGTGAAGTCCACTTCCTATAAGCAGTGGCATGATGGTCTCCCTCAGCATTGGTAAAGACATGATGTAGAGAATAATTCAGCAGCTGCAGAAGAATTTTGAATTTATTTTCACTGTCTTTTGGTTTAAAAAAAAGCAAAATAAGCTTAGGGAGTCAGGAAGTAAATTGATGCATTGATTTCATACACAAGCAGGAAATTGGTAACTACCAATGTTCAAGCAAGCAGATAATGCAGTGGAAAACACAGCTTCACTAACTACTCTAACCTTCTCTAAAGACACGCTGAGCCCACCCTTCTGGGTGCATCTCAGCAAGAAGGGCTATGTCCTGTTTGAGCTGCTCTTCAATAGCAAATGGGAGGCTCTAAGCTGGCTTTATAGTAAAACAGCACCCTCAGGCATCCCTCCAAGAAATCCTTGGGGCACACCAAGGGAGTCCTCAACACTAATGGATCTTGCAGCTAGGCATAGTCCCATCCTGCCACGGTGTCATAAACTGATGCCTGAAAATTAGGCAAGAAAACAGTAGTCCATAGTATAGGGCCTACGGAGCAGGTATTTGTTTAATCAATGCCAGGAGGGGGATAGCTCCACCACAAACTCACTTGTCCATTCTTTGCACAGTACTGCATTTTATACTTTTTTACATAATGTGTATATGATACTTTTCTAACCTTCATATCGCAATGTATTTTCTAATTATATGATTATGTAAGCCCTTATAGCACACGCGCAGATTCTGCATGAGGTGATCGTCAGGCTCCTGGTGGTCGCTTTGGATGAAGGCTCGTAAGTCTTCCGGGGGTTTGAATTTTTCACCTCTGTTTTCTGTGCAAGCTGTATAAGATTGTCTGCTCAAAGAGCCATTGGTTAGCTTTTGCAGTTAGCTTGTTCTGCTAAATTTGCTGATTTCACATACCCTGTTCCAAAGTAACTACACTTTCTGCATAGCTACAGCCTTTGCATAGCTCAAGCATTATCTTGTCACCTAGCCATCAGCACAAGGAACTCAATGTACATTGTGACACAACACAGCCTCATGGCTCAGCAGACCATTATGACAACCTGAAATCTCATGGATCCAAGCATCTACTTGGACAAAGTAGGGGCTCGTAGGACAACAGGTGCCACTGGGACATTGCCAGCTCTTGTAGAATCCAGTGTCCATTGTGACACAGCACAGCGAGATGGAAACATGGAGACCACTGGAATGGAATCTGATGGAACCAAGTGTCAATTGTGAACACAGCATGGCCTCATGGAATTCAGGGGCAACTGGGACTGGACCATGGCTCATGGAAGCAAGGGGCCATTGTGACACAGCAGGGCCTCATAGAACCTAGGAGAACATTGTGGGACAATGGAATCCCATGGAAACAAGTGTCAATTGCCAAAATCTCGGGCTTCATGGAACCTAAGTGACCATTGTGACTCCATGGCACTGCTCATGGAAGCAAGTGTCCATTATAGCACAGCCAGGTTTAACAAAATGCAGGAGACAATTGTGATGCAATGGAATCTCAAGACACCAAGGCTCCACTGTGACACAGAGGGGCCTCATGGAACCAAGGAGACTGTTAGGCAATGGAATCTCATGGAACAAAGTGTAAATTGTCAACACAGCAAGGCCACATGGAAGCCAGGTACCAATAGGATGTTGAAAGGTTTAAAAGCACTGTGCCTAGGCATACTTAGGCAAGAATAAGATACATTGCAGCCAATATAGAACCTGGCAAATCCTAGTCACAAGCTAGACACAGGATGAAACTGGGCAAAAAATGGGGAACAAAACTTCGAACAATGAAGTACAAAGCTTGCTAAAACCAGTGAGAAAATTGCTGAAACAGCTAACAAGAGACTGATCATGCCTAGAGGAGAAAGGTGAAATGGGCACGGCGATAAAGATATCCAGCTTTCATCAGTGGACCACCAAGGAAGACGCAGAGCCTTCCTCAGTGAGACCTGGATGCACTGCGCCTGTGTTTTGCATATGCTAATGATAACGATGAGTTCTAAGAAATAGTTTGTATAACCACAACTTTTCTAAGGAAAAAAATAAATATGCATGAAGTATAAACACGTATTGTAATCTGCTGTGTACCTTGGGTGCCGCGATGCTAGGAGGATTGATCCCTGTGCACCCAGCACACTGAATAAAGCAAAGACCTGTTTCTTGGACTTTGTCTCAGAAATATCTCTTGGCCTAGTTTGGGGCGATTCAACATTTCAAAGGCTCATCCAAGCAAGTGTCCATTGTGAAACAGCTGGGCCTAATGGAACACAATAGAACATTGTTACACAATGGAATCTCATGGATGCAAGTGTCAGCACTTATACACCGGGGCCTCATGGAACCCAGGCACTGTAATGCAAGGAGTCTTGGGGAAAAAAGTTTCAATTTTGAACAACGCAGCTCCTCATGGAACACAGGTGCCATTTGGATAATGCCAGGGCATGTGGAACTCAGTGTCCATTGTGACACAGCGCAGCCTCATAGAACTCAGCTGACCACTGTGACGCAATGGAATCTCATGGGTCCAAAGCTCTACAATGACCAAGGTGCCTCTGGAACATTGCCAGGCCTAGTAGAAATAAGGCTCCACTACTGCGTAGCAAGGCCTTATGGTACCTGGGAGGCCACTGCGTCGCAATGGAATCTGATGGAAGCAAGTGTCCATTGTGACACAGGAGGGCATCATGGCACCCAGGAGACCACTGTGACACAATGCAAGCTCTGGGAATCAAGAGTCAACTGCAAACACAACAGGGTCTCCTTGAAGCCAGATGCTATTTGGATATTGGCAGGGCAGATGGAACTCGGTGTCCACTGTGACATAGCATAGGCTCATGAACAACAGGAGAGCACAGTGACACCATGGGATCATGGTGAACCAAGCATCAATATAAACACATCAGGCTCTCATGAAACTAAAGAAAATTTTGTGATGCAGTGGAATGTCATAGATCCAAGGCTCTACTTTGGGCAAGATGGGCCTCATTAGACACAGGTTACTTTGGGACCTTGACAGGCCTAGTAGAAGCAAGGCTCCATGATTGCCCAGCAAGCCTCATGGGACCTAGGAGGCCACTGTGTCACAAAGTAGTTTGATGGAAGCAAGTGTCCATTGTGACACAGGTGGGCCTCATGGTATCCAGGAGACCCCTGCTGTGCAGTGCAATCTCTGGGAACCAAGTGTCAACAGGGCCTCCTTGAAGCCAGGTGCTACTGGGCAAGCAGAACTCAATGTCTATTGTGACTCCAGTCTCCATTGTGACACAGTGTTGCCTTGCAGAAACATGGGGACCCTTGTGACACAATGAAATCTGATGGAACTAAGTGTCAATTGTGAACTCAGCATGGCCTCATAGAACCCAGGGGCAACTGGGCCTGTGCCATGGCTTATGGAAGCAAGAGGCCGTTGTGAAATGGTGTGGCCTCATGGAACTAAGGAGAACATTGTGGAGCTATGGAGTCCTGAGGAAACAAGTGTAAATTCTCAGAACAGCGAGGTCTCATAGAACCAAAGTGACCATTGTGGCTCCATGGATTATAATGGAACAAACTGTCACTTGTAGCACAGCACGGCCTCATGGGACACAGGCACCACTGGGACATTGCAACTGTGCATGGAACCAAATGTCCATTATGACACAGCCAGGCCTGATGGAACACAGGAGGACACAGGAATATTGTGACGCAAGGGAATCTCAAAGACACCAAGGCTCTCTTGTGACACAGAGGCCATCATGGAACCAAGGTAACCATTGTGAGGCAATGAAATCTCATGGAAAAAAGAGTAAGTTGTCAACACTGCCTGATGGAACCCAGGTGCCAATGGGACGTTTCCAAGGCTTGTGCAAGCCTCCATTGTGACTCAGCTGGGCCTAATGGAACACAGGAGAACATTGTTGGACAGTGGAATCTCATGTATGCAAGTGAAGTCTTTTGCAGCAGGTCCTCATGGAACCCAGGAGACCATTGTGATGCAAAATATCTTGGGGAAAAAAGTTTCAATTTTGAAGAATGTGGGGCTTCATGGAATACAGGTGCCACTTGTGTACTGCCAGGGAATGTGAAACTCAGTGTTCATTGCGACAAACCACAGCCTCATAGAACTCAGCAGACTACTGTGGCACAATGGAATCTCATGGATCCAAGGCTGTAGTTTGACCAAGACAGGCCTCATGGGCCACATATGCTACTGGGACATTGCCAGGCTTAGTAGAAACAAGGCTCTATTATTGCACATTAAGGTCTCACAGCACCTGGGAGGCCACTGTGTCACAATGGAATCTGATGGAAGCAAGTGTTCATTGTGACACAGGAGGGTATCATGGCACCCAGGAGACCACTGTGACATAATGCAAGCTCTGGGAATCAAGTGTCAAGTGCAAACACAGTGGGGCCTCCTTGAAGCCAGGTGCTATTTGGATTTTGCTCTGGCAGGCAGAACTTGGTGTCCACTGTGACATAGCACAGGCTCATGAACAACAGGAGAGCACAGTGACACCATGGAATCTTGGGGAACCAAAATGGTCTCAACACAAATCCTTCTAGGAGTAACTCTTGCAAAAAACAGACTTTCTTTTGTCTTCAATGGCCTGGAATATTTAGCTTTGGAAAATCAACTAATTTACAAATGTAACTGCAGGGGCAAGCCACCATTCTTTTAATTAACCTTTATATGTGTATAACCCTTAGTAGGGATCCATCCTTGGGACACACTTCACATTTTGTAAGAAAAGAGGCATCATTTATTTGCTTTAGTGAAAAAAAATCTTGAATATACTCTGAATAGAATTAGAATCCAAAAGAGTGAATATATAAGGAACACTTGAGATACTGCCTGGGATGAGATGCTTTCTAACAGCTTCACTTAAGGTCTCAAATTCTCCATCCAAATATTGGCAGATTGGTCAGAGGAGAAAAGCATTCTTTTTTAATGGTCCTTTGGGAAGATAGAGCTTGCAGGGAATTTGGTACTTTCTGGTCTACTGCCTACATTTCAAGAGTTTTAGATACTGAAATGACCTATGGAAGATGAAGTCATTATGAATGCGCAAGTCCAGTGTATGGCAGTCCCAGAAAGGAGTCTATCAAAACCCTTGAAATCCCAACACAAAAGATGCGAGTTGGCAGTGTATGCCAACCAGTTTTTAGCAAACCACAGAAAATGCAGATGAAAAAACAAGGCAATTAGGTCAGATACAGTATGAAGCAGAATTAAAAAAGGAAAGCAGATGATTACAGCAACCCTGTTAAGTGGTATAAAAAATGCCAGTAGTCTTATTGACATTAGCAGAAATTTGCAGCAAGTCTGAAAATTACAAACTGGGCAAAAGAAAAGGGGACTGATGACTACTCTGGGATAGGGTTTCCTAGCTGGGATTTTCAAAATATACAGATTGTATCATCCTTTAATCCAAAGGATGTTATTAAAATGACAGTAAGGAAACTGCATCAAATGCTAGACAGACTCAGGACAGCATACATATAGCTAGAAATGCTACTGATACACTGAGAAAACTGGCACCAATGCAGCAACATTGTACTAAACTCCACAAATGTCCACTGCTTCACTGTCTGGCGTTTCATTAATATGCACATAGCAGTTCTGCAACATTCCTACTGATCATCTTCTTGGCACACCACTAGTTTCTTCAGTGCCAAGATTTCAGGTAGATGATATTACAGATACAAATCTATGGCCTTCAAGTGAAACATAGTGTGGGGAGAAAATCCTGTCTGAGATGTTCATCATTCAATTTTCTAGACAGACCAAATAAAAAGAAAAGCAAGCTATAGGATTGTGCACTTGCTATTACAAAACACCTGCTGGCATCTGAAAATAAACTAGCAGAAAATCATGATAAATGGCAGTTGAGGCAAACAAACCTTTGAAGAGAATAATGATGTGATAAATAAAACCAACGCATTTCCAGGCTATCAAGGTACTTCAAATGTAAGAAAAGGATTGAGAGCAGAGGCTGAACTAATGAGGAAAGATTAAAAGAACCCCAAGAAAAACATGACCAAAAATTCTGAAAGATAAGGACGACTGACATGTTTAAACCTTCACAAAATCAGTGACCAGAGATTTAGATAGACAATTAAATCAAGCAATTTACAGGTGCACCTTCTGCTCCTTTTTCACCTGGCAACATCACAGGGTGAATTGTGACCACGGAGTCAAGATGATTTGGATTATGTTTTTTGCTACAGGAGAGAAGTACAGCAGCTGAAGTACCTGTTACTGATGTGATACCCAGGAACACAGAGTTGACACATTTTATTCATGTCCAATGACAACTAGCAATACTAAGAGGATAGGATTGGCCTCTTTTCATGACGCTCTTCTTGTTTTACAGCCTGCTCTGATATTGATCCTCTTAATTAGCTGCTCTCTAAAAAGGAGAAAGTCCAATTAAATTTCCCTCCCTACTGGTGGAGCTTTGACATTTGGTTTGTTCAGCCTAAAAATGGAACTGGAACTAGCAAGAATTACTGTATTTTAAGTTTCCATCTCAGTTTGATAAAAGCCTACATGCTGTTGACTAAAGAATATTCTGTTTTCCCCAAGACGAAATGCATGCAGTTTCATCAAACTTTCTGTAATAAACCCCAGCAATACCAAAGAGTCACAAATAGCAGGAAGAATTATTTCACCATTTAGGGAATCAACCTTCTAACCCTCTTCTGGAGTGAGCATAATCCGGTAGCTGAAGAAACAAACTTGACAACATAAATCTCCCTACTACTGAGAAGCTGCTGACACAGGAACCACCTAAGCTCTGTGACTTTCTCCTTTACATTCACTTAGTCAAGCTTAGTAGCCTATATTGGCAATGGAGACAGATGAGGACAACTGACTGGTGGTCAGAATCCAAATTTATTCTGGACTACATATGCTTATACACTATTCTAGGAAAGCTAGTGATTTTTTATTACAATGTTTGGGTTCATCATCACATAAACAAATGTCTACATTTTGCAACATCTCTTGCTTGCAGAAGTTGATTCAATCTTCTTTCCTGTCTCATCCAATTTTCTTGAAATCTTCAAAGCTCTGTTTGTTCTTGCCAAGGCATCCTGGTTATCAAATCTCTTATGCTAATCTGGTCCAAAGAACATCAGCCTGAAATTGACCCAGTAAAGCAACCAATTTCTTATATCAAACATTTCACTTCTGTACTGAACAATCATATCTATAACTTAACACATGGATTGCATGAGCATCTGAAGGCTATGGGCTTTGCAATGGCACTCTAATGCATTGCCAGAGGTTAATATGAAGAAGAATTCTAGAAAAGCATAGGAAAAATTGCACCCAGTTTCCCTGAAGGATACATCCCAGGACATTTGGAATCACTTGTCAGAAAAGTGCATGGAGTTTTCTTGATAGCACAGCAACTGTTTTTTTTTTCTCCTTCTTCATTTTATCCATATTTTTAGAAACTAGCAAACATGAGGATTGGTGCACCATGAAATCACAGACCACTGCAACCAGAAAAAAAGGCTTTCGTAGATTACTAGGAAAGCAATGTCATTCCTTTCTCTGGAGATTTCCTGTTGTTAAGCGAGTCAGTAACATTTGCTTTGTGTTTTGTATATTCTTTTGCACAAAAGGACTAATCTTTTTCATTACCAAAAACATGCATGGAGGAGCATATTGGTTCTTGTTTTGAAATATTTCAGAGCAAAGGCTAAGTCATACAAGGAGAATAGTAAAAAAAAGACACTTCTGACAGCTCTCTCAGCTACTTTTAACATCCTGGAGGGGTGGCAGGAAATATGGAACACTGGTGTGAAGTCAAGTCTGCCCTTAATTCTGTCACACTGACAAGGCTTTCCCCTCTGGTTCTCCGATGCAAAGAAGAATTTCAAATGGATGCACTCCAAACACATGCTGCCATTCACTCCTGCCTGGGATGGCTTCTTACAGCTCAGCTCTTCTGTTGGGGGGATGTACAAAATCACAGGAGCATGACATAAAGCAGAAAGGCAGATATTGGAAGTCACCTACAATATGTCGGGCAAGTCTCTGATGTCCCAAAATAGTGAATACAAGAGTGAGACATCAAACAAGATGAGCCCCTGCACATTGCCCAGCCCCACTGCCTCTGGTGTGAAACCTACATTAAAAACAGCCAATCACTCTTCCCTTAGAAACATGGTGGCCAAATCCAATTGCCTACTGCATACAGTGGGTCCTGGATTCCACTTTCCCTAAACCATGCCTGGGAATTGTCTCTGTTTAACAGGCATAAATTCAAACCTGGAGTGTTGGTACAGCTGCAGTAAGTAAGGATGTAACCCCACCAGATGACAGCAGGTTATAGGGCGTTACCACAAGTCAGAGAAGACTGCTTGCAAGTTGCAAAATAAATACTCAGAAAATTAATTTAAAGCTGAAATAACTCATGCTAAGCAGATAATCCAACATTATTATTATTATTATTATTATTATTATTATTCACTAAAACTTTATACCCTATCAAGTAACAAAAAAAATTTTCATCAACACAGCATATTATTTTGTAATGGATATTTTTTCTATACCATTGAAAAATGGCTTCAGAAATTTTCAAGCTGAATTGTTTGTTTATTCTTACACTTTTAAAAATAACTTCTATTTTGAAGGACTCCCAAAACACAGCATCAGGAGTTAAAATATATCTCAATCCCTCCACAATACACAACACATTTATTAATTGTTTTAAACTGATGCACTGTCTGACTTTTAACTCCACCGCTTACAACTTCTGCCTACAAGGAGCTCACAAAATGGCTATAGGTTGAGTTTCTGCTAAATGACTGCCAAGTTTCTGCCAAGTTTCAAAACATGAAATTAGAAATCAAAGAAAAAAACAAACATCTACATTATAAGCTTCATCTGTCATTAGAGGAAAAAAAAAGTCTTTCTTGTGTAACTTTTCTAGACCATGCCAAAAGGGTGAACAAAAAAGCCACTCTGTGCTCTATATGTTGCTGGAATCCGAAACTGTGGCAGATTATCATCACCCCAGCATGGTATACACTTACTTATTTCCTGGAGAGCGACATTTTCGTTTGCTTTGGTTCATTTGCTGTTAAAACATTTGTGAAAATAATTTAAAAGATTGAAAGAAATACCATCAAGGCGATACTTAGAAGACTTGCTAACTGCTACCTTCCATTTTATCAGAAAACAACCACAACGCTAATGATTTCATTGAAATGATTCCTTTTTAAAATGGAATTATGGCTTCCTATGAATTAGAACTAGATGTGATTAAAATTAACCATTTCTCAAAAAAAGAAATGTTTCATGGCAGTCACTATGAGGGAAGATATATGGCTAAAGATTCAAAGATTACGAATCTCAGGAGGAAGAATTTTAGGGACAAGGAGGGGTATATATGCAGACCTTCACTCTAGAGTGTTTTGTTCCACAAGACTTCCCTTACATCATGGTTGCAAATAATCTGCAGAAGAATATTTACACTGAAGAGCAAGCAAGAGTTCCACAGATTTCCATCTTGAAAAGTGTCACAATTCAAACAAGTTCCATCAGCAAATACTTTGGAGGAAACAAACTGTCCGACAGATAATGAAAAGCATCTTGAAAGCTCTGCGTCCATCGTAGAAACGGTCTTGTCAACAGGCAGTGCCTGTTAGCTTAAGTGTCCACAAATGTAAGCTGTCCTAACAGCTAAACAACATATGGAGCCCTCTAGAAATGAAACTCCCTACCCTGAATGGAATCTACAAACAATGAAGTGCAAGAATAGCAAGTACCATGGTGAACATAGCCAGTGCAACTTAAAACACAAACACCCTTAACAGACACCTAAAATATAATAGCAGATCTTATCAGCTGCACCTCAACCATCATACAGAACTAACTAAAAAACAACACATTGCAATTCCTCCTAAGGGTGGCAAAAATGCATTTTCTGCTACAATATCAGGTTCCAAACTATAGGCTGAGTAGTACAATTTATGATGAAGCACTTCAATCTAATGAGGAACTCTAAGGCTAATACATCCCAGGGAAAAGGAGACCTGACTGTATAACAGAACTGTTTTACACACCATAGTTTCCAAACCACTTGGAGAACTGGTCAGTCCTGGCCTTCTGTATGGATGAAAACTGGAGATTCACCACTGCTAGGAAGGACTCATCAAAAGTCTTAAGAAGCCACCAAGAATTACAGAATGAGAAATTCCCAGAAATACCAGAAGCAAAATAAATTGAAAGGTGCACATCTGACCCATCTTCAAGTTCTGGAAGCATGTGTAGGACAAATCTGAACCGTATGAGATTTTTTTGCTCCAAATTCTCCTCCAGCATATCAACAGTGGCACACGCCTGCTGATTCATCAAGTTACACAGTCTCTCCTTTGGTCTGTCATACACAGTTAAGAAACTGCTTTGTAATAAGATAAGGAGTCCTGTACTTAAAGCATTCGTAAAACCAATCAAACAAGCAAACAAAAAGCCCACTTTCCATCTCTTACCCAATGCATCTGTATCCTAAGTAGAATCAGTCACTGAGCAAGAAGTTCTTAAACTCAAACCTCAAAGGCACAAGACAACCCTACTGAGATGGACTAGGGCTCCTGAAGCAGCTGCTTCTGGTCCATTGAGCTGGTTGGCAAAAATGAGAGGAGAAAAAACTCTACAGAAAAAAAAGGCCAGAATTTGTCTTGAAGAGGAAAAACTTTAGATCAAAAACAAATACAGCCCAATTGTAGTGCACAAATCAAAAGTTGCTAAGCAATCTGTAGTGACATGACTGGGTTAACCATGGGAACATGACTAGCTTTCCTCAGGAAGTTTCAAAGGACATTTAGTAAATAAGACAATTTTAAAGGCACAAATTTCTTGCTCTAAAACAAGCTAAGTCACAGCTAAGTAATTAGCACAATTCATTTCACAGGCTTTTTAATCATCCAGTAGTAGCAACACTAGTTTTGGAGAATTGTTTGAAGTGCTATGAGGACAGAAGAAGGGAAGAATTCCAGCAAACAAACAAAAGAACAAATACAGAAACTTCAGGATTAAATCTATCTGCATTGTTGAAATGCATCATCAATATGAAGAGACTAGGAAGTCAAGGGAATGTTTTTCCTAACACCTTTTTTTCTTAAGGCAGCTGGTAATTAGTAGTCACGGGTTCAAACGGAAGCCAGAAACACTTCCATGCATGTTCCAAGCACTGTTTCAGACACTGGAGTACCTGAAGGACCTGCACAGGCTGCCAGATGTACCACAGAAGTTCAAGGACACTCCCATTTTCTGGAGCTGCTCCTTGAGGTCACACAAGGGTGAATATGGCAAACTGGGTCTTCAGTTATACTTACTGCAAGTGAATGAAAAGTGCCTCCACAAATGCAGACCTTGAAGAATATATTCTGGGTTTATCATATAGAAATTGAAATAAAGCAAAAGGCTAAAAGAAACATTAGTTAAGTGCTCCACTTGCTAACAAAATCAGAATTTTCAGCCCACAGATGTTTGCTTACATCTCTAGCCTGGAGTATGCTACTCTGTTTTATCAAGTCAACCTAGAACACATTTCACTACAAGTAAAAAAAGGCAGTTAAGAGGAATACTAAAACTTCAAGTTTAGGCCAAGATTTCATCAAATTAGAACATCCAAGATCAAATACAAACAAAGGAGAGGAATAAGCGTTATGGCTTTTCCCTTCACCCACACAAATGTGGTCCAAACAGTTCCTTTTTTAGCTAGCAGTTCTATTTATGTATTTATACTGAGTTGAAATGGTGTAAGAATTTTTCTAAGATTTCCATACTGAAACCTGACAAAGAACTCTAAAAAGTGTCAAATACATAAAAAAAACCCATCCAAGCAGGCAAACAAACATGAGGTCTTATAAGAGCATGTACCAAAAGATTGAAAATAATCTTGTGAAGGTCAGATGGATGCTCAAACATTACTGACCTTTTAAGGAATTGTTTCATCCCTGCCTCTTTCCAGAGACAAAAAACCCCAAATCTAGTTTGCACATTTATACAGAAAAAAGAACTAATGCAACTTTTGCATCTGGTTGTCTCCCTAGTACCATCAGAAGAAGCTAGGCCATTTATTTGATTGAGTGAAAACAGCCTGGAGAAACAGTCCGATTGGTCTGGACTCCAGACCACATGATCAGGTTGCTGAATACGTCAACAAATTGCATTAATCCATAAAAGGATTGAATGACTTTTCAGTCACGACTTTTCAGAATTTCAGCATGTTCCATTCTCACCAAATGAAAGCACCTCCAGATGGAGCAGATGTAAGGCTCCATGTGAGTGAAAGAAAAACCATACTTTTACTGCAACATGTAATAGATAGGGACTCATACTCATCTTCCTGATCCCTCAACTCTATCTAGTCTTTCAATATAATAAAATGATATGATTACATTTCCAAGTCTTCATTTAAAATGGCTTCCAGAGTTAAAAGATGTGTATAAGTCTGGTCCATTACTATTTGTTGGCTAAGCAACGCAATTGTTTAAATTAATAGAACTGAATTTTCATAACAGGGTTTTTTTTTTCCCCTATGTTTTATCATAACATTAAAGGAAGAAATTATCTTCCTGTTTCCAAAATCTCCAAATTACATTCCTCCTTCCTGCATCAGGCAAAATGCAGGATTACTAAGGGTTTTTAAACCCAAAATTATTCCAGGCAGAAAAAATGAAGAAGAGCAAGTAACAGAGAGGGATTTGGACATCAAACCAAAAATGGCCCAGCACTAAGGGCAGTCAACTTGAAAAGAAAAGACAAAGCATTAAAATTCAGGTCTCCTGCGTGACATGGGTGAGACAATTCTAATAACTAAGTTACATCCTGTATGATTGTCTTGGGGTGACTTTATGATGCTGAATTGTATCCCCATTCATCTGTTTAGCCCAAAAATAAGTTTTACACCTTTAAGACTAGTTCTGAGAGCAAAGGAGGGGGAGAGAAGAAGCATGCAGTTTGTTTCTGAAACTGCACTCACTCCTCTACATTCCAGCTCCTAGACTGTATTATCTACAGCACAGACAGACAGCAAGACAGAACTCTCCTTTACTTTTTAGTTTGTTTTTAGCTAGCTGAAGCAGAGAAGTTCCCTCAACTATAGTCTTTCTTTTTCCTTAGAACTCTTTGAACCTGCTCTAAACTGAAAAATCAAAGGAGCATCAACAACTCGCACCTATTAACCCACCAAGCCTAGCCTAGGTCTTAACATTTCCCAATGCCAGAAAAACTAATAAAGCACTACATAGGCCCAGCATGAAGGGCAGTCAACTTAAAAAGGAAAGATGAAGCACTAAAATTCAGGTCTCCTGACTGACTGACCTCTTGTCCACATCTTCTGATGTGGACAAGACAAATCAAATAACTGTGTTACATCCTGTATGATTCTCCTAACCACTCACTGTAATTCCAGCATGGATAAATTCTTCTTGCTTGAAGAAGCATTGATGTAGCTTATTTAAGCATGCACCTGCCATCCACTAGCCATGCAAATTATTTACCCTGCTTTACAAATATTACACCTGGAATAAGCACTCAAATATCAGCATGTGCCCCACAGAGCATTTGCCACCATCCGTGAGTCAGTGAAGAGGCAGAGTGCTGGCCACTTCTCTCATTCAGCCATATCCAAAGCTTTAAGCTTTAAGCTCCGTAACCTGACTGGATCCAGCTTGTCCTTCAGTGGCTTCCGCAAGTTGTCATGTAGGACTCCATACAGCAGCTATCCATTTTTGATGCATCTCTACAATATGGCAGGAACCATCAGTAAAGACAGACACTTTTCATTTTTTGGTCAGGGCCTCCTTAGCACGTGTCACCTTCACCTCTTCCCCTTCTGATGATAATCTGAAATTTTTGCCTCAGGGCCAGTTCGTAATTACTTCCAAGATGCCTTTCCCTTTGAACGTCCAGCCCACCACTGGCAGTCGGGTGCCAGTGGAAGTTGTGCTTTGGTGCCAATCACTTCTGACACAGATGGAACCTTCTCATAAGCTGCCAGTAACTGCAGTGTGGTGTAGAGGTACAGCTGGACTCAGATCCTTTGTATCCCAGAGTCAAGAGCCATAGGGTGGTCCTCGAACTTCCTCAGGTCCCTTCTGGCGGAGGCTCCAGGATGGACCATTCTCCCTGGCTACAGTGTGGAGCCTGTTTTCCACACCTTGTTCTGTCCTGACTGGTCCAATGGCTACTGTAGGAACAATCTCCTCTTTAATTTGTTCAAAAGCTTGTTGCTGTTAAAGACCTCACTTGAAATCAATCTTCTTCCATGTCACATGATAGAGAGAGTTTACAATCTGATTGTAACACGGAATATGCATTCTCCAAAATACCACAGTGCCAGGAAAGCCTGTGTTTCCCTCCTCTTGGTTAGTGGGGACATGGCTGCTATTTTGTTAACCGTATCCACTGAAATCTGACAATGTCCATCTTGCTATTTTACTTCTAAAAACTGAATTTCCTGGGCAGGTCCCTTGACTTTACTCTGTTTTATGGCAAAACCAGCCTTCAGGAGGATTCGTCTCCCCTCGCACCGAACAGCTGCCCCCGTGGAAAACCCGCGGCTGCCTCGCCACCGCTCCGCGTGGCCATAGCAAGCCGGCCGATACTCGCTGCCTAGCCCCGGTCAGGGCAGCCTGTGGAACCGGGGCCGAGGGCGGGAGGGTGAGGCCAGCGGCCCCGGGGCGCCGCTGTTGCCAGATGGGTGGGCAGCCCCACCGAGGGATGGCTCAGAGCCGCAGTCTGGGCAGTGAAACCCGCTCACTGCCGCTGCAACAGAAGCCCCGTGCCGGCAGTGCCCGCGGGCACCAGCCGAGAGAGACCGCCGGGAGGGGGCCAAGCTCCAGCATGGCTGCCAGCGCCGGGAGCAAGATAAAGCTCGGACAGCAGTGCCTCAACACCAGCACCAGCGACATGTCCAGCAACAGAAACACGGACCCAATGACAAAGGTAAAAATGTCCTTGCCATGAATGTTTTGGGGGTCAGTGAAATGGTTCGATGTAAAGAACAGATATGGTTTCATAACCTGGAATGTTAACAAAGCAGATGTGTTTGTACATCAGACTGCTATTAAAAAGAATAACCCCAGGAAATACCTCCACAGTCCAGGAGATGGAGAAATTGTGGAATTTAATATAATACAAGGAATAAAAGGGCCCCAAGCAGCCAATATGACTCAGTGCAAGGTAGTGAACATGCACTGAACTGCAAAACTGTGAAATATTATCCACATCTCAGAACTCCTCCACACACCTACCAAGGAAATAGAACCCAAAACCAACAGCCATCAAGCCCCAGCAACAGCCTAGAATCCAAAAGGGCACAGAACACCGACGAGCTGTCCTGCATTGAAAAGTCCACCTCCATAATGACTGAACCTTCCAATCGGATAAGTCCCACTTCTTCCCCTTTCCCCAATTCCTGTGGCCTCCCTGCCCCTCTCCCACTTTCCCATTTTCCTTTCCATTGTCCTATTACCCCTTTTTTATGTTCCCAGAAATTCCTACCTCCTCTCCCCCTTTTCACGGCCTCCCTCCACTAATCCCTTTCCCCAGTGTTCTTTCATAATACCAGAGGGAGTGTGATTGGGAGGGAAAGAAAAGAATGTTTCCTTGAAGTAACCATCTTTTTCTTAAAAGTTAATAATTTCTATTTTGGAGTTTCCAACAGGCACACCACCACGTGCACTACATCGTACAGAGCCAGTCACAGACAACAACACTGCCACAGGTGACAGAGAACCAGTCCCTGCTGAAGGAACCTTCTCCTGACTCAGTTTCCAGATAAACCGTACTCAGAAAACCCCACATCCATCCTGCCAGCTGTAAGAAAATCAATTTGGAATTGTTTGCATTTTGAAAATTGTCTTATGAGTGCTTTTGATTGTTTTTGTCATTTTATGTTGATTCAATTGATCCTTCAGAGAAGCTTTCTTAATAATATCGAAACGGGGAGTTGTGGAGACCCTGGGGGGCATCCCCTGGGTTGGGGAAACACAAGAAGCTTCCCTCAAAAAGCTGGTAAGACGGCATTGGCTCCTTCCCCTGTTTTTATCTCTGTTCCTGTGTTCCTGAGCCACTCCCTCCCTATTCCCTGATTGGCCCTTATCTTTTAACTGCCCCGAGACCAAGGTGATCCCGGGCTCCTGGGGAGAGAGAAACCTGGACCCTCCATGTGTGTGTGCCTGGGACCCGAACATGTTACCGTGTGGCTGAATTAAACATCTGTAGATATTGTGAAAATGGCCTTTTTGATTCTTTACCCTGGACTTTACTAGCAGCTATTCAGGCTGCAACACTGCAGCTGTGCCAGGTCATCAAAGGCATTGCCAAGGATGGCCGACAGCGAGTTCTGTGACAGGTAGAGCGAGCGCAAGGCACTGAGTCCCTGGAAGAAGCGTTGTGGGACCACACGCATCCCCTGTGGCTGCTGCGCCTGCAACTTCAGCTCACAGAGGTTGTGCAGGGAGTGGAAAGGTGGCAGCTGCCGCAGGTGTGGGCTCAGGCAGCGCAGCCCATTGGCAGCAGCTCCAGCTCACCCAGGGTCACCTGCACTGGCTGGAATGCGGCCACGCTCACCTCCAGCAGCCGACTGCAGGCCAGGGAAAGCCGGCAAAGCTGTGGGAGGCCCTGGAATGCCACGGCTGCTGAGTGCCACAGGTTGTTCCCGCCCAGGCCAAGGGTCTGCAGGCGGTGATAGAATGACCCACTCAGTAGATGAGGGAAGGGTGGTGGATGTATATTTATAGACATCAGTAAAGCCTTTGATACTGGAGAAGCTGGCTGCTCATGGATTGGACAAGGGAACTGTTTGCTGGATGAAAAACTGGCTGATGCCCAAGCCCAGAGAGTGGTGGGGAATGGAACTAAATCCAGCTGGGGGTAGTGTAGCAGGACATGTTCCCTGCCACAAGAACTTGCTAATTGCTGAAATAAATCACTAAGGACTGCTTGTCTCATGGCTATTTGGGCGCTATAGAAGCAGCACTTGTAGATGACAATAAACATCTTGCTGTGGAAGCAAGATTGTGGAAAGATAAGCTGGAATTTCTGACAGACACTTTACTTCACAATCTATTAAAGCTACATCAAACTTTCACAAAGTAGAAGTTTCTGCACATTCCCTGGAAATGTGTGGGGCTTTTCCCCCAAAGTTGGGATGCTGGTTTTGTGATTCCTCTCTTGAGGGTTGAGTGAAAAGACTTTGTGTACACTCTTGCCAGTTTGGTGGTAAGTTACATTGATTCCTAATCTATATTATTTCTTTCCTAGCTTTGATATAGGTACCTTAATGTTGTGAACTGTTTTACGTAACCTACTGGTAGTTCTTCTGTTTTATACCGTGTAGCAAGTAACTCTGTTCAAGACCTTTGTCTATTATCTCCTGTCTATTCAATAAATAACTAATTTCATAATAGACCTGATCTGCCACTCTTAGAACTTGCAAGCCAGAGTGGTTTAGGTGCAGACCACCTAATTCAAGCTGTACCCAAAAATATTAGCCTAAGACAGGGCTTGTCTGAAGCTCCCATTCTATCCATAACACCCAATTACTTGTGGGTGACCCCAGGAGTCAGTGCTGGGTCCAGTCCTGTTCAACATCTTTATTGATGATCTGGATGAGGGGATCAAGTGGAAGTCAAACTAAGTTCACAAATGACACCAACTTATGTGGGTCTGTGGATCTGCTGGAGGGCAGAAAGGGAGAGGATCCCTGCAGAGGGATCAGGACAGGCTAGGTCAAGAGGCTGAACCTGTCATCTCCCCCATTGAGATGCCTGTTGTGTAGGAATCATGCTCCAGGTGCCTCCACCTGAGGGACTGGAAAGGGCTGGAGCAGACCTGAGAGACTCACACCCCCCAACCCATCTCCCCCAGGGGCTTTTTCATCAGGTTTTCTCTTGCTGTCTCTTCCTGAAGTGTGAGTGATGGAGCAGCCTGGGAGGGCACCTGGGGTCAGCCAAGGTTTCCTACCCCAAACCTCCCCCACTTTTAGAATCCCAGGCTGGTTTGGGTTGGAAGGGACTTAAAAGGTCATCTCCATCCACCCCCTGCCATGAGCAGGGACATCTTCTACTATCCCAGGTTGCTCCAAGCCCTGTCCATCCTGGCCTTGGATACTTCCAGGGATGGAGCAGCTGCAGCTTCTCTGGACAACCGGTGCCAGGATCTCACCACCCTCGCAGGGAGGAATTTCTTCCCGATATCCTATCTAACCCTACCCTCTGGCAGGTGGAAACCCTCACCCTTCATCCTGTACCCTGACAAAGACCCTCTTCAGCTCTCCTGGAGACCACTTTCTATATTATATTTTATCTCTCTATTAGATCTATGCCTATGTACATATCAGCCCAAAAAGTGGCTCAGGCAGTCCACCTGGGGTAGCCCCTTTTAGGGGGTGCAGGGGGTGCCAAGGGTTTGGGCAGATCTATGGGTTATTTTAGAGAGCCTCAGGAGGTATTAGAGGGAGGTTTGGGAGGGTCCTGAGGGTTTATAGGGTCTTGGGGGGGAGGAAGCTATGGAGCATTTTCAGGGGATTCTGAGGGTATTTGGGATCTACTGGGGAGTCTGTAGGGGATGAAGGGGGGTCTCTGGGGTTTTATATACACCAGGTCCCCAAAGTCCTCTCAACCTGTTCTTCATCTGACCGGATTTTCTCCACCTGTCAGGGAAGTTCACTGCACGGACTCGGTTCCTGATTCCCATGAAATTTTGATGCACGCAACATGCAGGAATGCTTTTCCTGCAATTTCCCTGGCTCCAAGAGGGACCACGGGAGTGACACGAAAAAGTGCGGGGGCCTGTCCATCCTCCACATCGGCAACTGCAGTTTTGATTCAAATTTTAATTAAAGGCTGAAGTGTTGCTGATACTGCGATAGAGTCAGGGTCTTACTCTACATCGTTGTCATCACGCCAATTCCCAGGGCGCTTGGAGGCCAGCTGGGGATGCTTGCGGGATCATTAAAGGGTCTGGAGGGGCACTTAGGGGTCGGGGAGGTAGTTGGAGAGCACTTGGGGGTCCGAGGGTACACAGAGGGGGCGTTTTGGGGGCAAGTAGGGGACGGGCGGACTTCGGGACCCTGAGGGGCACTTGAGGGTCAGGAGAGGGAAACTGGGGGTACTTACGGGGCCCCGGGGCGCACTTACGGTTCAGGGAAGCACTTGGGGAGCAGCTGGGACGGTACTTAGGGGACTGTCCCGGCCCCGACGGGCCTTTCACGGGCCGCGGGGCATGACGGGAACCGCAATCGCGGCTCTATCGGCGGCCTATGGAGCCCCGCGGTCTTTCGGGAGTTGTAGTCCAGGAAGTGAGTAAACTGGCGCGGAACCATCGGCCAATGGGAGGCGGGGGGGGGGGGGGGAATAGGGAGAGCACGAGGGATTTTTGGGGGCTTAGGGGGATCTTCTGACGCCCTCATGATCCCCCCGCCCCCAGCGCCCTCAGGGGCGGAGGACACCAGAACCCCCCGGCGCCACGTCAGCCGTGTGAAGGTGAAGAAGACAGGTGAGCCCCACTCCCACGGATTTGGGGGTTCCCTTCCCCGAAATGCCCAATAAACCCCCAGGCACCCCTATTGACTTCCTAGTCCCCGTAGACCTCCCAACGCTGTTCTGGGCCCCCCAAAACATCGCACAGACTCCGGGACCGTAAAGACCCCCCCAAAGCCGTACCTGGACCCCCAATATTTTTCACAGATTTTCCTCGATACTCCTAGAGTCTCCCCCAAAATTCCCACAGACCTCTTCTAGATGCCCTAGGCTCAGTGTGCCCCTAACCACTCCCGATTTCCTGCACTCCCCATACAAGCCCAAATTCCCTTCTGAACTTAATAACGTTGGAGATTTTTCTCCTTTTTAAGGCCTTTATTAAAAATCAGCTTGGGTGGGGAGAACCACACGCCACCGCTGTGCCCAGGAGTGGCACGGAGGAGAAGAAGGAAGAGTGCAGCTGTGTCCACTGGTCTGCAGACAGAACTGGGGTTTCCATCCTCAGGAGAACACCAAGAGGTTGCCCAGTTTTGGGTTGACATTTGAGGGCCTCTTTCTAGCCGACGTTTTTTAGGTTAGGGTGAGAACTAAAAAGGGTCTTAGCAGACACTGGATTCAGTTCTTCACCTCTAGACATCTCTTAGATCTCTTAATTCCACGGTGGCTCATTGTTTTACGGGTTTTTCCTGCTAGATTTGGTGAGGGGTTTCCTCATTTGCATGCCTACTCCGATTTCACCTCCTCCTCACAGTGCTGGGTGCCATTTTCCAGGAAGCAGCAGGGTGATACTCGAAGAAGAGGGATTTCTAACCATCAACAACAGGTAATTAAAAAAAATTATTAACAACAGGTAATTACAACATAAAATTATTAACAATAAATAGTTAAAACTGCAACTTAGCAGCAATTGGTTTAACCTGTTAACTCCGCAACCTTTTTAAAAAAAAAATGGACAACTTTTTTACTCATAACACCTTCCTCAGCCTCTGAGCCCCTCCAAACACCCTAAAGACCCTTAGGGACCCCCTAGAGACACCCAGTGCCCCACCAATAGCTGCTTTTGAGCCCCCAGAAGCCCCCAAATGCTCTTGGGGACATTTGGAGGGAGAGGGGATTGGGGGCAATCCCAAAGGTGGGGGAAGGTAAGGGAGGGAGTTTTGGGGGTCTCCCCACCTCCCTGGTGCAATTTTGGGGTGTCATTGCTTTATTGGCCCCACCATGGGCTGGAGGTGTCCAGGTGGGCATTCCAAGAGGGTCTCAATGGCCCTGGGGGAGAAAAGGGAGAGCACATGGGGAGTTAGGGGGACCTGGGGGAGGCTCAGGGGCAGACCCCTGAAATTTGGGGGTGGGGATGTCTTACCAAAGGCTTCCCCTTACGGCCTGGCGGTGGCATTGCAGCATCCAGAGGAGGACGTCCCCAAGAGGGCCTGGGGGGGGCTGCATGTCACAGGGGGTGGGTTACGGGGGGTGGCAGTCCCACAAGTGTTCCCCCAGCCCCACAAGGGACTTCCTGAGCCAGAAGTGTCTCCCCAACCCACAAATGCCCCCTCAGCCCCTCAAGAGGTCGCTGATCCACAACTACCCCCCCGCCCCACAAGTGCCCACCCTGGCCCACAAATGACCACCTGAGGCCACAAGGGCACATCCAGGCCCATCAGTGACCCCTCTGCCCCACAAATGCCCCCAGCCCCACAAAGGTGCCTCATAACCCTCAGTAGCCCCCAGCCTTCGAGTGACTCCCTGGCTGACAAGCACTCCCCATGACCCTCAGTTGACCTGATGACCCACAAGTGACCCCCATCACCCTCAAGTGGGTTCCTTGCTCACAAATGACCCCATGGCCCTCAAGTGACCCTCATGACCCTCAAGGACTCCTCTAGTTCCTCACCCAGTGGCTGCTGCCATGGCGCCCCCTATAGAGTATCACCTGCACTGCTCCTGATTGGCAGTGGGGCCTCCCTGGGGTCACTTTGAAATGGGCAGGAGACTTTTATCCTTTTTAATGCCTTTATTAAAAGTGATCAGCTCTGGGGGGGAAAACTGACAGTCCACACCACGCTGCCACCACTGCCGGTGCCACTGCTACTGCTGCTGCATCCAGGAGTGACTCAGAGGAGGAGAAAGAATGCACTCAGAGGAGGAGAAAGAATGCAGCTTTGTCCACTGGTCTGTGGACAGAGCTGGGGAATCCATCCTCAGAAGAATATCAGGAAAATCCCTTGTTCTTTTGGTTTGACCTCTAGGGTCCTTCCTCTAGCCGAGGTCCTCCTGGCTGGGGCGAGGGGCAAAAAAGGGTCTCAGCATCTCTGCAGGCTCTGGATTTTGTATAGTCATCACTTTGATTCATCAATTTTGTGTTGGCTCGTTGTTTTAGGGGTTTTTGGCTAGGTTTGGTGAGGGGTCTCTCCCGCTGCATGCTGGATCCAATGTCATTTGCATGTTGATTCATGTCCCTTTTCCTCACCCGTCGGGGTGTCATCTTCTAGGAAGCAGCAGGGTGTCACTCTGACAAAAGGCGGAATTCTTAACCATCAATGACAGGTAGTTAATGAAAACGACTGGTGATTACAATAACAAACAGTTAGAACTCCACCCTGGCAGCAACTGGTCCAACCTGTTCACTCTGCAACCTTTTAAAAAAATTGGGTAACTTTTTTTACTCATAACAACATGACCTCAAGCCTGGGGCAGGGGGTCAGGAAGCGCCTCCCTTGCAGGCCGCACGGCATCCTGGGAGCCGCGTGACTTCCAATGTGGGGCACACCACAGAGCGCCGAGGCAGTCATGTGACCCCCGAAATGGCTCCTGCAGCAAAGGCTCATGGGACTCTCGCTTCCCATTGGGTGGCGCCCCCTGGTGCAGAGGTGCACAGCAGCTGCTGCTGATTTGCCGCAGAGCATGGTGGGAGTCGTGTGACTGTGAGTATAGTGCCCCCTGCAGGGTATCCAGCAAGCTGCTCCTTATCGGCCAGAGGGTCTTGTGGGAGGCCTGTGGCCTCCAACATGAATCCTGCCACAAAGGTTCCTGGGAGACAGCCTGGGGTGAAGATGCCCCCTGGTGCTCGCAGTAATGTCTCCCGATTGGCCATGGCAGGGGGCCCTCAGGTGGGTCACGTGACTCCCAGAGCACTGCCCCCTGCAGGACCCTGGGCGGTTATGTGACGTCCCCGGTGGCACTCCCTGCAGGGAACCCCGGGGAGCAGCAGAGCCCACCCAGCAGGGCCCTGGCCACCAGGGGCGTGCCCAACACTGGCTCCTCCCCTTGGCATCGCCTCCAGTGCCATTGGACAAGGGGATCATCGAGGGTGGAGCTGCAGGGGGCGAAGCCTCTGCTTGGCTCCGCGCCTTCCAGCCCGTGGGGGCGGGGGCTGAGCAAGGTCTGTCTGGGGGGGGAGAAAAGAGTTGGGGAGGGGCAAGGACCCCCGAAATGCTGACCCTGCACTGACCTCACGGGGCTGGTGGTCTCGGGAGAAGTTTGAGGGGCTACAGGACGCACTTATGGGCAGAATGGCGGGGTCCGGGGCATCACCTGGCATCGGATGGGGTAGTTGGGGGTCCTTGAGGCACTCTTGGGGAACGCTGGCGCAAGAGAGGGAATTGGCAGGCATTTAGGGGTCTGGGGAGCACTTGGAGTCTGGAACAACACTGAGGGAATGGGGGAGCAGACTGAAGCCTCCAGGGGGCAATTGGGGATCCCATAGGGCACTTGAGGATGGGCTGCTCTCCCACCTCCTTTGCACTGGACACTCTGTTTGCTGCTCCAGGCTGAGCCTCTGCGGGAGGTATGCGAGAACTGATGATGCGGCCCCCCACCCCCCCCCAAGCCCTACAGATTCCTCCCTTGGTCCCCTCTGGAGCCCTCAGGCCTCACTCGCTCCATCACCTCGTTTGGTTTCCCCCAGTGCTCTGAGCTCGGGCGCTGATTGGTTCAGGGCGGAGATGGGCAGGCGCTGCGGCCAATGGGAGGTGGGGGAGGGGAGGGGTCCATGGGAGGGCTTCGGGGATTCCCAGAGGGGTTTGGGGGCTCTGGAGGCACTGAGGGAGGCCCTGGAGTATAAAGGGGGGTCCCTGGAGCGGTTTGTCGGTCTGGGGGTGCTGAGACATGCCCAGGGAGTTCTGGGGGTCACTGGGGTGGTTTTGAGGGTCTCAGAGAGGTTGGTTGGGATCCTCAGGGAAAGGTTTGTAGTGGAGGGAGGTTGGTGTGGTTCTGGGTGTCCTAGAAGGGACTTCGTGGTGCAGGAGGATCAAGGGGATCTCCATATGGTTTGGGAGGCCCTCGGGTTGGTTAAAGTAGCAGACAGCTGGGGTCACACTGACAGAGACCCCGATATCCCCATGGACCCCCCCAAATCTCCCCTAGAAACTCCAAACCCTCCCAGGGACCCCCAGATCCTGACAGGACTCTCTCAGCTCCCCTTAGTTCCAGTAGCCCGTCCAAGGGAATGATACCAAGATTTGCTGGCAAATAAACTTTCTAACACAATTTGAAGCATTAGAAAGCAGGCGTTCTTTATCTGCACAGGACACTCTGAAGGATTTCTCCTTTAATCTGATGTGTGCGGTGAAACTTTACCACAGGGTATGGTCCTGGAGGGACCACGAACGATTCTCTGGTGGTCGTGTTCACAGAATGCTTCCATATTCCATGTGACCTTTCCTTGAACGTTTTCGTTGTGCATGCACTGTTACTTCTTGTTATGTAATGTAGTGTTGAGAGTTTTTTGCATGACAATGGACATATGCAGCATATGCACTATCCAGCCTTCATAGAAACTGAGTAAGGTCACCATGCCCTTGGAAGGACACAAAAGGAGAAGAACACGCTCAAAAGCAGACAGTTCAGGAGGGGAGACTGCAAAGGCAGACAAGAAAACCGCAGCAAGATGCATGAAGAAGGAAGACTAACTAAAATTAACTAAAAATATTAAAATGCATGCGTTAAAAGGATTTAACCGATCATGTATTAGCTTGAGGTGTGAACGATAGAGAATAGTATAAATATGGCTTGCTTTTTGTAATAAATTGGCTTGACTTGATCATATTGGTCATGGCGTGATGTCCTGTTAATTATCCTCTGCAATGTAGCAGGCCCAGTGTTGCTGCCGCTTGGGGCGTGGCGTCCCGGGTCGAGGACGGTTCAGTGGCGGCGCCTCTGCCACATGGGCAAAGCACATGCATACACCAATGTGGTGGACAGTAACTGGCCTTTATTAACGGTTAGACAGGGTCATTTATAACAGGGGGTAATGGTCAGTTAACAGTAAAAGGGGAGGGGTTCTGCGTGACCTCGCGATATCTCGAGAACTCGCGATATTTCCCCACAGCCCAGAGCCTGCAAGACTTCCCTGGTGGTCAGAAGCCTAAGATAGGAAATGCCAAATCCTGGTGACTGGACTAGAAGCCCACCTCTTCCACCTTCAGACCCCTTGCTTATCTCTAAGACTATAGGTCACTTTCCTTTAACCCTTGCTATTGGACAATTTCTGAAACCCCTGTACCCTATATAAAGAGCTGCTTTTGCCTAGTGCAGGAAGAAGAGCTGTCACTGGGAACCTTCGCAGAAGAATCGATAAAAGACACTCCTGTGGAACCCCGCACAGCTCTTCTCTCTCCCTGCGTCTGCCTGCCTAGGCAACCTAGCAAGCTGAGAGCTGAAATCACAATGAGCTGATAATCACTAAAGAGCTGATATCACTTCCCTTGCTAAGGTTGCCTGCAGCTAAGAACTGCTTGGGAGCTTGGACAGCTGTGCTGAACAGGTCAAACAGGTCAGAGCTATCTGGACACCCGTTGCAGCTTGCTGGGGTCAGCCTGAACCCCAGAAAAGGTCGCAATAACATAACTTGACAAAAACCCCACTACATTCCTCATTACCTATATTCCATTGGCTCGAGCTGTGCTCAGCATATCCTCTCAGCATACCTTTATGTACTTTCAGCTTTTTTGCCAGTTGTCTTTCAGCTCCATCCAGCACCTTCAGGGCAACTGAAAATTTCTCTTCTCTGTGTCATTTATCAGGAGCCCCAAAATCCTTCCAGAGACCCACATCTCCCCAGAGAGACCTTGTGGATTGGGAGGTTCAGAGGGCTGAGGGGATCCCTGGGTAGTTTTGGGGGATCTCCAAGTGGTTTTGGGGGTCCCTGGATGGCTTTGGGGGTGGGGTCTCTGTCTCTCTCAAGTTTTGAGGATCTTTGTGGGGTTCAGGGTTTCCCCATTTTTATGTCTTCATTTCAAGGCAAAAGCCCTTTAATTCCCTGTTTGCCATCATCTCTCCTGGCTCCAGCTGGTTTTCTTCAGCTTTTCCAGTCATTTGGGCCAGAATTTCTCATTACTTGGAATTCCCCACTGGGACTTGGTTCATTAATTTTGGGTAAAAAACATCTGGATTTGGTTTGTCCTTTCCCCAGGGTCATAGTGTCAGGAGAATTAACCCACAAGCACGAGAGGTTTCTTTCCAAAAAGGAGACAGAGGAGCCCTGTAACTTTATTCAGATAATGCAAGAGGTCATGGGCATTTCCCCTGGGTCTGCCAAATTTTGGGGGGATGCAGCCTGCTTTTTATCCTAATTTCCCTGCTGCATTTCCCTCTCTCTTTCCTCATTGGCTGGTGTGCTTGAGAGGCACAGTCTTCCTGAATCACCCAGTACAGACCCCCTTCCAATGTATACCCTCCTATTTCTTTTCCTTGTGTCAATCAATGGAATTCCTATGGAATTTATGGTTCTTCCTGTTGTTTCTTTTATCTCTTAGTATCCATTTTTGTTCATCAGCAGACTCACTGTTTGTAAAGACAAATCCCTCATTCTTTTTAATGGAGTCAGTGCCATGGGGATGGCAATTTTTTTGAGTTCCACTCTGTCACATCCTATCAGTGACAGGATCCAGCTGCCAGTTCCCAAATTCTCTGGAACTGTGGGTCATGCCTCCCTGGCCCCTCCTCCTCACCCCCCATCCTGAAATTTTGCTGAATCTGCCCAAATCTGCATGGCTTGGCTGTGGTTGAGCCTCATTTGGGGATAAAAGGAACAATTTGGGGACAAGTGCTCTGTCTGTGTCTGCAGAGTCCCTGGAATTCTGGAGTTGACAGGCTGGTCAGTGGGGAGGCTTCATTCCCTGTTTTTTCCTCATTTCCTTATTCTTTGGGGATGGACAGAAATTGAGGAGGGGTTTTTTGCCCAAATTTCAGATTTTTTACCCTTTCTCCTCCCCAATTTTATGGCTTTTGCCCCCTTATCCCAATAAGTTTCATAATTTTAACCCTTTTTCTTCACAAATGTTGGATTTAAACACTTTTTTGTGCCCAAGTTTTTTAATTTTTGCTCATTTCTCCCAAAATCTCAAGGGTTTGCCCTTTTTGTGCACTTTCCCCCCAGATTTCAGATTTTTTTCCCTCTTCATGCCCAAAATTTGGACATTTCCCCCCTTTTTTGATGCTGAATTGAGGATTTGGGGGAACTTGAGTGGGATAAGGTGGAAGGTGGGTTATCCTGGATTTTGAACACCATTTTGACCCAAACTGGGGGAATTTGGGGTCCCAAATTTCATCCTTTCCATAAAGTTTTAGTGTGAATTTGGTGGAAATGGGCTATTGAGGTGGCATCAAGGTAAGGTGTAGCATTGTGTTTTATATGGGTTTATTGTAAAGTTGGTTATTTTTATAAGTTAAGAATTTGGTTTGACTCTCGGTTCCCCCCATTTTCTCCTTCGTAATGGTTCGTTCCTTCCACCAGGTACCTGTCAATCAATGTAACCAACCCCCTTTCCTTTCGAGAAATTTCTATGTCAGTCTTCCCTTACCTAACATATGATTTATCCCCTGAGCCTTTTCCCTCCCCTGGGCCATTTCTATTGGTTCAGTTGTGTCCCTCGCTCCTCCCCTGGGCTTCGTTCATTTGTCCCTCGTGTCTCCTTCCGTTACACCCTTCCCCTTTATAAGTGCCTCCCTAACAGTTTTTCCCTGACGCCGTTACTGGCCCCGCCTGGCTCAATAAAGCGCCTTGGCATCCATACGTGTGTCTACTCCTTCCTTCCTTCACCTTAGTACTTCGCAGTCCTACTCTCGCCTGCGTCACTATGCCACAGACGGAGCCACTACTCGGGGTTCTTGCAGAGAACCTTGTGTTAAGAATAAGAATCTTGACTAGGCCAATATTCAAGCAGCAATCAATTTATTATTTAATATGGTAAAGTATGAGCAATACAGCGCTGGGTACAGTGGGGGAAGTTTTCCCTCCAACTGCACACTGATAATTGATGGTTACAGGTATTTATAGGGGTACTCATCAGGTTGTTTTTTTTTAACAGTTTCTATTTCCAATTTTTACGGATCAGCAATTTTTATTCCAAATCATTACATCACAATTCTATACACTATTGTGATTTGAATTTCTCAGGATGTATTTTCAAAGGAGTATCCCCAGATGGTGATGGTCCAGTTTCCGAAAGAAGAAAGACGAATCCCATCTGGTGGAGTCCAGCTCCCCAGATGTGTCCACCTTTTAATTGCAGAGGCTATAAATCTAACAACAGTGATGTCCAGCTTCCCTTTGGTCGAAACCATAAGTCCTTGAGGTGATGTTCATCTTCCTTTCTCAAACTGTTTTTCTCTGCTTCAATAAGGCGTGAGATAAGCATATTTCCTATATATCTTCCAAAGCTATAGTTTCAAGGATACAAGTAATATTCTAAAATTATACTTTCAAAAGGTTATTATTGCAGAGCTTTTTTTTTTATGGGTTAAATGCAAGCAAGAAGCAACATCCTTAACACCTTAATTCCTATGCTCCTAAATCAACCAGGGTTAATTTCAAACAAAAGACAGGTTCAAAGGCCTTTTTCCATGCTTTATTTTCCTCAGTTATTATTAGAATTCAGAACTATCCCATTGTCGATGTCCACACATTTCGCATTTGCAAGTACACACTTCGCCTGTTTGTACCTGACACGAAACACAGCTTTGCATCTCACACTGGGAGTGGCGGGATTCGTGCTCTCCACTTCGGCAGCGGCTAGCCGGGACCTGTCAGCTCCCATGGCCGCGGGACGAGACTGCAGTAAGGGGTTGGTGGGGGAGGGCTGCACCAGCATTTTAACCTGATTTTGACATAAATATAGGTGATTTTGGTAAAACTTTATCCTTTTTGAATAACGTTTTGGGCAAATCTGAATGGATTGGTGTAGGAGCATCGGGGGGTAGGACAGTCAGGACAGACGGAGACGAGATCTTTGAAGTCAAGTTGTGGAATTTGCGGTTTATTGCAAAGGGCCTGGGTGCAGGGCCCTGCTGGGAGCTGCCAGCCACAGCTCGGAGCAGGCCCGAGAGAAGTAAAGACAATGGTAAAGAGGATGATAGAGAGAGAGAGGATGAGAGGATAAGACAGCGAGGTTCCCGTTACAATACAATAAATCTTCTGTGTTGAATATTCTAATTCTCACTAACCAATCCAGTACAATATACAAATCCTATAGCATTTACATACAGCCTATAAGAATCGTTACATTACCCTACTATGTTACATTTTAAGCCCTAAAACCTCCTCTTTAGACCCCTTCTGCTTAGCTAGTAGGGTCTGCTCTGACCCTTGGACCTGCCTGCAAGCAGAGGGCATTGTTTCATCATGAGGGGATTACCTTCAGTCGGGCCACACCATTGTTTTCCAGTTGTTCAGTAACTAAAGTATCTCGAAGCTTGCTTTCGTTTCAATCTCGCTTATAGTTTCTATATTGTCGAAATCTCTTGCCAGGCAATCATATTTATAAGGCTTTCCTGTTTCATCTTCCCCAACAGATTGGGGAATTTGAAGTGGCCTTGGAGGGGGGATATCAGGGGGAGAGAGGGTTGGCTCATTTGTTGAACTCCATTTTGATCCAAACTGTATGGAATTTAGAGGGAAAAACAAGCATTTTGGCTCAAATTTGTGGGATTTGAGGCAAAATTCATAGTGTTTGGAAAGTTTTAGGGTGGATTTTGGTGGCAACAGGGGCCAAAATAAGCCCCAAGGGATTCCATGGGGTGAAAAAAGACATTTTGGGGGTTATTTGAGGGTTTTGGAGACATCTCTTGGCTCAGAGGGATTTTTCCCGTAAAATAGCAATTTTTAGTAATTTTGGGTGTTTTTCACCGCAGTGGCACAGCTTGGTCCTGGTGGCTCCTCCTTCCCTTCTGTGGTAAGCAACAGCCCCATTTTGCAGACAAAATCCCCAAATTTCTTGAATTTGGACTTATTTGCATGCTTTTTTGTACAGAAAAGGAAATTCTGAAAGCCTGGAGTGTCTTTTTCCTGAAAATTCCTTTTCCCCCTAATTTTGTATCTTCCCCAACAACCTCTCAGCCTCATATTTTTTATTTTTAACAAAAAAGTGTCCTTTTAAAATAATTTGTTTTAATCCAATAGCCTTTAGAATCTTCTTCTTTTTTCATGAAAACATCCCCTTTTTCCTCACTTTCTAAAGAAAAAATGAAAATGCACTTCATCCTCATTATTTGGGTTTACTTTTTAGTTTTGGGGAGGTTTTTTTGAGGTAAAATTCTAATTAGCTATTTTGGTGTTTTTTCAGGAACAAAACCCACCATTGATACAATGACTGTATTTTTGGGGGAGAAAAAAAAGTCTATTTTTAGAATGTTTTTTATGAAAAAGGCCTTTTATTTGCTCTATTTTAATAAAAACAATTCATTTTTATGGGAAAAACCATCCTATTCCTTATTTTCTTGACTTTTTCTTTAATTTTTCATGCAAAACCTATATCAACCCTATTTCTTAATCAATTTTTTAAGGAAAACCCCTTTTTTCCTCTTTTTCTCCGAATTTCTTTCTTATTTTTCTTCCTTTTTAAAAGACTTCATAAACTTTCTTTTAGACTATGGTTTTAAGGAAAACCACCTTTTATTTGGTGTATTTTAATTTTTAAAATCCCAATTCCTTATTCTCCTGTTGATTTTTCTTCAAGACCACAATTAAAAAAAAAAAAAAACCAAAAAAACAAACCAAAAAACAAACCTTACTTATAATTTAATTCAGAAACACCCCTTTATTCCCATGTTTTATTCCCAAACCTCATTATTCCTATTTTTCCTCCAAACACCCAAATTCCATTTTTTTAGAAAAAAAGCCAGAATTACCCTTTTTTAGTTAACCCCCCAGTTCCCTATTCCTTAAATTTAAAAAATTCCTTATCACATACTTTTATACATATATATGTATGAAAACTGAGTTTTGATCAATTGTATCACATTTTTGCAGGTTTCTGCTCCAAGAAAATCTCCAAGTTCCCTTTTTTTACCTGATTAGAGAAAAATCCTAGCCTTTTAAACTTGTTTTGGGGAAATCCAGGGCTTTTTAAATTGCTTTGTAACATTAAAAAAAGTCCTGAAAATATAGTTTGAGTTCTTTAACAATCTATTTATATATATTAGTTTTATATATTTATATTTTAATATATATTTTACCTTCTACAAAATAATTGAAATGTGAATAAGCTAAAAATAATATTAAATGCTATAATTGAATAGTAATTTGTGGTTAATGTGAGAATAATTAGTCCTTAGTGCTTATCTATAGTATTATATGTTTTGGATATATTAATTTTATATATATACAACTATAGTTATATAATACAGTTATATAGTTGTTAGTGTAATTATATAAAAATCTAACACATTTAAATGTTCTGCTATAATTATATTGTTATTATTCATTTGCATTTTTTTGTTAAAATGTCTATGAAAATTCAGTTTAAAATAATTTCAAAGTTTATATGGATGTATAAAATATGTAAAATATGAACATATGTATTATATTTTATATTTGTATAACATCCTACTGTATCAGCATATTTATTAATATAGCACTCCATAATAGGTATAGTTTCATTTAGTAATTGAGAGGTAATTATAAAAGAATAGATATAAATTACTATAAATATAATTATGTTCAATTTTTAGTTTACAGTGCAATATAAGATGTTGCTTTATATTATTGAATTCATTATATTGACTCATTTATTGAATTATAATTATATATTGAATTACATTACATTATAGTATTTATAATTCTATGTAATTTATTAGTAAGTATTATATGACTGTCCTGGTTTGGGGTAAATTTGGGAGAAAACCTCCAAAAGGGGGCCCTTCCAGAAAGCAAACCCACATGGCCCCTCCCCCCAGCCGGTTCGGGAAGGATTCCTTGGAGACAAGTGGAAAGAACCTGTTTATTTAACAGGCAAAGCACCCCTCAGCACACAAAATGAACAATACCATATGACGCCACTCTTTCACCACTCTGAAAAAGATGACAACTTCAGAAAGTCTCTCTTGGGCATGGTCGCTCTGTTATCAGTCTGTCCTGTGCTGGAGTAGCTGCTGCAGGCCACAAGGTGCAAGCCCTCGGTGTTTCCCAGGTCCCAGTCTGGAGCAGGCTCAAGTGGTTCCAAGAAAAGGAAAGAAAAACAGTCCAGGGAAAATTTGGACTGCCTAGTTAAACTAACTAACAAGCAGGAGCAAGAGCAAAGCAGGAGCAAGAGTAAAAAGCAAAAGCTGCCCTATGTACTGCCCCATCTCTTTGTCCCACCAGCTGTTGCGGGAGTGAGCAGACTGATAACTGATAACAAAACTAAGCTTTGCTCTTCAGAGCCAGTCTTGAAGGTACAGTACATAATATCCAGCATAACAGAACAACGACTGGGAATACAAGCATCGTAATGTCACCCTAGGACAATGACGAAATGATATATGTCTAAAATTTATGTTGCAATGTGATATCCACTACTATAATTTTTATATTACTTATATATAATCATAGATTATAATGTAATATTATAATATAATGGTATATTAGTTCTATTCTTTTCTCTAGTGGTCTTTAATATAGACATTACTGCTCTAATTCTACTTCTTATTGCTTATTTTTGCTTGATTTTGGCCTTTTCTTTTCAAGCCATTTCTATGAAGAAAAGAAACAAAATTCTTTTAAATCACTATGTCTATAATATTCTAGAGAAAATATAAAGTATCAACTGTTGTATACAATTATAAAAATAAAATCTAAGTTTAATTTCTACTATGATTAATACGAAAATAAATAATTGTAGTGGTTATTATTATATTACTTTAATTATTTTTAATATTTCTGGTTTTGGATTGATTATTTGCTGATACTCTTTTATGATTATCTACAATATAATAGAAAAAATATTGTATATTTTCATAAAGGTATTGTATATTACAGGGTTATAATTAATAGGTCTGTATAATAATAACAGGAAACTATATAAATAAGTTATATACTTAATAACTAATATTATACAGTATATAATAGGTTAAAAAGGTAATAACATGTTTTTAGTAATATGTGAGTTCTATATTGTTAATATATAATTAAACTAATAATTAGTAATATATCAATGTGTATTACATTATGTAATTAATATATTAATAGTATAGGTTTTTGTGGTAGTTGGTGTTTTACAGTTGCTTTAATATAGAAGTTAGACCTTTTATGTTAGTCGGTTATAATGGTTTCTCCCATGTACCCCTTTTGTTCCCTCAAATGGTTCGTTCCTAAGTTGTTTACCACAAAGTTTTCCCGCCACTTGTCTGCCCATCAGTGTGTCAGTCTCCCTGTTCCTCCCCTCCTTCCATTATAAGCCCTTGTCTATCCCAGTTGTACTGCCCCTTACTCTTGTCAGTCTCTGTAGTCACTCCCCTTGTGTTCTCGAATGTTCTTTGTCAGTTACCCCTGCTTCAATGGCTGATTGGATTATAAAGCTTCCTCCCTCTCCCAAATGAGCCCTATTGGTTATGTTGAGTCCCCTAAGATACCCTTGTTGGATGAGGCTTGTACCCACCCCTTGTACCATCCCCTCTTTAAAAATACTAGTTGGACCTATTTTCTCTGCCACTCGACCCTGATCCTTCCTGGGAAGAAGCTTTCCTTAGATTTCATACGACTGATCTCTCCCAGTTTCCTTTGTCTCGGTTCCTTGTGCCTGGTTTCCTTGCTGTGCCACCCACGCCACAGCCGCTGCAGGGAGCCGCAAACTCCCTGGTAAGCACCGCCACCCGCAGAGGTTTCAGGCGAGATTTGGGGGCGGCCACTCTAGTGCGTGCTCTCTGGCCACGGGAAGTGTGCTAGCCGGCAGCTTTCTACCCTGTGGCCACAGCGTGCTGCCACAAGTTTTCATAATAATGTTTTATTATAGCATTTTATTTCATATAATAATATTAGTTAATAATGCAGCATTATTTCATGTTATTAACACATTGATATAGTATTAATATTAATTTGATAATAGAACATATACATAAGAGTTTACCATTTTTATAGCACATAGTTTTATTTATATGTTGTTTATTAATAAAATAAACTAAATATAATTTTTATCCTGATTATATGTAAAAATAGACTATGAATTAGATACTGCAATCATATCTTTAATGTAATTTAAGTACAATTCCTACTATAATTCTATATAAAACAAATATAAAATTGATTTATGTTAAAAATGTGTATTTATGATTGGCTTTTCACAAATATTAAAATGAATATGATATGTGTTATGTTAGAAAGTTATGCTGTATTAATTTTCTTAAGTAGTGTGTTAAATATAACTTTAGGTTATAACATAATGTTAAAATAGAAACGATGCTATGTAAGATTTTTTTTAAAGAAAGGACTCGCAGCAAGATAGCAGCCACAGGACACCTAAATCTTTCAGAGAAAAAGAATTTATTACTATTATCAGAAGAAGCTAACTTCTTCCTGCCACGCTCAACCCGGAAGATGCCGTGAGGATTAAGAGGAAGAAGTTGACGATGACCAGATAGACTCCTGTGTTTGAATGGACTTTATGCATCATGTATGAGGTGTATGAATATGCAACAGGCTATTGTTTTTAAGGATTAATCCTCTGTTAACCTGTGTCCTTTTTCGGGTTTATTTTGCCCAGAAAAGGTACCCGGACATCCATAACTCTTCGTTTTTATTGTCTCATATTGTCCTAATCCAAATTGTGCAAATTATTATTACTCTAATTATATTGCTATTTTAATAACTGTTTTATTACTATTAAAATTTTAAAAACAAGTGATTAGCGTTTTTCATAATTTAACAAAGGCCCCCTTTTCCCCCCATTTTTCCAGTGCTTTCCAGTTACAGCTACTGGGGCCAGGAGTTCCTGGCTGTGTTCCCACAGAACAGAGACGGGGCAGTATATAGGGCAGCTTTTGCTTTTTACTCTTGCTTTTGCTTTGCTCTTGCTCCTGCTTTGCTTTTGCTTCTGCTTCTGCTTGTCAGTTAGTTTAACTAGGCAGTCCAAATTTTCCCTGGACTGTTTTTCTTTCCTTTTCTTGGAACCACTTGAGCCTGCTCCAGACTGGGACCTGGGAAACACCGAGAGTTTGCACCTTGTGGCCTGCAGCAGCTACTCCAGCACAGGACAGACTGATAACAGAGCGACCATGCCCAAGAGAGACTTTCTGAAGTTGTCATCTTTTTCAGAGTGGTGAAAGAGTGGCGTCATATGGTATTGTTCATTTTGTGTGCTGAGGAGTGCTTTGCCTGTTAAATAAACAGGTTCTTTCCACTTGTCTCCAAGGAATCCTTCCCGAACCAGTTGTGGGGAGGGACCGTGTGGGTTTGCTTTCTGGAAGGGCCCCCTTTTGGAGGTTTTCTCCCAGATTTGCCCTAAATCAGGACAAAATTTGGTGCTCAACATTTGGGCAGAGAGAGTGGAAAAAAACCTGTTTTGAGTGCATTTTGGTTGCCATTATTCTGTGTTTGTATAAAGCAGTTAGTAGCCATGTTTTTTGAATTCATAATGTCTCTTGTATGAAGGCTTGCATGCATTTCTGGTCCCTAGTTTTTTTGAGATCTTAATACCTCTATAGTCCCTAGGTTTATTTTCTTATCCAGAAATAGCTCTAGTATTGTCCTTAATACATAGTTTTTACAGCAGAGGGGCAGTGACCAGAATAGCTCTCCTGCTGGGCTTGGTGGTAAGGACTTGTAAGAAGTTTATAAAGGTGCTTGGGTCAGTTCCAGGTATGAATGGTTCATGGTTATGGTAATTCACCCAGTTTGTTAGAGGAGGAGAAGAGGATGAGGCTTTTCAGCCTTTGCTTTCCTTCTTCTCTGAATCTGTTACAACACTATTGGAGAATGTTCAGTTTCCCCTGAATGTTAAAGAGACCATCTTTCTGGTATTTAATCTGCAGCTTCTCTACAATGAGGGTTGAGATTTCTAGATGGGCTGATGAGACCCCTGACCCAGGAGAAGACCCAGGTGTGGAAAATCCTGAGTGATGTGGGAAATGGGAGAATATGGGCCAAATCCTGAAGGAATTCTCTGACCCTATAGTCTGGGACTTTCCCCATGAACAAATTCAGAACCCAGTTGAGGTGGGGAAATACCTGAAAGAGAAGTAGCAGGATGACCCTAAGGAGGAAAAGATCATTGCAGTGAGCTGGGCTCTGGCTTGTGCTTATCTCATATTGCTAGATACTGTTGGGCAGCAGACAGAGGCAGGGCGGCAGGAAGATAAATCAGCAGCTATCCCAGTCAGACTACAGCCAGCAGCCAAACTAGATAGTGAGCCTAAGCCAGCAGCTAAACCAGGCAATAAGCCTCAACCAATGGCTGTTGCTGCCAGCACTAGAAGTGGAAAGTGCATGGACAAGACTAATCAACCAGTGGATGATGATGATGCAGGAGAAGGACCCTCACCACTTCCTGACATGAAATCAGGAGTCAAAGCAACAGCCACAAGATCAGAAGCCAATATTGAGTCCTTTTCTCTGAAGGACCTTTGTGGTCTAAGGAAGGATCACACTCGAAGACCTGATGAATCCACAATTAGCTGATTAGTCTGTCTCTGGGATGCTGCAGGTGAGGCTACAATTCTGGATGGCATTGAAACATTTGGGATCCCTGTCACAGGATCCTGTCATGTACCAAGGAATGATGAGGGGGGCTAACCCTCACAGCCTCTACGCACAGGTCTTGGAAAGTGTAGCACAAAGATACCTGTGTGCAGATGATCTCTACATGTAGCAAACCCAGTAGAAGACCACAGAACAAAGGATTCAATGCCTGAAAGAAATGGCAGTGGCAGAGATTGTCTTCTCAGATGACGTAACAACTAGGAATCCAGACTTGGTACCATGCACGTCTGTGATGTGGCAAAAACTTGTACAACTTGGGCCACATGAATATGCTTCTGCTTTAGCCATAATGAAGAGGGATGAGAGAGATGAGACCGTGCTTGATATGGCAAAGAAGCTCCGAGCATATGCATATGTTGTACTTGGCCCAACACATGCCAGAATTGCAGTGGTGGAAACACGTCCGCAGAAATTAGAGGCAAAGATAGAAAAAAATCATAAGAAGCTCAGAGAGGAGATTAAAGAAGACCTTCTCCAAATCTCAGCAGTACAGATCAGAGGGTCTGGTACCCAATGCAAATGTTCCCCAGATAGAAGGAGAAGGTACAGCCCATGAACTGAGCTGTAGTTCTTCCTGCGTGATTGTGGAGAAAACATGAGGAGGTGAGATGGAAAACCTACTGCTGCTCTGGCCCAACGGGTGCGTGAATTGAAGGAAGACAGGGCTCAGAGAGGAAGTTCCACAAAAGCAGCTCCAGTTGCCTGTAGCCAAACTGCCAGGTATGATGATGATGATGATGACATGTCCGATCCCCTTGAAGAAACATCCAAGACATATGTCCAAAGGAAAGAAGGATAACCAGGTGTTGCAGTGTGTTTTGTTAAGTTATTAGGTTGGTTTGTTCCAATCCCCTTCTGTCTGGAAATGGTTCTGCCCCAGTTCTCCCTTCCCGCCTTTGGAGCTGTCTGTCTTCCTGGCTCCACCTCAGCCAACAATGTATCCCCTAAACTCTGCCCTGGTTTCCCTGGAAACCCTTGTATCTTTTCTTCTGATCCCTCCCCAGTACCCCGCCAATCACTCTCACTCCCTACCCTTACTGCTAGCATGTTCCAGCAGGGGAGTTCGATGGTTGGCTGAGGAACCGGGGCCCCTCCCGAGAATGTTTCCCGTTGGTGTTGCCCACGTGTCAATCCCTTGGACCCCACTCCCCACTACACCCCCATTGGTCCAATGCCTGGCACCTCCCTTGTTCTCCCTACCCCTTAAAACTTGCTGTCACCCCTTCCCCCCGTCTTCTCCTGTCGGTCCCTCCGGGATTCATTAAAGCCTGGATTAAGCCACAGTTGGAGTCCGCCGTCTTCTTTCTGCTGGTTGCAGCCTTTACTAGACTCCGTCCTGCACAAGGTGTGCCTACAGCCGCAAGCTGGGCACTGCCTTAGGCGCTATCCCAAAGCCAGCTATCGGGAAAAGTGCCCCCTCGTGCTGCTAGCAGTGCTGGTAGCTAGCCACACGCTGACAATTGAGTTGCACTGCTGCAGTTCTTGGCGCCCAACGCCGGGGTCCGAGGACATCGCCGGACCCTGCGGACGGAATTTTCAATTCCACTGGCTGCCGGACTTCCCCTGTGGGAGCAGACCCCTTTTTGGTGGGTGGCGCTCCAGGGGACTGGGGACGGCAGCTCCTTGCACCCGAGGAGTCGTCCCTGCAGCGGAAATTGCCACCCTTGGATTTCTTTTGGCACTCGCCGGGATTGGTGAGCATTTCTCTCTTTTCCCTGTCTTTTTAACTAATTTGTCCCCATGTGGACCCTCTCTCCTTTTCTCGCTGCGCAGCTCTTTCTCGGCAGGGACCGGTGGGGGGCTCTTTCTTGTTTTCTTTACCCATTCTTCCCAGGTGGTGTGCACTGTAAGCCGCAGATTTTAACATCTTTCACCATGGGCGCACGGCTGTCTGCGGCACAGAAGACGGCTTCTGCCCAAGTTGTGGGGATCCTTTCTGGGAGGGGTTTTGTTGTTCGTAAAAAAGCATTAAAAAAGTTAGTGAAGTGGATATTTTCCCAATTTCCTGACGCTTCCCCGGAGCAGTTTTGTGACTCCCACTTTTGGGACGCAGTTTACAGCAAATTACAAAAGGAAATTAAATCCGGGGATTCCTCTCTAGCTGAGATCAATTATTGGGTATTCCAAATCAGGCTAGTGTTAAGATCTTCGAAACTGGGAAAAGGTTCCACGAGTTCTACTTTGTCCGCTTGTTCTCCCTGCCCTTCCACCCCTAACCCTCCTTCCTCCCCTGCTCTTCCTAAAGCTGGGATCTTGAGAGGAGCAGCTCGCCCCAGCACAGCGCAGGGTGGCCACCATTCCCCTGGCTGCTCTCAAGGCTCCCAATCCCCCCACCCGAGGAGTCCTGGCCAGACTTCTCGGGGTTCTTTCCCCTCCCCCACTACCCCAGTTCAAAAAACCCCTGTTAAAACCCCAGTTCAAAAAATCCCTGTTTAAAAACTCCTCTGTTCAGTTTCAGCTCCCTCCACAAGATGGCTCCTGTGGAGCCCAAGATGGAGTGGGCCACAAGGTCTTTCCCGCCTTTTCTCCTTTTTTCTCCCAGAACCCCCTCCTGTCCCTCAACCCTTCCCAGCTTCCCTCTGCCCCTCCTCCCTTGTCGGTCCCTCCCACCCCTCCTCCCTCTTACTTAACCCCGCCCCCTGACTCCTCCCTTGGGGCGGGAACTTTGACATCTGTGTTTCCCACCCAGCTTGCCCAGTCCTCCGCCCAGTCCTTCAGCCACTCCCCCTCCTCTCTCCCTTCCGGTTCCCACGCTCCCCCTTCTGGTTCCCACGCTTCGGCATCCGGGGGGGGAGGGGTAGGAACCCCTGAACCAGAGCCTGCTCCCATTCCATCAGCAGCTCCAGTTACTTACCATCCAGAAGGGGAAAGAGGAGTGGTGGCTCAGTGGACTCGCTTCCCGCACCATCAGATTAAAGAGCTCTGTAAGGCCCAAAAGGATTTCTCCCGGGAGAGTGAGTACTTCCGGGGGATCCTGAAGGCCACAATAGCAGGGCTGGAGCTCACCCCTAGTGATCTCCGAACCCTTTTCTCCTGCCTTCTGAACCCAACTGAATTATCTATATGGGAGACAATATGGAGAAGGGAAGTGGTAGAGGTGCTACCATCATTGTGGGAAAATCCCCGCACTGGGCGTGACTCAAATGGGGAGATGATTTCAATTGATCATATGTGTGGCGTGGGGAATTGGGCAGACTGGCACACTCAGGCAAGGGTCATCCCTCCTGAGGCGTTGTGGGAAAGCAGTAAGGCGGCAGAAAGAGCCTTCCTGAGATTACCATCAACTGCACCCCCCATTTCCTACTCAATAATTAAGCAATGCGCAGATGAACTGTTCGTTGTATTTGTGGAAAGGTTTCGCAAATCTATTGAGTTGCAGGTGAAAAGCGAGGGAACCAGAGCGGAGCTCTTAAAGGAGGTGACCCGTACTAACGCCAATCCCGCCTGCAAGGAGGCTATCCTTAGCCTCCCACCAGATCCTCCGCCAACCCTGCAGCAAATGATTGAAGTCTGCGCGCACCGGGTCACCATAACAGCAGGAGACCCGGACCAGAGGGCCCGCATGCCACCTCGCTGAACAGCTGCTGCTGCTGATACCCTGGATGATTTGTTAGTAGACGCCACTCCTGTCAACGACCACCCAACACCCCGATCCGCCCTGGGACCACATGGGAAGGCAGTCTCTCCGTGCCACCTGTGCGGCGAGCTGGGGCACTGGATGCCAGACTGCCCCCTAAGGCGGGAGTTCATGGATTTTAAAAGGGGGAAATCACAGAGGGGGAATCCCCAACAAAAAAACTAAAGACTGAGCGCAGTCCCCCCCTGCGCTATGATAAAAATAAGGCGGGTTCAATAACATCTTGCGGGGAGGGGAAAGGGGGAGAACTGCCTGTGCCCAATGCTATTTTCTCACCAGACTTGACCTGTTTAGCCTGTCTTGAGCCACAGCCTATTCTGACCACAACATCTAAATCTGCTCCCTATAGGTTACAGCTGACTCGACCTCTGCATCTAAGAAACACTGATTTCCAGCTGGTGACTGTGTGCCCAGAGTGCCCCGGCCAGTGGAGACGGCTTGGACGTTGTGGGTATGTCGTTGTCGGAGACACAAAATTCACTCCACTCAAGATCAATGTCGTCCTGGGCTTGTTGACAGCTGACCCAGGGAAGTTCTCGATGGGGCTGTACTGTGTCCACCCTCCCCGCTTCCTCCCCAAAGGCCAAGTGGTGGCACAAGCCATCCCAGTGCCAGAGCTGAAGCTGAGTCCAGAGCTACTTTCACCATCTCAACAGAACACCCCTCCAACAGTAGCCTGGGCTCAAGTCTTGGGGAGAGAAAAGCCCCGGATTACTTGCCAACTCTCGAGGGGACGGGACCACAGATCAATCAGAGGTCTCCTGGACACAGGGGCAGATGTGACAATCATTCCCTCTCGGGAATGGCCGTCACATTGGGAACTGCAGGATGTGGCTGGGCGTGTACAAGGTGTTGGGGGTATGCAATTGGCCCAACAATCCAAGAGCGTCGTCCAAATTCGGGGTCCGGATGGGCAATTGGCGTCAGTACGCCCATTCATTTTAGATTATACGGAACCCTTGTGGGGGAGAGATCTTGCCCAATGGGGAGCCAGAATTGACCTCCTGACAGCTCCCCAGGTTTTTCGGGTGGCGGCCACTGAAGAGTGCTCTACCCAGAAACTGAATTGGAAATCAAATGAACCAGTGTGGGTAGAACAGTGGCCGCTTAACAAATAAAAATTGAAAGCGCTCAATGAGCTCATCCAGGAGCAGTTACTTAAAGGAAACCTGGTGGAGTCCATGTCAGCTTGGAACTCCCCAGTGTTTGTGATCAAAAAACCTAATAAAGACAAGTGGCGGCTCCTTCATGACCTCCGCAAAATTAACAACATCATTGAAGATATGGGATCTCTCCAACCAGGGATGCCGTCCCCAGCGATGCTCCCACAAAATTGGAATCTGGCTGTCGTAGATACAAAGGACTGTTTCTTCCAAATTCCCTTACACCCTGATGACGCACCACGTTTTGCCTTCACGGTTCCTTCCATCAACCGTGAAGCCCCAAGGAAACACTACCATTGGCATGTTCTTCCACAAGGAATGAAGAACAGCCCTGTCATCTGCCAGTGGTATGTGGCTTCCTTGCTGTCCCCAATTCGTACAGCCGTGGAGGACGTTATCATCTATCACTATATGGATGACATATTAGTTTGTGCTCTGACCGATGACATACTTGCCCATGCGCTTGACCTGACAATCAATGCATTGATTGCTGCAGGGTTCGAGCTCCAACAGGACAAGATTCAGCGGATGCCACCCTGGAAGTACCTGGGTTTGGAAATCACCAAGCGGACCATTGTTCCGCAAAAATTGGCTATTAAAATGAAGGTAAAGACCTTAGCGGATGTCCATCAACTGTGTGGGTCTTTAAATTGGGTGAGGCCTTGGCTAGGCATTCCAACTGAAGACCTAGTCCCCCTTTTCAATTTGTTGAAAGGGGGAGAGGAGTTCAGCTCTCCCAGGTCACTCACCCCAGAGGCCCAGGCAGCACTGGAGAAAATCCAGGAATCCATCTCGGCCAGGCAGGCCCACAGATATCAACCGGGTCTGCCATTCAGGTTCATCGTTTTGGGGAAACTGCCACACCTACATGGCATGATCTTTCAATGGGACAAACCAGTTAGGGGCAAGGACCAAAGCTTGAGAGACCATCTTGTGATTATAGAGTGGGTTTTTCTCACTCATCACCGGTCCAAGAGAATGACACAGCCACAGGAGCTGGTGGCAGAACTCATCTGCAAAGCAAGATCGTGGATCAGGGAGCTTGCAGGCTGTGATTTTGACTGCATTCACATTCCCATTCAATTGCGATCGGGCCAATTCAAAAAGAAAACCCTTGAGAGGCTGCTTGAGGAAAATGAGATGCTACAATTTGCACTGGACAGTTGCACCGGTCAAATTGCTGTTGATCGGCCGGCCCATAAATTATTTAATCAGGACGTCCAATTCACATTATCAATAAAAAAGGTTCAGAGTCAAACCCCTCTGAAAGCCCTGACCGTTTTCACTGACGCGTCCGGAGCATCCCATAAGTCCATAATGACTTGGAAAGATCCTCAAACTCAGCAGTGGGAGGCTGATGTTGCTAAAGTGGAGGGTTCTCCACAAGTAGCTGAGTTGGACGCTGTCGTCAGAGCCTTCGAGAGGTTCTCTGAACCATTCAATTTGGTTACAGATTCTTCATATGTCGCAGGTGTAGTGTCCAGAGCAGAGAACGCAGTCCTTCAAGAGGTGTCTAACATACCTTTGTTCAATTTGCTCTCAAGGTTGATTACTTTAGTCTCCCACCGAGAGCAACCTTAAGTTGTGATGCATGTCAGATCACACACTGACCTGCCGGGGTTCATTGCAGAGGGCAATCGAAAAGCTGATGCCCTTGCTGCTGCAGCCCAGATGGCCCCACTCCCTGACATATTCAATCAAGCAAAGATTAGCCACCAGCTGTTCCATCAGAATGCCCCTGGCCTCGTTCGTCAATTCCAACTCACGCGAGAGCAGGCCAAGGCAATTGTGGCTACGTGCCCCCAATGCCAATCTCATCAGCTTCTGTCCCTCAGCTCTGGGGCAAACCCCAGAAGCTTGTCTAGCTGTGAAGTGTGGCAGATGGATGTGACTCACGTCCCCTCCTTTGGCCGGCTCAGTTATGTTCACGTCTCTGTTGACACTTTCTCCGGTGCTGTCTATGCTTCTGCCTACGCAGGGGAAAGAGCAGCGGATGTAAAAAAGCATCTTGTGCAGGCCTTCGCTGTTCTGGGCATCCCTAAGGTCATCAAAACTGATAACAGCCCAGTGTACAAGTCCAGGGAGCTAAGGAGCTTCCTGCAGCAATGGGGAGTAGAGCACAAGACCGGCATCCCCTATTCCCTGACAGGCCAAGCCGTGGTAGAGAGGACCCACCAGAGCCTGAAAAGGGTACTCGAACAACAACGAACGGCTTTGAAGATGGAGTCCCCTCACGTCCGGCTGTCGAAGGCACTCTTTACCATCAACTTTTTGAACTGTTCATTTGATAACTTAAATCCCCCAATTGTGTGGCACTTTGGTCACCATGAGCAGCTGCATCTAAAGGCCAGGCCTCCGGTTCTAGTCAAAGATCCGGAGACCTGGAAGACAGAAGGGCCATATGACCTGGTCACCTGGGGAAGGGGATACGCCTGCGTATCCACCCCCTCAGGTTTAAGGTGGGTACCATCAAAATGGGTCAGGCCCTTCCTCCCTAAGCGGTCAAGACAAACCGGCAGTGTGGCACAGGTGGAGGAGGTCTGCTGGAGAAGGAAGCGCAAACCCTCCTATTCAAACCTCACCCCACTCTGAGGGCAGAACCAAACCTCAAGCTTTGTTTTGTTAACTCTGTTCTCTTGCTGTTTTAGTTATTCTCTCCGGATGGCTCCCTGTTCAGTTATGTTCCTGCTGGCCATCATTCTATGGCCCGTTATCCCACCTGTGAGCCCGTGGATCATCCCCCAGCCAAGGGCCAACGTTTGGAGAACTCTCGCCAACGCCCTCAGCCAAGAACACATTTGCCTCAGTATGGCATCAGCAGAGGACCCGATGTCGACCTGCCTTGTGGGGATCCCTCTCTCTCCCGACGAGTTGCCCTCCCCTTTCAACTCCTCCCTTGTCCCATTCGTGACCCAAACCCTTTCTCACCGTAGGAATCCCAGCGATGTCTGGAGGGACGGAATCAAGGGGCTGGCCCCTTTGACCTCCGAACCTCCAGAACTGGATTTGCTCGGCTCCACTAATGCCTCGCTTTGTTTTCTGTTTTGGTTTTCCCCAGCCCCCTGGGACAGCAGGTATACTCGTATAAAACCAATAAAGAACGAATACGTTGCTGCCCAGTGGTGTGAGACGGCCGTTAAAATACGCATTGCATCCACCCTGGGAAGCAAGCCGCTGTCCCTACCCCAGGGAATTTTCTTTATTTGCAGAGACTGAGCGTGGGCAGGCATCCCCTCTCGCCTGGTCGGAGGTCCTTGTACTTTGGGTCGGCTGTCGCTGTTTACACCCAACCTGACCAAAGTTAATGATTGGAAGGTGAAAAGAGCTGCCCCGGAATCAGTCCGGTCCAAAAGAGACCTTAAGGATCTCGATCTGGAGTGTGACTCTGAAATCATCCATTGGTCCGAGCCAAAAATTGTAGCCGTCACCTTGTTTTTACCTTGGGTGTCGGTGGCTAAGTCACTAGGAGAATTGGCTCGCCTAGAGTGTTGGGTTGCTAAGCAAGCCAATCTTACATCAGCCACTTTATCAGACCTCCTATCAGACGAGGAAATAACGAGGAAGGCAATGCTCCAGAATAGGGCAGCAATTGATTTCCTGTTGCTTTTACATAACCATCGTTGCGAACAGTTCGAGGGCCTCTGCTGTTTGAATTTATCATCCCGGGCTGAAGACGCGAGAGCCTCCATTCAAAAAATGCAGGACATGGTCCATCAGATCAAGCAAGACACATCAGATTGGCTGGGGGACCTTTTCAAAAACTGGGGCCTCTCCGGCTGGATTGGCTCAATCTTAAAGACAGCTTTGCTAGTCCTGTTGGTTATACTCGTACTTTTGGTTGCGTCAACGGTTGTTTGGAGATTTGTTAAAGGACTTTTGGTTAAGTTGACGTCCCCCGCTAATGTTAATCAAGTGTCGGCCGAAGAAGACGGACAGTCTATTGAGTTACAAGACGCTGAAGACTTACACATGGACTCTGAACTTGAAGGTCAAGACCCGCAAGATGTGTCTTAAGCCTTCACTTGATTTTTCTTTTTTTAAACGAAAAAGGGGGAGATGTTGCAGTGTGTTTTGTTAAGTTATTAGGTTGGTTTGTTCCAATCCCCTTCTGTCTGAAAATGGTTCTGCCCCAGTTCTCCCTTCCCGCCTTTGGAGCTGTCTGTCTTCCTGGCTCCACCTCAGCCAACAATGTATCCCCTAAACTCCGCCCTGGTTTCCCTGGAAACCCTTGTATCTTTTCTTCTGATCCCTCCCCAGTACCCCGCCAATCACTCTCACTCCCCACCCTTACTGCTAGCATGTTCCAGCAGGGGAGTTCGATGGTTGGCTGAGGAACCGGGGCCCCTCCCGAGAATGTTTCCCGTTGGTGTTGCCCACGTGTCAATCCCTTGGACCCCACTCCCCACTACACCCCCATTGGTCCAATGCCTGGCACCTCCCTTGTTCTCCCTACCCCTTAAAACTTGCTGTCACCCCTTCCCCCCTGTCTTCTCCTGTCGGTCCCTCCGGGATTCATTAAAGCCTGGATTAAGCCACAGTTGGAGTCTGCCGTCTTCTTTCTGCTGGTTGCAGCCTTTACTAGACTCCGTCCTGCACAAGGTGTGCCTACAGCCGCAAGCTGGGCACTGCCTTAGGCGCTATCCTGAAGCCAGCTATCGGGAAAAGTGCCCCCTCGTGCTGCTAGCAGTGCTGGTAGCTAGCTGGACGCTGACAATTGAGTCGCACTGCTGCAACCAGGCTTAGAGGGGCCCTGCCTCTAGTCAGGTAGAGGCTAGGGAAAATCGTGTTTTCTGGACCATGTGGACTTGTTGGCCTGGCACATTGGAGCCACAAGAATATAAATCTTTGGTAGATGCTGGTGTGCAATACACATTAATCCCATCGAGATATGTGGGGACAGAGTCTGTTTCTATTGCTGGTGTGACAGGAGGATCACAGGATTTCACTTTGGTGGAAGCTGATGTGAGCCTGACGAGAAATGAGTGGAAGAAACACCCTATTGTGACTGGCTTAGAAGCCCCATCTATTTTAGGCATAGATTACCTCCAAAGTAGGTATTTCAGGGACCCAAAAAGACTCAGGTAAGCATTTAGGATGGCGGCTGTAGTGACAGAGGGTGTCCAGCAATTGAACACCTTGCGTAGACTGTCCAAGAATCCATCTACAGTAGGACTTTTGAAAGAAGAGTAACAGGTACCAATTGCCACTTCCACAGTGCATCACTGACAGTATAAAACAACTCGAAATGCTGTGTTTCCCATCCATAAGATGATCTGAGAGCTGTAGAGCCAAGGGGTGGTCAGCAAGACCCACCCACCCTTCAACAGCCCCATTTGGCCTGTGCATAAATCTGAAGGAGAATGGAGATTGACTGTGGACTACTGTGCATTGAATGAAGTGACTCCACCACTGAGCGCTGCCATGCCAGACATATTAGAGCTCCAGTACAAGCTTGAGTCCAAGGCAGCAGAGTGGTACACCACTATAGACATTGCTAACGCATTTTTCTCCATTCCTCTGGCAGCAGAATGCAGGCCTCAGTTTGCTTTCATGTGGAGGGGAGTGCAATACACCTAGAACTGACTGCCCCAAGGGTGGAAGCACAGTCCCACCGTCTACCATGGACTGATCCAGACTGCACTAGAAAAAAGTAAGGCTCCAGAACACCTACAGTATATTGATGACATCATTTTGTGGGGAAACACAGCCGCAGAAGTGTTTAAAAAAAGAGAAAAAATCATCCACTTACTCCTGGGAGCTGGTTTCGCCATCAAAAAGAGCAAAGTAAAAGGACCAGCTCATGAGATTCAGTTCCTAGGAGTAAAGTGGCAAGATGGACAGTGTCAGATTCCTATGGATGTCATCAACAAGATCACAGCTATGTCTCCACCAAGCAATAAGAAGGAGACACAAGCTTTCCTAGATGCCATAGGTTTTTGGAGAATGCACATTCCTGAGTACAGTCAGATCATGAGCCCTCTTTACCTGGTCACCCATCAGAAGAACAATTTCCAGTGGGGCCCTGAGCAGCAACAAGCCTTTGCCCAGATTAAGCAAAGAAATCTCTCATGCAGTAGCCCTTGACCCAGTCAGGATGCGACTAGAGGTGAAGAACATGCTCTGCTCTGCAGCTGGGAATCATGATGTTTCCTGAAGCCTTTGGCAGAAAGTGCCTGGGGAGACTCAAGGTCGACCACTAGGATTTTGGAGTTGAAGCTACAGAGGCTCTGAAGCCAACTACACCCCAACAAAGAAAAAAATCTTAGCTGCCTATGAAGGAGTCTAGAGGTAATTGGTACAGAAGTGCAACTCCTCTTGGCATCCTGACTACCGGTGCTGGGGTGGATGTTCAAAGGCAAAGTTCTACCCACCATGCCACCAGTACTACGTGTAGCAAGTAGATTGCTCTTAGGACACAGTGTGCCCGTAAAGAGAAACTGAATCTCCCTGAGATTTTGGAGATAATTACAAATTGGCCAGAAGGTGAAAATTTTGGTGTCACAGATGAAGAACAAGGACCAGTGACACGGGCTGAAGAAGCTCCTCCATATAACCAAGTGCCACCAGAGGAAACACCCTATGCTCTTTTCACTGACAATTCCTGTCACATCGTAAGAATGAATTGGAAGTGGAAAGCAGCCATATGGAGCCCCTCATGACAGGTCGTAGAGGCCATTAAAAAAGAAGGTGGATCAAGCCAACTTGTGGAACTCAAAGCCATTCAGCTGGCCCTGGACATTGCAGAAAGAGAGAAGTGGCCAAAGCTCTACCTCTACACTGATTCATGAATGAGAGCCAACGCTCTGTGGAGATGGCTAGAGAGGTGGAAAGAGGCTCACCAGCAGCATAGAAGAAAACCAATTTTGGCTGCTGAAGAGTGGAAAGACATCGCTACCAGGGTAAGAAGGTAAGACTGTGAGAGTCCACCATTTAGATGCCCATGTCCCCAAGAGTAGGGCAAATGAAGAGCACCAAAACAATGAGCAAGTAGACCAAGCTGCAAAGATAGGGGTGTCAAAAACAGACCTAGATTAAAAACAAGAAAGAGATATTCCTAGTTTGATAACCCCATAACGCCTCAAGCCATCAGGGTAGAGAAGCCACCTGTAAGTGGGCATGAGACTGAGGGGGTAGATTTAACCATGGACAGTATTTCACATGTTATCCACAACTGTAAGTTTATGCTACCAAATTTATAGTTTATGCTATCAAACAAGCCAAGCAGTTAAAACCCCTATGGTATGGTGAGTGGTAGTCCAAGTACAAGTATGGGGAGGCCTGGCAGATTGACTAGATCACACTGCCGCAGACACGCCAAGGCAAGCGCTAGGTGCTCACAATGGTAGAAGCCACCACAGGATGGTTGGAAACCTACCCTGTGTCTCATGCTACTGCCCGGAACACTATCCTGGGCCTTGAAAAGCAAATCCTGTAGAAACATGGCACCCCTGAAAGGATTGAGTCAGACAATGAGACTCATTTCAAAAACAGCCTTATCAACACCTGGACTAAAAAGCACAACATTGAGTGGGTGTACCATATCCCCTACCATGCACCAACTTCAGGCAAAGTGGAGAAGTACAATAGATTACTAAAAACCCAATTGAAAGCCCTGAGTGGAGGATCTTTCAAAAACTGGGAGCAGCATTTAGCAAAGGCCACCTGGTTAGTTAACGCCTGAAGTTCCACCAACCGAGCAGGTCCTGCTCAGTCTGTGTCCCTGAATATAATAGATGGAGATAAAGTCCCAGTAGTACATATCAGAGGTTTGTTGGGGAAGACCATATGGATCAATTCTGCCTCGAGTACAGACAAACCTATTCATGGGGTTGTCTTTACTCAGGGACTGGGTGGGAGGGGGGGTGGTGCTGTGCCTGTTAAATAAACAAGAGGGGCTGTGTGGGTTTGCTTTCTGGAGGAGCCCCCTTTGGAGGTTTTCTCCCTAATTTGCCCTAAACCAGGACAGTGGTGGAACAGCTCCTCCTAATGACAGCGTGGAGGAGGAGCTACATGGTGCCACCCAACCCACTGCAGACAGATGTCGACTTCATTTATGTGGTGACAGATAAAGACAACACCATCACCTACAACACCAGGAGAGGGAATGCCACTGTGGCCATGGCAGCAGGGGAGGTGCAGATGTTCGTGGTGAACCATAACTCCCACCTGTATGTCAGAGCAGTGGTAGCTGTGCAGGTGGCATTTTTCTCCAGTGTGTCATCTTGGCAAGATCTCTTCCTCCTTGTTGTCCCACCTGTCACCTCCCATTGCACTGCATTCCACTTCAGCAGTGTGCCCACCCAGTATAACCATTCCATCCTCATTGCACTCACCACTGCCACCACCACCCTCAACCATCGGCCAGACAACACCATGGTGTGGCAGGCCATTCCTGGCACAGATTTCTCCTGGGCCAGCATCACCATGAGTGCAATGATGCAGAGTGCTGAGAACTCAAGGATGCCCATTGGGCTCCTGGTGTTTGGGTTCCAGAGTCACACTGGATATGGCTTCCCAGGGCTCTGTGCTACCAATGAGTACAGTCAGTCCATTGTTGTGTCACCCCCATGGCTGAGTGATGTGCAGTTGACCATTCATGGGTTTTCCCTATTTTTTTAAGTCCCCACACCGCTCTCCTGCAAGGATTTGGTATGCAAGGAGAGGTATGAGATGGTGGATGGGCAACCAGAGTTCATCCAGGAGACTTTCTCCACCTGTTGGCTTGCTGGCAGGCCACACTACTGCAGTTTTGATGGAAAAACCTCTGATTTCATGGGAACATGTGCCATGAAATTTGACCACAAATTTGACCATGCCTACAATTCGACCACCATCTGTGACCCCAATCCCACCCTTCCTGCCTTCTCTGTTGAGGTCAAAAAGGAGGAAAAGGTGAACTCCAAAGTTTCCTCCATAGGCTCCATCACCAATCACATAGACAACATCACTGTCACCACAGTCCTATCAGAGACTGGGATGGTGAGGGTAAGCAAAAATCAAGTAATTTTTTTGAATTTTGCTGAAATTATGTATTTAGCAATGATCTTGAGGGTCTTTTCCTAAATAATTCCAGGATTTGCTGGTGTGTAGGCAGCCTTTGAATGAAGACACCTCAAATCTTCTTAAACGCCATGTATTGCCCAATTTTGGTGAATTTTAGTTGTTTTGATGATTGTTATTGTCCTCCAGGTAAGCAGCCACCACTCATGCCTCCCCATGTCCCTCTCCCAAGGGGAGCTTCACGTCTACCAGAAGGGTAAATCCATGTTCATCCAATCAAATTTCAAACTGAAGGTCCTCTACAACTGGGATGATCATTTAGTGAGCAAACTTCTGGCTGCTCTTTCTGGGAAAGTCTGCGGAATGTGCAGGAACAACAGGGAGCTCCGGGATGACGCACTCCTTCCTGATGGTAAACAGACATGGGATATTGTGGAATTTGGGTGGAGCTGGAAGGTGACCAGTGAGAGTGGCCACTGCCAGGACACCTATGATGGGGAATGTGAGCTGTGTGGATGGGACCAGGCGCTGACATACAAGGCAGAGACCTGGTGTGGGAAGTTGTCCCAACATTCTGGGCCATTCCGGTCATGTCATGACACTATCAGTCCCAAAATCTACGTGAAGAACTGTATCTATGACCCGTGTGTCAATGAGTGGCATCGTGATGCGCTGTGCCATGCCTTCGAGATCTATGCTGATGACTGCCAGGAGGAGAGGATCAATGTTTCTGATTGGAGAAAACAGTGAGATGTTGTGAGTAAAGGATGGTTGGGTGAAAATACTCCTTGGGGTGGGCGTAGCCTAATTAATGGGAGACTAAAGATCCATGGGATCATGAGTTGGGAAAGGTTATGGCAGCAGATCCAAGCAGAAAATCCCTGGAAGTTCGAGGAAATTCCAGGAAGTCCATGTAGAAAGTCCACAAAGTCTATGGAGTCTCTAGAAAGTCTCAGCAGGAAGTCCAGGAAGTCTGCAGAGACTCCAGAAAGTCCAGGTAGAGCATCCAGGAAGTCCATGGAGACTTCAGAAAATCAATGGAGACTCCAGGATATCTGTATAGATAGTCAGAGAAGTCTGTCCCACCATGTGCTGCCTCACCTTGACCGCTCTCTCCCTCCCTGTCCAGCTCTCACTTGCCCGCCCAACAGCACCCACAGCACCTGTGGCCTTGCCTGCCTCCCTGCAACATCCCTGCTGTGTCATCCAGCTGTGCTGCTGTCACCACCTGCGTGGACACCTACATGTGTCATGAGGATTTTATCCTTGATGCCAACACCCTCATCCCCCCGCTCTGAATGTGGCTGTGTATTGCTGGCCAGGGGTCTATGTACAAATCACAAACAGGATGGGACTGCTAGGAATGTGCCTTGAGCAACTGTTTTATTTTCCAGCATCAGTCTCATTACATGGTTATGACAATGGGAAGATGCCATCAGCTCACATCCCAGGCAGCAGACCAAGAACTTAATGTTACAACTTGCTTTATAAGTTTTTTGACCAATTACACAAAGCAAAAGCATATTGACAGTAGTTCTATCCAAACAATATGAGCACACGTACCTTCAGTTAAAACAATGCTTGCTTATTTCAAATACAAGAACTGCTTGTAAGCATTAAAACACAATGCACAGATCTCCATTATTAAGCTGAAAACTTCCTAATATCTCGCTAGATATACTTTTCTGCAGCTTAGGGAGTTATGCTAGACAAGCGTTAGTACACAGACCATTGTTCTATTTGCTCTTCCTTGTCTACTTTAAAATAATTTTTCTGCTGACCTATCTTGTGGCTACTGCTTAGCTCTAATCACAGTTCTGGTGTCTCTGAGGCCTGCCTTTTGCAGCTTTCCCAAAACCATCTGATTTTATGGATTCCCACAATTCCCCGTCTTGGTTCACCTAAAAAGAAACCTTCATAATCGTGTTGTTTATTAACTACTTTGCGTTTCATAGCTTTACTATAATATTTTTGTTTATAACTTACTTAAAACATCTTTTTGCTCGCACTAAGCATTGCTATATTACAACACAGCAATTTTAATGCTGTGGAAGTCCAGTCAGTTCAAAGGGCGTAAGTCATGCCTGACAATAATTACAAGTCATTTGAAAAAGTCTTGTTGGTTCCAAGGTCTTAATTCAAAACCTTCCTCCCTGTCTATACCTTCATCCACCATCTCTGTGAGATTTCGAGAACTCTCTGTGAATCCATTTCCTAATGTCTCTCTCTTGTATGATAAAACCTTCTTTGATAGTTTTGTCCATCATTTGTTGCACACACTGAAGTATGAAGGTATTACTACTAATATAACTACCAAGACACCCAACACATATAGACCTATCTTACAAAGTTCCCTTAGCCAAGGTGCAAAGCTCCATTCTTGGAACAAATCATCTAGCCAGGACCCACCATCTTCTTTAATTTGAGCTGTCAGATCTTTCAGCTTTTGTATGCTTTTGTGGATGGATTCAGAATGATCAGACAGGTTCATATAACACAATCCTTCAAATTCCTCACAACTGTGTCCATGTACCAGTAAAAGAAAATAAATTGCTGCTCTATTTTGAAGGGTAGCATGTCTAACACTATAAACATCTGTCATCATATCATTGATTGCAGTGGATGTGGCATTAGTTTGTTTACTCAGCCAACATCCAACCCAATCTAATTGTTTCAATGCCATTGCTGAAGCCAGTTAGGGTAAAAACAAACCTGTTGAAACCCTTTTGGCAGCATTCCAAGGCATGAAATCACTCTTACAGTTTTCATCTTAATGATGAGCAGATCTTGTTCCCCTATGTTGCTTCTTAATGAATGCTTTAGCAGTAGATGCTACCACAGTGAACATTCCTATGCTACATGGGCCACCTTCAAGGTGTGATGGAATGTCCTGCCAAGCCCTATCTCCACAAATGAACCAATATCCTTTTGGCAATTTTCATGGTTATTGGTCAGCCTCGGAAAACACATCCCAACTGTTTGAATAATTACGCCAAAACCTGAAATTTCTATATGCAAAATAACAGGGAGTAACATTGTACTTTGGAGGATCACCTTCTCGCCAATCATTCGCTGTAAATGTAAGGCAAAAATCCATTGTTAAAGAACCAAGGATTTCTAATTCTTGGGGTTCAGATATTGCTTTGGGAAGTTCTTTGGCCCAAAAGTTTCAATACAATACAGGATTGCTCCCATTGTCAGTTTCACCAGTCTTACTGTTAAAGACAAATCCTTTACTGGCAGACTGACTAGACAGGTTGAGAAAGGCTTTTCTGGTTCCGAATTAGACAAACATATGGTATCCTAGCCTGCTGCCTTGGCTAAGGTCACCCAAACATTTGGTTTTGGTTGTTCCACAGGGAAATCTGCACTACAGGAAGCAATTAAAACCAACCAACACCGGCATATTGTTTGATTTTGCTCCATCCGTTTCATGAGCTAAATTTTGGCAAAAAATCCTCCCATATATATGCATAAAAAAACTTTGCTTTTGACCTTAAAATATGATTTCACCTTTGAAAGTCCAATAGAGGGAATCTATGACATAACAAAACAAAAACTACACTTTTGTCAAAAATCAGCTCTATGAAACCGACAATTGACACGCTTATAAATAGCATAAAATCAGAGTTTGCAGGTTCCACCCATGAACAAGGAATGTCAGGCATGACCTGCGTGACCTGTGATCCCTCTGTTCGGCTCACATCTGCGTACTTGCTTCTTCAGTCTTGGACTCGTCAACACGTTCTGGGGTGTGATATGGTTTGATGTTTTTGGCTGGGACCCACTTAATTCTTGCACTTGTAGAGACAGAAGCATACCCTTTGCCCCAAGTGATTAATCGGAAAGGGCCTTCAATTTGACCAGTCTCAGGGTTTCTAGTTAAAACGGGGATTTTCTTTAAGTTTCACCTGTGTGTTATTTGAAAAACACCTGAAAATTGGTGGATCGGGTTCGGCAAGAGAGCTGTTTTAAGAGAAAAGCATACAAAGCTTTGTTCAAGCTCATCAGTGGTGTGACTGTTACTCCCCCTCTCTGTTGATCTAGAATGTGTTTTAATGTCTGATGTGCCCTGTCAATAACTGTTTATCTTGTGGGAGAGTGAGGAGTACCAAAGATATGACGAACACCCCATTCTTTAAAAAATGTGGCCAATTTTTGAGGTATATATGCGGGACCATTGTTGGTTTTTACTCATGGGAGCACACACAATGAAGAAAAAGATTACAAAAAGAGGTGACAAGCATGATTACCAGTTTCACCTGTGTGAAGAGAAGCAAAATCTGCATAAGAGAAAGTGTTCAGATTGTCTGCAAATGGAAGCCATTTTCCATGGGATAAAGAAGGCATTTTCCCAGGGTCTGGGTATCAGATGAATGGTGATGTTTGGGGCTCTAACGCCTGGGAAGGTCCTAGTTGCTGGCAGCTGTTGATTTGGAGAAATCCCGCAAAGTTTGCCCATTTCTAACCAGGTGCTGCCCTGTTGTCCAGGGTGAGATGCCGCAAATGGAGGCCATTTTCTGGGGGAAAAAGGAGTCCTTTGCCCAGGGTCTGGGTATGAGATGAAAGGTTGCCTTTAGGGATCTATGGACTTGCAGGGTCCTAGTTGCAAGCAGCTTTAGTTTTGGAGAAATCCAACAAAGTTTGCCAATTTCTAGCAGACCACCGACCTGTCGGCCATTACGAGTGATCGCAAACAGAGGACATTTTCCATGGGATAAAGAAGTCTTTTCCCCAGGGTCTGGGTATCAGGTGAAAGGTGGCCTTTGGAGCTCTAAGGACTTGCAGGGTCTTAGTTGCTGGCAGCTTTTGTTTTGGAGAAATCCAGCAAAGTCTGCCAATTTTGAGCTTGGCACAGTCCAGTCGGCCCAGGCGAGTGGACACAAACAGAGGTCATTCTCCTGGGGAAAAAGGAGTCCATTCCCCAGGGTCTGGGTATCTGATGAAAGTTGGCCTTTGGGGCTCTAAAGCATTGTAGGGTCCTCGTTGCTGGCAGCTTTAGTTTTGGAGAAATCCAGCAAAGTCTGCCAATTTTGAGCTTGGCACTGCCCAGTCGACCAGGTCGAGTGGCTGCAAATGGAGGCCATTTCCGTGGGATAAAGAAATTATTTCCCGAGGGACTGAGTATCAGATGAAAGGTGGCCTTTGGGGTTTTAAGGACTTGCAGGGTCCAAGTTGCGGGCAGCTTTTGTTTCGGAGATATCCAGAAAATATTGCCTATATCTAGCATGGCACCTACCTGTCAGCCAGGGCGAGTGGCCCCAAACGGAGGCAATTTTCCATGGGAAAAAGAAGTCATTTCCCCAGGGTCTGGGTATCAGATGAACGGTGGCCTTTGGGGCGCTAAGGACTTCCAGGGTACTACTTACTGGCAGCTTTAGATTTGGAGAAATCCAGCAAAGTTTGCCAATTTCTAGCAGGTCGCCGCCCTGTCGGCCAGATCAGGTAGTCAGAAACAGAGGCCATTTTCCATGGGGAAAAAAAGTCACTTCCCCAGGGTCTGGGTATCAGATGAAAAGTTGTCTTTGGGGCTGTAAGGGCTTGTAGGGTCCTAGTGGCTGGCAGCTTTGGTTTTGGAGAAATACAGCAAGATTTGCCAATTTCTAGCTTGGCAACACCCTCTCGGCCAGGACGAGCGGCCAAACATGGAGCTGATTTTCGGGAAAAAGAAGTCATTTACTTAGAGTCTGGGTATCAGATGAAAAGTGGTCTTTGGGGCTCTAAGGACTTGCAGGGTCCAAGTTCTGAAAGCTTTAGTTTTGGAAAAATCTAGCTATGTTTGCCAATAGCTAGCTTGTCACCTGCCTGTCCACTAGGGCGACTGGCCCCAAATGGAGGCCATTTTCCGTGGGAAAAAGAAGTCATTTCCCCAGGGTCTAGGGATCAGATGAAAGGTGGCATTTGGGGCTCTAAAGACTTGCATGGTCTTAGTTTCTGGCAGCTTTGGTTTTGGAGAAATACAGCAAAGTCTGCCAAATTCTAGCAGGGCAGCGCCCTGTTGTCCAAGGTGATATGCCGGAAATGGAGAACGTTTTCTGTGGGAAAAAGAAGTCAGTTCCCCAGGATTTGGGGATAAGATGAAATGTGACGTTTGGGGTGCTAAAGCCTTGCAGTGTCCTAGTGGCTGGCAGCTGTTGATTTGGATTAATCCAGCTAAGTTTGCGCATTTCTAATCAGGTGCCTCCCTGTTGGCCTAGGCTAGTGGCCACTAACAGAGGCCATATTACGGGGGAAAATGAAGTCCTTGGCCCAGATGAAAGGTGGCATCTGGGGCTCTAAGGACTTGCAGGGTCCTCGTTGCTGGCAGCTTTAGTTTTGGAAGAATCCAGCACAGTTTGCAAATTTCTCGCTTGGCACTGCCCTGCCTGCCAGGCCAAGTGGCCACAAATGAAGGCCATTTTCCATGGGAAAAATGTCCTTTACCCAGGGTCTGAGTAATATGTTCAAGGTGGCGTTTGAGGCTCTAAGTACTTACAGGGTCCTAGTTGCTGCCAGCTTTAGTTTTGGAAAAATCCAGCAAAGATTGCATAATTCTAGCTTGGCTCCCCACTTTCTGCCAGGGAGAGATGCTGCACACAGAGGCCATTTTCTGGGGCAAAAAGAAGTCATTTCCACAGGGTTTGAGTGTCACTTGAAAAGTTTCATTTGGGGCTCAGAGGACTTGCAGGGTCCTAGTTGCTGGCAGCTTTAGCTTAGGAGAAATACAGCAAAGTTGACCAATTTCTAAACAGTCTCCGCTCTTTCAGCCAGGATGAATGGCCTCAAACAGAGCCTATTCTCCATGGACAAAAGAAGTCATTTCCCCAGGGTCTGGGAATAAGCTTAAAGGTGCTGTTTGGGGGTCTAAGTATTTGCAGGATTCTACTTTGCTGGCAGCTTTAGTTTTGGAGAAGTTCAGTAAAGGTTGCCAATTTCTAATGTGGCGCCGCCCTGTTGGTCAAAGCGAATGGCCTCAAACAGAGGTTAGTCATTCTTTTCTTGTTTTCAACCACTCAAAGAGCATTAATCAGAACTATTCAGTAGTTCTTGATCTGCGACAGTGACAAGCACTAGGCTGGTAAGAGTCAGTGGGCATCAGCAGATCCCCTATGACAGCAGGTGGCGGGCTGTTCTGGCAGGACTGAAGTTTGAGGGGCTCGAATTCTGTGAAATAGAACATTTGAGGGATGGGAAATATGGAAACAGATTTTGAATTTTCAACCCAACACATGAAGAAGTAATAAGGCAGGTAATTTTCTGTGGAAATTTCTTTAGCCCCAGTGTTGTGTATGATGATTATTCTTCCTACCTCCTTTGACCAGCTACCAGCGCAGACGTGTTACTCCGCTTATGGACAGAAAACCGGAAGAAGGGATTTTTGACCAAAACACCTATCAGGACCTTAGAGTGTTTTTTTGCTCCAAAATGTTTCAAGGCAGATAGGGAATCAATTCCATTTTCAAGAGTGTGTTAAGACAAGGTTGAAAGTTAAAAACCATGGGTTCTTTTTCTATATATGTTACTGATTGTGCTTATTATCTTAGTCATGTAATATATATTATATATATATATATATTTGGTAGGGTTTGTTCTTTTTTATTTTTCTTGGGGGTTTTTTTTTTTCCTTTTTTTTGATGCATCCTTGAGATAAAAGGCCAAAAGTACAGGAAAGTTCTGTACGGTTAAAATACTTTTGAGATGCCTCATGCTGAAAAACTTGTAGCTACTGCTAAGGCCCATTGGCCAATTCCTGCTTCATTTCTGAGAAGGCCCATTGGCCAATTCCTGCTTCATTTCTGAGAAGCTATAAAATTCCCATCTGTATTTTAGTTCTAACAATTTGTTGTTATGGTGGAGATGCAAATTAAGACCAACCATTTTTGAATCTTTAGGGATGTATTCACCATTTTTGTAGCTGCCTTTTCGGTTTCTGAGCCACTAATGAAAAAAAGGAGATGTATCTACACTGTTTTCAACCTGTAGACCATCCACTACAGTCCATGTGCTCCGATTCAAAGGCAAACAATCCTGTCTGGCCTCATTGGGAGGAGTTATTTGCATTCAAAATACTAGACTAGTATTTGATTTCCACCAGCAGAGTCCATTGGGCAGCTCCTGTCATCTGCATTTCAATATTTAATCCTCCTCTATGTTTACTGTGCAAAGCTCTTTCAGAATGATGGTGTGCCCACTGTCTCACCAGCTGTGACGTTTGCAGCGAGTCTCCCACGGAAAGGAGCTGTAAAAAAGGCAAGCCAGGGCAGTGATTTCAGTTGCTCACTTGCAATATCCACAAATCAAAGCTATTTAGCCTAATTTAAGGCTGAAAAAGAACATGCCTTTAAAGGATTAAAGGCTGAAAAAGAACATGCCTTTTAAAAAAATCAGCATTCAATACAGCAGTTCAGTATTCCGGACAAGAGCACATCCCACAGGCTGAGAGAATTAGGGCTGTTTAGCCTGGTGAAAAGAAGGTTGCATGGAGACCTCACAACACCTTCCAGTATCTGAAGGGATGCAGGAGAGGAACTCTTCATTAGGAACTCTGGAGACAGGACAATGGGCAATGGCTTCAAAGTGAAAGAGGGCAGGTTGAAATTAGATACTCGGAAGAAATTCTTGCCTGTGAGGGTGGTGAAGCACTGGCACAGACAGCCTGGAGAAGTTATGGACACCCCAACCTGGTGTTCAAGGCCAGGCTGGATGGGGCTCTGAGCAACCTGAGCAAGTAAAAGGTGTCCCCGCCCATGTCAGAGAACTAGATGGCCTTTAAGGTCTTTGTCTACCCCGGCCATTCTATGATCCTGTGATTCTGCTGTGGTAGCGTTCAGGATGGAGCGCGTTCTGCATGTTGGCCATTTCCAATACACCATTGGTTCCAGGTGCCTTACACTAGCTTGCTCCCTGAAAATTCTGTCAGAATGAAGAACATCTCTATATATATTAGACACATAATAAATGAAGAAATGGGTTTGCACATTTGTCCACTGAGTTGTGGATGAGATTGCTGTGAAGTTTCATTTGGTTTTCTTGTTTGCTCATGAGGCCGACGGTCCTTGTGTCAGCTGCCTCAAAGGCAGCATTTGCTTCCTCCTCCTCCCTTCCCCCTCCTCCCTCTTTCGATTTCTTTCCCTTGACAATTTAATGTCGTTTTCCCTTTCATACCTGAAAATCCCTGCATGCTTCTGGGCTTTCTCCCTTTTCATACAGATCTTCTTCCACCCTTGACAATCCATACTTTTCATACCATAAGGGCCTGCTTGCAGGCATAAAAGACTTTGATTCCTTATTATATCTATGGGAATTTAATTAATAGCTTCATGCCTTTTCATAGAAAGAGTAGGGAATTGATAGCTTGTTCCCTGAAGTACAGAAGGAGAGAATGAAACATGAATCATGTGGAGTGGAAAAGTTGCTATCTATTTTCTTCCAAGAACTACCCCAAAAGATGCAGGGGGTGATGAAGCCTGGCTAGATGAGTTTCCCTTCTAATGGAAGGAAACAACCACGCCACTTCATACAAGTCAGTCCTATAGAAGAGAGAAATTCACTTCTGGGAACATTGCAGGATTTGAATGCAGAGTCACACTCATCCTTTGTTGCTTTGTTGTCTGCTTGGCATGGAACACGCTGCTTTGAAGAGGGAAGTGACTAACAGACAGTCCACTTTACAAACACATATGCTTCCCTCTTCTTCTGAGACCTCAGCACAGAGCCCTCTTTGGCATGGTACTTCAAGGTAAGAAGGAGCGGGCAGAGGGCACTGCGAACAGACAGCAGTTTGCAGGTTGTATAGGAAAGAGGACTGCCCCTTGAATGTGGTGCAAATACAAACTTCCACCAGTTTCAGGGGTACACTTCAGCCAAGCTTGTTGTCCTGGCACATTTTTTCTCTGTGAAACGCTTTGCGGTATGATCTGGACGACAAGAGATGCAGAATACGGGGCTACGTAGTGCTGAGAAGGTAAGTGTCTGGCCCCAGTGTCTTTTGGCAGAAGCAGTGCACTAGAGCCGTTGGCTGCTGCCACAATGATCTGTGTGAGAAACAGATGCCTAATCCCCTCCGGGAGAGTAAAAGCAGGATTGGTTACAAGAGTCGAAGAGCACTGGGCTGGTGGCTGCCGCATACCAGCTGTAAAAGGAGCATGACTCCTACTGGCCTACCAACCAAACTCATGGTGGCAGTGGTAAAGATTAAAGTTCAGTGAGAGCTATTTGTGCTGCTACCTATGGCCCTTCTGTGGAAACAAATGTGCCTACCTTTAGGTTCCGAGATCCAGAGAACACAATGGTAGTTGCAGCGGAAAAGGGAAGGACGGAGCGCACTGGTGAGTTTGATGTGGCTTACACAGGGCAGGCAGAAGGTGCAGCCCAAGTCTCGCTTTTATTTCTAGAGCCTTTTTCTACGCAAACAGCTGCTGGATGTTTGCAACAAAGATGTGAGTGTGAAAAAGTGAGGGCAGGTCTATGTGGGAAAGAAGATACAAAGCATTGTGCGCAGTTTAAAAGCTGTTTAGAAAAAAAAGGAGTTACTTTGAGAACATCTTCTGTCTTGACACTTCCACCTGTGTGATCTTTAGCTGCTTTGGACATGTCCACAATGAAAGAATGTGAAAATATTTGCGCTGCCAATGTCAGGTTGCACAGGAAAGAGGGTAGGTTGGCAAATGCCTTCTGTCCTGGCACATCTGTCAGTCAGAAGTGCAGCTGAAAACGCTTGGCTGTAGCGATAGTCTCTGTCACTTTGAGAGAATGTGCTGATGCACGTATATATATCATTGAGAAAGTCCGTGAGAATCGCTAGTATGTTTCGTTTGGTTGACAGACTGCAAAGGGAGCGTTATGGCCAGCACTGCCTTTTTGTTGTAGGACTTTTTCTTTGAGAGCAGCCGCTGGACATTTTGAAGCGGTTTGGGATCTTCAAGTGTTAGAGTGCAAGATGGTACCTAGATCTTGAGGGAAAGCGCATATCTCCAGGAAGCTGAATGCAGTTCAGTGGGTGCAAGTTACATGTTGAGCAGCTGATGGCCCAGAAAACTTTCTAAAATGAAGAGGCCATGCTGCAATTGCCTTTTATTTTGAAGCTTCTAAACTGTGCAGCCAACAATGAAATGATTCTTTTTCCTTCTCTGCTACATGCAGGATCCCATTCTGTCAGTACCCGAGAGCCAGGATCCACAGCGGAGCTCTTGTCCCTACACTGCTCCCACACGAACGGGGCTGGGCTAGAAAAGTGCTTGTCTTTTTCCTGGGCACTGTCAGCGCTCTTCTAAATAACCACACCACAGCATTGTCAACTCACAAAACCAGGACACGCACCGAGCCCAGCTCACAACCACCCCCAGGACCCAGCCAAGTCAGAAACGTCCCTGCTCTCCAATCAACTGTGTCAGGACAAAAGGATTTCACCGATCTTCCCCTTCCAAGTGGATACTCTTCTTTGCCCCACACTCAAAGGCCGACACCAGATCTTCTGCCCTAACAAACTTTTTCTCTCTCACAGAGCCTGGTAACAAACTTGAAAATGTCGGCCGAGCTCGCAAAACTGTTGGTGGAGAAAGCTCTTTGCTGCCTACAATTTCAATTGCACCCATCAAACTATAAACATGCACCCTGCTATCGCCACTTTCCTTCTCAGCTCTAGGTACCACCGTAAGCCTTCAATCTCTCAGAGTCAGGATCCAAATGGGATGGCACCAGGGACTGCTCACACAGTCCCTAAAGCTACAAGGGACAAAAACCTGTCCTGCAGAGGCCTGGCCTGGCCTCTGCATTCCCACTGACAGTTCAACAACTCTAACCCAGAGAACTGCCTATTGGGAAAAGCCTTTCAATTCACTGAGACCACCCAAAGTGGCCACCCAAACTTTGCCAAAGGGAGGAGGAACTAGAAGCCCATCTCAAAAGAAATGGCATCCCCTCCTCCAAAATCCAAAGCATCCAGGGCCTGATCCTCTACAAAGGTGTCAGACCACTGCTATTGGGCATTACCTGTGCGGGGCACTAGCTAGGCTGCACACCAAGACCCAGCGCAGCTCTTTACCTTGTCCAAAAGAAGTGTGCTGGCAGAATTTCAAGAAGGCTGCCTTGAGAAAGTGGAAAACACAGGCCAAATGGATTCTTTCAGGAAGGAGACTGCCTTCCAAAGATGGATACCGACTCCATGATTGTACAAATTGAGTCAGTGCTTCCAAACCAAATATGCCAGGATAGAAAGTTGCTGCCGCCCTTAAGCTGCACGACACAGCTTCTTATCTGCACCTCCAACACTGGGGCTAAGTTCTTTCCTTCCCATGAGAAAGCATTGCTGTTCTCCTTCAGGAACTTACAGAGCAAAAGTTGCATACCACGTCCGGTACTGACTCTGTCCAACAATGGCTCCTACACAGAAAGGACCAGGACAGAAATGTCTTGCTGTACTATACCTTCCCACGATACCTTATCATCAGCCCTACCAACATTGCCACCGTATCTTTTACTTCCCAAGCAAGGAAAGGCACTCCAAGTCACTTGGCTTTGCCTTGCCTCCAGTACCATGCCTAGTTTTCCTAGCCTACCCTACCCTAGCTTTGCTTGCTTGCCTATGTCTGCCTTGCCTAGCCCTTCAAATAACTTCCTGGCTTTGCTTTGCCTTGTCTACCACTCTTTGCCTTGCCTTCCATGCAGGTAAGGCAAGGCAAAGCAAGTGTAGGCAATTGTAGGCAAGTCAAGGGACAGGTTGGCAAGACTGAAGCCGTGAGGGGAAAGCAAATGGAGTGGTAGGTGAGACAAGTCCCAGAAGTTAGAGGCAAGGCTGGGCATAGGAGGTGATGGTAACCGGAAGGGCTAGGCAAGGCCAAGCCCTGTAGGAAAACTGCAGGCAGGTCAAATGTGAGGCATGGGTATGCAAGGGAATGCAAAGCAATGGAGAATTAGCAGGGCATGGCAAGGAAACTGGTTGGTTGCCCAAAGCAAGGCAAGTGGCAGGTCCATTCAAAGACTGCTGGTACACAAAAGCGGCCCGGACCGACCGCTCTGTCCAGCCTTGATCTTGCATGGGTCATGTTTAATCTGCACCTAAGACACTTGAGTTGCCTGCTTTCCTTTGTATGCAAAAGAACTGTCATTCTGCCCCTGAAGCCCAAGGGTGAAAGATGAACTTTGTGTCCAAAATTCAAGACATGTAAGCATAGATGTCAGAAGAAAGCTGTCAGGACAGATAGGTGTGCTTGCACGTGGCCTCCTCCAGGCTTCCTCTCACAAGCTCCTGAAACGCTGGGGCCTTGAGAAAAAAAAGCCAGTGGAAGCCTGGAGAATCCTAGGAGAAGCAGGCAGGGCAATGCATGTGGAAGAGATTCCACAAAAAGAGAGGTGGTGAATTCCAGGTGGGGGACTGATGAGCAAGGTAATGCAAGGCAAGGAAGGGGTTCAAGGACAAGGCCAGACAAGTGGTGGCTTTGCCAGGCAACACAAAAGAGAGGGAGACAAGGCAATAAGAGTCCTAGAAGGAGAAGGAAATGAAAGATTGGAGCTGGACAAATGGGAAGGAAAAGAAGGATAGGTGAGCAAGTCAATACAAGGCACTGGCTTGGTATGAAGGGCAAGGGAAGGACATGCATGGGTCAGGAAGGCAAGGGAAAAGAAAGGAATTGTCAGCAATGACAAGAAATGCAAGATTGGGTAGGAAAGGCAAGGCAATGTGGGGGAGGGATAGGCAACACAATGGGTATCTTAACAGGAAATGTCCATGCACAGCAAGGCCGAAGGAGAAGTGGTAGAGAGGTCAAGGTGGGAAATAGGTGAGTGTGTGCAGCCAAGAAAGAAAGAAAGAAAGTGCGTAGCTCTCGTGTGTGTGTGTGTGTCTGTGTGTGTGTGTGTGTCTGTGTGAAGTTTGCAGGATGTAAAGCAAAGAAAGGTGTCTCTTGATTGTGGAGTGAATGGATGTTTTCGAACGTAAGTGGCAAGGTCCAAGCAACCTTTTCATCCTGGTACATCTGTGTCTGTGAGACATAGTCAGAAACGTCTCCTTTTAGATTCAGACTGCAAGCAGGACATAGAATGTGACTGTGTGAATAGCTGAGCAGGAAAGCACATCACATCAGCATGTTTCAACAGAAGCAGTTAGTGCGAGAAGGAGATGGACGTGTGGGACTCCAGCAATATGGCAATGCACTCAGCTGAGAAGCAAAGTGCAATGCCTCGGTGTATGCTCTGAAAATAAAAGGCTGCAAGGAAAAAGCAAGATTTCACAGGCCAGTGAAATCTTTCTGTCCTGGCACACTGAGCTGTTTGAAGGTGAACCGCTGTTTGGTTTCACTAAGGACTCGGAGACATGGAGAGGATGTGCTTGTCCATGTAGCTGAGAAGGAAAGTGAGAATCACCGGTACGTTTGGCAGAGTTTGTAGGCTGCGAGGAGAAGGTGACGGCCAGGCCTGGCTTTTGGCTGTGGCACTTGTTGCAAGGAAGAAGCTGCTGGATGGTTAAGCTTTTGGGGATCTGCAAGAGTGAAAGACTACGCTGGTACCTCATAAAACTAATGCTTGTTGATCATCTGGCTGAATCTATGACATAAACCAGAAGTGAAATTTCCCCCCATTTCCCTCAGTTTTTTCACCTTTTCATCCAACAGCCTGGGCCTTTTTCAAGCTGCTGTCAAACGCCTTGCCTTGGAAGCTAGAAGTATCTCAGTTCACCTGCTAAGAAACACAGAAAAGAGCTCAAGTCAATTTCAGAATTGCCCTGAGCAGAGCTGGTGTTTCGGTACCGTAAATTTCCATTGCGAATATGTGCAAAAATCACCATTTTATTAGGCAAAGATTTGAAATACACTAGCAGCTTCATCTTCTTGTCGCTGCAGTCCTTGGAAGTTTTGCTATTTACTGAAACAGGAAACAGGTCAAACACGAGAAGCTTAAGAATCCAAGCTCACTGCCATTGTACAAATAGCACAAACTTGATGAATTCAAGTTACCATTGTAACATACAGAATGGCTCTAGTCAAGCAAATGGATGTGTCGTCCTTCACGGGGGCAGAAAACCTTTCTACCACGTGAACTCTGGGAGTAATCCATCATGCCTCAGTGTGCTGTGGCTGGTCAGAGAGCTACACGATGGGTCTCTTTGCCTATGGCACTCTCAGGGCTCAAAGCTGCACATAAACTCCCTCTCCTTACAGACACGCTAGTAAAGCCCACCGAAAATGCCGTTCTCCAGACAGCTTACTGAAACCAGCTAGGAGTTCCCAGCATCACGCTGGGCACTTCTGTCCACAGATGGCTTTGCTTTTAATGAACCAGAACAGAGCTGCGTTTTTCTAGTCTTTAGCTCTACTAAGGTATTTGATGTAACATGGTGTGAAAAAATCTGTTTCGACAATGATAATAACAGAGGGCATAATGTACCTTTTGCTGCTCCATTCTTCTTTTGCTGCTCCATTTTGCTTGCTTTGTTATTGCTTTCTGTCAAAGAAACGCCAGCAAAATCCCTCATCAAGTCCTGCTGTGAAGACAGACTGCCAGAAAGGTAGAGAAACTTTGAACCTTTTCAAGACCCTTGTAGCACATGTCTTGGTCAATTTGTATGCAGATCCCTTCTCCAGCAGGACTTTTTTGCACCGTTAGCGCACATTGAACTGAATCCAGTACAAAAGCAGTGAATAGAGGAACTTTTCTTTTCATTGGAATGGTGATAAAAATGCATATCAAATAAAAGCATTTTAGAGCAGCAGGAAGATTTTCTATGTAGCTAGCAAATCATAAAAAGATGCATATTTACCGGTGGGGTTCCTCTGGGAATTTCAAAGAATTCCAGACAGAAAACACAGCTTAGTAAACTGCAAATCTAAATCACAGTATCTAGAAAGGTGACATGAAAAAGAGCAAGAGGAAGAAAACCAAAAAGAAAACCAAAGGAAGCCAGAAATAAGGCACAACCTCTCTTCCTTCTCCGCTTACTACAGTACCTTAGAAGTACCTACGAGTGTCCTAACAGTCACATAAGTAGAAAACTGTGCCAAGAACAATTGTGGAAACTGGAAAACCATGCTATCCCAACAGAAACATAGGGTTTGCTTTCACGACGATTAAATCTGCATGCAATGCGTACGGTAAGGGTATGTTTTGTATATTCAAAAAGAATTCAAAAATATTTCCAAATTGAAGGGGCTGCTTTTTATTTCTTTTGAATTACTTGGCTAAATATGGTGCACGTTAAAATACTGCAGAGATGTGGTTCATTTTGTGTGCTTAAGAAAGTCAAGTATTGGAGAGTGTTTTTGTTACTTCTTTAGAAGGTTAGAATATGCGTAAAAGATGCTAGCTGGGGACTTACAATTAATGAATTATTTACTGTCACTAGGTCAAATGACATTAGCTTTCAAAAAGGAAAAGTAGTCTTATTCCACGTGCCAATTTTAAAGCAGATTAATAAGCCTTCAGCAGAATATGGATATGAAGAGGGATATGACATGAAAGGGTAAGCAACACTGGTGACAGCAAAAGGCTTACCTGCTTCACACAAATACAGGAGATAAACTACTATTTTTACACAAACATTGCTATCCAGAGCTTTCCTTGAAAAGTTTCAATGCCAATCATGACAGTAAAATTCGGAGTGACAGTAAAATTCACTCTATCATGAATAAAATTTACTCAATCATGACAGCAAAATTTGCTCAATGATGAGTAAAATTCTTCGTGTAAGCGAAGTACCTTAAGCAAAGGGTAGCTCAAGCATAACTGGCATTTGATGTCAACAAAGGCAACTTGGCCTGCACGTGTCACATCTACTGCATTAAAAAGCTTACTCTGTCTCAGATTCCTTTTGAGGGATACCAACGCAAGCCGTTAAACTGCATGAAAATGATGACTTAAAGGAGGACATATTAGAAGAATGGAATAATGGTTAATGTTCTTTTCCTTCCAACTGCTTTCTTTGCCCTTCTAAATTTTTTAAGTCCTTCCTGGTATCACCGTGATAGCAGTGCAGCAAGTGTTTGGTTGTAAGCTGTCCATATTGCCAGCTTCTGGACTGCCTTCAGAAAACTTCCCACTGGTTTTGGATAGAAATCACAAGCAGTAGAGATGACAAAGACTGCAGAAACCTTCTCATCTCCTTCTAGAGCAGGAGCGTGTCTTTGACCCACTCTTAACTAGACAACTTTCATCAGTCATGAGAGAGTCTCATGTTCAAGAGCTAAGCAATGACAGCTGTAAATGACAAAAAGCACACTGATATTTTCTTGGGACTCCAGCAGAGAGCAATGAAGGAGCTTGAATTCACCTTCTTGGAAAGTTTGAAAATGCACATGAAGTTTAGGAGAGGAGCTAAGCCATGGTAACTTTTGTTGAGTATGTCTGCGTAGACAGAGTTTCCATCACCGCAGAAGGAATGTCATTTAACCCACATAATCATCTCTAGCTGCTAAGCTGCGCTTACTGCAGATTATCCGCAACATATTTTACAGGGTGAGCTTTTATGTGTAATCCCTGAGTAACATTCCAGAGAGAAGTATTTTGGAGGGGGGGAAAGCCCAACTCTTAACTTTTTCAAATAATGGTTACATTTGAAAGTCAAAAAAGATGTAAAACCTTTCTTTCCTAGACGTATTACCAGCACAAACTGTACCAGAATTTACGACGCTTTTATTATGGCAGCATAACTCTACCGTGGACGCTCTGGCTCTGGACTATTCCTTAAGAAACAAAGTCCCCGAGAGAAATAAAACAAAATTAGCCAAAAATATTGGGCTGGATGATTTCAAAGGCTATGTACTAAAGGCCAAACACTTGTAATAATAGTAAAGAGTGGACTAAAAGCATTACTCAGTTCAAAGATATCTTGTTCTCACAGAAGACTGTAAAAAACCTCTCTTTTTCTGGGTCTGTTTTGTGCATTTAGATGTACCTTCTACTCCTTTCCACTGTATGCGAATGTTTATGACAAGGTTGGAGGACCTCATGTAACCTTCTATAAGTAAAGAAAGAGAAGCCAGTAAAGCAAGGCAAAATTGTTAATGGCAGGTGGAAAGAGGGAGGCCAAGAATAGAAAACAAAAGAACAATAATAATTAAACGCCCTCCCTGTCTTCTGTGAAAAGTAAAGGCACAGACAAGAAAGAACAACTGCAAAATTCTCACGAGAAAAACGCACTTTATCTGGCTCAAGTATTTTGTGCTACATTTCTTGCTGTTTTCTCATGCCAAACATCTTAACCATTGAAGGTGTCCCTTTTCTCTTTCTGGAATACAGCTAGGAAGATGGCTGTGTCATTGCTGTCAAGCTGTTATTCTCAGAGGTGTCCAGTTGAAAGTCCTAGATGAACTGATTTGCTCTGTCTCTTTAATATGGCATGACTTAACCACTTCCAGTTTCAGCAGCTGGACTTGCCCAGCCCTACAATTCTTTAATCTTTGAATGGTTATATAAGCTCCTTGGCAACTGGCATTTGTAAGTCCATGAAACTGTGCAGAATTTGCACTATGAGATGATGCCAAATGAGTCATGGCAGTAGATTAACTAGGACATGCAAAGCAGAGAGGAGGGAATGAGAGCACAAGAAGAGGGTACAATCTCCTTTTTTTCTGCAACAGGGCTAACACCGTAGAAATCAAAAGGAACACAAATCCTCCTAGGGGTAGTTCTTGCAAAAAACAAAGACTTCTTTTTGTGTTCACAGATCACAGCAAAATGCGGATGACAAAACCAGGCCATTAAGTCACATACAGTATGAAGCAGTATGAAAGAGGAAAGCAGCTGAGAGCGTCAACCCTGCTGAGTAGTCTCAGTATTCTTCTCGACATTAGCAGAAATTTGAAATGAGGCTCTGAAAATTACAAAGGAGGCAGAAGACAAGGGAGCAATGACTCCTCTGGCATAGTGTTTCCTAACAGGGATCTTCAAAATGTAAAGATTGTATCATCCTTTCAACTGAAGGAAGGTATTAAAACAACAGGAAGGAAATGGCATCACATGCTAGAAAGACTGGGCAGTGTACTTCTAGACAGAAAGGCCACTGATGGAAAACCGACTAAACTGGCACCAATGCAGCAGCATTGTATTAAAGCCCAAAAATACCCACCGCTTCACTCTTTGCCATTCCGTTCATACGGACACGGCAGCTCTGCAACATTCCTACTGATCATCTCCTTGGCAAACTGGGAGTGAGGCTCCCTAGTGATGCAGAGTCCCCAGGCAGGTGCAGAGGAGAGCTGCTTTTTTGCAAAAACCAGGCTTTTGAAGCACTCAGGCCTTTATCAGTTCCATAGCTTTAAGCCATAACAAAATTCATTCAACCAACCATCCTACACCACGCTGTGAACACGTGACGATTCTAGAACTTGTTGATCTACCTCTGATTCAGCGGCCTCACCTTCCCATAGTCCTTTTCTGCTTAGCCAAAGTATCGGGCCTCAGCCCAAGGCCTTCCTTTTGTAAGCTTCTACCTATATGCAGCAGCAAACCACTACTTTTTTCCGTGCCAAGAGTTTAAGTAGATGATTTGCATCTGCCCTTCCGGTGAAACATAATGGGGAGAGAAAATCCTGTCGGAAATGTTCAGTCATTCAGTTTTCTAGACAGGCCAAATCAAAAGAAAAGCAAGCTATAGGATTGTGTACTTGCTCTTACAAAGCACCTGCTGCCCTCTGACAATGAACTAGCAGAAAACCAGCAAAAATAAGACTTGAGGCAAACAACCCTTTGAAGGGAATTATGACATGATAAAGAAAGACAACACATTTCCAGCTTGTCGAGATACTTGAAATGTCAGCAAAGGCTTGAGGGCAAAGGCTGAACGAATGGGGAAAGGTTACAAGAATCCCAAGAAAAACATGACCATGGATTAAAAGAATCCCAACAGGTCAACTGACCTGTTGAAGTTTTCAGGAAATCAGTGGCTGCTGATTTAGATAGGCCATTCAAGTTAATTTACCCGCGCACCTTCCACTCCTTTTTCACCTGTCACCATCACAGGGTGAATTGTGACCATGGAATCACAATTCTTTGGATTCTGTTCTTAGCTTTAGGAGACAACTACAGCAGCTGAAGTAGCTGTTACTGATGTGATACCCAGGAACACAGAGTTGACATGTTTCATTCATGTCCAATCACAACTAGCAATACTAAGAGGATAGGATTGGCCTCTTTTCATGATGCTTTTCTTATTTTACAGCCTGCTATGATTCTTCTGAAACTTTTTCATTAGTTTCTCTCTAAAAAGGAGAAAGTCCAATGTCCCTCCCTACTGGTGCAGGTTTACCATTCGGTTTGTCGAGTCTAAAAATGGAATTGGAACTAGCAGGAATTACTGTGTTTAAAGCGTCCCGTCCGTTCAGACAATCTCAGGTCGATAAAAGCCTAGATGTTATTGGCTAAATACTGTTTCCCCCAAGAGCGGACGCACGCAATTTAATCCAACTTTTTATAACAAACTCCAATAATACAGAATCCAGTCATACAAAAGAGTCACAAAGAAGCAGGAAGAATTATCGGACCATTTAGGGTAGCAAACTTCTCACCTTCTTTTGGAGTGAGCATAATCTGCTAGCTGAAGTAACAAACTTGAGGACAGAAATCGCCCTACTATTGAGAAGTTGTTGACAAGGGAACCACCTAAGCTGTGTGACTTTCCCTTTTCTATCCATTGGTCAAGCCTAGTAGCCTAAAATTTACGGGCTCAATCAAAGACAAATGCAATCTAGTCAGAGGTCTATGAAAAGTCCAAAACTAATCAGAATTCTTCTTAGACAATGGAAATGGAAGCAGAGCTACCAATTTCCTTGCAACATATCCCTAAAACTCATTCCTTTCTAGTCATAACTAATGTATAGCCACCAGTACAATCAGGAAAAGATGAAACTTACAGATGTCAGCGAGGGAAGGATTTGAAAGAACTCTTCCCATTATTCATCGTCTAGACAGCAACTATCATTAAAATCAGAGCCCTTTTAGTAGGGCTTTCCTTGTGGGAAATTCAGGACTCCAGGACAACGGAGCAAGAGGATTAAGCAGAAGCCGTTGATTGTTGACATGATGCACTTACACATTCTAAATCTCTGCACACGCTAGGCCCGCATTTTTATCTTGGTGCCTTTGTTATGTCCACGCATTCTGTGCGCACCTCTCAGAAGATACGTTTGGTTACAGTCCAGGCGCTTTGCTGCCCCCCGTTATCGAGTTCTTGTAGTCTTGGAATTTGGTTTCTCAGCTTCTCTTTCTTATTTTAGCACGGCTTATGTCTTAGTAACCTTGATGAATTCCAGAGGGCTCTGAGAAAATTCTGATAAGAACATATTCCAGCTGGATGGCTGGTGCACCCTTTAGTCTAAGAGGTTCAGATACATTGCTACAATTTCCCCCTTCTTCGTCTTGCACCAGCTAAACCCTTTCCCACCCTATTTTCTTCCAAGACGCTCACCACTTTCATGATGCATGGAATAACAAGAAGCAATATAATAATGACTACTAGTAACAACAAAGTTCCCTTTACAAGATCTTTCAACCATCGAGTTGTTTCCCATCTCTCAAACCATTCAGGCGTAACCCTCTCATTCCCAATCAATTTCTTCATGTTATCTTGTCCTTGTTTGAGTTTCCAGTGAATGACTGCAGAATGGTTAGAAAGGTTCAAAAAACACATTCCTTCCAAATCCTCACACTCTTGCCCATGTGCTAACAAGAACGCTAGAGCAGCATTATTTTGCAGTGTGCAATGACTAATGGTATCTACACCAGTGAGAACCTGATTTAAAATCGCTGATCTTACCTTGAGTTGATTGACCACCCAGCATCGCAACTTATTAAGCAAACTCAAAGCTTGACCAACAGCGACACCTGCTGTCAGGAGTGGCGCAATTAATACAGAGGAGCGCCCAAACCAGTACACAATTGAGGCAAAGGCGTTTTAAGCTTAGGCTTCTTCTTTCAGTTCCCTGGAGGCGAAGGGAGTTCTTCACACACAATGCATTGTGCCGCTGGCGGTAAGTTCCGGTGGGGCGCTTGTGCCGAAAGACGCCCAGGACACAATGCCGTGTTGTTAATATTTGTTTGTCGCGTTTCGGAAGCTCCTACTAGCCGAGTCCCCCGGAGGGGAAGAAGCGGCTTCTTCGCACACAGAGCATTGTGGCGAGCGCAGGGAGCTCCTGAGAGCGGTTTGTGCCGAAAGAAGCCCGGGACCGGCACTTAGCTTCGGAGAGCTGCGTATCTGCGTCTTCTGCGTGTCTTGCCGCTCTACACTCAGCAAAAAGCTTTTCCACCATATCTTGCAAGGAGAAACTCTGCCAGGAAAGAAAACATCCAAAATCTTGTTCTAAAGCTTGCACGGGGGTCTGCAAAGCGTTTGGCAAGAATGAAAGGTAGTTGTCCAAAACTCGTTCTTTTCCAATAGAATAACCATGGAAAAGGCAGGAGAGTGGTAAAGTACTGTTTTCTCTAAGTCTGAAGGCTGCCCACACTGTGCCTGTGTGCTGCAGCTTGCATCTTCGCCTTTGGGAAGCTGCCGCTCGCCGATTCTCCCGGAGGCGAAGAAGCGGCTTCTTCGCACACAGAGCATTGTGGCGAGCGCAGGGAGCTCCTGAGAGCGGTTTGTGCCGAAAGAAGCCCGGGACCGGCACTTAGCTTCGGAGAGCTGCGTATCTGCGTCTTCTGCGTGTCTTGCCGCTCTACACTCAGCAAAAAGCTTTTCCACCATATCTTGCAAGGAGAAACTCTGCCAGGAAAGAAAACATCCAAAATCTTGTTCTAAAGCTTGCACGGGGGTCTGCAAAGCGTTTGGCAAGAATGAAAGGTAGTTGTCCAAAACTCGTTCTTTTCCAATAGAATAACCATGGAAAAGGCAGGAGAGTGGTAAAGTACTGTTTTCTCTAAGTCTGAAGGCTGCCCACACTGTGCCTGTGTGCTGCAGCTTGCATCTTCGCCTTTGGGAAGCTGCCGCTCGCCGATTCTCCCGGAGGCGAAGAAGCGGCTTCTTCGCACACAGAGCATTGTGGCGAGCGCAGGGAGCTCCTGAGAGCGGTTTGTGCCGAAAGAAGCCCGGGACCGGCACTTAGCTTCGGAGAGCTGCGTATCTGCGTCTTCTGCGTGTCTTGCCGCTCTACACTCAGCAAAAAGCTTTTCCACCATATCTTGCAAGGAGAAACTCTGCCAGGAAAGAAAACATCCAAAATCTTGTTCTAAAGCTTGCACGGGGGTCTGCAAAGCGTTTGGCAAGAATGAAAGGTAGTTGTCCAAAACTCGTTCTTTTCCAATAGAATAACCATGGAAAAGGCAGGAGAGTGGTAAAGTACTGTTTTCTCTAAGTCTGAAGGCTGCCCACACTGTGCCTGTGTGCTGCAGCTTGCATCTTCGCCTTTGGGAAGCTGCCGCTCGCCGATTCTCCCGGAGGCGAAGAAGCGGCTTCTTCGCACACAGAGCATTGTGGCGAGCGCAGGGAGCTCCTGAGAGCGGTTTGTGCCGAAAGAAGCCCGGGACCGGCACTTAGCTTCGGAGAGCTGCGTATCTGCGTCTTCTGCGTGTCTTGCCGCTCTACACTCAGCAAAAAGCTTTTCCACCATATCTTGCAAGGAGAAACTCTGCCAGGAAAGAAAACATCCAAAATCTTGTTCTAAAGCTTGCACGGGGGTCTGCAAAGCGTTTGGCAAGAATGAAAGGTAGTTGTCCAAAACTCGTTCTTTTCCAATAGAATAACCATGGAAAAGGCAGGAGAGTGGTAAAGTACTGTTTTCTCTAAGTCTGAAGGCTGCCCACACTGTGCCTGTGTGCTGCAGCTTGCATCTTCGCCTTTGGGAAGCTGCCGCTCGCCGATTCTCCCGGAGGCGAAGAAGCGGCTTCTTCGCACACAGAGCATTGTGGCGAGCGCAGGGAGCTCCTGAGAGCGGTTTGTGCCGAAAGAAGCCCGGGACCGGCACTTAGCTTCGGAGAGCTGCGTATCTGCGTCTTCTGCGTGTCTTGCCGCTCTACACTCAGCAAAAAGCTTTTCCACCATATCTTGCAAGGAGAAACTCTGCCAGGAAAGAAAACATCCAAAATCTTGTTCTAAAGCTTGCACGGGGGTCTGCAAAGCGTTTGGCAAGAATGAAAGGTAGTTGTCCAAAACTCGTTCTTTTCCAATAGAATAACCATGGAAAAGGCAGGAGAGTGGTAAAGTACTGTTTTCTCTAAGTCTGAAGGCTGCCCACACTGTGCCTGTGTGCTGCAGCTTGCATCTTCGCCTTTGGGAAGCTGCCGCTCGCCGATTCTCCCGGAGGCGAAGAAGCGGCTTCTTCGCACACAGAGCATTGTGGCGAGCGCAGGGAGCTCCTGAGAGCGGTTTGTGCCGAAAGAAGCCCGGGACCGGCACTTAGCTTCGGAGAGCTGCGTATCTGCGTCTTCTGCGTGTCTTGCCGCTCTACACTCAGCAAAAAGCTTTTCCACCATATCTTGCAAGGAGAAACTCTGCCAGGAAAGAAAACATCCAAAATCTTGTTCTAAAGCTTGCACGGGGGTCTGCAAAGCGTTTGGCAAGAATGAAAGGTAGTTGTCCAAAACTCGTTCTTTTCCAATAGAATAACCATGGAAAAGGCAGGAGAGTGGTAAAGTACTGTTTTCTCTAAGTCTGAAGGCTGCCCACACTGTGCCTGTGTGCTGCAGCTTGCATCTTCGCCTTTGGGAAGCTGCCGCTCGCCGATTCTCCCGGAGGCGAAGAAGCGGCTTCTTCGCACACAGAGCATTGTGGCGAGCGCAGGGAGCTCCTGAGAGCGGTTTGTGCCGAAAGAAGCCCGGGACCGGCACTTAGCTTCGGAGAGCTGCGTATCTGCGTCTTCTGCGTGTCTTGCCGCTCTACACTCAGCAAAAAGCTTTTCCACCATATCTTGCAAGGAGAAACTCTGCCAGGAAAGAAAACATCCAAAATCTTGTTCTAAAGCTTGCACGGGGGTCTGCAAAGCGTTTGGCAAGAATGAAAGGTAGTTGTCCAAAACTCGTTCTTTTCCAATAGAATAACCATGGAAAAGGCAGGAGAGTGGTAAAGTACTGTTTTCTCTAAGTCTGAAGGCTGCCCACACTGTGCCTGTGTGCTGCAGCTTGCATCTTCGCCTTTGGGAAGCTGCCGCTCGCCGATTCTCCCGGAGGCGAAGAAGCGGCTTCTTCGCACACAGAGCATTGTGGCGAGCGCAGGGAGCTCCTGAGAGCGGTTTGTGCCGAAAGAAGCCCGGGACCGGCACTTAGCTTCGGAGAGCTGCGTATCTGCGTCTTCTGCGTGTCTTGCCGCTCTACACTCAGCAAAAAGCTTTTCCACCATATCTTGCAAGGAGAAACTCTGCCAGGAAAGAAAACATCCAAAATCTTGTTCTAAAGCTTGCACGGGGGTCTGCAAAGCGTTTGGCAAGAATGAAAGGTAGTTGTCCAAAACTCGTTCTTTTCCAATAGAATAACCATGGAAAAGGCAGGAGAGTGGTAAAGTACTGTTTTCTCTAAGTCTGAAGGCTGCCCACACTGTGCCTGTGTGCTGCAGCTTGCATCTTCGCCTTTGGGAAGCTGCCGCTCGCCGATTCTCCCGGAGGCGAAGAAGCGGCTTCTTCGCACACAGAGCATTGTGGCGAGCGCAGGGAGCTCCTGAGAGCGGTTTGTGCCGAAAGAAGCCCGGGACCGGCACTTAGCTTCGGAGAGCTGCGTATCTGCGTCTTCTGCGTGTCTTGCCGCTCTACACTCAGCAAAAAGCTTTTCCACCATATCTTGCAAGGAGAAACTCTGCCAGGAAAGAAAACATCCAAAATCTTGTTCTAAAGCTTGCACGGGGGTCTGCAAAGCGTTTGGCAAGAATGAAAGGTAGTTGTCCAAAACTCGTTCTTTTCCAATAGAATAACCATGGAAAAGGCAGGAGAGTGGTAAAGTACTGTTTTCTCTAAGTCTGAAGGCTGCCCACACTGTGCCTGTGTGCTGCAGCTTGCATCTTCGCCTTTGGGAAGCTGCCGCTCGCCGATTCTCCCGGAGGCGAAGAAGCGGCTTCTTCGCACACAGAGCATTGTGGCGAGCGCAGGGAGCTCCTGAGAGCGGTTTGTGCCGAAAGAAGCCCGGGACCGGCACTTAGCTTCGGAGAGCTGCGTATCTGCGTCTTCTGCGTGTCTTGCCGCTCTACACTCAGCAAAAAGCTTTTCCACCATATCTTGCAAGGAGAAACTCTGCCAGGAAAGAAAACATCCAAAATCTTGTTCTAAAGCTTGCACGGGGGTCTGCAAAGCGTTTGGCAAGAATGAAAGGTAGTTGTCCAAAACTCGTTCTTTTCCAATAGAATAACCATGGAAAAGGCAGGAGAGTGGTAAAGTACTGTTTTCTCTAAGTCTGAAGGCTGCCCACACTGTGCCTGTGTGCTGCAGCTTGCATCTTCGCCTTTGGGAAGCTGCCGCTCGCCGATTCTCCCGGAGGCGAAGAAGCGGCTTCTTCGCACACAGAGCATTGTGGCGAGCGCAGGGAGCTCCTGAGAGCGGTTTGTGCCGAAAGAAGCCCGGGACCGGCACTTAGCTTCGGAGAGCTGCGTATCTGCGTCTTCTGCGTGTCTTGCCGCTCTACACTCAGCAAAAAGCTTTTCCACCATATCTTGCAAGGAGAAACTCTGCCAGGAAAGAAAACATCCAAAATCTTGTTCTAAAGCTTGCACGGGGGTCTGCAAAGCGTTTGGCAAGAATGAAAGGTAGTTGTCCAAAACTCGTTCTTTTCCAATAGAATAACCATGGAAAAGGCAGGAGAGTGGTAAAGTACTGTTTTCTCTAAGTCTGAAGGCTGCCCACACTGTGCCTGTGTGCTGCAGCTTGCATCTTCGCCTTTGGGAAGCTGCCGCTCGCCGATTCTCCCGGAGGCGAAGAAGCGGCTTCTTCGCACACAGAGCATTGTGGCGAGCGCAGGGAGCTCCTGAGAGCGGTTTGTGCCGAAAGAAGCCCGGGACCGGCACTTAGCTTCGGAGAGCTGCGTATCTGCGTCTTCTGCGTGTCTTGCCGCTCTACACTCAGCAAAAAGCTTTTCCACCATATCTTGCAAGGAGAAACTCTGCCAGGAAAGAAAACATCCAAAATCTTGTTCTAAAGCTTGCACGGGGGTCTGCAAAGCGTTTGGCAAGAATGAAAGGTAGTTGTCCAAAACTCGTTCTTTTCCAATAGAATAACCATGGAAAAGGCAGGAGAGTGGTAAAGTACTGTTTTCTCTAAGTCTGAAGGCTGCCCACACTGTGCCTGTGTGCTGCAGCTTGCATCTTCGCCTTTGGGAAGCTGCCGCTCGCCGATTCTCCCGGAGGCGAAGAAGCGGCTTCTTCGCACACAGAGCATTGTGGCGAGCGCAGGGAGCTCCTGAGAGCGGTTTGTGCCGAAAGAAGCCCGGGACCGGCACTTAGCTTCGGAGAGCTGCGTATCTGCGTCTTCTGCGTGTCTTGCCGCTCTACACTCAGCAAAAAGCTTTTCCACCATATCTTGCAAGGAGAAACTCTGCCAGGAAAGAAAACATCCAAAATCTTGTTCTAAAGCTTGCACGGGGGTCTGCAAAGCGTTTGGCAAGAATGAAAGGTAGTTGTCCAAAACTCGTTCTTTTCCAATAGAATAACCATGGAAAAGGCAGGAGAGTGGTAAAGTACTGTTTTCTCTAAGTCTGAAGGCTGCCCACACTGTGCCTGTGTGCTGCGGCTTGCATCTTCGCCTTTGGGAAGCTGCCGCTCGCCGATTCTCCCGGAGGCGAAGAAGCGGCTTCTTCGCACACAGAGCATTGTGGCGAGCGCAGGGAGCTCCTGAGAGCGGTTTGTGCCGAAAGAAGCCCGGGACCGGCACTTAGCTTCGGAGAGCTGCGTATCTGCGTCTTCTGCGTGTCTTGCCGCTCTACACTCAGCAAAAAGCTTTTCCACCATATCTTGCAAGGAGAAACTCTGCCAGGAAAGAAAACATCCAAAATCTTGTTCTAAAGCTTGCACGGGGGTCTGCAAAGCGTTTGGCAAGAATGAAAGGTAGTTGTCCAAAACTCGTTCTTTTCCAATAGAATAACCATGGAAAAGGCAGGAGAGTGGTAAAGTACTGTTTTCTCTAAGTCTGAAGGCTGCCCACACTGTGCCTGTGTGCTGCAGCTTGCATCTTCGCCTTTGGGAAGCTGCCGCTCGCCGATTCTCCCGGAGGCGAAGAAGCGGCTTCTTCGCACACAGAGCATTGTGGCGAGCGCAGGGAGCTCCTGAGAGCGGTTTGTGCCGAAAGAAGCCCGGGACCGGCACTTAGCTTCGGAGAGCTGCGTATCTGCGTCTTCTGCGTGTCTTGCCGCTCTACACTCAGCAAAAAGCTTTTCCACCATATCTTGCAAGGAGAAACTCTGCCAGGAAAGAAAACATCCAAAATCTTGTTCTAAAGCTTGCACGGGGGTCTGCAAAGCGTTTGGCAAGAATGAAAGGTAGTTGTCCAAAACTCGTTCTTTTCCAATAGAATAACCATGGAAAAGGCAGGAGAGTGGTAAAGTACTGTTTTCTCTAAGTCTGAAGGCTGCCCACACTGTGCCTGTGTGCTGCAGCTTGCATCTTCGCCTTTGGGAAGCTGCCGCTCGCCGATTCTCCCGGAGGCGAAGAAGCGGCTTCTTCGCACACAGAGCATTGTGGCGAGCGCAGGGAGCTCCTGAGAGCGGTTTGTGCCGAAAGAAGCCCGGGACCGGCACTTAGCTTCGGAGAGCTGCGTATCTGCGTCTTCTGCGTGTCTTGCCGCTCTACACTCAGCAAAAAGCTTTTCCACCATATCTTGCAAAGAGAAACTCTGCCAGGAAAGAAAACATCCCCGATCTTCTTCTAAAAGTTGCACAGAGGACTGCAGAGTGTTTAAGAAGATGAAAAAGATAGTGTCCCAAAACTCCTTTTATTCGAATATAACGTGAATGAAACGGCAGGAGAATGCTAATGTACTCGTTTCTATCAATTTCAAAGCTGCACATGCTATATCTGTGTGCTGCGGCTTGCATCTTCGCCTTTGGGAAGCGGCCGTTCTCTCCATCTCCCGGAGGCGAAGAAGCGGCTTCTTCGCGCACAGAGCATTGTGCCGGTGGCGGTGATCTCCGGAGAGCGGCTTCTGACGAAAGACGCCCTGGCAGGGGGCTTAGTTTCAGAGAGCTCTTTACTCTGCCTTCTGCCTCTCTGGTCGCATAAAACTTAGCAAAAAGCTTTTTTACTATGTCTTGCAAGGACCAACTGTGCCAGTATGGAAAGCATCTCCGCTCTTGTTCTAGAAGTTGCACGGAGGTCTGCAGTGTGTTTAGCAAGAAGCAAAAGAAAGTTGTCCAAAACTCCTTCTTTTGGGTGGTAATGTGAATGGAAAAGGCCGGAGAGTGGTAAGGTACTGTTTTCTTTAGGTTTGAGAGCTGCACACACAATCCCCATGTTGTGCGACTTTTTTCTTCGCTTTTAAAGACGCGGCCGCGGTCTCCGTCTCCCGGAGGCGAAGAAGCCGCTTCTTTGCACACAGAGCATTGTGCCGGTCGCGCTGCGCTCCGGAGCACGGCTTCTGCGGACAGACGCCCGGGAGCGGTCCTTACCTTCGGAGAGCTCCGTATCTCTGAATCTGCGTCTCTTGTCGCCTACATCTTAGCAAAAAGCTTTTCTACTAGGTCTCGCAAGGAGAAACTCTCCCAGTACAAAAAGCATCCCGGATCTTTTTCTGGAAGTTGCACGGAATGTCAGCAGAGTGTTAGGCAAGAAGCAAAAGAAAGTTGTCCAAAACCCCTTTTCTTCCAATGTTAATGTGAATTGAAAAGGCAGGAGAATGAGGAAGTGCTGTTTTCTGTCCGTTTGAAAGCTGTCACAAGGAGAAACTCTATCAGCACCTCAAGTTTTCCTCCATTTTACTCCCGATCTTTCTTTTGTTGTGCAGTCAAGAAGCACCCCACTTTCTTAGTTATGCTGCAGGTTGTCTTCAAATGGCTTTGCTTTCTGTCCCCTCCTCCCCATTTCTAACAGGCACAAGCACATTCCCTTCCCGGAACAAAATCCTGGTAATAGAGCCAGGAAGACTACGCTTTGACTTTGAGAACCAAAACCTATCTAAGAGAAAATAGTCCATTCTTTGAGACCCAATATCACACATCTGTGTGCAGGAGGAAGAGGGGTGCGTGCGTGCGTGAATGGGAAGTGTACTCGCCAACAAACTAGAGCCAATATTAGTAACCAACATGTAACAAGTGTGGACGTATCTAATTCCCGGCTCTTTTTTGGATCTTTTTTCTTCAAGGTTATTTTGCTTTTAAAGATTTTCTAGTCATTGGAAAGATTCTTCTTGGTTTGTGTGAGAATAGAAATCTCCATAAAGCTTACTACGTAAAAGCAGGGTAATCTTTTGGACTTGATGATGACTATTTGGGAGATGATATTTCCATCTGCATAAATCAATTTCCTTGTTTTGGAAATATTTTTGTCACGGAAAGTAGTAAGTTTCAAGATGTGTTTTTAGAAGGTGTAAAAATTGAGATCCTCATTTGTAGCAAAGCAATACAAAGAATATCCCTTAAAACCATCCACTCCATCATTTCATTTTTGTATTTTTGTCTTTTCAATAGCTAGTTCTCACTTTCAGGTGGCTTTTAAATGCCATGGTTTGACACAATTTTGTTATTCATTTCTAAGCTTCAAAATGATATTTAAGAAGAGTAATTTCCTGTAACTACTGGACAGTTTGCAAATTAACATCAAAGTGGAGGGAGGGAGGGAAGGAAGTGGCAGAAGGATGTGGCAGAAAGAAGGACATAGTGGAAGGAAGGCAGTGAAGGAAGGAAGTGGGGGAAGGAAAGAAAAGAAAGAAGGAAAGAGAGAAAGAAAAAGAAAGAAAGAAAGAAAGAAAGAAAGAAAGAAAGAAAGAAAGAAAGAAAGAAAGAAAGAAAGAAAGAAAGAAAGAAAGAAAGAAAGAAAGAAAGAAAGAAAGAAAGAAAGAAAGAAAGAAAGAAAGAAAGAAAGAAAGAAAGAAAGAAAGAAAGAAAGAAAGAAAGAAAGAAAGAAAGAAAGAAAGAAAGAAAGAAAGAAAGAAAGAAAGAAAGAAAGAAAGAAAGAAAGAAAGAGAAGGGAAGAAAATTCCCAAATGTCAGAAACGTTAAAGATGATAAAATACTTGCGTGTATGATAAAGAGCGAGGACTAGATATTAGATATAGTATTGCTAAATGGCACATAAATGTGAGACCCAAACAGTTCAACTCATTGGATAGCAGTTTCTCAGCATGAATATGTTATTTCTAGCTTCAACTTCTTACTGCTACTGTACAGAATGATTACCATAGAATAATGGAATGGTTGGCTTTGGAATTAAATTCACCTACCTCCTCCCCACCATGTCATTGTCAGGGACACCTTCCACTAGACCGCCTTAAGCTCAAAGACCCATTCAAGCTGGCCTTGATCACTTCCAGGAATTGGTCACCCACAACATGTTCTAGTGTCTCCCAACCATCTTGGCAAGGAATTTCTTCCCAATAGCCAAAGGAAACCTATACTCTTCAGGTTTTAAAGCCATCCACACTTTTCCTATTGCTCCGTGCCCTTGTGTAGCTCACTTGCCTCCTTCTGGTAGGCTGTCTTCAGCTACTGGAGAGCTGCTCTAACAATTTGCCCAGAGTCTGCTCTTCTCCAGGCTGAGAAAACGCCTGCGGGACTCTGACTTGATGACAGACTTCATGTGCTGCACTGGGGGCTCAGACCATTCTTCTTCTTGGAATTGTTGTAGGATGCTCAACCCCTGTTGACTGTGGTACAGGTACACAGTTCATTGTGGTACAGGTAATAAATAGATGATTGTTTTAATAAAGACACAATTGAAATGATAAGAGCTAAATTTTAACGCAAAATTAATTGGAGAAAGATTCCTAAACCTGTGGCCCGTTACCCCAGCCCATCCATTGATTGTAAATGACATTCCTTGCAGATGTTATGATACATGAACCAAAGCCAAGTGATGGATACTGCTTAAGATAGATGTTCTACCTGCTTACTGCAATATGGTCTTATCAGTCTAAAACAATCCCCCGAACATTAAGAACAAGAGATTACATCATGAAGTAATGAAGTGCTTTGGTTGAAAGTAAAAGGCATTTGAAAGAAATGGGTTTGGGGGCTAACGCAGCAAGATCTCAGAAATGGAGTGCCAGCTTAGTTCTCTGCTTCAGAGACAAGTGAAGCAATTCAGAAGTGTCCTCCTGTGAAAAAGGTTGACAGATCTTTCTGCACAACAGTTAACAGCCGGCATCAGAAATGTGTGCAAATAACATACTAGCCACTACAAGTTTGTCCTCCAGGAGTGGAAGGGCCACTCAGACGCATAGCAGTGGTCTTGCTGCTGTGCCTGTTCAAATAGACAGAAAAGAATGAGGAAAACAAATTTTTCCATCTAGTTTGTTTCAGTATTGGTACAAAGACTATTTTCCCGCCCTCAGGAGACAGCAAAAACAGTCAACAACTGAAATGCTTCAGAAATGGAAATGATCTGAATCACAAATATTTCTTTTCACATCAAATTTAAAGCCTAAGTCATAACTGTCAAACAGATAGAACTACTTAAAGATGAATGTACTATACATACTAAAATATTCCCAGAGATAACTATTGTGTCCTTAGTCTGTTTAAAAGTCTAGACTTCCTGGTAAAAAAACTTGTACAGCGCTGAGGTAGCTCCACGACATTCTCTTTTCAGATTAATTAAACTCTTCAGTCTCACCACCGTTACCAATGGATTTCTGTAAGTCCTTGAAAACCAGTAATTTCCCTTTTTTCCTTCTATGAAAAAAATGACAGTGACAAGAGTTATTTGCACTCCCTATTTTCTGAAACAAGCCTGAACATCAAGCCTTAAGAACTTTATCATGAGTTTTACTTCAAACTAAATTTTAAGAGAATGGCAGAAAGAATGGGAGCCTCGAGCAAAAGAATTTAGGCTTCTAATTCTTGGGTTGTCTTCTTACTTACCTAAGACAAGAAGTGGAAAGAGAATAGATTAGAGTTAGCAGCTGTTTAAGATTTGCACTTACTCTTCCACTCTTCCAAGAGGTCAAGGATGCTTTTCTGGCCCTCCCTCCCTCCACAAGCTGCAGCTTCCTTCAAAGCACATTCACCTGCTGTGCAACAGGAACACGAGCTCCATTGTGTTCCTCCACGGTTCTCCAGGGACTGCTGGGAGACAACCTGCTTGATGATGATGTCCTCCAGGGACTGTGGGGGATTCTTTGCTGTGTCAACTGGAGCACCTTCTCCTCCTTCTTGTCTCACTTTAGTATCATGCAGCTGCTTCTCATACTTCTTTTTTCCCTCACTTGTCACTGCCTATTCATATGTTTTGTACTTTTGACAATATATTTTCACAATGACTGATGGGCTCAGTTGCAGAAATGTGTCTTGCTAGAAAATTGGATACTATAGAAAACCATGATTTTACAGCAAAGAATAGTGGAAGTACAAATATACTGCTAAAGAACCGGAAAATTGACAATCATTCATTGTAATACGTCCCCTCATTTTGCCTTCTTTCTCCTTAAGATCTGGAAAGACTACTGGGCACTGAAAAACACTACAGTGTTGTTTCAAAGAAAAGACTTTTTTAGGATTCTAAGGCGCATGTTCCAATTGCTTGAGAAAATTGAGAAAAGGCACTTTGTCTTTTGTGATAAATATCATTAGCCAGTAGGGACAAAGTCTGACCAACAAGAGCAGATCAAAATCTGATGAGACCAAGCAATATACCTTGAGTGGCCAGGACAGAACCATTGAGTCATTGAATCTGTTGAATTGGAAGGACCCCATCAGGATCATCATCAGTCCAACTCCTGGCCCTGCCTGGGGCCATCCTTGAGAATCACACCATATGCCTGAGAGCAATGTCCCAAACTCAGACAGGTGTGATGGTGTGACCACTCCCTGGAAAGACTCTTCCAGTGCCCAGCCATTCTCTGGTTAAAAACTTTTTCCGGATACCCAACCTAAACCTCCCCTGACTCAGCTGCATGCCATTTCTTTGAGTCCTGTCTTTGTAGACCTCATTTGAGGACTTTCTAATACCAAGGTGATTCCGCCCCAGAGCAGAGCAGAGCAGAGCAGAGCAGAGCAGAGCAGAGCAGAGCAGAGCAGAGCAGAGCAGAGCAGAGCAAGACAATCCCCTTCCTTGCCCAGCTGGTGATACTGTGCTTGATGCACCCCAGGACAGGCTTGGCCCTCCTGGCTGCCAGGGCACTGCTGATGCACATTCAGCTTGCCATTGGCCAGGAGCCTGGGTCCCTTTCTGCAGTGCTTCTCCCAGCCTCTTGCTCCCTCCCCAGTCTATACACCCACCAGGATTGCCCTGTTGCAGGTGCTGAATCCAGCACTTGCCCTTGTTCCACTCCATCTGGTTGGTGATTGCCTGTGGGAATCCTCAAAAACAGAGGGGTTTGGGAAAGCTGCAAAAGGAAGGCCTCAGAGACAGCAGAACTGTCATTGGAGCTAAGCAGTAGTCATAAGGTTTGTCAGCAGAAAAATTAGATGAGAAGTAGAAAAGTAAGGACAAATGGAACAATGGTCTGTGTATTAATGCTTGTCTAGAATAACTCCCTAAGCTACAGCAAAGTATATCTAGCGCGATGTTAGGTAGTTCTAAGCTTAATAATGGAGCTCTGTGCGTTGTATCTTAAGGCTTACAAGCAGGTCTTTTATTCGAAAGAAGCGAGCATCGTTCTAAGCCCAGGTACATGTCTTTATAGTGATTGGACAGAAGTACTGTCAATATGCTTTTGCTTTGTGTGATTGGTCAAAAAACTTTTCAAGTAAGTTGTAACATTAAGTTCTTTGTCTGCTGCTGGGGACGTGAGCTGCTGGCAGCTTCCCATTGTCATCACCATGTCATGAGACTGATGCTGGAAAAAAACCAGCTTGAGACGCCGTCCCCAGCAGTCCCGCCCCTTTTGTGATTTGTGCATAGACTCCCGGCCAGCAAGAATTGCCCATCTCTCCTATTTGGCAAGATCTCTCTGCAAGGTCTCTGTGCCCTCAAGGGAGTTAGTTCACAGCTCCTCCCAATTTAGTGTCTTTGGCAAACTGTCTTAATATTCCTTCAAGTGCTGTGTCCAGGTTGTTCAAAAGATGTTGAAGAGAACTGGCCCAATGATGATACTGTCTTAGCCACTGAAATAAGTGCTTCATACTTCCTCTTGTGCAGAAATCACAACAAATTTCTTTTCTATCCATGCAGATATCTTTTCTTATGCTCATGCTTTTTATCCCAACAGCAGCTGACACGACATTTACAGGCACAGCAACAGCACACTTTTCCTGCTCTTACTAGACTTAACAATTTTGCAACCGGTCAATCAGTGACCTTTGCAACTAAAGTCAGACCTTCAGCATTTCTCATTAAATGAATGTCTTCAGAAGAAAACTTTGCTGCCTACTCTGTACGACTGAAGAATAGATGATAATGAGTTAGCATCACAATCAGTTAAGTACAGAGCCTATACTTTAGCAGGGAAAAAATTAAAAGAAGAGCTCTTTTATGCAACAACTATCTGAGAAACAAAACAACTAGGATCTTCCACAGGGTTCCCTGCAGTAGAAATGTACTTGTATGAATGCAGAAGATAAAAGATGTGGTTTTGAAAGGCTATGTCCTTGCTAAGCTAAATTGGATCTCATCCTGTAGATGAAAGATCAAGGAGCTCAAAGCGGAGCTAGAGAGACATGTCCAGATAATGAGACAGAGCAAAGCATTTTCCAAGATAATTAAGCATTCTGGTGGACTGGCCAGTTAGGTTAAATCTGCCACACCCATTCACTTTCGGGGACTGAACTGTGGAGTGCTAAACCGTATCTGCTGCTGTGCAAAGTAAAAGAGATCCATCCAAATTGTATGGTTAGTGTGAACACTCTCACTCTCAATTGTAAAACACTTCATAAGCTATTAATCAGTCTTAGGAACAAAATGAAATAAAGCTGTTATGCCATCTGGGAATGGGAAAACATGTTCAAAATATTTTTTTCTCTATGCTTTCTTCTTTTTCTTTTTCTTTTTTTCTTTTTTTTTTTTTTTTTTTTTTAATCCCACATTATGTGATTGATAATTTCAACCATTCTGGAATGCTTTTAACAGATGAACCCAGCATAGTAGTTTTATTACAGGCTCTTGTCCCTTACATGCTTCAGGACAGGTTTGGAATATACTCCACAGTCAATTAGTGGTTTTTTATCTCTTTTCCCAGAGACAACTTTTAAAGGACTACTTAACCCCTAAAAATCATAATTTCTCTGGTTTCTCCAAGCTTTTGAGAAAGCTGTTTTGGTTTTGTTTTGGTTTGTTGTTTGTTTTGTTTTATTGCATCATTCCTAATGTCTTCAGACCTACTACAAGAAGAAGTTAAAAATAGATCTTATTTGAAGAGACTGTTAAAGCTAATGAACTGCCAGTCTTGGTATTTGTATCTTTCTAAATCCTTTAAATTCCAAGGTTGCCTTCCTGAATCCTCAGTTACTTAGAAAACATTGTGTTTATAAAACAGACCCAGTTCAATTGCTTCTGCAAACTCACCTTCATTTTATAGGATTGTACTTCAAGAAATCTTGCTTCATTCAAACATTGAAAGTACAGATTTGACATCATCTGTGACCCTTCGATCTGTCTGAACTGTATTTCATTGTGTGAGTTTCTCAGTTGCTTCAAATAAGGACAGAATCTTTTCAATTTGCATAGCATGTTATCTGAAGACCTCCTGTCTGCTTTCTTCACTTGCTTTAATGGGAAGACAAGGGAAATACATTTTGAATGTTATCTTTTAGAGTCTACTTTTACCTACCAGTGTGCTTATATGGACTAGAACCAATGTCAGCTTGAAAGAAGGTATCGTCACGATCCGCTGATACCAAGGGGTTGGTTAACTGGTTGGTTGGTTAACTGATCTCGGAGTGCAACAGACAACCTGGAAAGGGGATTGCAGTATCAATCCAAACAAATGCACCTTTATAGAATGACCACAGCAAATGCCTGAAAGGAATCAGGGAGAGGAAAAGAATAAAAAAGAGGGGGAGAAAGAGAGAGGAGTATAGCTACCAAACATGGAGAGACTAAGTCCTCTTAGTCCAGCCGATAGAGTTTGCCTAGTCACGTTGGGAAGATCTCAAAGTCCTGTTAACTCAAGGTTCTATTATAGTCCATTGCTGAGGGGGGAAACAGAATCTTGAAATGGCTGAGATACAATCAAGAAGAAGAAGAAGTCTATTGAAATTGCTGAGGGGGAAAAAGATATTGAAGACGGGTACAGACAGTCCATGTTCTCAGCAGGATAAGTCAGTATCAGCAGTGAGTGGGACCCACTGTTTCAGGACTGCTTTCTGGGGGAAACCAGTCTAGGTCCGGTGAACACATCTGTAGGCAACACTCAGCAGGCATCCTGCTTCAGTCAGGCCAGCACCCCTGCATCAGAATTACAGGTGTCTCAGTCTCAGTCCTGGTAGGGGGGCTTCAACCTCGGTGCCTCACGCTGGTAGTGGAGATGAAGGATTTTCCATGGGGGGCTACCAAGTTGCCCCAGCAAGTTCATCTGGCCAAGAGGTGGGAAAATTCCTGGTCTATTGTCGTGAAGCAGGTGCAAGCATATAGGCCGGGTCGCCCTTTGGCAGGCCCTGCTAGAAGCAGTCACTGAAGACACAGCTGTGAACAATCACTTGGCAGGCCAGAATTCTGCTCAGGGGCCTCAGGATTTTTGGTGTTCATCCATTACTGGCAGGCCAGAATTCCCATCGGTGTCTTTAGGGTCCCAGTGTCTGTCCTGGGAATGGTCGTGAGCAAATGAGGGAACTTTAGACTGTCTTTCACACGTATCAGAAATCTATTTACTGAAATGGCCAAAAAGAATGCATAACATTTACAATTGAGGGGGAAAAAGAAAACCAAACTCAACCGTTGGAGAGCAATATCATTCTAGAGAATGCCAGTCTCTATGAAAAATACAAAAAATTTCTGTTTTTCAAACGCACCCACAAATCACCATTTTTGCATCTTTTTTGTTGTTGTTGTTGTTGTTGTTGTTTTAAAGCTCTGGCACT